>NC_062218.1:54675264-55323514 GCF_902686445.1 Sciurus carolinensis
CAGTGTGGATGCAGTTTTTTTTTCCTGAATATTTCTTACCCACGGATGATGGAACCAACCTCTGTGGAGCTGGTGGATGTGAAGGGCTGACTACACATTGAGCTCTGCTACTTCCTTGCTGAAGAGCTAGCAGGCTGCAGATGGTGGATTGTTATCCTTTGCTGGTACTCCTCACTCAAGTCAGGGCGTGGCATAGATAGGGAGAAATACTAGTTTGGCCTATTGTGTGAGTTTGCCTAGGAATTCTCCCAGTTTCAGTATGGAAATTCCATGTCCCCGGAGCCCCTCAGTCCTGTGCAAATCAGAACAATTAGTTCCCCAGTCCAGGACTGTCAGCAGTCTTGACTCGATTCTCTGAGAATTAAAATGACCCCAGATGCCTGGACCTCTCTCAACCTGCCCATGCTCCTTGGCAGTTGTCTCTGGAGGTGAAGGAGTTTTCCTCCCTGAGTCTCCTTTCTTGGATGAATCAAATTCTATACGATGTGACTTGAGAGATTGTGCCAATGGAACTCCCTCATCCACACTTTTCTTAGTCTACTTGGCCAAGAAATCTGTGGACCTAAGTGATGGTTTCTAGAAAGTCACCTTTAAATATAAGTGCTACTACAGATGAGCTCATTACTGTTTCCCTTAACATTTGCATGAGTATGTTTTCCAGACGTGCCTTAGAGAGGTGCTCTGAACTGAGAGGACAGCAGACAGGAATACGTGAGGGCAGGGAGGATATGTCTGGGAGAGGTGTTCCAGAGGGAACCTCCTCCAGCCAGGACAGTAAGAGGCCGTGGTCCTTGGAAGAGAGTGGGAAAGCACCCATTATTTAGTCTTCCAACTTATGATTTAGAGTCATTCTTTTTTAGGTTCCAGAATAGAAGCCCTCTCCAAGTTAGCAACTTTGACTTTGAGCATTCATAACGACACAGATATTGAACACAGTTTTCCCTTTGCTGCTGAGTAGCAGCACTGCCCCAGCATTTGGGTCTCATTTATTAGACTATCACCAAGCTGTGCTGGGTTGGAAACACCTCCCGATGGTAGATTTATGTCTTTGTTCTCTTTTCTAGTTGCTTTTTGTTTTTGCTATTCACAGTTGAATTCATTCCCTCTTCTATACACACACATTCTTTTTTAACTCCTTTCTCCTTTTCCTCCTTATTTTCTAGTCATCTTGGAAAAATCTTGATTTTTCTGTATTATCCTCTTTTGCTTCCTGTGTTCCTTTTACAATGGTGTACATTCCTTTGTTTGCATACACGGTGCCTGTGTGCGAACACACACGTCTATACCTATACTCTATCTTCAGTCTGATCCTATGTACTCATTTCAAGTAAAATGGAGAGGCAGAGATTTGAAGTTAATTACAAAATTACAAACACTCAGGATTTTCTACTTCTAGGGCTCTTGAAAGTACTTTCATTTCCTTCACAACTTTTACAAAACTCTCCATCTGCCCTTTTATCTTTTACTCATTTAACCAAAATTTTCTCAAGCACAAGTATAAGGGCCTCAGAAATCTTTAAGAGAGACCTGAAACCCAGCTTGAAAATACAACAAAGGGTCCCAGTATGTTCCAGCAAGTTCTGTGCTATTCCCGTGTGTTCTGACTTGAGCCCATTACTGAGAAGGGGAGTAAAAAGATTTAGTCTCTGGGAAAGCTGAGATCAGAATTGTATGTCTTTCCTGCAGGGGTGCAGTCTCCCAGGATATGAGGAAGGGGGTGAGTGGGGTTGCCCATCCAGCTGGATCTGCTTCCCTGGGGCCCTGACTAGCTGGGCTGGGGAGGGCAGCTCTCGGTCACCGGTGCTCCCAAGAACAAACTGAACTTGCTTTTGCATGCCAGAGCCTTCTTGTATTTTACAAAGGTCTTTTTATTAATTCACATGGCAAGCCTGTAAAACATAGTTATTATCACTATTTTATAGATGCTAAGTAATCTGCCAAAGTTAATAGCATATTCGACTGTTTTTTCTCTCTCTCAGCTTCAAAGATATTCCTTCAACACGCTCCTCACAGTCTTTGCTCCCTGTCACTGCTACCCACCCTGTTCTAGGCCCGAGTCACTTCATGTCTATGGCTTTGCAATGGCCTCCTAACTACTCTCCTGTTTCCAGTCCGCCTTAGCTTCAGTATCTGAATATTCAAATATTGCTGCTAGGGTTCAATGTTAGATTTGTTATTATGAAGTGACTTTAGCTGTCTCTTCCTGCCATAGTTTGGATGTTGAAAGTTCTCCAAAGGTCTGTGCATTGAAGGCTTTGTTCCCAAGGTGGCACTGTGGAAGGCACTGTGGACCTTTAGGAGGCAGAGCCTTATGGTAGGTCCTTAGGTCATTGGCCCATGCCTTTAAAGGGACTATGGGACCCCAACCTCTTCCTTTTTCTTTTTTAGCTTCCTGGCCTTGAGATAAGTAATTTGCTCCATCATGTGCCCCCCAGTGCATCCAGAACCACCATCAGAGGCTAAAACAATGCCACCTGATCTTAGACTGGAAACCTCCAAAACCATGAACCAAAATAAACCTTTTCTCTTTATAAGTGAATTTTCTCAGGTATTTTGTTGTAGTAATGCAAAACTGACTAAAACACTTCCCTATTTAAATATACCCCCAACCCTCTGTAGGATACCAAACTCTTCAGCTTGTTGTTCAAGATCATCCATGTTATTTCCTCAGAAATATCACTCTGCATGAAAATCAAGTGCTCTGTACTTTAAATAGCACTAATATCTGCACTTGTGCTTGTCATCTGTCCCCAACTGAAATTCTACCTCTCCTTCCCTCTATCTATCTAAATCTAGATCTCACCTTTCCATGAAAAGCCATACCGAGGGTCAACACCAGTTCTCAGTTATTGATTGTGTAGGGCTAGGTGATGTCTTTCATTTCTGTTTAATATGATTGCTTCACTCTTTATGGTTATAAACTTTTCATGAATTTTCTTATTTTTCTTGTTTTCCCAGTTATACAGGCAGCTTGGAGGCAAGAATCATGTTTTCTACTATTTTGATGTAGCAAGATATGTCTTGAAATATTAATCTTTGTGCTTTTGTTTTCTTCCTGTCCTTGTAAATGACTTTCCCCTTCTCAGGCAGAGGCATCCACATTGCCTCAAGCAGAAAAATGGGAACAAGACACAAGGCAGAAACTGTCAATGTGTGTGTGTATGTGTGTTTAACTTTGAAATGGAGTTTTTGAGAATCAAAAGTGAAGGCCTGAGAATTCTGCACCATACTGAGTTTACACTCTAACAATAGAATTTGAAAGAGAATGTAACCTTCCCGAGGACTGCATATTATCCAGATCCACTCAGCCCAAGGAAGCCTGCATATGCCTCAAGATTTTTCTGAAACCTACTCAGAATGATCCCTATGTGTACCTCCTATTAACACCAGAGTCCAGGACCCTTGTGACACTACCAGCTGTCCAAGAGGGGGAAGGCTTTGCTACCTGTGGGAGAGAAGGACAAAGCCCAGCACTGAGGCTTGGGCAGCACCTTGTGTTCTTGGGTCCTTGTGTCTATGCTGTCCATCGGGTAGCTACTGGTCACAGGTGGCTATTGAGGGCTCGAGTGAGTGTGATAAAGAATTGGACAGAGTGGCTCTAGGGAGATTCGCTCAGTCTAGTCTGTCTGATTCTAGTGATTAGCAGAGTCCTGACACGTGGCTGGCTCTTAGTGGATGTTCCTGGAATGAATGACTCACTCTCATTACAAAAGCAGGGAGTACCTGCTGATCGCTGCCTCATGGTAGACCTGCAGCTCTCAGTTGCAACGTCCTCTACGCTCCTGATCACATATAGGATATGCGGCTTTCTCCACGTAAAACACTTTATAGGAATCGATTTTTCTAGTGGTGAATGATTCCCAAACCATTCATATCACCAGATAGCTAGCTATTGGTCATGATTATCACTATACTGCCTTCCATCCAAAAGCAACTAGACCAGGCTCAGCAAAGCTTGAAAATATTCTCCCCATAACACTAAGAACAGAACTTGGATAATAGGCTTTCTCACTTCTCTTGGTTAGTTTAGTGTAATTTTATATGTATTATCTGATTGTCCTGGGCTTTGGCAACCAGTGGATAGGAGACAAGGTCACATTGATATTCAAATCACAGTAGCTCTCTGAGTCTCTCTGGTGTTCTTTCCATTATTTTTACTGCTGCCTCCTCTGGGAGCTGCCCCAACCCTCCAAGGGCCCAAGCCTTCACGTGTTCTTTAATGAGTTTGGGAAAGAAAGCCCCACCCCAGGGCTGAGCTGCACTTTACTTTCTAAACCCCGAAGCAGCTGTTTGTGTTCCAAGTCTCATTACAGGCTTTTTGTTGGTTTCATTTCATTTTATTTTGTTTTAATGAACACAGAACTTTCTGACTCACCATAATCCTTGGGGGATCAAAACCAGTTCATCAGGTGGAAAGACTAGATTGAAGCAAATAATCGTCAAATATGTGTAGACTCTATTATGTGCAAAGCTCCTATTTTTTAAGCCAGTAGATATGGAACACATACCATATTGTTTAATATCTAGACACCTTGCCACACTCCCATCTTCTGGTTCCTTTCCTCATCTCGACAACCTGGCAGGCCTGCGCAAATCAGTTCCTGGAGACAGAGATGCACAAGAATCACCAGTTGCAAAGCAGCTAGATGCTGAGGCCCAGGTTGGGCTCAGCTGGGAATAATTAAAAATGTTTTTCTAATCCAGGGACTGTCAAAATATGAATCAGAATCACCTGGAGCACTCGCTGATTAAAACACAGATTACTTGGCCCCTCCCGGAGTTTCTGATTTAGTCCTGAGTCTTGGGAGGGACCCAAGACGATGCATTTCCAGTAAGATCCCAGGTGATGAGGGAGACACTGGCCTGGAAACACACTTGGAAAATCATTCTTTTAATCCTTTGGTGACTAGTCCTCCAACTTCACTTCACTTCACTGAGTTTTCAAATCCCTAACACATTAGTCAGGAAGGACTTCTCTTGCCTCAATTCAAGAAGGCAACAAATTCGAAATAGGAGAATTCTCAATACCTTTATTATCAGTTCTAAAAAAAATAATAGTTTGCTTTGGGTTTCTGTTAGCTGTTGGAAAACTTGTGTTATAAGTGGTAGAAACAGTGATTCACCGGGGAGTAAAGACATTGAGTAATTTAAGTAAGTCTCACTATAATCTCTCGGTAAAGGCAACTAATTAGGTGGAGTTCTGTCTGTAGTATGAGCCCCAAGGAATGAGTCCATTGTCAGATGGAGATTGTTAGTCTAATTGTATAATATAAATCACTCCAGAACAAAGCCAGACAGAAAACAACTCCTTTGCTTTTCATTACTAAGGTGAAATTTCCCAAAAGCCACCAAACATTTACTTAGTGCAATTAATCCATTAAAAAAGGTCACTTATCATACAGGTGTCTTATCCACATGACTTTGGACAGTCAGCTGGATGAAATTTTCCCTATCACCAGATGTTTTGTTGTCAGGAAGACATAGCTTCCCTTGAAATGTTTTGGGAATGTGGATTTTTCTGTGTTCTAAATCATTCTCCTGGTCAATAAATTCTACTTTTAGTGTAACCAAATGTCACTGTTGCAATTTAAATGTGTTTCTATCCTGTGTACAGGGAATGAGCAATACTCTTAATTATCTATCAGTAATTATTCTAAATTTATTTGAAGACAAATAGTCACTCTTTATCTTATTCTTTTTCATGCAAAATTGCCCCCAACCCTTTTTAAAGTTTCCCTCAGAGATTCTAATTCCAGTCCCTCTAAATTGTTTGTAACTGTGCTCAGGTCCTATTTTTTCCAGGTCCTTCTTTAAAAGCTCAGACTCAAATTGCGAATCCCTGGCTCCTGTCTGAAGTGCCCTCTTGACATGGGCCCTGAGCATTGAGGACTCCTGATCCAGCCTCACTGAGGACCATCTGTGCTCCTGTATCCTCAGGTCAAGTTTCCTTCTGTTAAGTCTCCATCCTAAGATCTCGCAAAATCAGGTTTGAAGAATGTGGTGAGGTTGCAGGGTTTTGTTTTATTTTTTGAAAATACGATTCAAAGGTGATGTTAGAATTATACAAATTGATTCAGTTGACAGTTAAAATTAATATTGGGTCTAGTTAATGAATCCAACTCGGATTCTTCTGCATTTGGGGTTCACTTTGGTTTATTTTAAAGCAATTTTTAAAAACATAAACAGAAGGTAAGACAGCCCTCATTAAATGTGATAAGATATAATTAGTACTTTTCGACTGTGATAAATCTATTGCTCTAGGCTACCCCAGAAGGAAAAATCAAGACATAACAATTGCAGCATTCTTCATCCTAACCCACACCAACCTTTCGGTCCCTGTGACCAGGGGCCCGCTGGCCTGCTTTCTGCTAATGCTGTCTAGGTGGCTTGAATTCCTTGATGATAAAGAGTTTTGAATAAATCATTCTCTTGCTGATGACAGACCCAGATGAACGTCTCTTCTCACAACACAGAGCAGCAATTACCAACTTTGGCTACAATGTCCCTTACCTATTGCTGCATGGTCAATTTCTCCCCAGTTTGGTGGTCCTACCACCATTTGTCATCTCACAGGTTTTGGGGGTTGAGAATCCAAGTGCAGCTCAACTGGACCCTGGAGCTCAGGGCCTCACGTGAGGCTGTTACCATTAGAAACTGCCAGGAAGGATCCATCTGCTGCCTCACATGTGTGCTGGCTGCAGAACTCAGTTCCGTGCGGGTTATTGATCTAAGAACTCAAGAGCATCGTACTGACTAGCAGCCAGAAGGCCAGAGCGAGAGAAGGTCATTCAGCCACAGTAGCACCAGTCCGAGGACGATTGCAGGGTTCTGTGATGTCATTCCAGAAGTGGCATCCCGTGGTTTTTGCTGATTTCCCTTTGTGAGGAACAAATCCCTAAATCCAGTCCACACTCAAAGACAGGATTCTACGAGAGCTGGAATAACCTGATACAGGGATCATTGGAGTCTGTGACCACCACCATGCAAAGGAATCCTCTGGGGAGCTCTTCAAAATGCCTACGCTGTACCCCGGACACTAGATTGATTTTTATCAATTAATGAGATACGATTTACATACAATAAAAAGTATACAGTTGTATACCACCACCATTGTATTGCAGATTATTTTCAACAACACAAAAAGTTCCTTTGTGCCCTTTTGTAGTCAGTCCTCTTCCCCTGTTCCAGCCCCTGGTAACCACTGATCTACTTTTGTCTCTTCTAGATTTCCACATAAGTAGAACCATGTAGCATACAGTCAATCTTTTGTGTCTACCTTTTATTTAACAGAATACTTTTGAGATTCATCCATGTTGTTACATGTATCACCAGTTTGTTCCTTTTTTATTGCTGAGTAGTATTCCATTGTGTTGGATATATGACAACTTATATGTCCATGAAACTATCGGTGGATTTGAGTTATTTTCTGACTAATATAATAGTATTTGTATAAGTATATGCATTCAAATCTTTCTGTGAATTTACATTTCTATTTCTCTTGAAAAAATACTGGAGGGTAATTGTGGGGTCATGTTATAAATGTGTGTTAAACTTTACACAAAATCGGTTTCAAAATGGCGGACTAGAGGGCGGCTGCATTTCATGTTGCTCCAGGACTCAAGATTCAAAAGAGGAGATAGTGAGTGACTTGGGACCAACTCAAAGCCGCCGGGTGGGTTTCTCCCATTGGGGAGGTGTCCCGGAACGCAGGGAACTTTGTGAAGTAGAGTGACTCGGCGAGACGCCCCACCCCCCGCTGGAGTGGTAAACACGGACAGCAGGGAACTTTGCAGAGGAGGCGGCGCAGCACAGCACTTGGTTTCGGAGCAATCTGCCAGGGCTCCGGCGGCTGCCAGAGAAAGAGCTGGGCGGCGAGCTATTTGGACTCAGCAACCGCCTGAACAACGGGGAGGGGGCTGTCCTGAGGAGGTGGAGGTGCACAGTGAGTTGCTTGGTCTCCAAGCGCCCACACAGAACACCGGGTGGCTGCCTGGAGGAAGAGGTGAGCGGCGGGTCACTGGGGCTTGGAGCATATGTACGAGGCTCCAAGTGGCTGCTCAGAGGAGGGGTCGCATAGCCAGGCGATTAAGTGCGAAGCACGGTCCGGTCCGGGAAACTAGGCGCCTTTTGTTGAAAGAGCTACACAGAGACAAGCTGAGGGGTGGAGCGAAGGTTCCAGGACTGCGGGCAGCTTCTCTGAGGAGGGGCTACCTAAGGAGACTTGTCTGCGAAGTGCAGGGCTCCCAGGTCCAGGAGGTAGGTCTGGCCCCTGGGAACGTTGCCTGGGAAGGCTGCCCTGCCGAGGCGGTAGTTGTGGACTGAGGGGAACCTCCAGGAGGGGAACTGACCAGCGAGACCTCCCCATCGGGTGAGTCTTCCCTACCGGGTGAGGTTTTCCCACAAGGACGGTAAAACCAGAGACACAGGCCCAAACAGGCGTTGCCTCAGCCCACAGCCTAGTTCCCCTTTGGATGACCACTGGTCAACAAGTAGAGGCACGTCTGCCCACTAGCAGGGAATATACCCCACCTGAAGACCACCACCCCTAGAGAGGCAGCTTCCTTGGGGAGGACCGCAGTATCAACATCCTCTAAGACTTCAGGCTACTGAAGGATAAGAGGGGATACACTAGCAATCTTCAGGGACATTATAAGTCAATAGAGGAAATCTGCAACATCTCAGCAGTCCACTGATACCTGAACGACATGAGAAAACAAGGGAAGAAAATGCCTCAAACAAATCTGGACGTTATATCAATAAAATCCAATGACAGCATGGCAGAAGAAATGTCAGAAAGGGAGTTCAGAATGTACATAATTAACATGATAAGGGAAGCAAACGATGAAATGAAAGAGCAAATGCAGGCATTGAATGAATGCACCAATCGGCAGTTAAAAGAGCAAATACAGGAAGCAAAAGACCATTTCAATAAAGAGTTAGAGATATTGAAAAAAAACCAAACAGAAATCCTTGAAATGAAGGAAACAATAAACCAAATTAAGAACTCCATAGAAAGCACAACCAATAGGATAGAACACCTGGAAGACAGAACCTCAGATATTGAAGACAAAACATTTAACCTCGAAAACAAAGTCGAACAAACAGAGAAGATGGTAAGAAATCATGAACAGAATCTCCAAGAACTATGGGATATCATGAAAAGGCCAAATTTGAGAATTATTGGGATTGAGGAAGGCTTAGAGAAACAAACCAAAGGAATGAACAACCTATTCAATGAGATAATTTCAGAAATTTTCCCAAATCTGAAGAATGAAATGGAAAATCAAGTTCAAGAGGCTTATAGGTCTCCAAATACACAAAATTACAACAGACCCAAACCAAGGCACATTATAATGAAAATACCTAACATACAAAATAAACACAGAATTTTAAAGGCTGTGAGAGAAAAGAACCAAATTACATTCAGGGGGAAACCAATACGGATATCAGCAGATTTTTCAATCCAGACCTTAAAAGCTAGAAGGGCCTGGAATAACATTTTTCAAGCCCTAAAAGAAAATGGATGCCAACCAAGAATCTTATACCCAGCAAAACTTACCTTCAGATTTGATGACGAAATAAAATCCTTCCATGATAAACAAAAGCTAAAAGAATATACAAAAAGAAAGCCAGCATTACAGAACATTCTCAGCAAAATATTCCATGAAGAAGAGATGAAAAACAAAGAAGCAAATCAGCAAAGGGAGGAGATATCCTAAAGGAACTCTCAAATAAAGAGGAACCAAGTCGTATCAAAAATAAACAAATAAATGAATAAAATGAGTCAAATGACCAGGAATACAAATCATATCTCAATAATAAACCTGAATATTAATGGCCTAAATTCATCAATCAAAAGACATAGACTGGCAGATTGGATCAAAAAGAAAGATCCAACAATATGTTGCCTGCAAGAGACTCATCTCTTAGAAAGAGATACCCAAAGACTAAAGGTGAAAGGATGGGAAAAAACTTACCATGCACATGGACCCAGCAAAAAAGCTGGGGTATCCATCCTCATTTCAGATAAAGTGGACTTCAAGCCAAAGTTAGTCAGAAGGGATAAAGAAGGACATTTCATACTGCTTAAGGGAAGCATAAATCAGCAAGATATAACAATCATAAACATCTTTGCCCCAAACAGTGGCTCATCCATGTATGTTAAACAAATCCTTCTCAATTTTAGAAACCAAATAGGCCATAACACAATAATAATAGGTGATTTTAACATGCCTCTTTCACCACTGGACAGATCTTCCAAACAAAAATTGAACAAAGAAACCATAGATCTCAATAACACAATCAATAATTTAGACTTAACAGACATTTATAGAATATACCATCCAACAAAGAGTGAATACACTTTCTTCTCAGTAGCACATGGATCCTTCTCTAAAATAGACCATATATTATGCCACAAAGCTAATGTTAGCAAATACAAGAAGATAGAGACACTACCTTGTATTCTATCAGATCATAATGGATTGAAGTTAGAAATAAATGAAAGAGTAAAAAACAGAAACTACTCCAACACCTGGAGATTAAACAATATGCTATTATATGATGAATGGATAACAGAAGATATTAGGAAGGAAATTAAAAAATTCTTAGAAGTAAATGAGAACAAAGAAACATCATATCAAAATCTCTGGGACACTATGAAAGCAGTACTTAGAGGAAAATTTATTTCATGGAGCGCATTTAATAAAAGAAGTAAAACTCAACAAATAAACAACCTAACACTACAGCTCAAAGCCCTAGAAAAAGAAGAACAGACCAACACCAAAAGTAGTAGAAGACAGGAAATAGTTAAACTCAGAGCTGAAATCAACGAAATTGAAACAAAAGAAACAATACAAAAAATTGACAAAATAAATAGTTGGTTCTTTGAGAAAATAAACAAAATTGATAAACCTTTAGCCACACTAACAAAGAGAAGATGAGAGAAAACACAAATTACTAAAATTTGGAATGAACAAGGAAATATCACAACAGACACGACTGAATTACAAAACATAATTAGAAGCTATTTTGAAAATCTATACTCCAACAAAATAGAAAATTTCGAAGACATCAAAGGGTTTCTAGAGACATATGAATGGCCTAAACTGAACGAAGAGGACATACACAATTTAAATAGACCAATTTCAAGTAATGAAATAGATGAAGTCATCAAAAGACTACCAACAAAGAAAAGTCAAGGACCAGATGGGTTTTCAGCCGAGTTCTACAAAACCTTTAAAGAAGAGCTCATTCCAATACTTCTCAAAGTATTCCATAAAATAGAAGAGGAGGGAACCCTCCCAAATTCGTTCTATGAAGCTAATATCACCCTGATACCTAAACCAGACAGAGACACATCGAAGAAAGAAAATTTCAGACCAATATCCTTAATGAACATCGACGCAAAAATTCTCAACAAAATTTTAGCAAATCGCATAAAAAAATATTAAAAAGATAGTGCACCATGATCAAGAGGGTTTTATCCCAGGGATACAAGGTTGGTTCAACATCAGGAAATCAATAAATGTAATTCACCATATCAATAGACTTAAAGTCAAGAATCACATGATTATTTCAATAGATGCAGAAAAAGCACTTGATAAAATACAGCACCCCTTCATGCTCAAAACACTAGAAAAAATAGGGATAGTGGGAACATTCCTTAACATTGTAAAGGCCATCTATGCTAAGCCCATGGCTAATATCATTCTAAATGGTGAAAAACTGAAAGCATTCCCCCTAAAAACTGGAACAAGGCAGGGATGCCCTCTTTCACCACTTCTTTTCAATATCATCCTTAAAACTCTAACTAGAGCAATTAGACAGACCAAAGAAATTAAAGGGATACGAATAGGAAAAGAAGAACTCAAGCTATCCCTATTTGCTGATGATATGATTGTATACTTAGAGGAACCAGGAAATTCCACCAGAAAACTTTTAGATCTCATAAGTGAATTCAGTAAAGTAGTGGGATATAAGATCAATGCACATAAATCTAAGGCATTTCTATACATAAGCGAGGAATCTTCAGAAAGAGAAATTAGGAAAACTACCCCATTCACAATAGCTTCGAAAAAAATAAAATACTTGGGAATCAATCTCACAAAAGAGGTGAAAGACCTCCACAATGAGAACTACAGAACACTAAAGAAAGAAATTCAAGAAAACCTTAGAAGATGGAAAGATCTCCCATGTTCTTGGATAGGAAGAATTAATATTGTCAAAATGGCCATACTAACAAAAGTGCTATACAGATTCAATGCAATTCCAATTAAAATCCCAATGATGTACCTTACAGAAATAGAGCAAGAAATTATGAAATTCATCTGGAAGAATAAAAAACCCAGACTATCTAAAGCAATCCTCAGTAGAAAGAGTGAAGCAGGGGGTATCGCAATACCCGATCTTCAACTCTACTACAAAGCAATAGTAACAAAAACGGCATGGTATTGGCACCAAAATAGAAAGGTGGATCAATGGTACAGAATAGAGGACACGGACGCAAACCCAAATAAATACAATTTTCTCATACTAGACAAAGGGGCCAAAAATACGCAATGGAGAAAAGATAGTCTCTTCAACAAATGGTGCTGGGAAAATTGGAAATCCATATGCAACAGAATGAAACTAAACCCATATCTCTCACTCTGCACCAAACTAAACTCAAAATGGATTAAGGACCTCGGAATCAGACCAGAGACCCTGCATCTTATAGAAGAAAAAGTAGGTCCAGATCTTCAACATGTCGGCTTAGGACCAGACTTCCTCAACAGGACTCCCATAGCACAAGAAATAAAAGCAAGAATCAATAACTGGGATAGATTCAATCTAAAAAGCTTTCTCTCAGCAAAGGAAACTATCAGCAATGCGAAGAAAGAGCCTACAGATTGGGAGAAAATCTTTGCCAATCATACTTCAGACAGAGCACTAATCTCCAGAACCTATAAAGAACTCAAAAAACTCAACACCAAGAATGCAAATAACCCAATCAACAAATGGTCTAAGGAAATGAACAGACATTTCACAGAAGAAGACCTACAAACAATCAACAAACATATGGAAAAATGTTCAACATCTCTAGTAATAAGAGAAATGCAAATCAAAACCACTCTAAGATTGGTGATTATCAAGAATACAAGCAACAACAGGTGTTGGTGAGGATGTGGGGAAAAAGGTACACTCATACATTGCTGGTGGGGTTGCAAATTAGTGCAGCCACTCTGGAAGGCAGTATGGAGATTCCTTAGAAAACTTGGAATGGAATTACCATTTGACCCAGCTATCCCACTCCTTGGCCTATACCCAAAGGACTTACAATCAGCATACTACAGAGATACAGCCACATCAATGTTCATTGCTGCTCAATTCACCATAGCCAGATTGTGGAACCAACCTAGAAATGCCCTTCAATTGATGAATGGATAAAGAAACTGTGGCATATATATACAATGGAATATTACTCAGCCATAAAGAATGATAAAATTATGGCATTTGCAGGCAAATGGACGAAATTGGAGAATATCATGCTAAGTGAGATAAGCCAATCTCAAAAAACCAAAGGAAGAATGATCTCGCTGATAAGTGGATGATGATACATAATGGGGCGTGGGAGGGGTTAGTTTTAGGGTTAGAGTTAGGGTTAGGGAGGGGGGCAAGAATGGGGGAAGGAAGGACTGTATAGAAGGAAAAGAGGGATGGGAGGGGTGGGGGGAAGGGAAAAAAATAACAGAATGAATCAAACAACATTACCCTATGTAAATTTATGATTACACAAATGGTATGCCTTTACTCCATGTACAAACAGAGAAACAACATGTATCCCATTTGTTTACAATTAAAAAAAAAACTTGGTTAGTGTGCACATGGGCTCATCATTGCTCTTCTGGAGTATATGCTGATGATGTCATCTGATACCAGCAGTGCCATCTGAATTACGTCATGATCTCCTCTGCTTTCTTTTTAAATGTCATGTTGTTTTTCTGAACTTTTGGACTAGTTTTATAAACTGTTGGAAATATTTGATTGATTATTTTTGCTATGAGGAGCACAAATTTGAACCACACCTCTACAGATTTTTTTCTCTTCTTCAGTAATTAATAAATTTCTTTAAAACCAAGGTCACTGCATTTTGAATGCAGAGCAAGAGCATGGAAAGCCTTTGTATTTGAAAAGTTTCAAATAGACAGTGTACCAGGTACTGGAGGTGGGTGGATTATCCTGCCCGGAGGTTGACTTCTCAGATAGCAATGGTGGGATTTCATATGGGTTACTTCCTCTTCCAATTCTTGTGGAAAATCATCACATTCAGAGACTCACCTATGACTCATAGTCTGTATTTGTACTAGAATCCTTTTCATCATTTAAATTTATGATTTTATTTGAATAATAACTTTTGATATTATTTTAATCATGACTTTTATACTTCAGTGAACCATATTTGAGGTATTTTAAAAAAGATAATAACTTTTTTATTGTGGAAACTATAATGTAAAATTTACTATTTTACCACCTTTCAGTGTACATTTCAGTCATGTCAAGTTAATTGACATTGTTCTGAAACTGATCTCAGAACCTTTTAGTTTTGCAAATGTAAAATTCTATATCTATTAAATAACAACTTTCCTTTTCTCCCTAAAAAAAAAAAAAAACTTTACACAAAATCACCAAATTATTTTCCAAAGTGGCTATACTATTTGGCGTTTTGACCAGCAATGCAGATGAATTCCAGGTGAACTCTAATCTTGCCAACAGTTAGCAGGCTTTTAAACTTCAGCCATTCTGCAAGATGGCGGTGCTATCTCATTGTGGTTTTAATTTTCATTTTTTTAAAATTGACTGATGATATTATTTTTTCACGTTGTCTTTTTGCCATTCATTCCTCTTCTTTTATGGGGTGTTTGTTCAAATATTTTGTCCTTAGAAAAATTTGAAACACTTGCCGTCTTGCTATGGAGTTGTAAGCATTCTCTGTGTAACCTGGGTTCAAGACAGTTAGCAGGTGACTGTTGTACAGCCATGTTCTCCACGTCGATGGCTTACCTTTTCATTTGTTTAATAGTGTCTTTCAAAAAGCAGTTTTTAATGTTAATGAGGTTCAATTTACCAGTTTATCCTTTATCACTTGTGCTATGTTCTAAGAAATTTTTGCCTAATCTAGGATCGTGAATATTTTAACCTGTTTTCTCTGAGAACTTTTCTCGTTTTAACTCTTCCATAAAGGTCTATGATGCATTTGAGTTTGTTTTTGAGGGTGATGTGAGTTAAGGGTAAAGTTTAATTTCTCTGCCGAAGAAAGAATAGTTGTTCCAGATGATTATTTTACCACTGAATTACTTGGCACTTTTGTTGAAAATAAGTTGACCATATACGAGTGTGTTTATAGACCTGTTCTAGTCCATTGATTTAAATGCCTGTTCTTACATAAATGCCATTCTTTCTTGATTATCATAAGTAAGTCTTAAAACCAGGTAGTATGAGCCTTCCAACTTTGATCTTTTGTAAAATGTTTGACCTATTACAGTCCATTTTGCATTTCCTTACAATTTTTAGAAAAAACTTTGAAGTTTTTACAAAAATTTTACCAAGATTTTGTTTGGGATTATATTGAATGTGTAGAACAATTTGGGGAGCATCAACAGTTTAGCAAAATTGAATATCTAATTCAACTCAATGAACATGGTATAGCTCTTCATTTTATATCTTCTAGAATTTCTGCAATGTTTCATGGTTTTCAGTGCATAGATATAAATATTTTGTTAAATGTATTCCTATTGTTCATTTTTCAGTGCTATTGTAAGTGGTATTTATTTTTAAAGTTTAATTTCCAAATGTTCCTTAACAGTGTAAACAATTACAATGGATTATAATTACAACTAACTTTTTTTTCTCCTAGAATCTTACTAAACTCACTTTCTTCAGACTAGTAGCTTTTTCTTTAGATTCTTTAAGATTTCCACAGACTGTCTTCCTTCTTCCTACCTAATACATATGACTTTTATTTCTTTCTACTCTACATTAAGGTTTTACTTCTTCTTCTCCAATCTATCTGTGTACTTCTTGTTTCTTTTCTTGCCTTTTTTTGTCACTTCTGGAATGGTATCCACATGTTTCTGATGTATTGTCTGTTTTATATATAGCTGGGTTAATTTGCTAAAGTCTTATTGAGGATTTTTTTTATTGTAAACAAATGGGATACATGTTGTTTCTCTGTTTGTACATGGAGTCAAGGCATACCAATTGTGTAATCATAAATTTACATAGGGTAATGTTGTTTGATTCATTCTGTTATTTTTTCCCTTTCCCCAACCCCTCCCATCCCTCTTTTCTCTCTATACAGTCCTTCCTTCCTCCATTCTTGCCCCCCTCCCTAATTATTGAGGATTTTGCACCTATGTTTAGGAAGGATACTGGTCCGTAGTTTTCTTTTCTTTTGACTTTATATTAGCATTGAAACAGGACAATGCTGACATTCTAAAAGAGCCAATATATTTTTTACAATATTTTTAAAGAGAAAAAAAACAATCTTTTATATTTAACCACATATTTATTATTACTTTCTTATTCCTTTATAGACTTCCATCTGATATCATTGAAATTCCTATAACTTTGCTTATAATCCATGTTGGCTGGTGACAAATTTTGTCTAAAATGTCTTTCATTCACTTTCAAATTTGAAAGAACTATCTTGATGGGTAAAGAATTTTAGGTTGATATTTGGTTCTTTTTATATTATGAAGATGACTTTTATTGTCTTCTGTCTTGCATAGTTGCTTTTTTGATTTTTGAATTGGAGTTTGCTATCATTCTTTTCATTATTACCTTTTATTAACAATATCTTTTTCTCTGACTGCTTTAAAATTTTATCTTTTAAGTTTTCAGAAATTTAATTATAATGTGCTTTGATGTGGTTTCTTGATGTTTATTCTGCTCGAATTCACTGGGATCTTCAATTCTCATGTTTGTACATTTCATCAAATTTGGAAAATGTTGACCATTCTTTCTTTTTTTTAATTCATTTTTATTGTAAACAAATGGTATACATCTTGTTTCTCTGTTTGAAGATGAAGTAGAGGCATACCGTTTTTGGAATCATACATTTACCTAGGATAATAGTTTTTGATTCATTCTGTTATTTTTTTCTTCCCCCACCCCTCTCACCCCTCTTATCCCTCTACAGTCCCTCCTTCCTCCATTCTTCCTCCCCTCCCAGTCCCCATTATGTGTCATCATCCGCTTATCAGTGAGATCATTCGTCCTTCAGTTTTTTGAGATTGGCTTATCTCACTTAACATGATATTCTCCAATTTCATCCATTTGCCTGCAAATGCCATCATTTTATTATTTTTTATGGCTGAGTAATATTCCATTGTATATATATACCACAGTTTCTTTATCCATTCATCCATTGAAGGGCATCTAGGTTGGTTCCACAATCTGGCTATTGTGAATTGAGCAGCTATGAACATTGATGTGGCTGCATCTCTGTAGTATGCTGATTTTAAGTCCTTTGGGTATAGGCCAAGAGTGGGATAGCTGGGTCAAATGGTGGGTCCATTCCAAGTTTTCTAAGGAATCTCCACACTGCTTTCCAGAGTGGCTGCACTAATTTGCAGCCCCACCAGCAATGTGTGAGTGTACCTTTTTCCCCACATCCTCTCCAACACCTATTGTTGCTTGGATTCTTGATAATGGCCATTCTAATTGGGGTGAGATGGAATCTTAGTGTAGTTTTGATTTGCATTTCTCTTATTACTAGAGATGTTGAACATTTTTTCATATGTTTGTTGATTGCTTGTAGATCTTCTTCTGTGAAGTGTCTGTTTATATCCTTAGCCCATTTGTTGATTGGGTTATATGTATTTTTGGTACAAAGTTTTTTGAGTTCTTTATAGATTCTGGAAATTAGTGCTCTATCTGAAGTATGAGTGGCAAAGATTTTCTCCCACTCTGTAGGTTCTGTCTTTGCATTGCTAATAGTTTCCTTTGCTGAGAGAAAGCTATTTAGTTTGAATCTATCCCATTTATTGATTCTTGTTTTTATTTCTTGTGCTATGGGAGTCCTGTTAAGGAAGTTTGATCCTAAGCCAACATGTTGAAGATTTGAACCTACTTTTTCTTCTATAATCTGCAGGGTCTCTGGTCTGATTTCAAGGTCCTTAATCCATTTTGAGTTGATTTTTTGTGCAGGGTGAGAGATAGGGGTTTAGTTTCATTCTGCTGCATATGGATTTCCAGTTTTGCCAGCACCATTTATTCAAGAGGCTATCTTTTCTCCATTGCATATTTTTGGCCCCTTTGTCTAGTATGAGAGAACTGTATTTATTTGGGTTTTTGTCCATGTCCTCTATTCTGTACCATTGATCTACCTGTCTATTTTGGTGCCAATACCATGCTATTTTTGTTACTATTGCTTTGTAGTATAGTTGAAATTCTGGTATTGCGATACCCCCTGCTTCAATCTTCCTGCTAAGAATTGCTTTAGCTATTCTGGGTTTCTTATTCTTCCAGATGAATTTCAATGATTGCTTGCTCTATTTCTGTAAGGTATGTCATTGAGATTTTAATTGGAATTGCATTGAATCTGTATAGCACTTTTGGTAGTATGGTCATTTTGACAATATTAGTTCTGCCTCTCCAAGAACATGGGAGATCTTTACATCTTCTAAGTTTTTCTTTAATTTCTTTCTTTAGTGTTCTGTAGTTTTCATTGTACATGTCTTTCACCTCTTGTTAGATTGATTCTCAAGTAGTTTATTTTTTTCAAAGCTATAGTGAATGGGGTAGTTTTCCTAATTTCTCTTTCTGAAGATTCATCACTTATGTATAAAAATGCATTGGATTTATGAGCATTGATCTTATATCCTGCTACTTTACTGAATTCACTTATGGGTTCTAAAAGTTTTCTGGTGGAATTTCCTGGTTCTTCTAAATATATAATCGTGTCATCAACTAATAGGGATAGTTTGAGTTCTTCTTTTTCTATTCGTATCCCTTTAATTTCCTTGGTCTGTCTAATTGCTCTGGCTAGAGTTTTGAGGACAATGTTGAATAGAAATGGTGAAAGAGGGCATCCCTGCCTTGTTCCAGTTTTGCGGGGAATGCTTTCAGTTTTTCACCACGTAGAATGACATTGGCCATGGGCTTAGCATAGATGGCCTTTACAATGTTAAGGAATGTTCCCACTTCCCTATTTTTTCTAGTGTTTTGAGCATGAAGCGGTGCTGTATTTTATCAAATGCTTTGTCTGCATCTATCAAAATAATCATGTGATTCTTGACTTTAAGTCTTTTGATGTAGTGAATTACATTTATTGATTTCCAAATGTTGAACCAACCTTGCATCCCTACGATAAAACCCACTTGATCATGGTGCACTATCTTTTTAATATATTTTTGCATGCAATTTGCTAAGATTCTGTTGAGAATTTTTGCATCAATGTTCATTAAGGATATTGGTCTGAAATTTTCTTTCCTCGATATGTCTCTGTCTGGTTTAGGTATCAAGGTGATATTGGTTTCATTGAATGAGTTTGGGAGGGTTCCCTCCTCTTCTATTTCATGAAATACTTTGAGGAGTATTGGAATGAGCTCTTCTTTAAAGGTTTTGTAGAACTTGGCTGAGAACCCATCTGGTCCTGGATTTTTCTTTGTTGGTAGGCTTTTGATGACTTCTTCTATTTCATTATTTGAAATTGATCCATTTAAATTGTGTATGTTCCTGGTTCAGTTTAGGTAACTTATGTCTCTAGAAACCTGTTGATGTCTTCAAGATTTTCTGTTTGTTGGAGTATAGATTTTCAAAGTAGCTTCTAATTATGTTCTGTATTTCAATCATGTCTGTCATGATATTTCCTTGTTCATTCTGAATTTTTGTAATTTGGGTTTTCTTTCTCCTTCTCTTTGTTAGTGTGGCTAAGAGTTTATCAATTTTGATTATTTTTTTCAAAGAACCAAGTATTTATTTTGTCAATTTTTTCCTATTGTTTCTTTTGTTTCAATTTCATTGATTTCAATTCTGATTTTAACTATTTCCTGTCTTCTACTGCTTTTTCTGTTGCTCTGTTCTTCTTTTTCTAGGGCTTTGAGCTGTAGTGTTAGGTCATTTATTTGTTGATTTTTTTTTTCTTTTATTGAATGCACTCCATGAAATAAATTTTCCTCTAAGTACTGCTTTCATAGTGTCCCAGAGATTTTGATATGATGTTTCTTTGTTCTCATTTACCTCTAAGAATTTTTTAATTTCCTTCCTGATGTCTTCTGTTATCCATTAATCATACAATAGTGTGTTATTTAATCTCCAGGTGTTGGAGTAGTTTCTGTTTTTTACTCTGTCATTTATCTCTAATTTCAATCCATTATGATCTAATAGAATACAAGGTAGTATCTCTATCTTCTTGTATTTGCTAACATTAGCTTTGTGGCATAAAATATGGTCTATTTTAGAGAAGGATCCATGTGCTACTAAGAAGAAGGTGTATTTGCTCTTTGTTGGATAGTATATTCTACAAATGTCCATTAAGTCTAAATTATTGATTGTGTTATTGAGATCTATGGTTTCTTTGTTCAATTTTGGTTTGGAGGATCTGTCCAGTGGTGAGAGAGGTGTTAGTATTATTGTGTTGTGGTCTATTTGATTTCTGGAATTGAAAAGGATTTGTTTGATGTATATGGATGAACCACTATTTGGGACATAGATATTTATGATTGTTATGTCTTGCTGACTTATGCTTCCCTTAAGCAGTATGAAATGTCCTTCTTTATCCCTTTTGACTAACTTTGGCTTGAAGTCATTATCTGATATAAGGATGGATATTGTGGCTTTTTTGCTGCGTCCATGTGCATGGTATGTTTTTCCCCATTCTTTCACCTTTAGTCTGTGTGTATCTCTTTCTATGAGCTGAGTCTCTTGCAGGAAGCAAATCATTGGATCTTTCTTTTTAATCCAATCTACCAGTCTATGTCTTTTGATTGATGAGTTCAGACCATTAACATTCAGGGTTACTATTGAGATGTGATTTGTATTCCTGGTCATTTGGCTCTTTTTTTTTTTTTTTGACACGATTTGGTTTCTCCTTTATTTGGCTGTTCCTTTAGGGTAGTTCCTCCCTTTGCTGATTTACATCATTGGTTTTCATCTCTTCCTCATGGAATATTTTGCTGGGGATGTTCAGTAATGCTGGCTTTCTTTTTGTAAATTCTTTTAGCTTTTGTTTATCATGGAAGGATTTTATTTCATCGTCAAATCTGAAGGTAAGTTTTGCTGGGTATAAGATTCTTGGTTGGCATCCATTTTCTTTCAGGGTTTGAAAAACGTTGTTCCAGGCCCTTCTAGCTTTTAGGGTCTGGATTGAAAAATCTGCTGATATCTGTATTGGTTTCCCCCAAATGTAATTTGAATCTTTTCTCTCGCAGCCTTTAAAATTCTGTCTTTATTTTGTATGTTAGGTATTTTCATTATAATGTGCCTTGGTGTGGGTCTGTTGTAATTTTGTGTGTTTGGAGCTCTATAAACCTCTTGTACTTGTTTTTCCATTTCATTCTTCAGATTTGGGAAATTTTCTGATATTATTTCATTGAATAGATTGTTCATTCCTTTGGTTTGTTTCTCTTCCTTCCTCGATCCCAATAATTCTTAAATTTGACCTTTTCATGATATCTCATAATTCTTATAGATTCTGTTCATGATTTCTTACCATCTTCTCTGTTTGTTCAACTTTGTTTTCAAGGTTAAATATTTTGTCTTCAATATCTGAAGTTCTGTCTTCCAGGTGTTCTATCCTATTGGTTAAGCTTTCTATGGAGTTTTTAATTTGGTTAATTGTTTCCTTCATTTCGAGGATTTCTGTTTGGTTTTTTTTTTTTTCAGTATCTCTAAGTCTTTATTGAAATGATCTTTTGCTTCCTGTATTTGCTCTTTTAACTGTCGATTGGTGCGATCATTCAATGCCTGCATTTGCTCTTTCATCTCCTCGTTTGCTTCCCTGATCATTTTAATTATGTACATTCTGAACTCCCTTTCTGACATTTCTTCTGCCATGCTATGTGTCATTGGATTTTATTGCTGTAGCATCTAGGTTTGTTTGGGACATTTTCTTCCCTCGTTTTTTCACATTGCTCAGGTATCTACCCCTCTAGTAGTGAAACTCTGGGATATTGCAAATTTCCTCTATTGACTAATATTGTCCCTGTAGATTTCCAATAACTCACCTCTTAGCCTTCAGTAGCCTGAAGTCTTGGAGGAACTTGATAATGCAGTGCTCCACAAGGAAGTTACCCCTCTAGGGGTGGTGGCCTTCAGGTGGGATATATTCCCTGTCAGTGGGCAGAGGCGCCTCCCCTTATTGACTGATGGTCTGCCAAAGGGGGTCTTGACTGCAGACTGGGGCATGTCTGATCTGGGCCTGTGTCTCTGGTTCTACTGTCCTGGTGGGAAAGTCTTGCCTAGTAGGGAAGACTCACCCGGTGGGGAAGTTTTGCTGGGCAGCTTTCCTCCAAGAAGTTCCCTTCGGTCCAGAACTACCACCTGGACTGGGCAGCCTTCCTCTGCAACGTTCCCAGGGGTCCGGAACTACCGCCTGGTAGGGCCTGCGAGGGACTCCCTCACTGAGCGACCCTCCTGTGCTACATTCCCTGGGGACCGGAGCTACCGCCTGGGCCTGGGACCCTCACTCTGTGTCGAAGCCTCTTGCTGTGTGGCCCTCTTCTGCAATGCTCCCAGTTGACTGGGTTCTCTGCTCCAGCAGGGGAGTCTCACTGGGCCACTCTACTCCACAAAGTTCCCTGTGTTTCGGGACTACTGCCCCATCTGGGGAGCCTGATCAGTGGGAGAGACTCACCTGGTGGCTCTGAGTTGGTCCTGAGTCTGTCAGTCCCTCCTCTTCTTGACTCCTGGTTCTTGTCAAAGGTCCTCTAGCTTCCTGTAAGTGTCTCTAAGGGAGCTGCCCTTCCTATGATGATGGCCACGATCTCAGGAATAATTCAAAATGCCTGCACCAGCCTATAAAGAAGCATCTGGCTAGCTCTGCGATGCAGGCAGGCTGGCTTGTCTGCCAGTTTGCTCTGCGATGGCGACAGACCTCAGCATGGTGGTTGGGTGGGGTCGCTCAGTGATGACGTCTGTCTTTGGCCTGGTTGTTGGGTGGGTTGGCTGCCAGTGGCCTAGCTCTGCAAGGCAGGCGGGTTGGGTGACTGCCTGCTACCTCTGCGATGCAGGCGGCCTGACTCACCCGCCAGCTCGTTCTGCGACTGCAACTGACCAGTGATGGCACCATCCTGGGTTCAGGGGTTTGACCATATTTCTTTAAGAATTTATTTTTTGTTCCTTCTCCTCCTTTTTCTCATTATGATCACTTTCCACTCTTGCTCAGTGGGAAGTCTGGGAATTGTTGTACCTGAATATCCTAATGGTTATTTCTCTGGCCTTTGGCATTTTCTGCATAGACACATGCAGATTAGTCAGCCCAAGAGTCAAGAGGTCCCCTCTGTAGATATCCTGAGCTTTCTGTGTGACCAAGAGTCTTTCCACCTGGGTCTCCTTGAAGTCCTCCTCTTCAATCCTCACCTCTTATTGACTACTGATTTCCCAACTTTGCATGCAGCCTACGTTGACTCCTGGAAATAAGCAGGTACAGTAGTTCAGCTGACATTATTGGTTTCCCTGCTGTTAGAAATCACAGTCCCTTGACAGCTGCTCTTCAATGTCTATATGATAAGAAGTTTCTCAATTGTCTACCAGTGATTTATGCTGTAGTAGTGTGTTTTTAAAAAATATTTGCTATAACCAAAGGCCTAAGGAAACTAACTTTATAAAATAAAGAAAAGAGGTTTATTTAGCTCACGGTTCTGAAGATTTAAGGGCACGGGACTGGCATCAACTCAGCTCTGGTGAGGACCCTCTTGGTTGTGTCACATCATGGTTGCACATGTGTAGAAGGTACTGGAAGCCAGAGAGCCACAGGTGTCCCACAGTTCCTTCCAAAGGCACACACCTCCTAGTGACCTAGACTTTCCACGAGGGCTCTCCTTTTGAAGTTCCACTTCCCAACATTGCCGTACTAAGGACTGAACTCGCAACACATGAGCTTTGGGGCACAAACAACATCCAGAAAATAGCACTGTCTTCTGGTATTCACATTTTATGTAACTCCCTTCTCTTGAATATGGGTTTAATCTAGTCACTAAGGGGGCATGAAAAACATGATAGGATACCATTTCTATGATTAGGTTACAGAAGACACAGACTTCTAACTTGCCAGCAGACTCTCTCTCTTGCTGGTTTTGACCATATAAGCTGCCATGTTGAAGAGTTCTACATGGAAGAAACTGAGGACTTGCTGTGACCAACAGCCAGCAAGTAACTAAGTCCCTCAGTCCAGCTGCCCACAAGAAACTGTATCCTGCCAACAACCAGTTGAGTGAACTTAGAAGGGGCTCTTTTCCTAGTTGAACATTCAGATGAGGTAACAGCACCAGTCCGCACCTTGACTGCAGACTTAGGAGACTGAGCCAGATTGTCCAGTTGAACCATGCCTACATTCCTGAGCCACACAAATGACAAGACAATCAATGTATTGTCCTGTTAAGCTGCTGAGATTTGGAGTTACTTGTCACTTAGTAATGAATAATGAAAACATTCTGAAAATCATTGTTTTATATATTCTGTGTTTGTTCCTGTCACTTAAGGCAGGAAGACAAAGTCTTTGTTACTCCATCTTAGTGAGAAAGAAATCCTGGAGCATTCAAATTAGTATCTCTAAAGGGGAGACCCAGACATCAATATTTTGCAAAACTTTCCTGGTGATTCAAATACATGCCAAATATGAAAGTCACTGTCTTAGATTAGTGATTCTCATTGTGAATCACCTGGAAATCTTGTGAAAATCTAGATTCTGATTCAGTAGGTGTGGAACGGGACCAGGAATTGTACATGTGCAACAAGCTCCCAGTTCATGCTGAGTCAACTGTTTTGTAGACCACACTTTGAGGAACAGAGACAGATTATTGAGTGCCTTCTGTTTATTCCATCTGTTGAGAAACTTGAAACAAGTTCTTTAGCATCTATACCATAAGCTATTTGAGTAGATCTACTCTCTATCTTATTCAAAAATGCCACTCTTCATTAACTGGCATCTCATTTACAATTCATTAATTCAACAAATATTTATTTTATATCTCTTGTTTGACAGTCCCTTTGCTTAGATGAATGAGACCAAGCCTCCCCTGCCATCCTTTGCAATCTGAAGCCATTCTCAGTTTAGTGGGTGAAGCAGACAGGTGAGGAAGTATGTGATAACTCAGGGTGGTAAGTGTAAAAACAGAAGCACAAATTAATTGTGAATTCATTTTCATATAGGGTGTTTTTCAGAAGAGGTGATGATTGAGTTAAAGGATAAATTATGAATGACCTTCCCAGTGTGTAAGTTGGAGAGCAGTGTTCCAAGAGAGTGGATTCTGGGACTTCCACCTCTGTTTTCTCTCTCTGCTGCAAAGCCTTCATCTTCTTGTCTAGGCCTGGACTTTAAGGCCCCAAGTTCAAGCAATTATTTTTTTCTCATACAAATTGGATTCCTGGTAGTGTCCCCTGAAATCACAGAAGCCTGAGATATCTATTCAGAGTAGGTTCTACTGTAGTCCTCAAGGTCTTCAAGCAAACATATTCAAGAAATGCATTTTTATTTATAAATGTAAGTTCGTTTATCATAGAAGATTCAACTGCCAAAAATTGCCAACTTTCATTTTTATCTCTACTCTTCTCAGAAGTAGGCAGGCAGGGAGTAGAGGAGATAGACAAGAACATTACTCACATTTATTTTACACAGAGGCATTCCTGACTTTTTCTTCCAGGAGAATTGTATGGTGTTAAACCCCTTTAACACCCTCTCCAGATATTTCAGATTAGCCAATGAAAGGAACAGATGAATTTAGCAATGTAGAGAACAAAGCAGAAAAATGTAAGTTTTTCTTGTTTGGGACCATAGTTTAAAGATTGTTAGCATTCTTTG
The DNA here is from genome assembly GCF_902686445.1 of Sciurus carolinensis. NCBI lineage: Eukaryota > Metazoa > Chordata > Mammalia > Rodentia > Sciuridae > Sciurus > Sciurus carolinensis. The sequence continues at coordinate 54,701,267 of NC_062218.1, forward strand.
TAGAACAGTTAGTGCGATATAGGCTTATGAACGGACAATAACCCAGAGTGTTGCTCCTTAAAGTGGAACAATTAGTCCTCACTATCTCTCTACTGTTTTTCAGTAAATGTTAGAGAGGAGAACAAGACTGGATCTTCCCCCCGCCGTTAGAACGTGAGGCCTCTTTGTTATTATATATCTGAACCTAAACCTAACTCTGTCCCCAGAAAGGTATGGTTAGAAGAATAATACAACTTTTTACAAATTATAAGGGTACTGGAATCCTTGAGTTAAATAATAAGAAACTTGCCATTCAGGTTTAGATGATTGTTTTCTTCTAACTATGAGGACACACTGATTTACCTTCCCAAAGTCTAAGGAAAGAAGCCAAGTAAATAATTGCTGTTTTATGTTTATGATCCTAATTGTGAAGTGATGAAGACAGTAAATAGGGCCACTGTATCTGTTAGCTTTTGCTGTGTAACAAACCATCCACATTTAGTGCTTAAAGCAATAAATATTACTTTTCATTATTTAGTGGGTTTTATGAACATTTCAAAAATTTAGGCCAACTTAGCTGAAGCCAGATGACTTAAGTTAGCATCACTCATATGTCCAGATGGTTTAGGAATGGCTAGAATGAGGCCTCTATCTGATAGGTTTTTATCCTCCAAGGCAAGCTAGGGCTTATTTCTACAGTTGTAGAAGAGTTTCCAGGGAGCAATAAGAGATAGGAAACCCCAAATGTGTCATCAGTTTCCAAGCTTCAGCTTTAAATGACTGATGTGCTAAAGCTAGAGACATGGTCAGAACCAGATTCCAGTGTTAAAGAAACAGACTCCAAGTCTTGATGGGAAAAGAAGTCAAGTCACATTGGAAGGGCCATGCATCAGAGGAATTGCAAACTACTATAAGCCTAAAATCTCTGATCTCTGCACAGGCAGATTCTTCTGTCTAGAAGATCCTTCTACAGTTTATTTATCTAATGAACTACTTATATGCTAATCCCTACCTCGAGTATCACTGGTTTGAATCATTTCATGACCCCCCTCCACCACTGGATCTAAATGAGCCTTCATACCTGTGTTCCCAGATCACAGCATTTCTAGGGTTGTTATGTAGCATCACATCCAAGTCCTTTATCACTCCCACTGGACTATATCCTTATGGCCAGAGAAGGCATTTGGTCTTCATCCTCTTCCTATGGCCTCTCCCAGGGTCTGGCTCACAGTATTTGCCATAATGGCTTACCAAGTGCACAATGCATAGATGAACAAGACAGAAGTGATACCACACTCGGGTAGATTATGGCTTAGTTGGAAAGACAAGCATTCACCTGCGAAACATCTGGAGAACAATAGAAATTATTTGCTATGAGAATCAGGAGGGGAGAAATACTCCTCATTCCTTTTGTAGCATTTCATCACCTTAAATTTATTTATGCTTTAAATTCTTCTCTTTCCATCATTTATTTTTTTTCTCTCTCCACTCCAAATCTAATCTGTTGTCATTTTTCCAAACCAGACCCTGTGGGTTTCAATCCCAAACACTTCCTAACCTTTTAAAAGTTATTAGCCTCTGACAATCCCCATTTCCTCATCTGTTTTCTGAGGGTCTATGAGGATTAAATAAATTGAGGTCCCTAAAACACTTGGCACAGTGCTTGACTCAGAGGTGTGCTCAGTGACTGTTAGTTTTTATTGTTGTTCATAATAGCATTATGCTATCACATGTCCAGTTCTTTTACTGCTTTTGCTCCAACTCTTGTCATTCATTTCCTAGACCATTACAATTACATTCTTGAGATTTTTGCCCCCATCCCATCCTGTGACTTCGACCTGATAGCCTTTTCCGAAGGAAATCTGACCACCCATTTACATGCTTCAAAATCTCCCTTGTTTCCCAATACCTGCAGACTCTGGTTCAAACTTCTCAGCATTCTTCCAGCAATGTCAAACAACTTTTCCTGCTCTGAATCCACCCTGTTGTTTTAGACACTCGTGTTTTGCACAGAGACAGCTTTACCTTGATGCTGCAGGGCTTGTGCTTCCTTGGGGCCCCATATTTGCAGGTGTTGCTTCCAAGGCTTGCCATGTTCTCAGGACTCAGGGATGAAGCAGCAGCCTGATGAGGACCTGAGCCAAAGAGCATTGTGGTACCCTGGGGTGGGAGTTCTGGAGCTGTGGCCAGGTGTGTGGGCTGCCAGTACCACCTCCCCATCTGCCCACACCTCAATGACAATCCCCCTGGTAAGCTCGATGAGCTACCAGACCTATCCTTGACCCCGCCAGGAGAAGATCTTAAGGAGAGGTTGCTCTGCCTCTGCTTGGAGCCACTAAAACTCAGGCTCTAGGGCTACCTCCCACCCCCATGCCACCCCCAATCCAGAACTCTCAGGGATTTTCTTGGGGCAAGAAGTACTGCCTGAGAAACTGTAGAGCGAGTTATAGATGAGGCATAACCAGCAGCAACAAGAAGCTCTCGCCCATGCCAGAGGCAAGACTGAGTTGTCTTCCCAGTCTCTCTACAGAGAATGGTATTACAGCTGAGCATGGTGGCTCATGCCTGTAATCCCAGTGACTTGGAGGGTGAGGCAGGAGGATCACAAGTTCAAGGGCAGCCTCAGCAATTTAGCAAGATCCTGTCCTGAAATAAAATAAAAAGGGCTGGGGATGTAGCTCAGTGGTAGAGCACTACTGGGTTCAGTCCTCAGTACCACCAAAAAAAATTAAAATAAAATAAAATTAAAAGAAGAAGAAGAAGGAAGGAAAAGGGCTGGGGCTGTAGCTCAGTGGCAGAGCACTTGCCTAGCATGTGTGAGGCACTGGGTTCCATCCTCAGCACCACATAAATAAATAAAAAATAAAAATTTTTAAAAAGGAAGGAAAAGATATTACAGAATTAAAGAAAAGGAAGCCAAACTATTGGGGGGAAGTTGATCAGAGGGGTAGCAATAACAATGTGTTGCTTCTTCCGGAATTTGTGATGTTTATGATAGTTATCAGCTTTTGACAATTCATAATTTCTTTTTTTTTTTTTTTTGGTACTAGGGATTGAACCCAGGAGCATTTAACAACTGAGCCACATCCCCAGCCCTTTTTATTTTTCATTTAGAGACAGGGTCCCACTGAGTTTCTTAGAGTCTCACTAAGTTGCTGAGGCTGGCTTAGAACTCAGGATCCTCCTGCTCAGCCTCCTGAGCCACTGGGATTACAAGCAGGCACCACTGTGTCCAGCTTGCCTAATTTTTAATTTATGATATTGCATTCTTTTAAATAAAGTACCCCAGAGGAAGTAGTCACCCAGCCATCACATCTCAGCTGCGGTTGGGACTATTCCTCTAGAGAGCCCATTGACGGGACTCACTGTGTGGCAGGCACATGCTGAGCCCTGTCCCGCTCTGCTGCCCCTTAATCCTCTCAATAACCCAGTGATGTCAATGCTATTGTTAGGCCCACATTACAAATGAGGAAACTGAGGCTTACAGGGGTTCAGTAATATCCCCAAAGTTAAAACTAGGAAAACCCTTGCATTTGGCCAATAGATTATATTATTTCCCTCCCTGTAACCATCCAAAACCATTTTAGAGTTGATTTTATTTTAAGATGCTATTAACAAACAAAGAAAGCCTAAAATGGTATTTAATGCTTAAAGAAACCATCCGTTCTATCCTGGCCAAGAGGCTTCATTAGCTCTTGTTACTTTCTCACGTGCCAAGAAGTGCCTAATGTGAGCACCAAGTTGTCTACAATTTAAATCTCTGCAGAACAAACCACTTGTGCTCCTGTCAGGAAGAAGCCTTTACCTGGAGTTCTCTGCTTGGCTCTGGAAATGCTGGGAATATGTGCAGCATGTACGTAATGCTTCTCCGCAGCCAGAGCGGGCTCACCCTAACCACCAGGTACCTGGCTTCGTTTCCCCAGCCGCGAGGCTTGCTAGCCTCGCCAAAGCCTGGGATGAGTAAAGCAGCCAGTCACATGTGAGATCGTCACTGTTTTCTCGACATTTTACAAGAGAACCCACAGACGCTTACATGTTTCTCTTCTTTTAATTGGCCCTTCTTACATAAGAGATCAGAGCAATGGGCTATGAATCACTTGGAAATGACGAACAATGGCCTCAGGCAGAAAAAGAGGTATGGCAAACGTGCAGTTTTTCCAAACCTAAAATATTTGCTTTCAGTGCATTAAGGGTTATAATTACAGGGTGTTAACCTCTTGGAAGTGTCATGCCTACTCAGCACTCCACTTGATGATCATTAAAAAAAAAAAAAAAAAAAAAAAAAAAAATATATATATATATATATATGTGTGTGTGTCGATATATATAAAACAGCTTTATTGTGATATCATTTGCATATTCACAAAGTTGTGCTGCTATCACCACTATCTCATTTCAGAATATTTTCATACTCAATAAGGAGCTCTGGATTCATCAGTTGTCACTTTCCATTCCCTTCCTCTTCCCTTCCCTGGAAACTACTGATCTGATTTTTGTCTCTATGGATTTGCCAATTCTGTACATTTCATTTGGATGGAATTATATAACGTGTGGTCCTTTGTGACTGAATTCCTTTACTTAGCGTGTATTCAAGGTTCACACTTGTTGGGGCATGTACCAGCACTGCATTACTTTTTACTGCCAAATAATATTCCATTGTATGGACATACCACATTTGTTTTCCATTCATCAGCTAAAGGATATCTGAGTTGTTTCCACTCTTTGGATATTATGAATAATACTGCAGTGAATGTTGATGTACACGTTTTTGTGTGGACATACTTTCATCTCTCTTAAGTTTGTATTTAGGAGTGGAATTGCTTTATCATGTGGTAACTCTGTTTAGCTGTTTAAGAAACTGCCAGACTATTTTCCAAAGTGGCTACAGCATTTTACCTTTCTACCAACAGTGTATAAAAGTTCCAATTTCTCCACATCCCCTCTCACCCTTATTCATTTTGATTATAGTCGTCAAGTGGAGGTGAAGTAGCATCCTATTATAGTTTTTAATTTTTTCTTGTACTATAGAATGAAAGTGTATGCCCTCCCATTTCTTCTCCCTGCCATGTGAGGAAATTAGGAAGAGGGTCCTCAGCAGAACCCAATCATGCTCACCCTGATCTCAAATCTCCCCACTTCCACAGTGGTGAGAAATACTTGTTCCCTGTTTTTGTTATCCATTATTTGGAATTTTTGTTTTAGCAGTTCACACTAATAAGACATCATGGTAAATATACATAACATAAAATTATTTACATTTTAAGTGTTCAATTCAGTAGCATTAACTGCATTCACAATGTACAACCATCACCATTATCTACTCTCAGAACTTCCATAATCCCAAACAGAAGCTTTGTATCCTTTATAATCACTCCCCTTTCCCCACTAATTGTGGTTTTGACTTGTGTTTTGCAAATGACTAACCATCTTGAGCATCATTTCATGTACTTATTGGCCACTTGAATATCTTCTTTGGAGATATGTCCATTGACATTCTTTGACCACTTTTAAATTGTGTTATTTGTCCTTTTATTGTTAAGTTATAAGAACTTTTTTCCCCCAGTGCTTGGGATTGACCCCAGGGCATTGCACATGCTAGGCAAGTGCTCTACCACTGAGTTCATCCTCAGACCTTTGTATTTTATTTTCAAACAGGGTCTGTGTTGCCCATTCTGGCCTCAACCTTGCAATTCTACTTGCCTCAGTCTCCTAAATTACTGGGATTACAGGCATGCACCACCATGTCCAGCAAGTTTTAAGAAATGTTTATATACTCTGGATAATATTTGTGATGTTTTTTCTTAAGCCCATGGCTTCACTTTCCTGGTGAGGAAAGCATGTTTTTATATTGATGAGGTTCCACTGACCTATTTTTCTTTTGTTGCTTGTGCTTTCAGCGTAGTATCTGAGACATCATTGCCTAATCCAAGATCAAAAAGATTTATATCCTTCTTTTTGTTGTTGTGACTTTTTTTTTTCTACATTTTCATTGGTGTATTGTTGTTGTACACAATGATGGAATTTATTGTTACACATTCGTCCATGCACACAATATAGCAATATAATTTGACCAACATCACTCCTCAGCATTCCCCATTCCCTCCCTTTCTCTCACCCACTGGCCCCTTCCTCTACTGATCTCCCTTTGATATTCATGAGATTCCCCCACACCCTGACCTTTCTTTTCCTTTTTCCTCCTAGTTTCTACATATGAGAGAAAACATATGACCCTTGACATTTTGAGTTGGATTATTTTGCTTAACATAATGGTCTCGATTTCCATCCACTTCCTTGCAAATAATATAATTTCATTTTTCTTTATGATGAATAAAACTCCATTGTGTATATATACCACATTTTCTTTATTGATTCATCCATTGATGGACACCTAGACTGGTTCTGTAGTTTGGCTATTGTGAATTGTGCTGCTGTAAACATGGGTATGCATGTATCACTATAGTATGATGACTTTAATTCTTGAGGATAAATACTGAGGAGTGGTATAGCTGGGTCATATGGTGTTCTGTGTCTAGTCTTTTGAGGAACCGCCACACTGACTTCCCTAGTGGTTGTACTAATTTACAATTCCAACAGTGTAAAAGTGTTCCTTTTTCTCTACATCCTCTCCAGCATTTATTATTATTTGTATTCTTGATAACTGCCATTCTGACTGGTGTGAGATGAGCTCTCAGTGTACTTTTGATTTGCATTTCCCTAATTGCTAATGATATTGAACATTCTTTCATGAATTTCTTGGCCATTTGTATTTTTTCTTTTGAAAAGTATCTGTTTAGTTCATTTATGCATTTATTAATTGTGTTATTTGGTTTTTTGGTGTTACATTTTTTTGGTTCTTTATATATTCTGGATATTACTCCTCTATCAGAAGAGTAGTTAGCAAAGATTTTCTGCCACTCTCTGGGTTCTGTATTCACATACCTAATTTTTTCTTTTGCTGTACAGAAGCTTTTTAATTTGGTTCAGTCCCATTTATTAACTCTTGGCATCAAGTTCTGAGCTTTAGGGGTCCTATTGAGAAAGTCATGGTCTGTGCCTAAAAGCTGGAGTGTTGACTGTACATTTTCTTCTAGGAGTTGTATAGTTTCTGGTCTAATTCCTAGATCTTTGATCCATTTTGAGTTCATTTTTGTGCAGGGTGAGAGGTAAGGGACTAGTTTCATTTTTCTACATATGGATAACCAGTTTTCCCAGTGCCATTTGTTAAAAAGGGTGTCTTTTCTACAATGTAAGTTTTTTATACCTTTGTCAAGGATCAGATGACTATTCTCTACCATTGGTCTGTGTTTCTGTTTTTATGCCAGTACTATGCAGTTTTTGTTACTTAGAGCTCTATAGTATAATTTGAATTCAGGTATGCTAATGCCTCTAGCATTGCTATTTTGGCTTAGGTTTGCTTTGGCTATTCTGAGTCTTTTATTCTTCAAATGAATTTTAGTACTTTTTTTTTTTTTTAGTTCTGTGAAGAATGTCAGTGGTATTTTGATGGCAATTGCACTGTCCTTCTATTTTTTCCTAATATTTTATGATTCTAGTGCTTCCATTTAGATCCATAATGTATTTTGAGTTAATTTTTGCATATGGTATTATGTTGAGATAAAACTTTGTTAATTTTTTCATGTGAATATCCAGTTGTCCTAGCAGCATTTGTTGAAAAGATCATTCTCTTCCCATTGTTTGAAATCATTATTCAAAAATTGACCACAACCAAACTTCCACATTTATTTCTTTGATCCATGTTAATCCTTATGCCAGTGCCACACTTTCTTAATTCACTGCAGCTTTGTAATAAACTGTCACATTGGGCAGAGTGAATCTTCCAAATTTGCTTTTGTTTTCCAAGTTAGTTGGCTCTTTTGGATCCCTTCCATTTATGTATGAATTTTATGATTAGCTTGTCAACTTCTGGAGAAAAAAAGTCAGTTGGGATCTTGATGAGGATTATGTTGAATTTATAGGTCAGTTTGGGTAGTACGGCTATCAAATAATACTATGTCTTTATATCCATGAAAATGGGATACCTTTCCATTTGTTCAGGTCTCCTTTAATTTCTTTCAACATTGTTTTATGTTTTTCAGCATTTAATTCTTATACTTATTTTATTAAATTCTTAAGCATTTTTAATGCTATCATAACTGTAATTGTTTCTTTAATTTTATTTTTTTGTTTGTTCACTGCTAATACATAGAAATACAATTGATTTTTCAATATTGATCTTATATCCTGAAACTTTACTGAACTTATTAACTCTAACCATGTTTATTGATAGATTCTTCAGGATTTTCTAAATATAAGATCATATCATTTGCCAACTGAGATAGTTCATCCTTTTTTCCAATCTGGGTGACTTTTATTTCTGTTTCTTGCCTAATTGTTCTGGTTTGATGAGCATTTTAAAATCCAACTTAAAGAGAGGAGAATTTAGTTTTTTGTCAGAAAAGGGCAAGAAGCCTAAAAATGTCAAGGTATTTTAATTAGAATTGCTTTAAATCTGTATCATGCTTTGGCAGTATGACTATTTATTTATTTATTTTACAGACTGCGTTTTGATTCATTGTACACAAATGGGGTACAACTTTTCTTTTCTGTGGTTGTGCACAGTATAGATTCACATCATTCACGTAATCCTAGTATGGCCATTTTGACAATATTAATTCTGCCTATCCAGGAGCATCATGGGGGGTCTTTTCATCTTTTAAGGTCTTCTTCAATTTCTTTTTTTAGTGTTCTGTAATTTTCACTGTAGAGGTCTTTTACCTTTTTTTTTTTTTTTTTTTTTTAGATTGATTCCCAAGTTGTTGTTTTTTTAAGCTATTGTGATTGGGTAGTTTTCCTAATTTCTCTTTCAGTAGATTCATCACTGAAGTATAGGAATGTGTTTGATTTATGGGTTGATTTTATAACCTGCTACTTTGCTGAATTCATTTATGAGTTTCTTCATAAAACTAGAAAAAGAAATCATTAAATTCATTTGGAAAAATAAAAAACCCAGAATAGCCAAAGCAATCCTTAGCAAGGAGAATGAAGCAGGAGGTATCACAATACCAGACCTTAAACTATACTACAGAGCCAGAGTAACAAAACAGCATGGTATTGGTACCAAAACAGACACATAGACCAATGATACAGAATAGAAGACACAGAGACAAATCCACATAAATACAGTTATCTCAAACTAGACAAAGGTGTCAAAAATGTACAATGGAGAAAAGAAAAGATAGCCTCTTCAACAAATGGTGCTGGGAAAACTGGAAATCCATATGTCAAAGAATGAAATTAAACCCTTATCTGTCATCCTGCACAAAAATCAACTCAAAGTAGATAAAGGCTTAAGCACTAGAAGAGAGACCCTGTGCCTAATAGAGAAAGTAGACCCAAATCTCCACCATGTCAGCTTAGGAACTGACTTCCTTGACAAGGCTCCTAAAGTGCAAGCAGTAAAATCAAGAATCAATAAATAGGAATAAATAGGAAGAATCAAACATAAAAGCTTCTTCACAGCAGAAGAAACAATCAATAACATGAAAAGAGAGCCTACAGAGTAAGAAAAAATCTTTACCACACACACCTCCAGAACATTAATCTCCAGGATATAAAAAGAACTCAAAAAACTTCACACCAAAAAAAAACCACAAATAACCCAATCAATAAATGGGCTAAGGAACTGAACAGACACCTCACAGAAGAAGAAATACAATCCATCAACAAATATATGAAAAAATGTTCAACATCTCTAGCAATTAGAGAAATGCAAATCAAAACTACACTGAGATTCCATCTCACTCCACTCAGAATGACAATTATCAATAATACAAGTAACGATAAATGTTGGTGAGGATGTGGGGAAAATGTAGACTCATACATTGCTGGTGGAACTGCAGATTGGTGCAACCACGATGGAAAGCAGTATGGAAATTCCTCTGAAAACTTGGAATGGAATCACTATTTAACCTAGCTATCGTATTCCTTAGTTTATGCCCAATGGACTTAAAATCAGCATATTATAGTGATGCAGCCATGTCAATGTTCATAGCAGCTCAACTCACAATATCTAAACTATGGAACCAACCTAGGTGCCCTTTAATAGATGAATGGATTAAAAAAGTAAAAAAAAAAATATATATATATATATAAAATACAAATATATACACATACAATGGAATATTACTCAGTCTTAAATAATGAAATTATGGCATTTGGCAGTAAATGGATGGAGCTGGAGAATATGATGGTAAATGAAATAAGCCAATCCCCCAAAACCAAAAGCTGAATGTTTTCTCTGATATGAGGATGCTAATTCACAACTGGGGGTGGTGACTAGAAAAAAGTAATTACTTTAGATTAGGTAGAGGGAAGTGAAGGGAGGAGAGGGGACTTGGCAGTAGGAAGAATAGTAGAATAAGTCAGACATTATTATTCCATGTACATATATAACTATATGGATCTAGTGGGATTCTACATCATGTATAACTGGAAGAATGAGAAATTATACTCCATTATATATGATGTATCAAAGTGTATCATATATAAGTGTATTATATATGATGTATCAAAGTGATGTATCAAAGTCTACTGTTATGTATAACTAATTAAAACAAAAAGTTTAATAAAATGAATGTCAGGGTCACCAGTATGTTGCAAAATCAACTCATTAATATTCTTGTTTCCTCGTTCTCCATTACACAAATCCCTTCTCTAATTATTATTCAGTGTCCCCTCAACCAGCATTCACTCAGTTGTCCTTCATTTCCAATCTTCTGTCTTATCCTATACTGAATACAAAGGGCAGGAAAACATGGTATTTAAATAAGAGACCAATGAATTTCAGTTGCTTTTCATTTATGTACCCTGATAACAAGATTATGACTATCAGTTTTTCCTTTTCACTCTGGCTTGGACTATCTGATATTTTTTTTCCCCTATAACCCCATTTTATCAATATTGGGAAGTAAATGTTCCAGCTTTGGAGGCTATGTTTATCATCTGGCTTTTCCTGAACATACATTGTTTAGCTTCCTCATTACCTGGCCAATGTAGAAAATTTCAAGTGTCAACATAAATCTAATTTTAATTTTCTCCCAATAAGAACTGAAAAATATGTCTGATTATAAGAATGCTGCAGACTACAATGGTAGAACATTCAGTGCCTACTAATAACCCTGACAAGTTTGAAATCTCATGTTACTTTTGGAATTGCTGTATTGCGCTTTGAGCTGGCCTGGCTGCTTTTCAGGAAGCATCTATAAAATAATGGAAAGGACAGTGTGCTGTGAGTGCAGTTCTGGGTTCAGATTCTTCTGCAGTTAGCTTGATGTTGTAGCCTTGGCTACGTTGTCACTTGAGATCACTGGGCCTGAAATAAAGAGATTGGACTGAAGAACATGTGAGCGTTGATATGCTATGATCCTGTGAATGGGAAGTGAAATATGCAAGCCAACCACTGTGTTGGTAGTTTGAGGGGTCCATCGCGTCCAGGAAGCACACTGAAGAAGTGATATAATCATAGCTTCCAGGGTAGCAGAGTCTCTTGAAGGAAGATATATGTTTCAGTTTTAAATTCCTACCTACCCACTGGTGTAGTCTTCCCCTTCAAAGACCACAGAGGAGCAGGGGAAAGTGGGAGAGTCATATAACAACATGTGGTATCAGAGCCTGTATTTTAGATAAGGATTGGGTTTTCCAGATAAATTCTTAAGAATTACAACTCATCTAACCAAAGGTGTTATAAACTTACCTCAATATCTCCTGAAGATTGCAAATACATAGCCTAGGGAATTTCTTTCTGGGGAATGCTGAAGAGTGAACAGAGGGTCTTGTGCAGTCTTGGCAAGCACTCTAACACGGAACTACATTCTCAGCCCAGGAATTTGCTTTTTAATGCTTCTGTCTCCTTAACCTAATGACCACCCATAGCAGGGGCTGGCAGCCAGATGAGGGTCCAAAAAAACGTCCCATAGCTATGGCTCAGAACCATTGCTTACCTGAAGGGGGCATGTCCGCTTTTGCCCACGACGGTGTCTGTTTATATCTGTTATCCCAGAACAATTATTAGTAGGACCCTTTTCCTTTCTAGAGTCTTCTGGTTTATACAGCAAATTATATTACCATCATAAAAGCATAGTTATTTCCAGGTCCATTTACCTAAGTGTTTTTTAAAGTAGTAAAATAATTTAAAATGTTCTTCAATTAAATTCCTTTGCTTGTTTCATTTTCTTGCTTTAATAACAGTATCAGCTTTCACTTATTCTGTACCCAATTTTGTATATAAAATCTTAGCACCTGGTGGGATATTATTAGCCCCCTTTACAAATAAGGGAACTGAGGCTCTGAGACAAGAAGAGCAGCAGATCCAGAATTTCAACCCAGATCTCTTGCATCAGAAGTCTTTCATCATTATGCCTCTCTGTGTTAAAAAACAAAACAAAATATTTTTAACCTTTGGGGAAGGCAAATTATCTGATTTGTATTTGAGATGGGGATGCATATAGTAAATTTAATGAAGAAATCTTGGCATTGACACTTATGATGTATGCTCTCCATTCCTCAGTCTTTTCATGAAGAAAATGGGGCTAATGACAGCTCTGTCCTTGTGAGGGTATTGTGAAGGTTAAGAGAAAGTATATAAAGTACCCAGAATAGGACCTGATACACTGCAGTCTTTCAATGTTAGGGTCAAGGTCATCATCATCGCCATCAACATCACACCGCCATCATTTGTACTGGAAAGATGTGTGTGCATGCCTCATGAGCAAAGTGACTGTTCTCTGCTTTCCCAGAAGCCACAACTTGTCCTGCCTGCCATTCTCCACTTACCTTGCCATCTCTCTATGGTTATGTTTATTTCTCATTAACATTCTTTTGCTTTACAATTTTCATGAGTACAAAATATGTTACAAATGTGTAGAGACATGTTTTTTTCCTTCAATCTACTCACTGATGTATTCAGCTTTGAAAAAGTAAAGGGCTCTATGCTGAGGCTTGAAACACTCAAACTTGAGAATGAGAAGATACTATCCAAGTTCTCTGCTTTATAGTCATCCACAGAATCAAGTCAACCCTCAGTCTCTCTACCTCTAAAATAGAACAACAAATAGTTTTGAGATTCTTATATGGAAGTTAGACTTTTTTGTGGGGGGTGGGGTACTAGAGATGGAACCCAGGAGTGCTTTGCCATTGAATTACATCCCCAGTATTTTTTATTTTTTTATTCTGAGTCAGGATTTCTCTAAGGTACCCAGTCTGGCCTCAAACTTATAATCCTCTTACCTTGAAGTTAGTCTTAAGATAAAGAATTGGTAGTCAACTATTGACTCGAGTTAGGTATCACAATGATAGAAAACCTTGAAAAGCTGAGAATTATATGGTAAATCTAACTTTATAGTTAAAATAACCTTTTTCCTATCATCCAAAAGAATAAGCTGCTCATCATTATGTATATTCTTTGTGTATGTATTGTATGTAGCTATATATACACACATACATGAGTTCAAACTGAAGTACTATTTTGCAGTCTGCTTTTTACCACTTTACCAAGTACTATAAACATCTTTTTATGTTCCAATAATATTGTCCTTTCCCAACAACTTTTGGCCATAGAACTTGTTAGGAAAAATTTAAAAATGCAAAAATGCATCACCAGATGTTAGGGGCAGTTGTGGCTCGCGATAGCTCCCAGAAAAAGCTCCGCAGACGCGAGGTCTCACACAAGACTTTATTTATGTGGTCCGCTCAGGGAGAAAAGAAGGGGCAAAAGAGAAAGATGGCCCGTGGCTTCTCCCAGATCTTGGAATCTCTCGGGCTGGGAGGAACCAATAGCATGTTAGGACATAACGTGGGAGGGCAGGAAGATGGCAACAGCATAAGCTGAAAATTCCTGTAACGTAAGAGGCGGGCAGAGCACAGATTGACAGGTGGTGGGAAGGTCAGAAATTCCTGTAACCGAAAAGGCAAACGGCTTTATACCTTACAGAACTAATTTATAGAAAGTAATTATGAACCAGTGCAATTCAAACTTCTGAGGCTGAACTGAAATGTGAGACCCAGAGTGCTGCCCCCTTGGGATCCCTGTCCCTTGTGCTCACTCCCACCTTCCACACAGTGGCTCCTGAGGCACCACCAAAGAACCCTGTGATGGTGACAGTGTGCCATTGTACATTTAACTAATATCTGATAACCTAACTAATAGTTTAGGTAATTTCTAACATTTTCCTGTTATAAACAACACTCCAGCAAACATCTTTGGTGCTAATCTTGGTGTATCTACCTATGCATATATGTGTAAATCTCCCTAGGAGATATTTTTAGAAGCAGAATTTCCCAGTCAAGCTACTTACATGTTTTAAACATGTATGTAACAAGCTATGTAAACAAGCTACATACATGTTTTAAAACTTTTTAAAATGAAGATGGCCCCAAAAAAATGTCTTTTAGAAAGTCTACACAAATTAATTTACGAATCTTGTAAGATTTTACAAGTAAAATCTTAACCAAAATTTTGGGTTAATGATACAACTAAAAAATTTAAAATAAACCCAGATACCATGAAAGAAATTGAGGCAAGACATTGTCACTCCACTACCTGCTCCCTTCTTACTCCTCACTCTTCCTTCCCTTCCCCTCCTAAAAGCATTTGTTAGTTCTTTAATGTTTGCAGAAAACTTTAAAGCAAAGACTCCACCCTCAAGGAGTTGGTATTTAAGGGAAATGATGTTATAAAATATGGAGAAAATCTTGCTCACTCTGTGTTCTGGGCTCAGGACGAGGTCTATTGTGGCAAACACTCTAGAAGTCAGAATCCAAAAGGGTCAAATTGACCCTAACAGTGTTCACACGTTAGCAGAACGTTGGAGGAAGCACAGGTGCAACTTGACCTTATGATGTAGCCTTACCTACTGTGATGGTCAAACATTTGGCCCACTGGGTATGGGCCCGTTGCTTTAGTGGTCCCACTTCAGTGTAAAGTCAAGTCTTTAAAAAGGCTATCTAGAAGACTCTGCATGATATCACCTCTAGCTGTCCTCCTTCTGGTCATCTGCTTCACCACTAGCCCTCCAGCCCTGAAGCACCATGGTCTCCATAGAGTCACAGCAGGCAGAAGAACAGCTGTGGGTAATGAAGCTGTGAACTCTCTCCTGCAAGTTGGGTAGGATTTTTCTTCCCTTTTTTCCACTGGAAAAAAAATGACTTAATTTTCCCAGGAGGTTCTTATGTGCTTGCATAGACTATCTTTTGAAGTCAATGAGATTTCTATAGATCTTTCTGCAGAGTAACTAACTTGGGGAAAGAGTAGATAGTAGGAGTCTTGGGTACCCAACAATTCTTCATTTTTTACATTTGATTCTTCCCATTTTATTAAGTCTCTGAGGGCCCTTTAGTCAGTTTTTTTTTTTTTTTTGCATGAATTTGAAAGGTCTTTTAAAAGAAACTTAAAATCTTGCCCTCAATGATTTCCTCAGATGTAAATCATCTTTCTTGTTCTTATATGCCATAGCTTACTAGAGACTCCCATCTCCAATCCAAGGCTGCACCTGGGCAGAGGTACAGAACTGTCCTTTCGAAAACTCAAAGCCACCCATCATCTTGATTCCACTTTCCTAAAGGTTCCCAATGCTGGTCACACATTGGTGTCACTTGAATTACTTTATAAATGCCCCACCCAGTCCCAGATATTCCAAAATAAGTGGCCTGGGGTGGGGACTGAACATCAGACTGTTTCAGAATTGCCCCCCAGGCAATTCTGATGTGCAGCCAGTGTTGAAAATCATGTGCTTAAATCAGTACTTCTCTATTTTCATGTTTTTGCTTAAGAAGGGAGTTGGATATAAAGTATTCACTTGAAGGAAGTTAAGAGTAGTAGAAAGTTTGAAATAGAAACAATTTCTCTAATTTAAGAATAGCTCTTTCAGTCTCCTAAAATAAAGCATAAATCAATATTGGGGCAAGATGAGGGGTTTTGCTATTAACTAATCTAGAGGGAGGTTGAGCACTGGAACAAGGACATGGAGAGTGGGAGAGGAGACAGTTTAACCCAAGTAATGACTTCATACAGTGTCAGAGCAAAGCAGCCAGAATGGTTAAGGGCAATGATTCCTAGCTAAGTACTTGGTGCTTCACAAGAAGACCACCATTTTTCCTCCGGATCAAGCACTTAATTACTTCATTTGTCTGGGATCTCATTGTAGAACTCATTACTTAATCCATCAGGACTTGGAGGGTGTCAGGAGGATTTAGCAGACTTATAAATTTCTCTATTTTCTTTAGTAATTCTCATGTTAAATGCTTCAGAATGACAGAAAGATGTAACTTATCAAAATGACTGGCAAATGACTTTGAAAGCATCTATTTCTTTTTTTAAGGGAAGAAAAAACCCTAGAAAGGGTCTTTTAAACCCCCAAATTAATATTTAACTAAATTGGCACAAAAACCTGTTCTCATTCAAGCCCTTGATTGCTTTATTAGAAGTAATTGCTTATCTAGATTTAAGAAATTTGGCTAAGACAGGTGACTCACTTTCATGTCTCATTCATATAAACTTTATAGTAAGTATTTAAATGCATTTTAACTCTTAAGTTGTTCAGGCTAGAAGGAACCTATAGAAAGAAGAGGTATGCTCTTTTAACATCAATATATTACTCCTATTAAAAATATCATTCCCGCCAATGTCAAATGGTCTTTTGGTACCTAATGATCTTGACAAGAACAAATACAACCTTGTGGATTTGGAATCAGGAGAGAATAGGGTCATTTATCTGTGGTGCTGTGGGCGAGACATTTTCTTTTTCAATTTTCTTCCTCCGTTTTCTTATTACAATTACTGTTTGTGTTCATTATGACAAGTCCCATCATTATGACTTTTCCAGCTCACAAGCTGCAGAAAGATTAATGGTAGAAGAAAATACAGTCTTTGGCATTAGAGCTACATCTAGCTGTTAATATAACAAAGTAGAAATGCATGAAATCCATTTATAAGATTTATGCTTGTGATGAAGAAAGCGGTACAGGGTATAAAATGTTAAGAGGGAGAACCTGAAATGTTGGCAGGTAACATGTGAATTCATTCATTCATTCTTTCTTCCAACAAATCTTGTGTATTAATTAGATATGCATGTCACACACTGAACTTGACCCAGATAAGACCTGATAATAAGACCCCTTCGGATAGGGATGTGGGGTGGGAAGTATGCCCAGGCTAGTTGTTAGGCACAGAGGACTATCTACCTGGTTTTGCCCATTCTGAAAAGTAGAATTTTGATGCTTGCTTTTGGGTGGAGTCCTGGATCTAAGTGTCTGTAGTAATGATAACTAGAGGTTCTTGAACATAAAGCTTGGTGTTGAGAATAATCAAATCAACACACAAGACCTGTATATTTATTAATTTCTTCTGTAGTACACAAATGATAAAGTCTCCACAGTGAGTCTGATATAAACCTCTCATTTCTTCTCAACAAAGAAATTAGTAATCCATACACATACACACAAACACACACATGCACACACGTGCACACACATTTTAGTTTTTGATTGACCTTTATTTTATTTATTATTTATTTATTTATTTATTTATTTATTTATATGTAGGGCTGAGAATTGAACCCAGTGCCTCACACGTGCTAGGCAAGTGCTCTACCACTGAACCACAACCCTAGCCCAGTAATCTTTCTTTACTGTAACAAAGAGAAAAGTTCTACTCCAGGCTGGACAGATCATTTTCTTCCGCTGCTGTAGAGCATCCATGTTGCTTCCTCCTTTGCTGTGTTTGGAAATACTCTTCTGGTTGCAGATCCCTTGTTCCCAACTCCAGGGAGTTAGACTGGGTTTCTTAACCTTGGGAAGCCCTGCTCCAGGTTGTATTTATGAGAGAGTTCTCCAAAAGTTCTCACTGTAGAATTATCTTTCACAGCCCTATGGCTGCAGGTTGGGTGTTTAAGAAAACAGTTTGAAGCAGAAGATTCATTTCCTGCTTGGAAATCTAAATGTATAGGCCTTTGTCATTGCTCAGAAATGAGGAATCCATCATAGTTGTGCAGCAACACTCAGAAGTGGATGAGGAGTACAGAGGCGTTGCCCTTCAATCACTTCTTGTTCGATATCATGTAGGTTATAGTTAACACAGTACTAGGCTCTGGAGATACAATGATAAGAGCAATGTTCCAGTCCCCAAGAAACTTGCAATCTGGTGAGTGAACCAGGCAATTATAGAATGAAACCATTATTGCTTTGATAAAGATATGTAAGTGGGGAAGGGGTGCAATGGAATCCCAGAGAAAGGTTACTTAGTTCAAGAAAGGTTAAAAGCAATTAAAACTTTCCTAAGTAGCACAATTTTCAGAAAGTTGGTCATACCAAATAATCTGGAACTCTCTCTCAGATATCTGCTAATCCTAATCTAAGATATAAACTGGCAAGTCTTGTATTATGTTTGTCAAGGTTGCATCCTGTTCTATCCAATCTCACCCTTAAAATGTGAGATATATTATGGGGTGTTTAGAAGATTCCCCCCAAAGATCCTACCAGAGCTGGGATCTTGAGAACAAGTGGCAGTAAGCCAGAGAAAGTCCAGGAAGGGGAGAGGAAACAGCACATGCCAAGGTGGGAAATAAGAGGCAATGAGATGGGAAAATTGAATTAGTGCTTCCCATGCTGCATTGAGGAGGGGAGCCTGGAACTGGGAGGACTGGCTGGGAAGGAGGAAGCAGCAGTGTTGTGACATGGAGAATCTGATGAGCTGAATAAGGGATTTGATTCCAAAAGCAGTGGAAGAAGGTGAGACAGGAGCAAGAGACATGATTGGGCTTGCAGAGGATGAAACGGAGGACACACTGGAGGCAGGAAGACCGAAGGGAGGATGATGTAACCAGGGATGAGAAGCTGGTGGCCTGAACGCAGGCAAGTCTGGTGGAAGGTAGTGAAAAGAAATGATGGATCAGACAGATGGTTACTTGGCTTGGATTTGGTGACTGGTCCGTGGAGGGATGAGGAAAAGGGGAGAATCCTTTTATTTATCCATGACCATCAGTCTGTGGATGCAAGATGCTTTGTAGCTAGAAATGAGCTTTAAATAAATGTGTTCAACTACAAAAAGAATTTACTGTAGAGACGAGATACCTTTTCCCTTCAAATCTCTGCTGCATGAAACGAACTTTGAGCTTAAATGTCTTAAAAATGCAAATCCCATGAGACTACCCCAAAGAGGCAGAAGGGGTGTTGATTTTGGACCTTGGCATCTATAAACGGTTACCAGCTGGGGTCTCACAACCTTTCATTACAGGCAATTTGGAGTCAGGCAGTCCTGCCTGTCCCCAGTCAAGACCTAGAATTATAGCCCCTTGAGTCTGTGGTAATTC
Source organism: Sciurus carolinensis (assembly GCF_902686445.1). Taxonomy (NCBI): domain Eukaryota; kingdom Metazoa; phylum Chordata; class Mammalia; order Rodentia; family Sciuridae; genus Sciurus; species Sciurus carolinensis. The sequence goes on from NC_062218.1 coordinate 54,720,607, forward strand.
CATTTGTTTTGATATCTTACTTGTGGGAAAATCGAGAGCATGCTGAACTTCATTCATTCTGATTTAGAGCACAGATATTGCTTGGATAATGAATACTTTTGAATCTTCAACAAGAGAAAAAAATAATGCTGTGACTTAAGGGTGGGAATTGTGTCTGGCTCTTGTCCAGGTCTGGCCTGTGAGGTCCTCTGTGGATCTGTGGACAGGCATCTGATGCTGGGCTTGAGATCAGCAGGACAAGAGGCAAGAAGTGCTGGATGCAGAGTGGAGGAGAGCTGCGACCCCTAGACACCTCTCCCTCGGAACATACTGCATTTGATCACAAACCCTTCGGGAAGCAATGGCCACATTGTCACTGTGTGCCTTCTAAATCTCACACAAGTTCCCTTTTCAGCCCATTCTAACCTAAGTAGGGAACAGACTTCTGAGACCCACACTTTCCAGCTAAACCAAGTTTACCCAGCACATTCCAACCTAGGATCATATGCTTTTATAGGTTTTCACTAACTTTTTTCCCCCTCACATTACAGTAAGATCATTTTCCTATATCATTAGCTGTTCTTCCAAACTGATTTAGAATTTCTGGAGAGCCATTATTTATTTAGCCCTCCTCTATTATTGGTAACTTGGGGTGGTTTCTTTTTTCTTTATTATAAACAGTGCTGCAGTAACTCTTTATGAACAAAAATGTTTGTCAGCATCCCAGACATTTCCTGCCAATGGATTCCTAGAAAGGAGATTGTTGAGTTAAGGAAGTGCCCTTCTACAGATCTTTTTTTAAAATATATTTTTATTCTAATTAGTTATACATGACAGTAGAATGCATTTTGACACATCATACATAAATGGACTATAACTTCTCACTCATCTGGTTGTACATGATGTAGAGTTACACACGTCATGTAGTCATATATGCACATAGGTTAATAATGTCCAATTCATTCTACTATCATTTCTACCCCCATGCCCTCTCTCCTCCCTTCACTCCACTCTGTCTAGTCCAAAATACCTCTATTATTTCCCCCAACACTTATTGTGAAGTAGCATCCACATATCAGAGAGAACATTTGGCCTTTGATTCTTTGGGACTGGTTTATTTCACTTAGCATGATTGTCTCCAGTTCCATCCATTTACCAGCAAATGCTATAATTTCATTCTTCTTTAAGATGGAGTAATATTCCATAGTATATCTATACCACAGTTTCTTTATCCATTCATCTGTTGAAGGGCACCTAGTGGGTTCCATAGCTTGGATATTGTGAATTGAGCTGCTATAAACATTGATGTAGCTACATCACTATAGTATGCTGATTTTAAGTCCTCTGGGTATAGGCCAAGGAGTGGAATAACTGGGTCAAATGATGGTTCCATTCCAAGTTTTCAGAGGAATCTCCATATTGCTTTCCAGAATGGTTGACCCAATTTGTAGTCCCATCAGCAATATATGAGTCTACATTTTCCCCCACATTCTTGCCAACATTTATTGTTGCTTGTATTCTTGATAATTGCCATTCTTACTAGAGTGAGATGGAATCTCAGTATAGTTTTGATTTGCATTTCTCTAATTGCTAGAGATGTTGAACTTTTTTATATATTTGTTGATGGATTGTATTTCTTCTTCTGTGAGGTGTCTGTTCAGTTCCTTAGCCCATTTATTGATTGGGTTATTTGTTTTTTTTTGGTGTGAAGTTTTTTGAGTTCTTTATATATCCTGAGATTAATGCTCTGGAGGTGTATGTGGTAAAGATTTTGATTCTTTCCTTTGCAGTGAAGAAGCTTTTTAGTTTGATTCCATCCAATTTATTGATTTTTTTATTTTACTGCTTGTGCTTTAGGAGTCTTGTTAAGAAAGTCAGTTCCTAAGTCGACATGATGGATATTTGGGCCTACTTTTCTTCTATTAGGCACGGGGTCTCTCTTCTAGTGCTTGTCTTTGATCCACTTTGAGTTGATTTTTGTGCAGGGTGAGAGATAGGGGTTTAATTTGATTTTGTTACATATGGATTTCCAGTGTTCCCAGCACCATTTGTTGAAGAGGCTATCTTTTCTCCAATGTATGTTTTTGGTGCTCTTGTCTAGTATGAGATAACCCTTCTACAGATCTTGATGAGTCCTGTCAGACTGCTTTCTAGCAGTGATATATCAGTTTTCCTTCTTAACAGTGGGCACTGGTCAGCATTGAGCATTATGTTTGAGTCTTTTCAAAGAAACATTTCTTGATAATTTATAAGGCTGGAGATACTTGCTCTGGAATTGGGTGAGGTGAGCTGGCCACCTTCACCTCTCTTCTCTGGCTGACTAGCGGGGCTGGTGTTGCCTTCTTCCATTGACATCGGTGGGTGCCTGTACCTTTGGAATTTGCACTCTTGGTGAAACAGAACAACCTGTTCTGATAGAGAATCTAGTCTTTCTCAGTCAATACCTTGGGGAAATTTGTTGCTTAAAAATTTAATATGTTCTCAATAAATACATAAGGAAAATTGCTATTCCTATATCACAAATAGAGAAACCTAAAAGAGAGCAAGTGACTTTGCTGGGTATAACTAACAAGTCCCTAGCACAATCATGATTAACATTTATTTCTCTGATGTTTCAATCATGATTTAAGACATTTCAAAGCATCTGTATTGTTCCAGAAACTAGATTCTGCATCAAGCATAGGAAAGGCACCATCTTTGATGTATGGCTAAAACACTAAAACATATGCATTGACTAATTCCCATTGCAAAAAGCTTAATTAGTAAGGACCATTTTATCACATAGTACTTTTTGATTCTTTTTTGATTCTTAGCTTTACTGCAACAGAGATGGAAATAAAACACGATTGTGAACTGCCAAAGTGACCCAAGGAGAATACCACTCACATCAGAGAATTTTGTGCAGTAATTAAGTAGTCTATGCTGCATGTTTTCTCAAATTTATATTTCACCTGAAATGTAATGGTTAGATGGATAAGCAGTAATTGGTACACTGAGAACAGAAATTAATACTGACTTATCTTTTCTCCAAACTGTAAAGCATATTTTTTATGTACAATCTCAGAATGCTAATAAATTAATCTAGTTTCCATTTATCAAAATCAAAGATGCCTTAGTTTCTGATGACTAGTTTGCTTTTCAAAATCCTATTTTAAAATTATCAGACTCTCTGAGATATTTAGGAAACTTCTGCATTAAGTGAGCCAACCTGCAAACCAACATCTATGTAGCATGTACAAAATCATAGAAGGTTGAGCTAAAGGGAGGTGGCAGAGAGGACCAGGAACTTTCTGAGTGATCCCTCAGTCAGCTGTGTCAGCATACCTCGGAATCAATCAGAAATCAGAAATGCAAATTCTCACCTCAGACCTAACGGATTAGAAACTTTCAGGGGTAGGGCTGAGCAGTCGTTTTTTGACAAGACCTCTAATGAATGCTTAAGTTTACTGATCTAGAGAGATGCCTCCTTTCTACAACCCCAAGAGATTAGGTATCTTTCCCTAAGCAGCAGAGAAGTCAGTGGGATAGCAGGACAAGAAAGCTTTCAATTGTTTTTCTGTAACAAGCACCTTTTCTGAGAAATCCAGGAAGGATAACAGTGTGCTCAGCATGCTCTGACCTTGCAGCAAGGTCAGCTACTGGGTAAGGTATTTTAATAGGGAAGGTTTAGTTCTTCAAGTAGCAACCTATAGAAAGCTCAGTTGCCAACTCTTCTATGAACTGGATGAATGAACTATTACTATGCCTCTGGATTCCATGTTTTAATCAGAAACATTAGGGAAATTTTCCTATTGAGATTACAAAGGCTCTTACACAAGTCTGTATAAAATCTGCCTGATTATCTGTCATGTAAAAGGTAAAACTGTGTATCTCTACCCCTTTGGGAGAATTATCTTGCTCAAAGGACCTTATTCCCTGCAGCAGGGGTTAAGGGGGGAAATTTCTCCTAGTTGCATCTGCATAGTTTATTTTATGATATGTAAGCAGAGGGAACTTTTCTTACTTCTGAAGGGAAACTCTTGCCATAACAATAGCAATTTTAAAAGAATTTAATGACACTCATTTTTACGGCACACAGAGAATCTCAAGGATGATAAAGAAAAGAAAAAAAAACCAAGTCATTTCTAACTCCTGATGACCTCATTAAATAATTAAGTTTCTCTTCATTTAATCAATTTGTATTTAACCAGATGGAAGAAGGGACAGATTTGATTGAATCTTTTTCAAAGTCAGTAAGGACACCTTAAGTTTTACAAATATCAAGGATCTGATATTTCCCTTTGGACAGTAGTTTCTCAGTTGGGCAAGGAGCAAATGATCCATGCATCATTTTGCTAAAATATAGGTCTGTCTGTACAACATAAACATATATCAGAAATACCCAGGACATTGACATTTTTAAGCCATGGAAATTATTTGCACCTTAAGAAAGACCTGTAGCAAATTCCTATAGAAATCCCATGTAAATTCAAGTTCCTGTTCAGAAAGCCCTCATATGTCATAGTGACATTTCTGGAAAGCCAGGATGAGGCTTGGGAGGACATTATACAAGCTCTGGTTGAAAGAAATATAACATGAGTCACATACGCAGTGTTAAAGTTCCTAGAAGCCACATTTAAAATATACAAAGGAATAGGTGAATTAATTTCAATAATAGTTTTGTTTAACCCAATATTATACAAGTTATCATCATTACAATATGTAACAAATATAAAAATTCCTAATGGGAGTTTACCTTATATGAAGTTCGAGTACGTATATTGTATGGACATCCACCTCATTTTAATAAGCCATATTTTGGGTGATCAGTTAGCCACTGTGGCCAGTCAAGGTCTGGATTCAACAGTCAACAAGACATGTTTCTAAATGCTCCCTTTTACCTATGTTTCCCCTAATTCTAACTTTCAAATTGTCAGCCATACCCTCTGATCTTCATTAGCAACTCTTTCAAAAATGACTCTGTGATTTCATTTTCTATTCTACTCTTTTTCTCCTTATTCTCTGTGTAGATCCTAATGCTTCAAATACTAGTCATATGCTTTTGACTCTTATTTTTCTATCTCTAGCCAAGAACTTTTCCTTGAGATTCAGACCTTCAAGTCCAATTATATATTTCACATTTCTTCGTGGATGTCTAATAGGTGCTAGAAATGTAGTATGATCTAAATAGGCATCTACTATCAACCTCCAGCATCGCCACCTGTATTTGCTCTTTCATAAACCTTCCCACAGCAGTAAAGAACACCACCACCTACTCACTTGTTTAACTAAATGCTTTTCCCACACCACATCCAATTTATCAGTCAATTCTGTTGACTCTACCTCCATAATGTAACCCTATTCAAACTCCCCACCATCTCCATAGTTATAACCCAAGTGCAAAACACCATCATCTCCTTCCTGCATTACTGTACTTATCTCCTAACTGGTCTCTTACCTGTCATCTGTTTGCCCATGTGTTTGCCATTTAGGAAGAAGTTGGACTCTAAAAGCATAAATCATATCATCTTTCTGTGCTTACAACTTCTCCATTAGTAAAAAGGACATGGAAAGATACCCAGTATTGTTAGTCATTAAGGAAATGCAAATGAAGTCCACAATGAGATACCATTTCACAGTCACTAGAATGGCCATCATAAATAGATAGCTAACAAAAAATGCTGGTGAGTATGTTGAGAAATGAGAAGTCTTATACACTGCTGGTAGAAATGTAAAATGGTGCAGCCACTTTGGAAGATATTGTGATGGTTTCTGAAAATGCTAACACTAAAAACTTTATAACTCAGCAATACCACCTCCAGATATCCACCGATGGGGAATGTTAGAAAAAATGTCCACACAAAGACTTAACTGCAACCATTCATAGCAGCATGATTCATAATAGCCCAAACTGGAAACAAAAATTTATAAGCAGATAAATGGACACATTATGGTATATCCATATGGTGGAACACTACCCAGCAATATAAAGGAACAAACTAGTGATACACGCTGTAGAGCCTCAAAAACATGCCAAGCAAAAGAAGTCAGACACCAAAGACTTTATTATATGATCATTATTTATAGAAATTTCCCAGAAAGGCAAATTTATAGAAGCAGAATGCAGATTAACTATAATTATTACTAGGCATAAGGGATCTTTTTGGGAAGGTAGGAATGTTCTAAAACTGATTTGTGGTGGTGGTTGCATTCTTCAGTCAAATTATAAAAATTATTGAACTTCATACTTGAAAGAGCTGGGTTTTATCATGTGTAAAATATACCTCAATAAAGATATATTTAAAAACACCAAACCTCCTGTGACATTGAGAATAACACCCAGGCTCTCCATGATGGCCCCTACCTACCTCTTTGACTCTCTCACTACCTGTCTCTTTGTTCACTGTGTTCCAGCTACCTTGGTCCTTCTTGGTACCCCTCTACATGCAGGTTCATTCCTGTCATGAAGTCCCTGCTCCTCAGCTAGGGTTGCGTCTCCCATAGGTCCTCACATGCCTGCTTTCTTAACATTCAGGTGGCAATGTGGAGAACTTCCCAACTCCACCTGAGTTAATGGCTACTCTCTCCTGGCGCAGCCCAAGATGTTCTCTGCCACTTTCCTCCTTATAACCTCTTCCTGTTGGTTACCAGTACCTGAAGTTCTCTTTATGCTTGCATGGTCTACCACCTATCTCCCCCTGCCTGTCCCTAAGTTTCCTGATGAGGAACTTACCTGCCTTTTTAAAAGCCTGTGTTCAGAACAGTAAGTTCTGTCACACAAGAAGTACTCGCTGCATCAGACTGACTGACCGACTTGCTGAATGTTCCTGGACATTTTTTTTTAATCCTTTAAGCCTCAAATTATTTTTCTGTTAAAAAAAAAAAAAACAGGTAAAAATTGTATTTCTTTCTCACCCCATAGGACATTTTGTGAAGCTTGAATCAGAATTATGTAAAAGCTCTATGTACACAAAGCTAGCTGTTATTCTGTGAGAAGATTACCTCCTCATTCCTTTGGACCATCTCCTATTTACATATTTCAGAGTTAGGAAAATACTGCCAATGAATCCCCAAGTTGTCGCTCTGTGTACTGGAGTACGGGAGGCCAAGCAGGCATCAACAACTGTTCTACATGGTTACACAGGAACCAGTGCTCTACTCATGTGTAGGACAAACAATGCTCTTTCCTGCCCCCTAATTCCATAAGTGAAAGAGAACCTCTTTTAGCCTCATAGGAAGCCTGACCATTCTTCTTTGGTGACAATGAGAAATCTGTGGGGAAGTAGGTCTTGCTTGTTTGCCCTGTGCTTTGGGAAAGTGGACAAGGATGGAGCCCTTGCCATGCTTGCTGAGAGTGTAAACCCAAAATTCCAAGTACAGGAAACTGTATTTCAAAACTAGTTCATTTCACATAAGTCACTAACGAATATCAGAAGGTAATAACTTTTTGCTGCCTCTTAACTAAGCTTCTGAGTAAGAACATGTCCCTAACCTTTTCTCTTTCTTTTTTCTTTATTTCTCTTTTTTCTTTTAAAATGTACATTTTTGGCAACTTTGTTAAATATCACCTTGAGAATTATATCAAAAGTAACCAAAATCCTTCCTTCTCTCAAACTAAACAGTTTCCCCAACTGGCTCAATATTCTTTAAACTTTATCACTTTGTAAATTCTTTAATGCAATAAGAGTTTCTTGCACTTAAAATTGACTTCTGAATTGAATGTCAGTTTTTCTAGGAACAACATATTCTTCAAGATTTTTTTCCCTTACACTCTTGAAGAGGTTCCCTAGTATATGTTAGTATCCAATGTTTCTGGTAAGTCTTAGGTCAGATTGATTCTTTACTTAAGTATTCTCTTTGTGTGTCTCTTTCCTTCTCTTTATGATTATTGTCTTAAATTTCACTAGGATGTGTGTATTCCAATCTGCTTAGCATTTTATGGGCACTTCCAATCTGAAAACATGCATCGTTGCTCAGTTCTGGGGATTTTCCTATGTTCTTTCTTTGAAATTTTTTTTCTGCCCCTGCCATTTTTTGGTCCCCCATTTTGGGTTTCCTTTAAGCCATTCCCTCTTACTGAGTAATACTCTGTTCACGTGATCTGGGTTGGTGTTTCCTTGGCTGGTTTGATCACATCAGCTTTCTTCTTTCAGGGTTTATTCAAAATTTCTGATTTGCTAATGACACAGCATTTCTTCTTTTTCAGAGCAGGTGGGGGGGGGGGGGGAGAGAGAGAGAGAGAGAGAGAGAGACAGAGAGAGAGACAGAGAGATTGAGTTCTCTTGGAATTTCAGGGTGGAAATTAGAAGTATGATTAATCTGCCACATTGACCTAGGTTTCTAAGTGGTTTCTGTAAGGTTGGATCCTGCCTGCCCTATGTGTGAAAGTTCTCTGTTTGGGATTTGACAGTGCTCTCTTTAGATAAATTTTTGGGAGAACTGATTTTTATGGATGTAGAATACAAAAATCGTTGCTTTATTCTTCTGGTTACAGGTCTGTGTTCTCCATTTTAGTTTGTGGCATTCCTTTTGGAGTTCTGCCCTCTGTTAATATTTGTGATTTTGATTATCAGTCTACTCTAATACTCTGTTATTTTACAGCTAGACTACACATGCAGTTATCATAAGTAGTACAGAGTACAAATTTCCATCTCATAGTTCTTGAAGATCTTGAAAAAAGATGGCTCCTTCATTTAGTTCAGGACTGGAGGTAGGGGGCTCTTAAAATACTCTTTTAGCCCTGGAGAGTTTTAACCTCACGTCAGCAACACCTTTGTATCTTCTGATTGTTTTAAGGGAAAGAGAGATCATGAAAGAAAGTGGTCATGCTCTTTGACTCCAGAGTCCTGGGAACCAGTCAAAGGAATAATAATGCTCTAGCCAGAGTAATCAGAGCAGATATGGCTAATAGATTTCAACTTAAGTTGAAATAAATGATTGATAGGGGCTGCTTGGAACAGCTGTGTTGGAAAGGGTTTTGAGGCCACATCTGGGTTCACAGGACAAAGTGTGATTAATGATGTCTGCCATGGTTGTGAGAGGAGGTAGTGGTGATAGCCATGCCATGTATTTTAAAACCCCAAGTAAGAATCTTCTGATGAATAGAACTATTCATCCATGAGGTTGCCAGATTGCAGCCGGAAGATTACAGCATAGTCCAACAGCATGGAGATAAGATGCTAATGCTATTTGGACTGATTTTATTCAATGTGTGGCCAGAATGATTTTCTGACTTGCCAGAGCTAGTAAGTTGGAAAATCAAGTATGTCATGTGTGTGCTTCCACTGCTTGGTTCAAACTTAAACACAAGACTGTAATATATCCCAGTGCAGACACAAATAAGATATCACACAGAAAATGTAATTTTCAGCTGTTCAAATTATCATTCTAAAAAAAACCTTCTAGAAGGTAGGAATGGATTCTTCTTGTTTTATTTTATGTTTTGTTGAGTCAGCATAGAGATATATAAAAAAGATAATACCTCATAATACCTCAGTCACAGAGACATATTTTGGTAGGGAACCTTCTAGAATCTTTTCTATGTAAATGTTTAAACTTAATGGGATCATATCATAATCCTGTTTTTAGCCCCAATTTTTCATTTAACAAAATGTAGACTTCTTCCTAAGTTAATAAATATGACTACATTGTAATATTTGGTACATCAATAATATTTCATTATGTCCATGTACCATTACTCATTTAATCAAGCTTCTTAAATTTTTCACACTTTGGTATTATAAACAACATTTGATGAATATATTTTGTGTCAATATTTGTACACTGATTATTTCCTGAGAAGAATTTTCTGAAAAAAGATTGCTGGGTTAAATTTATAATATTGTTTTAATTTTAAGGTTTTTGCTATAATGTTCCAAGAAGGTATTAACAATGGCTCTTAAGAAAGTTATATAGAAGGTTGCTTCTCTGAGTGAAGAGCCTGAACTACCTACCCACCTCCATCCACCTATCTACAGTCTTCCTCTTCTTTATGACATTGTACACCTCAATGGGAGAGACCATTATAATTCATAACTGCAGCAGCCAATTCAGAAGCTGGCATGTGCACTTGGGGCCTGTGGAGTGGAACTTGAGATGATCATGGGGGTTCTTTGATTCTATAGACCAAGCACTGGTCCCACTGTCCCAAGACTATGGAGCTCTCAGAGGGACCAAGCATTCTGCTTTATAATTCCCAACACAGGCAGGGCTTATGTTGACTACAGTTCTTTTTGCTGGTTACCCGTAGTTCTGTAAGATTTGCAGGTTGGAGCGTGAAGGGCTGGAGAAGTCTGGAAGAAGACTGGGCTGCTGGGATTGCCTGAGTGAGGAGGAAGGCAGAGTGTGTCCCTCAGAGTGAACACTGTAAGGAGTTTGAGGTAGTGACCTCCTCTGGGGAAAACTCAAACTGTTGGTGTGTCACCACAGTGGTATTTGTCTAAATGCGTTTTCTCTATTCCTTCTGTTTTATCTGTTTCTTCCATTTTTCCCTTGACCTTTGATCTTCAAAAGTCCCCTTTGTCATTTGTGATACTTGTGCAAGTAAGTGTTCAGGGTTGGGTATAAATATCAAAACAAATGACTCATAAATCGTAGTTAACAGTATCCATAAAATGTAGGAAATTAAACCTCAAGCTATACCTACACATTTAAGGGGGAAAAAGTCTCTGTTTCATTTTCAAATCATACCATAATATTTAGTGACTCCTCCTTCAAAGGTTTCATTCTCCGCATAAATTTTGTGCAGGTACCTTATTAAAACTAGTAACCAGAGCAACTGGTACAACTACCTCTGTAGACTGGAATGAAGAGTGAGCTAGAAGGTGAGATGGAAGACTGTTGGCTCCCACAATTTGTGAGGTGAGTTTCCAAACACATCGGAGTTGATGGAATGAGTGTCATTATCAATGATAACTAAGTTTAGTTTAACACCTAGAAAATCCTATGTGGTGAACACACACACACATCCCTTAGGGGACTAGGGGGAAAAAGTATGTTTAAAAATTCACTTTGTTTTCTAAAAGCATACTAATAGTAGAATTTTTTTTTTCTGAAAATGATAAAGAATTCAAAAGTAGGACAAAAGAATCCAAAATGACTGGGAAAATAGAACAACATTAAAATTTATTTCTGGAAATCTTCCACCTGTAGTTTTATGCATGTGTCTGAATGGTTTGCTCCAGATGTACCTCATTACTCAGATCATGTGTTCTTTGTTACATATCTTGCTGTGAATGGGAATAGAAAGTTCTTTAATCAGCATGTGCACTGAGAGTGCTGGGGCAACAGTAAGCGGCCAGGCTATGACCTGGCTTTAGATTCTGCTGTGAACAGTTGATTCTTTAAGTGAACAGTCATGGGAAGTCATCTGAAAAAAATGTCAAGACTCCCACACTGACAGATAGGGACTTCACATGGACTATTCCATGTCGATCTACTCCCATCTTTACAACACAGCCAGGAACAGTACATGATCACCTCAAGTATCTTGCACTTCCCGATATAGAAAGGAGTGTTAGTGGTAAGTTTCCAGACCTGGCTGTGAGTTTCTCCTGACAATCTGGGAGACAGCAGCTTGTCTCCCCTGAGAGGAGCAGTTGGGGGGGCTCTAACAGGATGAGGGTGTTTAGAGTTGCTCATCAAAACACTATAAACCAAGAAACTTCAGTTAGGACCAAGGGCTAGGGACAGGGACCAGGAAGGTCATGCTGGGAATTCTTATCTGCTATAGCACCCAAGAAGGATTGGCTTCAGAGAACCTAATTTGATTGGCCTTATATCATTTAGAAAAGAACTTAGAAATCAGTAGGAATGCTGTTTCATCTGTGATTTAATCCTAACCTGATAGCTCAAACCCAGATAATTACCTGCTGTTTCAATTGTTGTTCCTATACTTAAAAATTTTAAATTCCTTATTATTAAGCTAAATAAATAGATTTGAGTTCCTTTTCAATAAAAGTGGACTGTGCTATAAGAAGTTTGGAATTGTGACACAGTACATGACACATCATTTTATAAATATTTTCCAGTTTAATGAAACATTTTTTAAAATTTATCTTTATTGTAAACAAATGGGATACATGTTGTTTCTGTTTGTCATGGAGTAACAGCATACCATTTGCATAATCATATATTTACATAGGGTAATGATGTTTGATTCATTCTGTTATTTTTTCCTCCCCCACCCACTCCTCCCCCACTCCTCCCACCCCTCTTTTCAGTCTATACAGTCCCTCCTTCCTCCATTCTTGCCCCCCTCCCAGCCCCCATTATGTGTCATCATCCGCTTATCAGAGAGATCATTCGTCCTTTGGTTTTTTGAGATTGGCTTATCTCACTTAGCAAGATATTCTCCAATTTCATCCATTTGCCTGCAAATGCCATAATTTTGTTATTCTTTATAGCTGAGTAATATTCCATTGTATATATATACCACAGTTTCTTTATCCATTCATAAATTGAAGGACATCTAGTTTGGTTCCACAATCTGGCTATTGTGAATTGAGCAGCTATGAACATTGATATGGCTGCATCTCTGTAGTATGCTGATTTTAAGTCCTTTGGGTATAGACCAAGGAGTGGGATAGCTGGATCAAATGGTGGGTCCATTCCAAGTTTTCTGAGGAATCTCCACACTGCTTTCCAGAGTGGCTGCCCTAATTTGCAGCCCCACCAGCAATGTGTGAGTGTACCTTTTTCCCCACATCCTCTCCAACACCTATTGTTGCTTGATTCTTGATAATGGCCATTCTAATTGGGGTGAGATGGAATCTTAGTGTAGTTTTGACTTGCATTTCTCTTATTACTAAAGATGTTGAACATTTTTTCATATGTTTGTTGATTGCTTGTAGATCTTCTGTGAAGTGTTTGTTCATATCCTTAGCCTATTTGTTGATTGGGTTATATGTATTCTTCGTGTAGAGTTTTTTGAGTTCTTTATAGATTCTGGAAATTAGTGCTCTATCTGAAGTATGAGTGGCAAAGATATTCTCCCACTCTGTAGGCTCTCTCTTCACATTGCTGATAGTTTTCTTTGCTGAGAGAAAACTATTTAGTTTGAATCTATCCCAGTTATTGATTCTTGCTTTTATTTCTTGTGCTATGGGAGTCCTGTTAAGGAAGTCTGATCCTAAGCCGACATGTTAAAGATCTGGACCTACTTTTTCTTGTATAAGATGCAGGATCTCTGGTCTGATTCCAAGGTCCATGGTCCATTTTGAGTTGATTTTTGTGCAGGGTGAGAGGGGTTTAGTTTTATTCTGTTGCATATGGATTTCTAGTTTTCCCAGCACCATTTGTTGAAGAGGCTATCTTTTCTCCATTGCATATTTTTGGCATCTTTGTCTAGTATGAGAAAGTTGTATTTATTTGGGTTTGTGTCCGAGTCCTCTATTCTGTACCACTGATCTACCTGTCTATTTTGGTGCCAGTACCATGCTGTTTTTGTTACTATTGCTTTGTAGTATAGTTGAAGATCTGGTATTGCAATACCCCCTGTTTTAATGAAACATTTTTAAAAATGCAACTTTTAATGCCTATGTTTTTTCAATAAAAAGAAAGCACATTAATTTGAACAATTTCTAAACTAGGCCTTATTTTTTTTATTATGATAAACTCTATAAGGAGCATCTCTATTCATAAATATTTCTGATTTTTTTTATGATTAACATTAAAATCAGGTCAGCCTAGGGAATTTTATTTCAAAGATTTACATTTTAATTTATTTTTGATTTTGTTATTTGTAGAGCAGAGAGATAGAATCCAGGCTTCATGCTTACTAGGCAAATGTTCTACCACTGAGTCACATTCCTAGTCCTTAATTTATTTAAAAAATTGATATTATTCTATACATATGGATTGCCACCCAGATTTTTCACTTAGCAAATTGTGAACATTATTTCATGTCATTAAGTATCCATTGAAAACATAATGTTTGTTTTTTTAATGATCACATGATAACTTACTTTTTGAATATGTTTTAGTATGCTTTCATCCCCTTTTTTTAGCCATTCTCCTATTATTAAATAATTCAGTCATTTCTATGTTTTTGGTGTTATACATATTGCTACTGTAAATATCCTTATACCTACATTTCATTTAATTAAGAAAAAAAGAATAGAATAATGAACTCTCACATCCTTCACGCTGCCCCAACAATTATCAGCAACTATCAGCAGGTGGCCAATCTTGTTTTGCCTATAACCTTCAAATCTCCACTCTCCAGTGGATTATTGTGAAGCAAACAGCACAGAATGTTTTGTTTCTTAAGGCACAATAGGAAAGTGATCATTTAAAGCAGATAACAACATTACAGCCTCTTTTTGTTGGACATATCTGACGTTTCTAACTCAATAACTTATTAGAACAGTGTAAGAGGTTTCACCAAAAGTAGAAAACAACATTGTCAGAAAATGTGGTTTTCAAAGTAAACACATTATTCTTAATTCCATTTTAGTAAATTTTAGGTTATACTTGATTATCTGAGAGGAAAGAAGTCATCGTGGGATACTCCACCCAGACTGTTTGAAATGAAGGAAGCAATTGCTGTCCTTTCTAGATGAACCGATGTCACCTCATGAATCTTTATAAATGGTAAAGAGAAGTAGAGTTAAAAATAACTAGAAGACATATTTACTTTACACATTCCATAAAATTTCCTATAACTCCACTTTTTGCTTTCAGTGCTGGAAACAGATAGAGAGTGAAATATGATTCAGATGAGAGAAATTGTCCAATGTGCTTTTGCAGAAATTAGTGACAGGTTTTCAGTGTGGTGTGCCACAACCCCCCCCCCCCCACTCTGAGGCATGTGAGGGAGACAAAAGCTAAAAACACGTCCTTAAGATGTTTAAGTACGTCATAGATCAGGTGTAAGTACAGCCACTTCTCTTTCACATAATCCACCAAATTACCTCTGCACAGAAAATTGTCAGCTCTTCTTCAACACCGCAGTCCAACTTCCTCATAGAAGCTCTGACTCTAGCTTTCCTTAGTCAACAAATATGCATTGTTTCCTCAGGGAGGTTCCAGTAAGGTATTGGGCCATTGGTTTTTTTTGTTGTTGTTGTTTTGTTTTGTTTTTTGTTTAATATTTTTCATTGTAGATGGACACAAAGCCTTGATTTTATTTATTCGTTTTTTTGTGGTGTCAGGGATCGAACCCAGTGCCTCACCTGTGCTAGGCAAGTGCTCTACCACTGAGCTGCAACCCTGGCCCCTGGCCCATTGTTTTTTAACCCTTCCAGTCACCATAATATACAACAAAATTAATTTTCTAACCATGGGACCAATATTTCTTTAGTTCCGTGTTTTTGTTTTCTTTGCAGTGCTGGAGATTGAACCCAAGGCCTTGTGCATACTAGGCAAGTGCTTACCACTGAGCTACACCCAGCCTTAGTTCTATTTTTTAATCCATCCATATGCTTCCTCTTTTTTCTTCCCTTATCAACATAAGCACTTTGACCTCTCTTTGGAGCAGATTCAGGGTTCTTTTCTTCTCATGTTTTCTTTGGTAGCTTTTTGTTTTCTTATTTATTTCTCCCACTAACATTATTTTCCTGACTCTGCTGTATCTTCAGGTTGGCATCTAAGATTTGATTGCTTTTACTTACCAACTCCTCTATCTTCCCTTCCTTGTAAAAACAAAATAAGAACACCACTGTCAAGGCAGTATATTCATCCCTAAAATGATTGCCTTGCTTTTCTGCCAGTGGAAATTAGCCCAACTAAGGTGATAGTATATCTCCTTTTAAAAAAATTATCAGCTCTAAGTAGGGAAGATGACTTTTGATGAGCTTTGTTTTGTTGGCCCCGTCCATTTAGGGGGGAATTTTAGGTGTGAAATCATGGTACAGGATTATTGTTGGAAGATGGGGGCGAATGAGGTTTTCTCATAAGACAGAGGTGGAGAGATGGTCAGACAGAGAACTATCTAGCCTCTAGTTTGGGGCGGAGATTGCCCTAGGGTACTCAGGCTGTAATTGCAAAGACTCTGCGTGTCTCTATTTTTCTCTCAATTTCCACTAAGATTTCTGGGGAGATAAAAAAGGAATACAGATGAGTTCTTAAGAGAACTAGAACTTGTAGGGAACTGCTTGAGTGGTAGGCGGGACAAATAAGCAGTTCTAGAAATATTTCTTAATGAGAAACAGGTGAAGTTGGGTCGAGGTGGGAGTGGTCCAGAAATTTGAGGTTTGATTCTTGGGAATAAAAAGAGTAAATTCATTCCGTTTAAACTCAGATTAAACACAAAGTTAAATTAAGTGGTGCTTAAGCACCAAGGTTATGAGAAAGGACATAAATGTATTAAGTGGCTGACATTTCTTTTAGTCATATCTAATTGTATGTCCTATTTAAACAGAGCAATTAGTAATACTAATAAATATTTGTGCTTGTCTGTTTTAATAGAGTTTTACTTTCATGTAAAGAAGCATAATTATAGGTAGAAACATACTAATCTGTACTTCTCATTTAATAATGCCTGTGGGACATCATTTTTGGGGCAGAAGAGCCATAACTACCAACAACACTATGATAGCTAATGCTATTTGTAATTTAAATGTTTGTAGTCTTAGAACCAATAATAGACTGGAGAGTACTTTACAACCCAAAGTTACTAAATGATAGCAAATGTCCAGTCAACTAAAACATAAACTTGACTTTCTCCTAAAAATCATGAGCAAATATTTTAAATGATATGAATGTATGCAACCAATATAAGCACATAATAACTTTTGAAATACTATCCAATGTATGTTTTTGTTTGTGAAAAGTCGTTATTGTTCTGTTTCCTCCTATTATATCAGTGGCATTTATTAGTCAAGAAATGGTGAATATAGTATAGAATAATGCATTTTTCACATTCAGGAAAGTTCTCACATTTCAGAAAAGTTGAGAGCAGAGTGACTAGTTTGAACACTAAAATATTTTTTATTTTAAAGAGCCAGGCTCTTAAGAGAGAATAGATTTTGGGAGAGTTCTTAAAATTTTGGCTTCATCTATTGAGTTCTATGCCCTGAATTGATATAAACTTAGAGAATTTATGAACTATAAAGAAGGGCCTTGTCTAATAGGACTCCTGGGTAGCAGAGTAGCAATGACCAAGGAAGGTGTCTAGTGTTCTTAGGAGTCTGCCTATCATGGTGGAGAACACTGTAAGCAGCTAAGAAGAGAGCAAGAGAGGGGTAACTAGCAGACATTAGAGAAAAAAATAGAGATGATTCAGTTTAACAACTATGCGACGTGATGGGACCTCAGATGTTAGCAATGGGTGTAGCAGAGAAAGGTTGACACTGAAGAACTTGGAGGGATGAGCTACACCTGAGCAGAGTCCAGCAGGAACAGCAGACATGGTGAGAAAGATCCATGCTAGGGCCATGCATAAGCACCCCTGGAACCCAGAACATCTTCATAGAAGGAAAGACAAAGTTGAATGAGTAGGCTTGGATTTGAGCAATTTTTAAAAAATGTGTTTTAAAACAAAGGAACTGAATTACAAGCAAAATGACAAGATTTGTTCTATTAGAAGAAAAGAGAAGCAGATAATTAATATCAGATAGCAAGAAGTAATTTTAGCTTTCCACATCTGAGTTTTGTAATTACCAGAAATTCAAGTTTGCAACATAAACAATCCCTTACCACAAAGAATTCATAACTTTAGTGAGAACTTAATGTTAACAGTTGGTGTGGAGTTCTTTTACTCAATTAAGTAAGCATAGACATCACATATAGGCAAAGTACAACTCGTTTCGATGTTGTCAATTAGCATTACAAGCTCATTGGAAGATTCTTTTGCATGATTTGAGATAGAAATCACAAAGAGGCAATCTATACCATCCAAAAGAAGCTTTACTGAGGATTGTGCTCAAGCAAAAGGGAGTCAGTGCATGGGGTAACATTCCTGAACTTCTTGCTGAGGACTTGAGAAGCAAAATTTATATAGACAAGGGTGGGTCCTTGCAGGAGCACAGTCAGCTGTTGCATGTGATCTTGGAATTTCTGCAGTTCTTGACAGAACTTTGCTCTCAGCACAGGGGGTTGCACTTGACACAGTAATCTGCCAGCTTGGCTTGTAAAAATTGGTGGAAGTGTCACTACCCCCACCCCAAAGATGGTCATCAATCCATTGAGTTCAGGCATATCACGCAAACATGGATTGCTGGAAAGCTGTGGGGAGGATTCAGCAGCTCCCACACCTGGTCATGGATGGCAACAGTTTTTCGAAAGCAGCTTGTCCTCTGGTTGGAAATGTTGGTGGGGGAATCAGGGCCTTCCCAACTCGGTCTCATTAATACCTAACAGTGTTTTAAAATAAATGGCCCTGACTGCAATAAAAGGATGTCTGAAACAAATCGAAATGAAAATGATGCTTTTCAGATCTGACTTCATATGCTCTTCAAGCATTTGGCAGAACTGAGTACTCTCTGCTCCTTGAAACACCAATTTACCTTAATTTTGGTGACTCAAAGACTTTGATGTCCTTCTTTTTCTCTGATTTCTCTATTTGTAGGAAATTCTTCCCTTACCTTGCTTTTGTGTATCTTGGGGTTCATGCCTCAGCTTTCCACCTTGGTGGTGTTTGGTTCATGGGGGCAGAGCCCTCATGAATGGCTAATGCTTTTGTTGTGGGAATGGGCTGTGTATTACAGGAATTAAGGTCCCCTTTTCTCTCTTCCAGAGCTGCTTGTTTGTCCTCATTTTTTTTTTTAACCAGGAGTTGATACAGCACAAGGCCCTTACCAGGTGGTGGCTGCCCATTCTTGGGACTTTCCAGCTTCCAGACTGTGAGACAAAATATACCTCTTTTCCTTATAAATTACTCAATTGTGGGAAATCTGTTATAACAGAAAATGGACTAAGACACAGCATCCAGCACCATATCTGTCATTTCGTATATGGTTCGGTTAATGTTATTTGAATGGATAAGAGTAAAGAATAATTGCTTTGGAATTTAGAGCAGTGAGAGATGGATAGTAAAGAAGAGAATTGATGGAGTATCCTTATTACTACTGTTGCATAACATATCACCCCCAAATTTAGTAACTTAAAACAACCATTTATTTTGCTTGTGATTTGGGTCAGGAATTTGGGAAGGTTTTGACAAATTGGTCCTGTGATGGTGACTGAGGCTGCAGTCATCCTCGGGCTTCACTGATTTCAGGTTGACTCCTCCTAGACTGGCAATGATGCAGGAGCTCAGCGGGCTTCTCCACCAGATTCTACCTGTGGTCTCCCAACATATTTGGACTTCTGTGGTGCCTGACTTCATCCAGAGCAAGCATTCCAAGAAAAGCAGATAGAAGCTACATGGCCATTTGTGGTAGAACCTTAGAAGTTACATGGTAATCCTTCTACTGCATTCTGTTGGTTAAAAGCAAATCCCTAAGGTCCATCCAGGCTTAAGAGGGGACCGAAACCCCACCTCTCACTGAGAAGAGTGTCAAAGAATTGGAGGACACATTTTAAAACTGCCAGCCAGAAGAACAGATTTTGGTTAAGTTCTGTTAGGTACATAGACTTTGAGTAGTAGTCAGATTTTAATTTGCGGAGAAAGTGATTCTGAAGAGAATTCTAGGTGCACAAACTCTGGGAGAGAGGGCTCCAGCAGAGTCTGAGTCACAAACAATGAATAATCCAGTTTGGCAAGAGCATAAGTTTTGTGGGGGGAGGCCTGGGAAGCGATCCTGGAAAGATAGTAGGGCCTTACATGCTCGGCTAGGAATTTTGGTCTTTCTTATTAGCATTAGGTAGCCCTCAAGAGGCAGGAGAGCTGCGTGATCAAATTGGTATTTCTGGAAGATTACTCTGGCCCAGGAATTCTTGAGAAACTGGAAGGGCTGAACTAAAAGCAGGAATTCACTAAGAAAGTTAGTACAGTAATCTTAGAGGTGATGGGCCCCTGCCTAAGTCTTAAAAGTGGAACTTAACATGGAAAAGAGGAACGCATAGGGGAGTTATGTAAAGGAAAAGTTAGGTCTGGAGGGCCAGTAGGTATGGAGGGAATCTTGTGCTTCCTATGGATGCAATACAGTGGAGCTCTGGTTTCCTGTGCTACTCTGAAGAGGAAAGCTTCTGCTCCTACATCAGGCATCAAATTGAAAAAGTAAAATTAATCTTCATTCAAGTAATATGACATATGATTATTGTTTGAAATTAAGAACTGCAATAGTCAGAAGATGATATCAAGGGGAAGCAGTTTTCAAAATTTCTCCCTTGTCTCTCCTCCCTTCCCTGCCACCCACTTAATATCATATGTTGAATTTGTGCATTTGATACCATCATAACTGTACATTTCTTTATATTTTGCTTTATAAAAACCACTCAAGAAAACAAAGTGTAAGAGTAAGATGAAGAACAAGAAGAAGCAATGACTAAACTCCATATTCTGGCATTTTACCGTATTCAGGACACACTCTCAGTTTCTCCTCTTCATGATCCATACTTCCTTTAGTAAAAATAGTCTGAGCCATGGCAATCACTCATTGTTTTTATTTATGGTCCATTCCTTGGCTTTGAAATTAAGTTGACATCCGGTGTTAGTAGATATTCATTACCTTTCTAGAATGCCATTTAGAAAACTGATTGCTTGGGGACCAGACGGCAAAGAAGGGGACATTTCACACTCAGATGGTTGACCCTGTTCAAAAAATGCATCTCTTAGAAGTTCTCCTATTCAGGCATTTATAGTGTATACTACTACTTCTACCAGTGGGCTGGGCTGGTTCTCCTGGGCTTCTTTGCATCCTTCTATTTTAAAACAATCTTTTTCTTCTTTCTAGAGAAAAGCTTTTGTGTTCTGTAAAATATTAAGCATGTTGACAGCAAGACATAAATAATGAACCATCTAGAGCAACATTCCATTTAGCTAACACAATGTGAGAGGCTTATTTATATTGTATTAAAAAAAAAAAAAAACAACAGATGAAAAGAGGAGAAGAAACAACCCACCAGAAATGAAAGAATAAGAAATAAACAAGTCTTTCTTCATAAAGAATATCCCATGTATGGATGCCTGTGAGGCTCAGAAATCACTCAGTCCTAGAAGTTGTGAGGCAAGTCTTCTCTGAGGTGCTTTTCTTTCCCCAAAAGAAGTCATAACAGGAATATATATAGATCTATAATGCCTTTCTGTTGGGGAAATGAAAGTACTTTCAAAACAATCTCATAACATTGTGATGGGGGAAATGATGGCAGGTTTTATATTACCTCCAGCATACAGGTGATGGAGGCCCTGATAAATGGAGTTGGCGGCAAAGTCACAAATAGATGCTAGGCCTTCTGATGTACAGTTAGGACTTCGGTAGTTAAATGAAAAATATGTTCCTGGTTTGCTCAGCCTTTTCTCATCTTTCAGACAGAAACCTTCTGATCAGGTTTAACCCTTGCTCATTCCTGCACATACATGCACCCCCCACCCCACCCCAAGAGATAGGGTTCCTGGCTCAGATCTTAAATTTAAATTTTATATTGCAAAGTGATATCACAAACAAACAGTGCTAAGATAAAAAAAATAAAAAATTTAGTTGGAGACCAATAGAGTGGTGGAAGGGGACTGACAGGGAGGGAAGGGGGCATGGGGAATGAAATCTATTAAATTGTCCTATGTCCATGTAGAGTTATACCACAATAAATCCCACTTTTATATATAATTATAATATACAAATTAAAAGAGTCATAATAGAAAGGATATCAGTAGAGTAGAGCAGGCAGATGGGGGAGGGAGGAGGGAGGTTAAAGGAAATGTACTGAAGGATGTGATTGATCAATGTATGTGCCTATAAAATACAGCATCACAAATTCCACTATTATGTATAATTATAACACATCAATAAAATTCATTTGGAAAGTCAAACTCATAGAAGCAGAAGGCAAAATGTTGGTTTCCGGGGGCTGGGGTCAGGGGAAAGAAACTGTTGTCTAATGTATTTAAAGTTTTAGTTCTGTAAGATGAAAAAGTTCTAGAGAACTTCTGTATAACTTTCTACCTATACTTAATGTACCATACACTTAACATTTGTTAAGAGGGTAGATTTTATGTAGTTATTTTCTTTAGTTCAATAAAAAAATTTTAGTTGGTGTTTGCTATACTCTAACAAACAGCTTTATGGTCAGAAATGGATTTAGTACAACTTTGGCAGGGGTCAGGGGATGCAGGATTCATTACTATCTGGAGATCATATACCTGTTTGAAATATGATGAAAGCTATTAATGATCTCCCCATAAAGATGCACATGCATATTATGTGGTCCCTGAAGCCAACGTCACCTTCAGTGGTTCCATGATTGCCTTAGTTAAAAACCCAATATGTGAGAAAGAACATGGGCTTGACTCAGACCTCTGATCAAATCCTAGTCCCACTTTACTCTGCAACTTTGAGAAAAATAACTTAATTTCTCAGCACTGATTTCCTTATCTGTAAAATGAGTATTATACCCTTGAATTGGGTTTTTTGAGGAGATTAAATACATAATGCATATAAAGCATTTAGCTTGGTGTCTGCCGTCGAGTGTGTTTGGTACATGATCATTCCTTTCCCTTATGAGATATTTAGTGGAGCAATGACTCTGCTGTCTGAAGCAACCACCTGAAGCAGGTGCTCAGGTACATATCTACCTGATGTCTGAAGGTATTATACCAGGGGGCAGATTGGCACAATTAATCAAAGGCTAGAGCCTTTTACAGTCTAAATTATTCTGGTTCACCCTGTTAGCCAAATCTTTTGACACTCCTTCTGCATTATGATGGTTCCCTAAGGTGTGAATCCCATCTTCCCAAGATAGAATGCAAAACTCCCACATTTCTCAGTTTCCTTGCCTCCGGGGTACAGTCATGTGACTTAGTTCTGCTAATCAGATGCACATACAGAGATGTAGATACAAAAGTGATTTATGTGAAGAAGCAGGTGGGGTGCAGGGCATCCACTTCACAGGCACAGATGGTGGGAGAGGCAGCGTGGTTCTGGAATCATCAGGAGCAGCAATTCCCTTTCCTGCCAGTTCTGCATTGAGGTTCTGGTGGTTGTTCCTGCAAGCTCACTCCAGAGCCTGTTTCTTCAGTTCTTCAAAAGGCTCAGGCAGTTCTAATAATCTTAATAAATCATTTCCTACTTAAACCAGATAGAGTGGATTCCATGGTTTGGCAACTAAGAATCCTGACTTTCACAATGCCAAAATACTCCACCATTTCATTTCATCTTTCTGCCTGCCACAATGATGCCCTTCTGTTAGTTTTGCAATGTGGCTAAGTGTAATCCAGGGTCTGATATTCTTTCATGTGGATGGAGTCTATCTAAGAATGGGGCTTTTTATAAACGAGAGCACCACTGTCCTATGTTGACAAGGATCTTGAATGATGTTTCTTGGAATGCCTGCAGGGAGGTTCTTGTAGCTGTGATCCAAAGGGCTCCTCAAATTTTCCTTCTACCATATTCACATTACACACAAACACTGCTTAATTTGGTTGTTTAAGGAAGTGGGAGGAAATGTCTGCAAGTACGAAAAATAATAATGGTTTGAACATGCAATTATTATTTTATTAAAAGGAGAGACTCTTCAGGAAAAAAAGCTACCTTACTTCATAAGCAGAGTTTTTTCCTCCTAAAGTACTTAAGCTTCTTTTCATTAATCTATGCAGGTTTTAGATTGAGTTAACATTTTTTTTTTCAACAAACAGACATTTAGTTAAGCTAGTTAGAAGTCACATTGTGGCAATAGTCATAAATTTATTCAGTAGGTGTTTATCGTGAACTACTGTGTTGAGCAGACATTGTGCTGGGGGTGGCACACAGGAGATGATACATGCAGAGGGATATGGCATACTCTTGCCCTCAAGATTCTATAACCTAGTTGGAAGAT
Source organism: Sciurus carolinensis (assembly GCF_902686445.1). Classification (NCBI taxonomy): domain Eukaryota; kingdom Metazoa; phylum Chordata; class Mammalia; order Rodentia; family Sciuridae; genus Sciurus; species Sciurus carolinensis. The sequence goes on from NC_062218.1 coordinate 54,744,418, forward strand.
AGATAATCCCAACATGGTGCAGTGATAGGATCTGTTCTTGCCAGAACTGGAAAAAATCTTTTTTCTGCCAGTGCATTCTTTTTTTAAGTATTTTAACCTTGAGTAAAAGAGATTTTTCTTCTCATACTTAAAATGTTAATGGTTTGCTAACATTTGGAGGAATGTATCACTAATAGCTTTTGGATTGCATTCATACGTCTTACTCCTACCTGGATTGGTGACCAGACGATTTGGGTCAGCACACCTGTATTTCTTAGGGTTCCTTGCTAACAAGAAATAGCTTACTTTAGTTAACTCCATCAGAAGTAAGTTTCTTTGGTGTCTCGGATTAAAAGGAAGAGCTAGAGAAAAGGACTTGAGAAAAGTACTGGAACCACAGCAACTCTGGATGTCATTAATAGGAGTTAATTGATTATCTTATTCAGACATTGCAGCAATGTGTTATTCTTCTCAAGATTCAAAGTTCAAGGATAGCTCATCCAGAATTGACAAGACTATGACTATTCAAAGGAAACAGGTAATTCCTTAAGAATAAATTGGGATGCTCTTCCAAAAAGAAGGCAGAATGGCTATGGTATAGCCCAGTTTCAAAGATGTCTGCCACTATGTGGATGTCCCAAGTGTGTGGCTCCTATGGCACAACTGTGGACATTTTTCTGGGTGGAGGTTGGGCAGTAGCATTGATGTTGCTACTTACAGTGGTACTCCTGCTCCAAGATGGGCCACTCAATGAGGACAGGATAAGAAAGCAATACTTTTCTTGAATAAAGAGAAAGGAGGAAGGGAAGAATTTGAACACTGAGGGCTGGAGTGGTACTTCTCAACCTTAGCTCCCTTTAGAATCATCTAGGAATTTTGTTTTTTAATTATGCATTTTTAGACTTATAGAAAAGTTGCTTTAAAAATTTACAAAGTTTTTGAATATCCCTTACTGTTTCCCCTAATGATAATATAATTATAACCATAATTATAAAGAATATGCAACTGACATTGGTACAATATTATTAACTAAACTATAGATTTAATTCAAATTTCACTAAGTTTTCCATGAAATGTCCTTTTAACTTTTATTTATTTTTTCCCAGGATTCTGTTCAAGATTCCACCCTGGAGTTAGTTGTTACTTCTTAATTTCTATAGTGGTTCCTCACACTTTCCTTATCTTTCACAAACTTGATACTTATGGAAGAGTATCGATTATCCATTCTGTATAATGTCTCTCAATTTGGTTTGCTGGTTGTCCCATGATTGAAGTGAGATTATGTATTTTTTAATGAACACCAGAAAAATGAGGTTCTTCACCCTAGTAAGGGGTTCAGGATGTTGTCATGTCTTATTACTGGTAATGTTTATATGGTTGAGTTGGTGTCTGCTGGGTTTCTCCATTGTGAAGTCTCTGTTTGCCTTGTATTGGTGAGTGTTTTGGGGAAGTACTTTGAGACTGTGCAAATCCTTTCCAAATTCTGCCTGATCATTTTAGCACACATTTTTGTGTCTCGTCAACCCAAAACATTTATTGCTGTGTTGTTTCCCTAATGGTGATTTTCTTATCACTTTTTTTCCCTACCTTTATCAACAGGAATTCTATTGTGAGGAAGAGCTGTTTCTGCTTCTTTCCCAGTTACTCTTTATTTCTTCATTTATTTTTGAGTCTGAACTCACAGATACGTATTTTATCCTCTGATTTAAAATCCAACACCATCATCATTTGTTACTCAAATTGTTCCTGCATAACCAGTGAGGGTGCCTTTAGGCTGGCACCTGTGTTTTTCTGACCAAGTCCCATCTTTCTGTGCCCATTTCTTTAACTTGTGATGCCAACATTTTTTAGGCTTATCTTGTACCTTTCCTGTTTCAGTCCTAAAAGCAACTACTTCTTACCTAGGGAACTTGTTAAAACCAGGTGACAAACCCTAACCCAAACCAAGCAAATATGAGGATCTTGGAGGTGGGGCCCAGGCATTGGTATTTTGCAAAGCTCCCTAGGTGATGCCAATATGCCCCTGAGTTTGAGAACCAGTCAACTAGAGCAGTGTTCTTACTTTCTTATGCCCACAAAGCCCCTGGGGATCTTGTTAAGGTTCTGATTGAACAGGTCTAGGGCAAGGACCCAGATTCTGCATTTCTAACAGGCTCCCACATGACTTATTGGCAGATAACACTGAGAGGAAAGGACGTAGAAGAAAATATATCTCAAGTACAAAAAATCCTTAAAAATTCCACTGGGATTGCAAAGGGGCTTGTGACTAGGGAAAGAATATTTGTTAGGGTGCTGTTTGGCATCCTTTTGTGCTCTAATGGTTGGGGTTAGCTGTGAAGAAACTACTTGCCATGCAGTATAGACAAAGTTAAGGAGATTGCTTTAAAAGAATTGAAAATGGAATATGGAAGTATTTGAAAGCAAACTTCTATAATGGATAAAAACAAGGAAATGTGTTTGCTTGTCTTCTATTTCCTCAATAGGCAGAGTACTGAATAAGTCTTTTTGAAAAATGAAGAGTGATAATAAAAGAATATTTCATGCCAAAAGCATAACAAAAAATCCCAGATGTGAATATCCATCTTGGAAAGACAAATGAAAAGACTGGAGTCTTCTGTGGGAAGTAGGTCACCATTTTGAATTTTGTTTGAACAGAATCCTCGAGGGAACAGTGTCCTCCGTGTGTGTGTGTGTGTGTGTGTGTGTGTGTGTGTGTGTTTCCAACTGTTTTTTGAACATACATTTTCCTGTCCAGCTGCTAAACTACTTTTGTCTCCTTAAGGTGGTTGATCTCCAACAGAATTAAGAGTTCCAAGTAGACAAACTGCAGTTAGTCAAGTTCATTCTAGCCACTTTTTACAGAGGTGTGCATATTTTTCCTATAAAATGGTTCTTTGATTTCCAAATTAGGACCATTTTCAGCACCTTTAAGTCTTAGGATACTTGATATTCTGGGGTGGCTCTTAAAAAGTACAGATTTGGGGGCTGGGGTTGTGGCTCAGTTGTAGAGTGCTTGCCTAGCATGTGTGAGGCACTGGGTTCAATCCTCAGCACCACATATAAATAAATGCATAAGGTAAAGGTCCATCAACAACTAAAAAATAAAAAAATAAAAAAAAAGGAAAGATTCTAAGACCTTTGGGTAGGGCCATGGGACCAGCATGTGGGCTCCCTTGGTGATCTGATGTAAATGCTCCACATATAACCTATTGAGATATATTGATCCAAGAGAGCAGATCAGTATACACAGCATATATCCCCTTTGGTCCATCAAAGGCATATGGTTTGGTTTTTTATTTATTTATTTATTTATTTTAATTTTGATTCATTGTACACAAATAGGGTACAAGGTTTGTTTTTCTGGTTGTACACGAAGTAGAGTCACACTCTTTGTGTAATCATACATTACATAGGGTAATTTGGTACCAGGTATTGAACCCTGGGGCAATTAACCACTGAGCCACATCCCCAGCCCTTTTTAATTTTTATTTTGAGACAGGGTCTTGCTAAGTTACTGAGGCTGGCCTCGAACTTGAGATCCTCCTACCTCAGCTTTCCAAGTCGCTGGGATTACATGCATGTGCCACCATGCCTGGCTAAAGAGTGTTTTAATTTGCTAACAAAATTTAGTTTCCCATCTGTCTCAGCCTCTAGGTTAGAGAATCAGACAGCTGCAATTCTTGTTATTATCCTTCCTCCACCATTCTTTCCTACCATCATATAAAAGTTCTTCTACTTATCTTCTAGAATCTTGTGCTATAACCCACCCTTCCCTAGAGCCTCAGACACAAACAAAAGCTTGAGGGGATATGAGAGCTTTTCATCCTGGTTGGATTGTCAGAAACTACCATGGTCTTTATCATGCTGCATTCTCAGGGGTAAGTCAGAAAATCCAGTCTAGGCTACCTTTTGGTGGAGGTGTATTTTTGTCTCAAAATTTTATTTTCGTAGTCTCAAGGGCAATAGGCAAATTCATCATTAATAAGAGCAATAAAAATAATTTACCAAAGATGTATAATATCATCATCTTCATAATCCAAAGATAATCTGACATTTTTCATTTTCAGAGCATTAGTCAGGAACTTGTAATTTTGCAAAAATGTTCAGTCTGAGTTTATGACACTCTAATTTTATGTATATAATAAAGAATAATAATTGATTTCCATTTTTTTAGTACTAAATGTAAGCTTGTCAGAAAGTTCATGATATTGGGAATAGAAGAAAGGTGTGATGACTTGTGCTGGAACACCATCTGACAGAGTAGACAGTCAACTGGCCCCACCCACACAGCAGAGACTGGCAGAGACCACAGGGATCCCCAGAGGTGATTTCTCCCATCTCCTAACAATGCAGAAACCAAGGCTGATGTTCAATCAGAAAACACAATGAGCACTCACTGGGTGTACAGGGGTGCTCTTCCCTGAACCAAATACTTGGGAGCACATCCAAAAGAATGTATAGAGGCTGATTATAGTTTTCACATATCTCAAAAATGTGATATGAGAATAATAAGGTACTTCATTGGGTTAATATGAGGATTCAGCAGATTAACATTTGTAAGGTGCTTAAAACCTTGCCTGACATGAAGTAACTCCTGTTTGTGGAAAAATTAATCTGTGCCCAAGTATATTTATTTCTTCACATATTCAATTAAGACAACAAAGCCCTATGGATCTTTATAATCTATATATACATAGATACTTAGAGAAGTTGACTGTTCTGAGTAGGTATTATACTGGGATGCTTAAGAGTGCCTTGGAACCATATTGCTGGGTTCAAACCACTAGCTTGCTGTGTGACCTCTGGCAAGTTATTTGACTTTGCAGGTCCTCAGTTTCGTTACCTGTGAAGTGGGCTTAGTAAAATATATCTCATAGGGTCATTACCAGGATTAAGTGAGACCATCCATAGAAGATGCTTAGGGCTCAAGCAATAACTATTATCACTCTCACTGTTAGGAATTCAGACCATGTCCTTGCTGTATCCTTCCCAGTGTACTGAAAGGCAATCCCTCCTCTTCTTCTATGTGAATGGCTTGCTTAAATCATCATTTCAGTTTGACTGTGCTGAATCAACCACATAGGGGCTTAGATAAAGACCAATACTCCTGACGAGGAAAGTCATTGTGAGGCTCCGGTGAATTCAGACCGCCCCACTGAGCTCCCTGTTCAGCCTGGCTCTCACAACTTAGCCAAGTCACTAGAATCGTCCTTTTGCCTCAGCAGGTCTTCACATCCCTGTGGATAATTCTGAAGTGTCACAATGCAAGCCTGACAGCCAGAATCCATTTTGCAGTACAGCTGTCTATGGTAAGAGAGCACATCATATTGCCTTCACCTTCATCTGGGGAAAAGAAACTGAACTGGACAAAGTTACTGGTCTGATATGATGAAGCCCTTTGTCTGTTGTATCACTTGTAAAAACTGTGGAAGCATAAAAGGGCTCATTAACTGAAGGGGCTTTCAACATGAGTCCTTTAGTTCTTAAGGACCTTTGGCAAAGCTGTTTTGACAAAGAGAAATCTAAGATTGTGGAGGACTCCTGGGCTCAAGGACCTGCTTGTGCTTTTCTGTTACTCTCCTATCTTCTCCCATGGCATACTGTCTTTAAAAATGAATAATGGTGCAATATTATGCAATATCAATTTCTTGCCTTGACCATAAGCTCCTTAAGGGTAGGAGACCTGCCTTATTCATCTTTGAATCCCCTGCAAGCACCTGGCACACATCTCAATCAACATCTGTGGAATTGAAAGTGGTTGAATTTATACCTCAGATCAAGGAGCTTGGAATGGGACTAGAGCTGAAGGCAAGCAAGGAACCATTTCCTTCCTGCTGAATTGAGCGCTCCCTTTCAAAAAGGAATGCAAGTAGCCCCCAAAGCTCCATCCTCCAGTCCCAGGGAAGGTCTGAAGGTGATTCTATTGGTGCCTTTGGTGAAAGTTCTTTTTCTTAGTTCTTACAGGAAGGAAAATAAAGCACCCTCTTCTGCATCTTGGTGGTTTGCAATCCAGGGTTCAGAGAGAGTAAATTGGGAAATGTGAACTCTTTTCATCCTCTGCCTAGCTGATGTAGCAGACAGCTAGGAACACAGAGCCTGTTCTAATTCAGTTTGGTCCTAATTAAATACAGGGGAATATATTTGTTATTTTCCTCCTTTCCAAAAGGTGCAAGACTTTAACTTAACTTTTTTAGTTTATAAACAGAAATAAAGATAAGCTTTTGAAACTCTCCATGCTTGTATGTGTGTGTATATAATATATACGTGTGTGTGTGTGTGTGTATGCGTGTGTGTATGCTTTATTCCTGTCCATAGACAGACAACATTGGTATTAATGTCTCCTTTTACAGTTGAGGAAACTGAGGCTCAAGGAGATTAAATACAAAATGAGAAGCTGGAGGTCAGCTCGGTTTGGATGCACTCTCTATACCACGAACTTCCCCCTATTCCCTCAGCAATCTGGTGGGTGCGTGATTGTACATGTTCACATTTTTCCCTATAAAGCCCTCCTCCTTATCAGTTTTCTCCTTTCTACTTTTTTGAGACAAAGTCCAGTTCTCCAAGGTCTCACCACCCTCTCAGCAGTTTCTCTGGCATCCCAAAGACTGCCAGCCCCTCCCCCGCTAAGTTCGGAGTCCCAGCGCTTGACTCCGATTCCGGGCTCTGCTCCCCTCCAGGGACCTGTGCCTGGTTGCGACACCCCGCGCCTCTGCGCTCCTCCGGGACCCTGGAGCCTGCGCCTCGGCCCCGCCTCCTCTACCTGACGCCCGCGCCGCCCGGGGCGCCGCAGCCTCCGCCCACCGGCGCGCCTGCTTTTCCATTGGTTCCCGGGGCTGCCGGTCTCCTCCGTTCCGTCCCGGAGGCAGGTTTTGCCCGAGAAGCCGCAGTCCCGGCGGCTCGGGCGCAGCGCGGGAGCACGGTGGAGCGCGGAGCGCGGATCGCAGCGGGCATGTTTCCCCGCGTAGGAGTCCGCGTCGGCCGCCGGGCCCCGGCAACTGCTAACTTGGTGGCGGGCCCCCGCGGCCCCGCCGCGGCCACGTAGTGGCCGGCGGGGCTCCCTGGAGCCTGGGAGCGGCAGGGCGATCTAGCCGGAGTCCAGCTGCCCGCGGCATACCCCGAGGCGCCGAGTGCGCGCGGCGCCCGCTGCACCTCCGGCAGCACTTTGGCCAACTGGGAAATGGGGGAGAAAGTTTCGGAGGCGCCAGAGCCAGTGGCCCGCGGCTGTAGTGGCCAAGGCACTCCGACTCTCGCCCCTGCAGCAGCCGCCACCTCCTCACTGGGCGCTTCCTCCGCCGAGTCCTCCTCGGGCTCTGAAACTCTGTCGGAGGAAGGGGAGCTGGGCGGTTTCTCCCGCAAGTCTCAGCAGCCGGCGCCGCCCGGCGGCGCCCTGGGTGCCCGGCCGCCCGCCGCTTGGGCTCCAGCGCGCGTGGTGCTGGAGCGTGGAGTCCCTACATTGCCGCTGCCGCCCTCCGGAGGAGCCGCGCCACCCGCGCCCGGGGGCAGCAGCGCGTCCCAGGAGGAGCAGGACGAGGAGGTGGGCCCCGCTTTCCCCCAGCTCTCCTTCTCAGGGTCCCGACTGCCAGGGCGATGGCAGCTCCCCATCCTATGCACGCACTTTGGGCAGGGGCTCCCAGTGTCATGGAGAGGGGAGGGATTCCTAGTTCATCCAGGGTAATGACAGGATCCTCCCGGGTGGGTCCTTGGTTTCCTTTTGCTGTTACCTCCGTGTGTGTGTGTATCTACATGTGCTGCCTGATGGCGTGCTTTTAAAATGTCAAAGTGGCAAACTCCGTAATGCCTGTGAGTGCTTGGGTCAGGCAGCGAATGGACGCCATCTGGACTCCTGATTTGTACCCACAACTGAGATCTGATTCTCCTGAGTGGGCGTTGCTAACCACGGAAGCGCTTGGGTGAAGAGGGAGAGATGGTGTAGGGGGCAGGGAGGGAGCTTAGCCACGAAGTTGCAAGGTGGGGTCTCAGTGGCTAAGTCCCTGGTATCGCCCACGGGTGGTTTTGGCGGGTCGCTGCAGCACGCGTCCTCCGGGATAGGAGGATTCACAGTGCTCGTCCAGCAGTGCCTCAGCTTCCATTCATATTTGTTTCCAGGGTGTCCGGTGGACTGTTGTCACCAAACCGAGTAGGGAAAGCCCTACCTTGTTCGGAGGACTTGGTCCTAGTTTCCTGGAAAGGATGTCCGTTTAGAACTTGTGGGTTCCTTCTTGACTAAACTTCGGGGCTCACCTAGCTGCTATCTCTGGTTTGTTTATTTCTGCTTTGGAGGACAGTGAATGAAGCATAAGGTTCTTCGTGTCTCTAAGATTGTTTGCTTTGGACTCTCTTTGTGGGGAAGTCATTTTGATTAGGCAGGGCCATAAATAAAACATTACCCTAACATAGCCTCCTTGTGAAATCAATTTCTTAGTGTCAGAGTGGTTAGCGTTAGTAAGTAATTGCCTTTGTCCCTAGAAGAATCATACTGAGGCCAGTGTCCTGTTGGTAGCCCTCTGGTTCTCCTTCTTGAAAGCAAAGACTGAATCTGGCATGAGGGGTGTGGAGCAAACCTAGCCTGACTGAGATGGAATGAACTGTAGCTGGTGGTTGGCCAAGCCTCTGGCAGTAACCATGACCCATTTCCCAATGCCTCTGGGGATTGCAAGGATCCCAGTCTGGTGCCTGGAGATTGGCTTTCTAAACTGCTTCTGAAGATAAGTGTGAGACCTTGGGCCTGATCTATTCCTGAGGTTCCATTCTCTAATCTGTATAATGAGGAACGTCAAAGTGAAGTTCATTTCCACACTAATACTTCTTTTTTCTGATCAGGAATTTTGGATGGATCCAAAGTTCAAGATTGATCCTAGTGACAGGGTACCAGAAGTTTTTTGAATACCACACTTACACAATGCTTTGTCCTGGCAGAGAGATGACCAAGTCTTGTACTGTAGCAGCATTTCTCATTGGTTACATCTACCTTTCAAGATTAGGCATGAATAGGTATTCATCCTGTAACTTCTGACCTAACTTCTAGAGTTGAGCATACTGTCACTGGGAAGCTGGGACTATAACTTAAAGATTTACTGCTAGATCCCAAGCTGGTGTTTTCATGGGTAGAAAAGATGGTAGAGTTAGTTGCCCTGTGTTTTCTGTTTAGCTAGGAGGATGTACCTTGTAAATGACAAGGTCTGGCAGATGGAGGGGAGGGGAAGTTGGGAATTTCTCACTTTTGATCCCAATTCTGTAGCTGATTTATTGCCTGGCCTCAGGGTGACAGTATTTTACTTTCTGGGAAGTGGATATAATAATAGCTTATTTCTCAGGCAATGCAGTGAGAATTGTTTGATTGAAACACATTTGGAAAGTGGAATGACTAAATAACATTGGCCACTGTTTGTGAAATCTCAGAATTGGATGTAAACGGACACAGTATTGCAATTTATTATATAACTTAACCTGTGTCAGGGGATGCTGGAAATTATCAAGGAGTGAAATCTTGACTTGCCCTGAGAAGTTTGAGACAAAACTAATGCCATGTAGTTTATCTCCCTGACTCAACAATATAGAAATGATAATTTTGGTGAGAAGCGTAAAATCCAGTGTACAAGTTTTTGTTCTTACACAGGAGAGTGAGGTGGGTCTTAACTTTTTGTGCAACTGTGGGTCTCTTTGAAAATTTTATGAAACTATCTTGTCCTCTCTTTATAATGTGCACACAATTACAGTTTCCATTCCAGAGGGTTTAATAATGCCAGGTTATGAACACTTTAATAAGTCTTGGGTTTGATTTCTAGTTCTGACACCCTGCCTAGGGGTGTGATCATGGTCCACTTGACTTCTGTTAAGCCTTAGTTTTCTCACCTATTAATGGGAATACTAGTAGTAGTGTTGTTATGACCATTTTATACATGCCATCAAGTTTAATCATAGCATGAAGCTAATGTATAGTATTGAATGCTGTATTAGCTTTTTTGTTGCTATGACAAAATACCTGCGGGGTTGGGGGGAACATAAAGGAAGAGAGACTTATTTTGGCTCCAAGTTTAGAGGTTTCAGTCCATCCTTGGCTGGCTTTGGTGTTTTGGACCTGAGGTTAGGCAGAAACATTATTGTGGAAGGGTGAGGTGCAGGAAAGCAGTTCACCTGTGACAGACAGGAAGCAGAGACAGATAGAGGATATAGGGATAGGGTATACCTTCCAGGGCACACCCCCCAGTGACCTACTTCTTCCAACTAGACCCTTACCTGCTGAAGTTTCCACCACCTCCCAAATAATGCCATCAGCTCTGAACCCATCAGTGGATTAATCCATTGATATGGTCAATTCATGATCCAGTCGTTTCCCAAGAGCCCCGCCTCTGAATATTGCTGCATTGGACAACAAACCTTCAACACATTAGACTTTGGGGGACATTCCAGATCCAAACCATAACCAATGTCAAGTAAGTATTAATTTTTTAAGTTCATTTGTATAAAATTTCGTGAAGTTGAAGTACAAGGTTGAGCTGGCCTGTTATTTCAACATATAATTTATATGCAATCTATTTTCAGAGAATCTGAGACTGTCTCATTTTATTAGTATAGTTCAGTCTCATTTTATTAGTATAAGGTGGGAAAGGGGTTTTATTTGTCTCTGTTTGCATTATGGCACTGAGTATAGGCTTACACTGTGAGTGGGTTGTCAGATTGATTGTAGGGTTGCACTGAGTGTGGGGTTACATTGTAGCCAGTGCCGGGTATAAAGCATCCAAAGGCTTAAGTACAGCTCTTAAAATGAAAAGAAATTCATCTTAATTTTAAAATAGTTGTATCTGGTTTAGGAGAATCATTATTTTCCAGAGTTGTTTTTTCTTATCAGCAATTTATTACATCAATTAAAAAAAAAAACAGTAAACTTCAGGTTTCTATTGTATTATTGCAGTGCTGATTTTTTGACAAACTTGTTACAGCCGTTTTGACTGTATCTGGTAACGCCTCAGCATTTGATCTACTTCATATTTTATCTTCTATCAATATTTGTAAAAATGCACAAAGTTTCATACACTTAAGTCAGTTCAGTAAGTTTTTGGTGTCTTAAAAATAGTAGTTTAATGTGGCAGTGATGGTAGCTTAAATGTTTTTTATTTTATTTTGTGGGACAGGGGAGCCGGGGACTGGACCTCCTGCATGTGAGGCGAGCATTTCTACCAATGAGCTACAGTCCCTTAATACATTTAATAAAAATGTGTTTACTACATTTTTGTGCTTAGTAGACAACACACAAGAGAGAGGGCAGGTAACTGTTTGCTTAAAAGAACTGCCTCTGCCTTGTCCTGTCTGGGTGGGCTGGGGAGTAGCCTGCCTTTCGTAGTTAAGATGATCGAGATTGGAAAATTGTTCCCCTGACAACGTTGCTGATATTTGCTTCAGGCATTCTGCCTTGTCCTTTCCCCCAAAGCACCTTGGATGACTCCAGTTTTCTCACCTTAATGGCAATATTAGGAATAGAGTTGTTACAGACATTTTATACATTCCTCAAAGGCCACTCAGGTGGCCTTTGGTAACTGTTGATTGGTAAACTGAATGAGAGCAGGGGTTGGGTCTGTAGCCCAACACCATGATCAGTAAGCATGTTGGGTGGATCAGAAAACAATGACATCTCTGAAAACAGCTGCACATTTGATTGCAGTGTAACTATGTGTATTCACTGTGTTTTGTCTGTTGCGAATTATGATGCTCATACCTCTGGACCCTCATCCAGAAAAACCAAGTGGATCAGAGCAGAAAATGTCACAAATGGGGTTTTGAGGTAAATTTGAACAAAGTCACATCACTGAGGGTCCACTTGGAATACCTTTGAAGGGACTGGCAAAATACTTGTCAGTAAGTCGTCTTTTTACTGGGTGTGTTGGAACTGGAAACTTCCAGAGATTCTTAGAATGGCAGAACGGGACATGATTGTTACAATACTTTCCAACTTGGTGTATACAGCCCATTTAAACCCTGCTGCACAGGGACTTATTTTATTGGTATAAATTGGGAAACAGTTTTCCTTAATAACAATAGACACAATTATGGTCTGCCTTTAAACTGTTTCATTAAATGGTATATGAGTGGGAATCATTTTGGGTTTGTTTGTGTGGGTTCCCCACATGGTGGTAATGCAGTGGATGAGTTTCTGGTTTTCATTGGTGAAGAGAGTAAATAGCAAAAAGTTACCATGAATGCAGCCAACCCTTTCATTTAATTTATATTGTATTAATCGTAACAGCTACACCATTTGAAAAGAGAGGTGCATAAATCTTGGCATATTTATTTAGTCTACTTTTTGACTCACTACTTCAGTAAGAGCCATGAGAAAAGCTGTCAGTCTACCAGTGTGTATTGAGTCCAGCTCCCAGGCATCATCCTGAGAGCAGAGATGGTTTTGTCCTCAGAGAGCTTCTCGACTAGAGGGGGAGCTAATAACTAAACACATGTTTATTAACTAATTGGTTTTAAAGGTGGCAGCCAGGAGAGCCTGCTGTGAGGGAGTGCTGGATTGCACCAGGTGAGCTGGTGAGGAGTGCTCCGGGTAAGGACAGCCTCAGCTGGAGAAGTGATATTTGAGCTGAGACCTAAGGGATGAGGAAAGGGAGTGAGGAGGCAGGTCCCAGGAGGTCCTGAAGTTGAAGAGCGTAGGGTGGGGCTGTGCTTTAAGAGGAAGCTGGCTAGCTTGGTATGGAGGATTGGAGGATGGGGACAGGACATTGGTAGATGTTCCGGAGGGATGTTGCAGCTGGGCCTTACAGAGAGCCCTTTGGACTTCATTCTGAGAGCACTGGAAGCAAGGAAGTAATACCATCAGATTCATCTTTTGGGGAGACCAAACAGCATGAGATCCACTTGTTGGGGATCACTCAGATCCTCTGTTTAAATGTTACAGAGTTACAATTGATAACCTGAGAAGATGTCATTGTAGTAAATAGAAAGTAGATGAAATGGGGGAGGATCATTCCTGGTACATTAGGTACTCCAGGCCAAGACATAAAAACTGTAATAGGAAAAGAAGTTAGATCTATTCCAGAAAACATCTTAGTGTGAATATTAATGCTACTTCTCAGTGTGATATCATCTTAAGCCTAGTATTTTCTCAAAGGAGAAAAGTTAATTGACATGACCAGAGAGAAGAGGGCCTTGCATGTGCTCATTTCCATAGTAAATTGTGGGGTCCCCTTTACCCCAGCTGCACAAAAGTTGACATGGCCTGAAGGTTATGCTTGTGTTGACAGGAAGTGTGGTGTTCCTGGGCTAATAGGTACTACCAGAGTCTGGATTTTCTTCAAGAGGGAAAGGGTGGCTTTTACCCCTTCTACCTCTGGTCTGAGGCATTCCAGGAAATGCCAAATAGCAGGTGACAAAGGTTGTCCATCTACTCAGACTAGGTGCACACAGTGTGTGAATTCAGTTTCTTGTTTTCAGGTTGAACCCCATGAGGAGGGGTGCACGGATGAAAGAGTGCTTGTAGACCTAGTCTCACAAAGAGAAGTATCCACAAGCCTGTGGACTGCCCTTGGAGAATGCTTGGTAGGGTAGGCTATGTGATGCCTGCACACGTTTTAGAAGAGATGATTGTTTTTAGGTGAAGGATGCCCTGTCTATGGAGCTGCTGAGAAATAGATGGTGTTTCTTTCCTTCATTGCTTCAGGGCCAGCAGCCACTGCCTCCCAGTTTGGAATCAGGGTCTGTAGTACCTAAAGGTATGAACTTCTGATCCTGATTCAGCAATTCATAGACTGAATGACTTGGATGAGGTTATTAACCCTGAGACTGTTTCCTTATCTGTAAAATGGGCATGGCCAGTATTTATTGCAGAGGGTCATTATAAGAATTAAAGAGATGCATTTTGTAGGGTCCCCAGCACAATACTTAGTATATGGTAAGCATTCCATAGTGAGTTTTGCTATTATTACTGAGTATGGAAAGCTGGTTTATGCAGAATGTCACTACTATAGCCAGTCCCTGTCTGGACTGATTGTGCTACAGCTGGTTTTGTTGCTAGTCCCAGGAAGCCCTTTCATTCATGAGTAGGTAGATATGTAACATAGTTATCACTTTTAATTTCATGGACAGAGCATTTTTATGAGGTACTGACAGCAGAGCTTTATGGTGTATGATTCATTAGCCCTTTCCGTTTGCTCATGGAACTGCTCTTGGTGATCAGTTATTAAATAATGTCCTAAAGAACTCTGTGGGCTTGAGAATTCCCAGGGACTTAGGGAGAAGACAGTATGTCTCCTGCATGTGAGACTGGTGAGATGAACTTGTACTTCATGTAAGCTTTCTAGGTGAAGGTTTGGGGGCTGAGAAGGGGAAAGAAGGACATAAGGAAGTTATCTGGAAGTCAACTGTGGTTCATGTAAGCGTTGGAGTAGGAGGTGAGGCAGGTGTTCCCGGGGCCACTCCATCTTCTCAGAGGGGAAATCTGTAGAAATTCAGTGGAACTTTCAAAAATTCAAGAATGCATGTATGCAAAATACCCAACAAAAAATTTGTTTAGTCTGTTTGGGACAGTATAAACATTTCATTATATGATAATTTAGGAGCCTTTTAATATAACTCAAATGCCGGTGCAGCAGTTGCAATTTGCATCTCTTCCTAAAAACTGGGGTTATGACCTTGTGCTTGTTTGGGTTGACATGTACACAACTTCATGTTGTTTAGTTCAAAGCTCCTTGCTCTCCTTCACGTGCCCCATATTTTGTCTGTGGTTTCCTATCTGCTAATGTTATTTTAAGCTGAAGCATAACATAAAATACAAGGTTAAGCAGAAGACTGTTGCTCCCACAGTTCTGGGCATTTGTTTATCTTCCTCCATTTGCATGCTGTCAGCATTCTAGAATTTCTGGAAAGGACAGGCCAATAGTCACCTGAGCCTCCAGGGTTAGGAGGCAAAAATCACACCCTAAAAGCAAAATGTAGGTAAGGACTGTGGTCAGCACTGAAGTCATGTTTGAGTGTGTAGAACATGTGTGAAATTTCTGGTGGCTTCCCCAACTTCTAAGGTAAAGCATTTCCTGCTTATTTAATGACTTGAATTCATAATCAGACACGTGTCTGTGAGACAGCTTATGAATCCTAGTTCTGTGCTCTTTTGCTAGCCCGTCAATTCCCCTCTCAGACACAGTCGATATAATTTTGATTACGGTACTTACTTCCACTGAACCTTTCAGCCCAAATACTTTTTGATGGTCCTGGGGATTGGGCAGAGGTGGGTAGGTAGGAGGGAAGATGGAAATGCTCACAAATTGGGCTTCTTTTCTTAACTAATTTCATAAGCTATCATGTGGAAAATGAAATTTTAATTTTAATGTTCTTGACTTTGTAATTTAGTGGTGTTTCTGATGCTCCCAAGTGCACCCAATTTCATTTGGGTAGATGAGTGTATACTAACAAACCCGTATCAGATGTCGGTCTTTGGACTTCTGCCTCAGCACTTGGTCAGCTCCTTTTCTGATCAACCGAGAATTACGTGGGTCATTCCTTACCAGCTGATGATTTTGTACCTTCCTGTATTTTGTACCTTCTTTGTCTAAAGATATACCACCATTTCTCAGATGGACTTCTCCTAATAGTTGTCTTTTCAGGCATTTCTTTATGCAGAGATACATACACCTTCTGCAACATAGAAAGGACCCCAGCACCTCATCAGTGATAGGGAAAGAAAGTGAGACAGGGTTAGACTTGGAGTGTAAAATCTTGAGTAATTGTACACTGTTGTGGAGACTTAGATTCACAAAAGCCACAGATTTAAAATTATGTCTTAGGGCAATCCTAGCTAAATTACATTAAACTATTGAAATGGAATGCAGTTGTGATGAAATCCATTCTGTGTGAAAAGGCTAAACGGTTAATTTCACAACTGGGTTCTTTATGGATAGGTTGGTTCCACAGAAGCATGTCTAGCTCCTACGCACATAACACAAATTCACAAATTTGCTTTTGCACTCACATAGTGTTAGCTGGTGTGGCTTAATTGAAATAACGTGAGCCTGCACCCGGACTTCTCGTTTTAAGAGAGCAGCTCTGAGGATTCTTAGTCAGACGGAGCTAAGAAGAGGCGGCGAGAGCTGCTCCAGAGGAAAGGTCAGCCCAGCCACCGGATTCTTGAGAAAGAAGCACTTAAAGTCTTTATTTTTTGGAGGAGAACTTCACACACCTCAAGTGACTTGATTATAGAACAGGAGAAGCCAAGGAGAGGCCCACCTTCCTGTCCTTGTGGCCCTTCTCAGACTAGTAAGTGGAGGTGCCTTGATAAGGCAGAGCAAGCTTAGTTTAAAAGCTGAGTGTGAGAGCAAATGAGAGGAAAATTACTTGTCAAGTAAGACAAGACAGCCTTCTCTTTGTCTACATTATGGTACTTTGAATTATTTATCTACTGTTTGAAAAATTACCTTGGTAAACTTCATTTTATGTACCATCTTATTTCCTTGGGAAGCCTAGGTTATTTGCTCAGCAGGCACTGACCAAGTTACCCTAATGAGATGCCTGCTCCCTTTGCTGCGGAGGGGGACAGTCTTCAAAGTGCAGTAAGACCTTGGAGGACTAGCTTTAATCCTCAGGGATGGGTGGGTTCCAGACATGATGCAGATTCTCTATTTAGAGGACAAGAGATAAAATGGAAATTACAAATTTGAATACTCTTGCTTTTCTTCATAAAAGTATCCATGTCCTTTTTCTCAAGATTTCCACTTTGGAACTTTTAGAATATTTCTACCTGGAGAAACTTGTGTGTGAGCAGCTGAAGGCAAGAGTTTAAAATTATGGAATGAGACTGGTTGTGAAGAGTTATGCCAGTAGGGTGGTAACATGGCAGTTCTGAAATCCACTAAAATCTCGGTTTAATAGTCTTTTAAAATTATTTCCGAATCATCATTTTCTGTGTATAAGGTTAACGTGTCCCTCCTTGTTCTAATTATTCCTTGTTTCTTTTTTCCTCCTTTCTATCTATAGCTTGGTCATCAGAATTTTAAAAAGAATATGACAAAAAAAAATGACAGACCACGTTAGCTAGAACGTTACAGTAAAACCTTTGTACAACAGAATGTTTGGGAGAATATCATTTTTTGGTTACTGAATTTTATGTTTCATTAAAGATTAACTTGAAAGCTCTTTTTGTTCTCCCCTTGTTGCTTACCTTTTTTTCTAGCATGTCATGTTGTGTTTTCCTGCCTTATTATTCTGTGCTGAACAAGCTTTTTTTTTTTTTTTTTTTTTTTTTAAATGATTGGACATCTTGTAGTGCTTAAGGGCTCTCACCCTTGGTATCAATCATCCTTGAGAACTATTGAAGACGTGAAAGTGTGTGAGAAGAGGTAGAAAGTGAGTATAAAAATTGTGCTGTTATTAAAAGTAGATATCTTTTTTTCTTTTTTGTTAACTTTGAAAGTTGAAAATAGCAAAATCAGTTGTTTTCTGAGAGCTGTACCACATTATCTTCCTGTGTTATGCTAGGTCTTGTATTTATTAATATTTGTAGCGTTTGCACAGCTTTTTTCACATTTCAATTATTTTCTCATTCCTCTTTTTACACTTTTCTTCTTTTGTCGCGCAGGCAAGAGTTTGTCCCTCCCACACTAGATCGTGAGCTGCTCAGGATACGAACAATGTCACATCAATTTAAACCGCTTCAGCAGGGAGAGGGCATGGCATATAATGGATAATGATAATAATAGCCTGCACAGGATTGCAGTTGAGGCATAATGTGTGTCAAGATACTGTTCTGAATGTTTTACATGCATTTACTCATTTAATTTTCTCACAAGTCTTTTTGAAATTAAATTGGTAGTTAAATTAGTCCATCCTACCAGGCTGTAGCTAAGTGACCTGCTGATTGTCGTACACGGGAAGAGGAGAATAGCGGGAAAAGTGGGAGAGGAGCAGGTTTGAGGACACCTTTTGAGGAACTGCATTCCCTGAGGCCCCAGCCTCCTGGTTGTCTCTGTGTCCTGGAGCCCAGCAGAGCCTTGTGTGATTGGTACACAATGAATGACTGCTGATGAAAAGGCCCCTGTGCACTTGACCTAAGAGTTTAGATTGATTGTCTGTTTCAAGGATTTTTGTTAAAGTTAGAGCTAAGATTTAAGGCTGTATTTCTGGGTTGTTGGTCAACTGTTAATGGACTGAAGGTTTCTATAGATAAAGGAATTTAGCTATAAACAATTCAAATTTTCTTGTTGGCTTTGAGAAACTATCCTGCTAGGATATTTTTGGTGATTCATTAAAAGTTCTCTTTGTAAGGCATTTGGGGCCACATGTTTAAGGGAATCCTTTTAATTTCTACTGAAATAATGAGTTTGCTTTACAGTTTTAACAGTGATCCTAGGCTGCTCACTAGTTCACAGGATAATGCACTGTAAGTGGACGGGGTCTCGGGAATCCCGATTGTTTTCTTAGGAGGGCTTGACTTCTGGGGAGGCAATTGGCCTTCCTGAAACTCGTCTGTGATGAAATCAGAGTCCATTTAAGCTTCAGCTCCTGTTTTATATTTTTTACTATAAAAATATTAATTTAAATTGTAAAGTTTTTATCAGTGTATAATTTGTTGCAGAATAGTTCAGTGACATTTTCCTATTGACAAACGTGTGTTTTCTGATTTGTGGATAGGCATGTGCTCTTCCCTTTCTCTGCTTTATGTATAACGGAAATGACATTTGTGTGTGTTTGTAGTACACAACATGGTGTTCTGATACACGTATACATGATGGTGACATGATTAACTCAAACTAATTAAGCATCCATTACCTCATATACTTATTTTTTTGTGAGAGACAAATAAGATCTGAATAATAATAATAATAATTATTATTATTATTATTTTGGTACTAGGGATTGAACCCAGGGGTGCTTAACCTTTGAACTACATCCCCAGCCCTTCTTATTTTTATTTTGAAACAGGGTCTTGCTAAGTTAGCCAGGACCTTGCTACGTTGCTGGGCTAGCTTTGAACTTGCAATCCTCCTGCCTCAGGCTCCTGAATCCCTGGGATTGCAGGTGTGCACCACTGTGCCCAGCTTGAACACTTATTCTTGATGGGGCTTCTCACAGGACATGTAATCATAGAGTCTTCCTTTCAGGTAATACTGATTTAAACATTCAGAAAAAATAGGGTTACCTTATTCCACTTTTTTCAGCTTTTAAAATTATTTGGTGTGTTTCTGTCAATCCTTCCTAATAAATGGGAGGATTTTGTCTCTTACCTCCCAATCTCTGCGAAGGAATTTGAGTCCAGAGAGGAAGCTCAATTCTGTCTGTTGAAGCTGGACTTCCTGTTGTATGTCTCACCCTGTGAGTCCTCGACTTTTGCGTGCTTATGGAAACACTGAGTTTCTTCCAATTGTCCCTCAGACTGAAGCTTCAGTTTTAGAATAAGTCTAGTTGTAGAGATGAGTTGGCCAGCAGTGGAGAGTGGGTGTAGAACACGAGTTCCCAATTCAATGTAGGGTAACTTTAGGGCCTTTACTTATTGGGGAATCCTCATAGTCTGAGCTAGGACTGTCCCTTAGACAATGACATGTTGTGGCTGTCTTTTGAGTCATCTTTAAAATAGATTCCTACAACTCATACATTGCTGGTGGGACTGCAAATTGGTGCAAACACTATAGAAAGCAGTATGGAGATTCCTCTGAAAACTTGGAATGGAACTACGATTTAACCTAGCTATCCCACTCCTGGTTTATACCCAAAGGACGTAAAATCAGCAGCCATACCAATGTTTATAGCGGCTCAAATAACTTTAGCTAAACTATGGAACCAACCTAGGTGCATACACAATGAAATATTACTTAGCTTTAAAGAAGAGTGAAATCATGGCATTTGCTGGTAAATGGATGGAACTGGAGAATATCATGCTAAGTGAAATAAGCCAGTCCCAAAAAACCAAAGGCTAAATGTTTTCTCTGATATGCGGATGCTAATTCACAATAAGGAGTAGGGAGAATAGAGGTATTTTGGATATACAGAGGGAAGTGAAGGGAGTGGAGGGGAAAGGGTAGAATGATAATAGAATGGACTTTATTAACCTATGTGCATATATGATAACAAGACCTATGTATCTCTACATGTACAATCAGATGAATGAGAAATTATACTCCATTTATGTACAATGTGTCAAAATGCATTCTACTGTCATGTATAACTAATTAGAACAAATTTTTAAAAATCAAGAAAAATAGAGTGCTACATTTTAACACTAGAAGTTATTGTTCCAGGTGGAATTTCAAAGGATGGTTTTTGGTGCTGGCTCTTGAGTCTCTGTTGGCAGAATTGTATCTTTCTCCCTTAAATTTTCTCTGCAGATCCCTGGCTCAAGCCTCTGGTATGGAATTGCTGCCTGGAATTCTCCTTGAGCTGCCTGTCACAAGCTTGTCACTCCATTGTCCTAGGCCAACAGCTTCTGATTGGGGAAAAAAATTCTTTTATTTAAAAGATTTTTATGTTCTCTCCCCTTCTAGGCAGCCAGAGCCCTGGTGTATTGCTTTGGAACTTTGCCTGGCCCTTGAAGTGGACTAAAGTTTGTTTGCAAAGTTAAATTAGAATGTTAGACATTGCCTTTTACCAGGTGCTGCTCCTTTCTTCTTCTTCTTCTTCTTCTTCGTCTTTTTTTTTTTTTTTTTTTTTTTTTTAAATCAGAGGCTGGCAGCTCAGGCTTAAGTGATCAGTGGGTTGTTTCATAAGTTTATTTGAGAGTCAGCTGTTTGGAACTTGGAGCATGCAGTCCCAAGGAGATATGGTTTAAGTGGTGATTCGATTTCCAGATCAGCCTACAAAAGCCTAATTAACCCCAAGAATGGGATGATAAAGTCCTAGAGATGGGATAATGTTCTGGAAATGGTGAAGACAGTAGAATTCTGGATCTGAAAGGTCAGAGGCTGCTTTGTATTCTGTTTTCTCCAGAGAGATCAAGTGACTAATAACTGGGCCTGTGTGTGCAGGGACGGGCGCCCAGGCCCTCTGACTTTGCCAGCTGCTCGTGCCTCTTGGTGTGTGGTGCTGCCGTGGCTTTCATTTCTAATGTGAGTTCCACGTGGGGCACTGACGGCAGGTCTGGCTGCTGTAGTGCTGGGGTATAGAGCAGCACCTGGGAGTGACTGACCCAGGCACAGGTAATTCTCAGCATCTGCACACCTATCTGAGCAGTGCCCTGTCCTCTCAGGTGTTCCGAGTTAGGGAACAGGTAGGTGAGCTGGGAGAAGGAGCCCCACGCTCAGCCTCCGCTCCCAGCCATGTGGAGACTCTGGGAAGCCTCCTGGAGAGGTGGCAATGGCCTCTCTTTGTCTTTTGGCCACCTTCATGAATACCATGACTGCCCCACATATGGGGATTAAGTAATTTTAACCCCAAATGAAATGTCTCCTGCCACTTTTTGGGTCACTCCTAAACTGGGAAGGTTCTAAATTGAAGGGAGAAGGTGGTCTTCAGAAAATTCATCAGAATATCTTTTTAAATAAACCAAGTTCCATTAATAGAAATAATTAAAACTAAGGACCTTTTGTCCCAACATTTTTTTCTTTGTGTAAAAATTTCATTATACAATAAATGTTCCAATTTATATGGTCTGTCTCCCACCCCTACTGACAAACATTAAATTCTCCCATGATTTTTCTTTAAGTTTAACTCATGATGGGATTGATAGCTTCTGTAGATGAGACTTTAAATAATGGCCATGTGTCCTTGTTCTGTTGGGGATCTTGTGCTTCAGTGTGTTTTTGTGTTTGGAACCCAATCCACAGAGTTTGCAAAGGATGGCTGAATCCCTCCAACCAGTGGATGTTTATATGTATTCTGTTGAGAGCTGCTGATTTCTTCTCTTGCCATCTCTGCTGTCCTCTCTCTCAAGAGTTAAAACTGGGTTGTGGAATTAGTGCAGTTTGTTCTTTCAAAGTGATGGCAAAGACCCCATGAAATAGTTTATCTTTGCGTTCTAGCAATGGGGATGATTTCTTTCTTTCTTTTTTTTTTTTGGGTGCTGGGGATTGAACCCAGGGCCTTGTGCTTGCAAGGCAAGCACTCTACCAACTGAGCTATATCCCCAGCCCAATGGGGATGATGTCAATCAGAGCCTTTCCCAGTGTCTCTCTAGTTATCCTTTGTGATAATTAAGAGGAAAGTGAAACACAGACTTTTAAAAATGATAAACACAGGTTTACCAAGTGACTTCGTAGTGATATATGTAAGCCCTGCTGAGAAACATCAGGGTGCTCACTTGGTGTTCCTGAAAACCTATAATCAGATGGGCACTCCTGTGAATGGCTAAGATACAAATACCCATGATTTTTAGAAATTTATTTTGACACTTAAAGACATATAGGGATGTAAATTTAATCACTGCTACTTTCTTTGTAGGCTTGGATGGAAAGCAGCAGACTATATAACAAAATTGTCATGAAGATTAAGTTTTTTTAAAACTTTGAATTCCCCTCAAAACTTGTTTGTTTCTAAGTTCGTAATATGAGTTAATGACTCCTAAAGCATTATCCATGGGTCTTGGGTAGGATAATTTGAATTTCAAGAGGTAGCTTTAAGTTTAGAAATGGTTTCAAACAGCTGCTTGTTTAGAATAGCCTAGACAATGAGGGCTTGATTCGAGTGGGATTCTATGTGTGGCTCTTTTTAAACCAAACTTGCAGGCGGCATATCTTTGGTGTTATTTTTACTGGGGTGGTTGGTGGGCTAGGGTCAGTCAACCTCTTGGGTTCAGGTTTCTTTTTAGCAGGGCTCCTTTTTCTTCCCCTTGACAGTTGCTTTGTACTTTTGAGGGCAGGAAGGGAGGAAGTATTAGAGTCCTAGATGGATACAGAGAGGGTCCTAGAGATGTAAGTTGTTCCTGTCACTGTGTTTCACCTAACAGGCTCTGGGGAAGACCGCCTTATGCCAGGTGAGCTGTGCTGCTTGGAACCTTCTTGCAGTGGGCCTAGAGCCACTCATGTGACTTTATTTTGTCATTGTCAACTCAGGAAGTATTTATTGACTCTTGATGTTTGCTCACTGCTGGAGGAGTTGATAGGTGGAAATGGGGTTGTGGGGAGATGTGTTTGGTGCCTAAGGCCACCCACAAATGGGTTAGGAAGCAGTGCACATGGAGTGACTTGACCCTAATGTGCACTGTGCACAGTCAACAAGTGAATCATGAGACAAACAAGGTGAGTATGGGGAGGACAACTACAGAAAAATAAGCCTGACATGATTGACTTTGGAGGCCAGCTCTGCAGTATCTTGAAGATGTTAAGCCTTAGAAAGAAGGAGCCTGTACCATTAAATTATTCAACTTGCCAGATGTGTTTGCTACAAATGCAGTCTTAGGGAAGTCTTCTATTTTTCTCTATAAAAGTAATATTTAGGAGGCGTAGTCATGGACAAGTTGGTTTTCGTCTTATGTTTATGGGTAACTCCTGTGCCTATGTAATTTAAAACTACTGATATAAAATATGCTAATGGGGTTTTAGTGTTTTTCTCTAATACCAGCTTATTTATGACTTCATAACTTTCTAATCAAGAGTTTCTTTTTTTTAAAGATTTATATTTCCCTAGGTAATTAAGCAATATTTAAAATTAATGCTTTTTTTAGTCAGTGTCCTAAGGAACTTTTTGGTTTCGTTTTGTTGCGGGGCCTGAGTGTAGGGAGAAAAGATGTTGTAAGTCTTTACCAGGTACCCCTTTTTTGGAAGTATCTCTTTAGGATTGTATTTTCTTCTCCTGCTTTGTAACATATTTTGGTTACTCAGTACTTGAAATTTGCCCAGTTTAAAGGAATGATGTTTTTGGCCCAGTTGGAATTTCAAACACCATCTCAGTTTTTTCTTTCTTTTTTTTCCTCTTGCTTCTCAAAATATACTTGGAAAAACTTCTTCTAGGAGAAATGCTCACCCTCTGAATCTTTGGCAGGAATCACAGCCCTCATTACAGTGGATCCATACTCTGGTAAGGTCTTGACATGCCATGACAGCCCCTGACCCCAGAGCTTCCTGAGACCTCTGTGCCATGGGGACTTGCTTGAAGTTCCCAGGCCCCACAGACTTCCTGTGATTTTTTTTTCCCCCCCAATGCAGTTTCTCCAGGCCTCAGACCTGTCAGGGTGGCTAGTTCACCCTGTTTGTCGGTGGAAAGGGAAGCCAGCCTTCTGAGGATAAACCTAATCTCTGAAAAACTCTCTTGACGTCATCTGTCTCCTTCAGTGTTCTGTAGGCATGGGTGAGGGAGGGGAGGGATTCCTTCTCAGAGTGAACAAATGCACTTGTGGTTTACTGGTGCAGGGGCCATGAGTGACAGGCTGGTTTCTTCCCAAAGCCACACAGTTACAGAGCAAGGTAGCCAAGCTGTCGGGTGAGAATGAGTGTGTAATGTGAGGGGGAACTCAGAGGCCATGATGTTCCATGCCCGAGTCAAAGCCCCGGTGGAACAGAGGTAGGGCTGTCCTGCTTTTAGAATCAAATCTGCTTTTCACCAACGTGGGCTTCCCTGACCCCACACGTCATATCCTTCACTCTTCCCTCAAGACAAATCACTCAGAAAGCAGTCTGTGAGGCCCAGTGAGGGGCCGCCAGTTTTGCTACTTCCTCAAAGATTCTCTGTCCCAGTTATTTTTATTATGACCACAGTGTGTACTCTGGACTTTTGTAATTTGTAGCTACAACTATGTTATTAATCTTAACTTTGAAAACTAAATAGTCTCCCTTTCCACGTAGAACTTGTAGATAAACTTCTAAAAACAAAATGATAGAAGATTTTAGTCTCCTGGTATGTGATGTCAAGGAGTTTATTGGGCTTTATTAAAAGGGGCATTTATGGTCTCTAGAATTCTTTGACTCTTGATGAGGGTAGTGAGACTCCAATCTTAGATTTAAGTTTTGAAAAAAAAATCTTGTGAAAAGTTGTCTCTGTTGCACAAGACCCCAATTCAAAGGGTCCCAAATTCCCCCATTCTTTAGAGAACAGGTTTCCTCCTATTGTCTGAGCTAGAAGGTTTTCTTTTGTGCCAGAAATGCATGGTGCTTCCCACACATCCAGCATGAAGGGGCTGCTAGGACAGAGGCCTGGGGGAACTCAAGGTGTACACCGGAGCCCCCTTGTGTTGGTTGTTGTTGGTGGGGTGCTTCTTCTGGAGATGTGTTTATCTGCAGCGAAAGACAGGGCATCCTTTTCACAGCTTTGGGGGGCACATGTGGCAGCCTGATCTTTCCTGAGCTATTACATCTATGATTTGCCCTTCTCCTTGTCTCTGGTATTTCAGCAGGAAATGGAACCTTTGTAACTCCTTGCCTTGGGGATGTTTTCCTGGCAGAAAACTGAAGCAGTCTGAAGTTGAGTCTTTTCTCAGTCCCTGTCTAAACCTACAGAAGAGGAAATGATGGTCATCCTGGGGTAGAAGGTAGTGTCCTTCTGAGAGCAAAGAGAGACAGGAAACAGATTTCTCTGGACCAGGGAGGGGTCAAGGTGGGTCCTGGGGTGCAGGAATTGGGACACTGAACTCTTAGTGGAAAGTACAAGGGAAGGGAGGAGGACACTGGCCCCTTGGTGGGTCTAGGAAGGCTGGACTTTGGTCCCCTGGGTTTCCTGCTGCAGCAGAGATTCTGGTGCTATGCACAGGTGTAGAAGCACAGAGACCTGCTGGATTGCAGAGTAATCCAGTAAGCACTGCAGACCTGAGGCTCTTCCCATTGTGTGACATCCCTAATCACTCTGAGGGATCAGTTTCCTATCATGGACCTTGGGACGAGAATTAATTTGGTCTTAAGAAAAGGGTGATATTTTTGTACACCTGTCTTTGTGACTTGAAATTTTAAGTTTTACGGTTTCACTTGCTGTACCCGGGATCAGAACTTGGATTCCCCAGAATGCCTAGATGAGACACTGTAGCCCCATAGACTCAAAATCTTAGTCCAGTTCCTCTGTGCAATTTTATGGGAAGTTAAAGTATTGAAATGGAGGCAGATTTGAAAAAGGCCCTGAGACCTCAGCTTCTCTTGTCTTAAAGTTCGTGCTTCCTTCCATTTATCCCCTTTGTGTGCCCCCGCAGGGGCTGTGGCCTCTTGCATCAGGCATCATCTGTGGGTATACTAAAGCACTTACCTCGCCAGATTGTGATGTCTTCTCCCCTCGGCAGATGTTGAGCTATGAGCTACGTGAGAGCAAAGCCCTCGTCTTATTCATCTCCATAGCCGCAGCAGCTGCCTCCCAGTGTGCAATAAATCTCTGTTAAATAAGTAAGTGCACGGAGGAAACTTTGCAGCCCAAGGGAAGTGGTGGGTCTGAAATGAATGCTGGCTGCTGAGAGGCTGATGCAAGATGGCCAGGCTAGAGTCCCTCTCACTTTACCTCCTGGATCATGGATGGGTGTCGTGCAGGAATTTCTCATGTTCCCCCATGAGAAGGTAAACAATGGACAAGCAAGGGAGAGATGGTTAAATTGTTTAACTTAACTTCGTTAATGTTCAAGTTACATGTAGGATTCGGTTTCTAGAGGTCTAGCCCTCTGGCTGGCCAGTGATTACCCATTAGTACTATCTAGAATGAGGCTGGTTCATGCTGGTTGTACGTCTAGGGCAGACAGATGTCTCAAAGCCGTTGACTCTATTCCTGTGTTGCCTCCTGAGCGTGCAGATGGAGAGGGTGAAGCCCAAGTGTGGAACCCATTGAAGGTAAGGAACTTTTCTTTTGGGTTCTGTAAGGCCCCCAGGAAGCCAAGGTCTTACCTTCTCCAATTTCCCCATGAGTCGGGGCCTCTGTGTGAAGGAGCAGCTTGGGAGTGGGTATGGGCACTGTGCACTCCATCCTCTGAACAAACACACACACACACACACCCACACACACACATAGTTAAAATTGTTTGCAAAAGCAAATTCTGAACAAGACTAAAACTTCCTTATGTAAATGGTTGTTAAGTGCTGCCCCTTCTTTCCCTTTACTAATTAATTTCCTTGACAGCATTGCTTGCTGGCAGCTCTTCTCCATAGTTGGTTGCTGAATTGTAGTGCTCAATTATCTGTGTAATAATATGCTATAAAAACATATAAAGCTAGGGAAAAAAAGATTTTTTAGCCAACTTTTTTTTTTTGTTTGTTAAAGTTGGCTCAGCCTTAAAAGTAGACACCTTGAACATCGACATTTGAACTGAATGGAGAACAATGAATCTGTCATTAATGACTTAATCGACTAGATTTCTTCCCCTAAAAGTCATGGGGAAACATCAAAGTTAAGTATGAGGCACTCATATTATATTCAAATACCACCAGGAGTAGCATCTCATTGAAATATTTGGTTTTTCTGGTGCTGTTAATTAGAAGCGGATCTTTGGCTCTTTTGCTTCTGAAAGTGTTGATCATGTATCTTAGCACAGGCCTTACTGAAGGCCTATTTTACGCTAGGCACTGCACACATACTTTCCATATATTCTCGCATTTGTGCCTATCCTTAATCTTGCAAGAAAGGTGGGGGTTATTTGTTTTCTACTTAGAAAATGTGTTATGGTTTGGATCTGGAATATCCCACAAAGTCTCATGTGTTGAAAACTTGGTCTCTAGTGAAGCAATGCCCAGAGGCGGGGCTTTGGAGAATTGATTGGACCATGAAGGTCTGAGCTCATGAATGGGTTAATACATTGATGGGTTCATAATTGCATGGACTACTGGGAGGTGGTGTGAACTGGTTTGGGGAAGGAGGTCACTGGGGGCATGCTCTGAAGGACCCTGCACCTTGCTGGCCTGCATGAGATGAGTGAGCTCCTCTACCACATGCTCTGCTGCCATGAGGAACTACCTCACCTGAGGCCCAAAGCAATGGAGCCAGCTGACCATGGACTGACTGAAGCCATGAGCTAAAATAAATCTTTCCTCCTTTAAGTTGTTTTTCTCAGGTGTTTTGTCACAGTGCTAGAAAGCTGACTAACCCAGAAAGTGAAGTTCACAGAGACTACATAACTTGCTCATGGTTTGCATGATTTCAAAACCAGTGCTCTTTACTATTGTGGCTTAATTAAAGTAGAGAAGGGCTATTTTTTGAAACTTGTTCATGAGTAGATTTAGCAGTTTATTGATAGTTACTTTAAAAAATGTTTAAAAACTATGTGGAACACAATTACTGAACCCTGCCTGAATTCCTGACTCATAAAATTGTGAAGTAAGATAAAGCAGTGGTTGCTTTAAGCCTGAAAGCTTAGGAATAGTCTTACGCACAAAATGGATAGCCGGCTTAAGTAGCTTTGGTTTTTTCTGTTTCTCCTGTGCGCCTGTTTACCCTCTTGCTCCAATCCTGCCTTTCCCCACGGTACTGCCTGGAAGGAGCCAATGACTCCTTCTACTGCTGTAGAAAGGCCAACGACCATTTACAAAATAAAACACTGAAGCAAATAGAGATAGAGGATGCTTAGGAGAGCCAGGACCATGATAAGCCAAAAATTTAGCCAGTGTTCTTGGCAGCTGGACTTGAGTAGTGAACTAGGTGCTGTGGCAGTATTTTTGGTGTCCTCTTTGATTATATTTGCATTACCTATGGCTCTTGGACAGCAAATACCAATTCAGGTTTGACTGGGAGACCCTGTTGCCCTTGTCTCCATTAAAGTCCTGCCAGGTGGTTCTGTGAGGTGCCAGGGTGTCAGAGGCCTTGGCCTCCCTCCCGCTGGCTTATGGAGACAGATCACGTTCTCTGCTCAGTGCTGTTTACCAGGTCCTGTTATGAGCAGGCGCTGTGGTGGGTGTTCACTCGTGTCCTTTTCATCCTCAGGCAGGTCTGTGAGGTGGAGGGAGGAGCCCCATTTCCCAAGGAATCTCTGAGGAAGCAGGGATTCCAGAGACCTCAAGTCCTTGGTACTGGATCTTGCCATTAGTGACACTGGGATTCAAACCCATCTGTTTGCCTTCACAGTGTCTGACTGCCGCACTCTGATCTCCTCTGATCTTCAGCAGGCAAAGTTCTGTGACCTCTTCCCTGAGTGCAGCAAAGGATTTCGGACACATGCGTGTTCATGAATACTTTTTTGGTAACTTGTACGAGACTCCAAGTTGTGTGTGTGTGTGTGTGTGTGTGTGTGTGTGTGTGTGTTTGGAAGCATACTTCCTTATGAGTTTATGTCCACACCCCAACCTAAATCTGAAGGAGTGTTGATGTCTCATTACGGAACTGAACAATTTTCTCTGTGTTACGGGGCAACAGGCATGCTGCTTTAAAGGGCCTCAGATGAACAAGATGCAACTTTTGACGTTTGCCCTGATCATTTCTATCCTAAGATAGAAAGGTAGCTATTAAAAGGTGTCATTCCCATTAGGAGTATTATGCATTTCATTCCCTCTAGTAGCCTGAGAATTGCCGGTTCTCATTTTATAAAAAGGGGAATTTTTAAAACTTAATTTTGCGGAACCGATGTGTATTTGGCGATGCCAGGAGAAAGGAAACCAGTGGGAAGACTACCTCTCTCCCTTTCCAGGGCGTTGGCATCTTTCTGTGGTAAGTCAGCAAAAGGATGTTTTCCTCCAGAAGCGCCATTTATAAATACAGTTTTCTTTTCATAGCAATGTTTTAAATGCTGGTCTGGCAATTCCAAGGCAGGGCTACACCCCTTATGGAGAAGGATGGGGATAGTAGGATTCGTGGGTAAAGTTCACAGTTTAGGAGGAGAACACACGCCCCCCTATGTTTGGTGATCATTTGTTAGTGTGTCCTTCCTCGTGTGGAAGTGCAGCCAACAGGTGAGAGTGGCTTTTCTGGAAGTATCTGCGGGGGAGGTTTGCATCTGGGACTTGATGGGGTTCCTGATCCTGAACCTTCCAGCCCTACACACAGCAGGGGCTTGTTGGGTTTTGAATTATGCCTCTGCCACCCTCAGAGCAGGGACATGGCGAGTGGCAGCTCCAGGGTGTGTGTATTCCACTTACTTGGAGCCGTCGCGTCTTATCACCCTTGCATTAGGAATGTTTTTCCTCCCTGAAAACTCATAAAAATTCATGTAGTAATATCAATGCCTGCAGGATCCTGTAGAATTTTGTTGAGCTGCTTATACCCTGTTCTCCTAATGGATATATCATTCTCCTCATACACAGGGATCCAGATGTGCGCCGTGAATCTATACAGGAGGCTCATGTATATGCCAAAGTAGGTTTGCCGAGGGGAATGAAATAAACTAATTTCCCCCCCAGTGGTTCAGTGTGACTAAGATATTTCTATGCATATTCTCAGAAGACTCCATTCTGGGGAATATTTTAAATTTCATTAACCTTGTATATGTTTTACTAGATACCTACTCAGCACACCTGTCTATTTTATTACCATGATGATGTTTTGCTTACTTGTATGTCTGGAAAGAAAAAAAAAATTATTTAGTGGATCTATTTTTTTTCCACAATAAATATATTTTAGCAAGGTCACCTTTTGTTAGGAACAACAGATCATAAATTCTTAGCCACATTGTATAAATCCTTGTGTCCTGAAAAGAAAAAAAGTATGAGGTAGCCTTTTCTATTATACCAGAATTTTAGTATTTCAAATATAGGTCTTAAATTAAGTGAAAGATGTAGGTTTTTTTCTTTTTTTCTTTTTTCTCCCTCCTTCCATTAGAGTGAGCAAGGGGGATAGTTTTAAAAAATGACTGTTACCCTGTAATCATGGTGAACCATTGCCAAACTATTCTGTAGGGCACATCATATCTCATTATCCTTGATTACATGAGATGAAACCTTAATATAATAGAAGGTATATGCTTATCCTTTCTAGCACTTTTATAACACAGCAATTATATTTTGTGCATATGTATTTGTGAGTGGGGAAAATATGTGGAACTCTGCAGTACTACTTTTCTTCCACATTAGAACCATATGGAATTAGGCTTATAAATTAACACATTGTAAAAGTCCAGTACCATGTTGGATTCTGAACAAAGTTATATAGCACTTGCCTTTTATTATTATGAATAAAGAAGTTATCATCGTGTGAAATTAGAATGGGCAGATCATCTGTAATAGCGCTGTTATGGCAATCAACCCTGACTGATGGCCTTTAAAAAACAACAAAGCATGGCCTTTTGCATAGCCTTTCTAATAGCAGAGAAGGATGTCCCTGCGAGCCCTGGTCTCCTGCATGGTGTGTTAATTTTCTGTGAATCATAACTTAATCTCTCTATACATTTGATAGGAAAATATTTGCTATACTTGTTTCTTACATCTTTTATTCCTGCCCCTGAGCTCTTTTCTCCACCTTCATGTGAAGGAAATTCTGTTTTTACTGGTCCTGTCTTTTTTTTTTTTCTTGGGTCTCACCAGGCATGATAACTCATTTTGTTAGAGCAGTAGTGATTTCAGAAGTGGAAGATTATGACTTAGGTTGGGGCTTAATCCGCTTGAGCAGGTGCATTCTAAGTAAGAGAGATTCTGTTTTAATGCAAATGTCTCCCCTAATTCAGAGGAAGGGAGACATGTATGGGAAATGACATAGCAGTTAAGCCAGAATTGTTTCTAAATAGATTGTTGTTTTTTCCCCCCCAGAATTCTCTGGGCACCAGCAGCAGTGTCTTGTTAATAAATCGAAGAGAGAGATAAAGGAGGAGTTGAGGGTGACCATCTTAATTTTTTGCTCTGAGGGTTCAGAATTGCTTAAGGAAAATGAAGTCGGAGATCAGTGTGGACCTCCTTCCTTTTAGAGGGCATTTGATTCTGAGAACCTGAAATAAAAGGGAATGGTTATCTTGATATGCCCAATACTGTACTGTAAGGCAACTTAAATGGCATGTGCCTCAGAGTGGTGACTTTACAGTGAGATTCCAGAATTTTCCCTGTTCTTCCTTTGTCTTAAACTGTGCTATTATTATATGAGAAGTGAGAAAATGACTGAGCTGTATGTCTAGGAACCAGGGCATGCAGGAAAACCCAGAGCTCTTCTGTAGGTGAGTAAAATTTTTCTACCAACTATATAATCAGTAGCATGTCCTAGCCCTTCCTGTTCAACAATACCAACTTGATTTTCATTCATTCCTCCATCTACTCCACAAATATTTATTGAGCACCTAGTATGTAACAGACACTGAATATATAGTAGTGAAAACAACAATAACAAAACAAAGTCCCTGATTCCATTGGGGCTTGTATGTAGAGAAGACAGATACTATGGTACACAATGAGTTAGTGTAGGAGTTAAACCTTTTCTATAAAAGACCAAATAGTAAATTTCTTTGTTCTTCCTTTGTCTTCAGTGGAGTTTATGGGCCAGATGGTCTTTGTTGCAACTACTCAATTCTGCCATTTTGGTGTAAAAGGAGCCCTAGACAATATGTACAGGAATAGGTGTAGCTGAGTTTCAACAAAACTTTATTTACAAGATCAAGTGCTGGGCTAGATTTAGACCACACTCTGCAGTTTGCAGACCCTGGGGTTAGATAGTAATTTCTACACCCTAAAGAGAAAGGAGAAATGAAGGGAATATGGAGCGTTGGGTGTGGGGAAAGAGATGCTGCAGTTTGCACTGCATGGTCAGGGAGGGCCTTGCCAAGGAAGTTGGCTTATGTAAAGTATCTGAACAAGAAAATTTATTTGGCTGTATATATGTCTGGGGGCAAGGATGAACCAGAGAGAGGGAAGAGCCATGCAAAGGCTCTGAGGTGGATCATAGCTGGAGAATTTAAGGCAGGCAAGCAGACCAGGGTGTTTGAGCAGCAGGAGTGTGGGGGAGGGTAGTAGGAGATGAGATCAGAGGCAAAGGCTGAAGGGGGAAGGTTTCATTATGTCACTTTGTAGGTCTTTCTGAGTCTCCTCCCCCTTAAAAAGGAAAAAGTCTATCAGTAATTAAGTTGGGTAGTTTTGGGAAGGTTTGAGTAGAAGAATGATATGATCTAATTTTTAACAGGTTCACTTCACTGGCTTCTGTATAGGTGATAGACCTGAGGAGGGGGAGCAGAGAGAACTAATCAGGAAGTGATTGCAGTAATCAGGTGAGAGTGCTTGGCCCAGGTTAATAGGTGGTAGAGGAACCAAGTTCCTGATGTGTACTGAGCATAAACAAAACAAGATTTGTTTGCCAAGTGGAAATGGCATATGAGAACTGGAAGAGTCCAAGATAATTCCAAAGACTTTGACTAGTTAAACTGGAAGGCTAGAGGACTCTCAGCTAAATGGAAAGGAGGAGTTCAGTCAGCAATCTCACTGCACCAGATCCCAGGCCAATGAAGTACATAGACTGAGGTACCAGGCTAAGTGAGGTATGTCACCTCCCAGATCTGTTTGTGCCTTGGTGGCTGTAAGTGCCCACGTGATAAAGCTGCAGAGTATGACTGTCCTCCCTGGGGTTTGCTCATAGTGTCCAGTCTGTTGGTAAGTTATGGGTCTTGTGCCACTGTTGGGTCCCTGAGAGTCCTGAACCTTTGTGGAGCAGGTGAAGATGCCATATATTTTAAAATTGTTTTAGTTAGTTATACATGATAGTAGAATGCATTTTCATACATCATATATAATGGAGTATAATTTCTCATTCTTCTGGTTGTACAACAGGTGGGTTGTAGAATCTCATCAGTCATATAGCTATATATGTACACAGGGTAATGATGTCTGATTCATTCTGCTGTCCTTTCTACCTCCAGACCCTCTCCCCTCCTTTCACTTCCTGCTACATAATCTAAAGTAACTATTCGTCCCTAGCCACCCCTGCCCCACATTGTGAATTAGCATCTGCCTATGAGAGAAAACATTTGGTCTTTAGATTTTGGGGATTGTCTTATTTCACCTAGCATGATATTCTCCAGCTCCATCCATTTACCAGCAAATACCATAATTTCATTCTTCTTTAAGACTGAGTAATATTCCATTGTGTATATATATATATATATATCCATTTGTCTGTGAAGGGCACCTAGGTTGATTCCATAGTTTAGCTAATGTGAGTTGTGCTGCTGTAAACATTGATATGGCTGCATCACTGTAATATGCTGATCTAAAATTTTTAGATCAATGGGTATAAACAGAGGAGTGGGATAACTGGGCCAAATGGTGGTTCCATTCCAAGTTTTCTGAGGAATCTCCATACTGCTTTCTAAAGTGGTTGCACCAATCTACGTTCTCACCAGCAATGTATGAGTGTATCTTTTCCCCCACATCCTTGCCAACATTTATTGTTATTTGTATTCTTGATAATTGCCATTCTGACTCCAGTGAGTTGAAATCTTAGAGTAGTTTTATTTGCATTTCTCTAATTGCTAAAGATGTTGAACATTTTTCATATTTGTTGAGAGTGAATGCTTTTTGATACATAGTTATCCAGAGAAATTCTGATATCCAGTGATTACCAAACATGCCTTTAAACCTAGGGAGGTATGCAGGCTGATATCTGGCAGCTACAAGTCATAATCTTAAAAGAATCATGGATTTGAAGAACTAACACTAGCTCTTCCTTTTCCTCCTCAGACAGAAATTAACTTAGGTAGTAGATACACATTCAAGGGAGAATGAACTATCTCAAGATGAGAAGCCGCTCCTTGGGTTGGGACTCCAGTATTTATAGAGGGGCAGTAGTGGGGCTGGACTGAAGGTGGAGGCAGGGTGGTCCTAATGTGGCTCCTTTCCTTCATGTATGTAGGTGTCTTATGTCCTCAGCAAAATCACATGTTGAGTTATGAAATTTAGGTTGGGAAAAATATAAAGGCAGCCAACCTATACAATGGGGAAAAACAATAAAATTGCCTCTTTCCTTCTAGGGTATGAGAGTTTGTGGCAGTTGAGTGAGTGAAAGGATGTTTTCAAACATAAGTGCCATTTATGAATACAGTATTATTTTCATAGCCACACTCTGAATGCTGGCCTGTCACTCCATGGCAAGACTGTAACCCTTGTGGAGGACGAAATAGATGGTGGAAAGATTTGCAAACTAGATATCTGATAAAATATTAACATCTGAAACATAGAAGGAGTGAATACAACTCAATACCAAAAATACCGATAACCCCATTAAAAGATGGGCAAAGGACCTAACGGGCCACTTCTCAGGGGAAGCAATTCAGATGGCTAACAGGTATATGAAAAGGTACTCAGCATCTCTGTCAGGAAAATCCAAATCAAAACTGCAAAGTTACGAAAGAGAAGTGTTGACAAAGATGTGGAGGAAACAGGACTCTTGTGCACTCCTGGTGCAAATGCAAGTTAGTGCTGTCATCATGGAAAACAGGATGGCTGTTACAGTCATTAAAAGACCTACTGAGGGCTGGGGAGATAGCTCAGTTGGTAGAGTGCTTGCCTTGAAAGCACAAGGTCCTGGGTTCTAATCCCCGGCACCGCAAAAAAAAAAAAAAAAGACCTACTGAATGGCCCAGCAATCCTGTTTCTGGGTGTGTGTGTGTGTGTGTGTGTGTGTGTGTGTGTGTGTGTACACATATATCTCCAGAGGAGCTGAAATCAGTTGTGAAGAGAGGCTCCTGTGTTCATTGCAGCATTATGCACAGTAGCCAAGATAGGGAAGCAATCTAAGTGTCGCAGAGGGTGAATGGATAAAGAAAATGTGATATATACGTGCACACACACATACATGTGATGGAATATCGCTCAGCTTTAAAGAAGAGTGAAATTATGGCATTTGTTGGTAAATGGGTGAAGTTAAAGAATGTCATGGTAAGTGAAATAAGCCAAACCCAAAAAACCAAAGGCCAAATGTTTTCTCTGATATGCAGATGTTAATTCACAATAAGGGGCAGGGATAGGGAAGAATAGAGTTACTTTATATTAGGTGGAGGGAAGTGAAGGGAGAGGAAGGGGTGTGGGGGAGGGAATGATAACGGAGTGAAACAGACATTATTACCTCATGTACATGTATGACTGCATGACTGATGTGATCCTATAATATGTATAATCAGAAAAATGAGAGATTACAATCCATTTTTGTATGATTTGTCAAAATGTATAAATGCATTCTACTGTCATGTACAACTAATTAGAATAAATAAAAAATTAAAATGTATATATGGATGGTGGAATATTACTGTATTTGGCCTTCAAGAAGGAAGGCCAAATTCTGCTATTTATGACAACATGGGTGGGGCTGGAGGACATTTTACTACGTAAAGTGAGACCCAGAAAGAGAACAACTGCATGGTCTCATGTATAATGAAATCTAAAATAGTCCTTAGGAGCAGAGATTTGATGGTGGTTGTCCGGGAATAGGGGTTGGAGGAGATTGGTCAGAGGGTGCAAAGTTTCACTGATGCCTAGTGGAAAGTCCTTACATCACTGAGGAGGACATGCCCTCAAAGAGATTAAGGGGACCCCAGCCTCTTCCTTTGTCTCTTGTGCTTCCTGGTTTTGAAGTGAGTGGTTTTATTCAGCCACGTAATCCTGCCATGTGTGCTGCTTGTCACAGGCCTAAAGCAGCGGGGCCACTGGATCTTGGACTGGAAACTCCAGAACCATAAGACGAGCCTTTTCTTTATAAGATAATTGCCTCAGGTATTTAATTGTAACAACTTGAAGCTGAGCAATAGGCCCAGGCCAGAGAGACACATTCAGGGAATCTTCATAGGTAGGTAAAATCGCAAGAATAGTTTAACATAGACAAAAGAGATCTGGCGCCTGGGGCACTTTAGAGTTTACAAGTTGGGGAGATGAGAAGTAACTTGTAAAAAAGGCTAGATTAATGGCCAAAGACGGGAGATTGAAGAGGAAAATTGGTCATGTCTCTGGAGCCAAGTAGAGATGGTATTTTGGGGAGGAAGTTGGGGTGTCGAACCATGTGCTGTGCTGCAGACAGGTCAAGTAGGCTGAAGCCGAGAACCGAGTCCTCACCAGGATAGATGCCATCTGTGACTTGGGTTTGGGTATTGTAGATAGAGAGGTGTGTTCATGAGAGAGAATTTTTAGATCAATGGCTGCAAATAATTAAACTCAGTATGTACAATTTGGCATCTGTGAGCTATATTAATGATGGCCATTTATTTTCTCTCCTCACCATTTATCATCATCACTATTACTGTTTTAGAATAATTAAAGAAAAAAATCATTGTGTAGTAAGTTCAGAACTTCCCTATTTAAATATCTGAAATAGGAAGATATAAACTATGATTTTTGTTGGTTTTTCCCATTTACACTATGTAACTCTGGGGTCTTGCTCTTTGTCCCCACAGTGACAGTGAGTTCCTACTATGCTCTTTCTGATTTGCTGCAAGTTTGGACTGATATGTGAAATGCGCTTCTGTTCCTTTAGGCACATTGCCATCTGTGCTTCTCTCTCTCCTTTTAAGTTGGGTGTAAGGCTATGAAATGAAGGGTCCTTTTCAATAGATAGAAATGGAGGAGGAAATTACTGCCCATCTATTCAGCCAATATCACAAATTGATTATGTACAATAATTTCATCTAACATGGGCAGGTTGAATTCCATCTTGTAGATTGTAGGGGAAATTTCTAATTGTGCTTAGAGAATGAACTTAATAGATCAGGTTAATTGAAGCAAAAGGAAGGTTACAGGTTAAGGAGAAAAGAAAAATCACGGTGAGGTGAGTGTACAAGAATGTTGGAGAGCCGTTGCTGGCAGAGGGCCAAAACTTGCTTGTAAATTTCAGAGCATTCTAGCAGCCTAAGCAAAGAAAAAAAGATGATTCTTATGTGCTTGAGTGTTCTAAAGACAGAAACAAACAGGCTACACAGGAGAGCAGATCTTGTTATAAAACTAAGAAATCTCCTCCACACCTTTGGAAATGTTGAGTGGTGAATGTCCATTGTCCTCAATGATATCCCTCCAACAGACATTCCAGAGTTGCCTAGAATTGCTCCTTATGTTGAGGGATCCTACTTGGTGCGGTTGTATTAGGGACCCAAACGATGCTATCATTTTTGGGGGAGAGCCTGCTTGATAGATACTTGACACTGTTCATGTAAGGTCATCTCCAGTGTTCCGATGATGCTTGAGGAGAGGACAGGCTAAGGCCTTCTTGTGGAAACTAATCCTAGTGGGGTCGTGTGCCTGTGTGGATGATCACCAACACCAGGGAGGGGAAGCAAGGGAGGGCTGGGTTCGTGCTTCCTGGGATTCCTTTAGATAAAGGAAAATACTTGGCATATAAAAATGTTTCCTTGTGCCCATATTCCTGGAGAAGGCCTGTTGACACTGATGGCTTTACTGAAAACTAGAAAAGGTGAAGTTTGGAGGAAATTCGAGTCAGCAGGCTCCTGCTCTGATCTCTGTGCGGTGGCTCTGTGCTGACCTGGGAGAGCTCTCACGTGCACGCCAACCTGTGGATCAGCCTTGTCCTTTGTAAAATCCCAGCCGCCTGACTCTGTTCCAGCTTTAGCAAATGACTTAGAACATTTCATGCTTAACATTAGGAACCATTTCCACATGAGTCCATGCATATCTCCCTGAAAGAATTTCACATAAAGGTTCAGAGTGTTTTACATGTACACAATGGCTGTTGTCTGCCACTCATTTGTTTCCTTTGGTATAACTCTGTACACAGTGGAGTACTTTGAGATAGAGTCAGGCCATGAAGAATTATCTGCTGTTGCCTCTGGCTGCTGAGAACTGGCACAAGAATGGGAATGTGTGAACTAGTATTAAAACAACTTATTAAAAATCTAGTGTTTAATCAGTTGTAAAGATTGCCTAAGAGTAGTTACTAGTTGCACTTGAGTAGGAATGTATCTTTATTTTGAAATTTTGAGGTATCTGAGCTAATTATTTTTATTTAAAATTTTAAATTTTTTTATTTTGGGGTGGTACCAGGGATTGAACTCAGGGCCACTTGACCCCTGAGCTACATCCCCAGCCCTCTTTTGTATTTTATTTAGGGACAGGGTCTCACTGAGTTGCTTAGTGCTTCGCTTTTGCTGAGGCTGGCTTTGAACTGGCGATCCTCCTGCCTTAGCCTTCCAAGCCTCTGGGATTATAGGTGTGTGCCACTGCACCCACCAAGTTAATTGTTTAGTAACTTACAAGTAACAAGATGGAGTGGTGGTTTTTGAAGAATAGGGTAGATGGTTTAACATGCATTTAAAATGCATTAGGTTTGACTTTTATTGTTAAGAAAGGACTGTATGGATGCGGTGGTTCTCTACCATGGTTACGTATTAAAATCATTTTAGAATCGTGGGGGAAAGTTTCGTGGTTTCACTCTGGACTAATTAAATCTGACTTCTAAGAAGGGGCCTGAGTAACTGCCTTAAGTTCCCCAGGTGGTTCTGACATGTAGCTGGGGCTCAGAACTGCTGTTTAAGGGTGCTGAAACTCAGGCCCTCAGAATGTAGTGGTATCAGACTGTGACTCTTTGGTCGTAAAGAGTTGATGAGGTCTCAAAAACTGGCTCTTGCTGTTCAACATTATCATACTAGAATCTGTATTCTGTCTCTATCATGTATGTTCTAGGGAAAAGGATAATGACTTACAGACTTAGAGATGCAGTGGGGAATAGTAGTGATTTGGATTTTATTATTGGGAGTTTGAGTGGCATCTAGACTAAAGTTTATTCCTGTTCTTGTTTCCAAAAGAGACTTTGTTATGACACAAGCAGTATAAACTAAGTTGTAAGGGGAGTTTAATGTAGGTGATAAAACAAAAATTGCAAGTACTTGGAGTACATATTGAAATTCAAACTATTTGTGTATTAACTATATGTCACTTTCTCCAAAGGTTCTGGTAAGATTCTACATGGTAAAAGTCATCAACTAGTTTTTAATCACAATTTGGATAGTTAAACTTGGACCATCTGGAGCTATTTGAGAAAGATTAGTGTCTTAATTTTCTCATAGAATGCAGAGTTTATTCCAGTAAAGGATATCAGAACTTAAAAAAAAAAAGTGGTTCCATAAAGCAGTTTCTTACAATCTTTGCTGCCTTATAGATTTCTAGATGATTAACACATCACTAAATGACACGGAGCTGGTGTTATAGAGGGATGTGTCAGGCCACAAAGGTGCTACACTCAAGAGCAACTGGGAAGGCCGCTACTCATTCTTTTCTTGATGCCATCAGACATCCATACTTTGGATGCTGTCTTGTCTTTGTAGTTTTTCTATGGTAGTAATCCCTTTGTCTCTTAATTTGTTGCTCTGATCTTCCATGGACCTGAAAAGTAGGTAATCTAGTTAGTTAGAATTATGGGTCAAATAAGCTGGTTGTCAGTAAGGGCCTATGGATGACATCTCTGAATTGCAGCAAGTGGGCTTCATTGTTGTTTGCTCACTCTGGTCCCTTATCTGTAGGGGTAGGCGTAAGGAGTTACTGTATGTGCAGCAGTGAGGCAGGGCCTTAAGACATTCTGCAGTTTGGAGTTGCCATAATCTATGTACACTTTTGCCTCTAAATCTGAATCTCCCATGTGTCTATATTCAGTCTTGCTGAGGATGTAAGACACACAAACACAAGAGAGGAGCTACAACAGGCTTACCTGTCACTGTGAACTGTGAACATGGAGAGTGCAGATGGAGATTATTTAATGCCCTTCATGTGCTAGATAGTGCTCTAAGTGCTTTTCATGTACAGTCAACACCCCAGTAACACACCCCAAGTCATGCAAGCTTGGATATAAAGTTATTAATGCTTCTTGGGCATTATGGAGCCAGGCTAGTGGCAAAAACATGCACTATATGTAACTTCACAATGTAAAATTTTGTACTTTATATGATTTAATATTTTGGACCCTTCATCCAGTGTTGTGATGAGATTTTATTATATTCATTTAATCCTTTGGGGGAAGAACCCCTATGAGGTAGGGATTATTGCCTCCCCATTTTACAGACAAGGAAACTGAACCAAAGAAAATTTAAGTAACCTGTAAGAGTCACTTAGTAAATAATTGCCAGAGCCAACATCAGAACTGAACCTAGGGAGGTGACTTGAGACCCCAGGTTCTTACAAGCTGTGTTCTGGTGTCCTAGAAGACGCTTGAGCTTAGTCTGCCTGTCTCTTGATTCTGAGTTGTCATTACAAACAGTGACTTACTGTTTGAAGAAAATTTTCTTCTTTGAATTATTTTCCTGGAGAAAAGTTAGTAAGCGGAATTTAGACATTGTGGGTTAGATTGTAACTGTCTAAACTGTTCTGAAGTGCTCACCCTGCTATCTTAGAATGTGACCTTATTTGACCATAGTCATTGCTGACATAGTTAGATAAGGTAAGATCCTACTGATGTACAGTGAGTCTCTGATCCAGTATGACTGTATCCTGATAAAAAGGGGAAAGTTGGAGACAGACATGCACAAGGGAACACATGTGAAGACTGGAGTTACTGCTACCAGCCAGAGACTTGCCTGACACAAGGAGAAAGACCTGGCATAGATTCCTCCCTAGTGCCTTTGGGGGAGGGTGGCCTTGCCAAAGCCTCCATCTTTGACCTCTAACTTCCAGAACAGAGACAGAAGTTCTGTTAAGTTACTATTTTCTGGTGCTTTGTTGTGTCAGCCCTTGGACACTAATAGGTTCTTGGAAAAATTCTCATAAGCAGAATCCTAGGTCAACAAGTAATCTTAAACTCTGCTTTTTTGTATCATTTGGAAGCCCTGATTGAGATACTATAGCAGAGATGCCTATAATTTCTGCCTGTCCCATACCGCTTTCCTGGGTGTTCCTTCCTATTGTCTTAGGGGGGTAGGTAGCTTCGTTTACCTGGTGACCTTGCTCCACAGCCAGTTGGAGCGAGCTGGGCACCTGGAAGGACACTCACACTGGCTTTCCAGAGTTCTGATGCTCCTCCTAGGTTGAAAATAGTGTAGGTTGAAAATGCATCTACTACACCTGGCCTGTGGAACACCACAGAGCAGTGGCAGCACAGAATACCAGAGAGCATTTTTACCCGCTCAGGACCTGTGGCTGACTGGGAGGTATTGTGTCTGTCAAGACGGAGGATCACACCACAGATCACTAGCCTGGAGGAAGATCCAAATTCAACAATCCAAATATGGTTTCTACTGAAAGCATATCATTTTTGCATTAAGTAAAGTAAAAAAAAAATGGTAAGTTGAATACAGTTTGGAATTGAGATGCAGAGAATTGCTAGAGAGCTGAGTTGAGAGGTCATGAGAATTGGGATTAAAGCCACCATTTGGGGACAGCCTTAGGAAGTCACTGGCAAGCAGATGAAGAGCAGAGATGCTAGACTTGGCAGCAGAGATGAAGGAAGCAAAAATGGGGGCATAGACAGGGATTGGGTCCAGAGTGTGCAAGAGAAAGAGCTGATAATTTGATTCTTTTTTAAAAAATTTTGTTGTTTTTAGTTATATATGACAGTAGAATGTATTTTGGCAAATTTTACATACGTAGAATAACTTATTCTATTTAGGAATCTGTTCTTATGGCTGTACATGATGTGCAGTTATCCTGGTCATGTATTCATATATGAATACAGGAAAGTTATGTCCAATTAATTCTATTCTTCATATTCCCCTCTTCCCTCCGGTCCCTTCATTCCCCTTTGCCTAATTTAATGAACTTCTGTTCTTTCCCTCCCCACCCTCCCTTGTTTTGGGTTAGCATGCACATATCAGAGAGAACATTTGACCTTTGTTTTTTGGGATTGGCTTATTTTGCTTAGCATGATATTCTCCAACTCCATCTATTTATCTGAAAATGCCATAATTTCATTCTTCTTTATGGCTGAATAGTATTCCATTGTGTATAGATAGCATATTTTCTTTACCCATTCATCTGTTGAAGGGTAACTAGGTTGGTTCCATGGTTTAGCTAATGTGAGTTGAACAGCTATAAACATTGATGTGGCTGTGTCACTGTAGTATGCTGATTTTAAGTCCTTTAGTTATAGACCGAGGAGTGGGATAACTGGATCAAATGGTGATTCCATTCCAGGTTTTCTTAGGAATCTCCATACTGCTTTCTGTAGTGGTTGCATCAATTTGCAGTCCCACCAACAATGGTATACCTTGATTCTTGATGGTATACAATCTGTGTTTTTAATTCTTCCTGATGCCCAATCATCCTTAATGTGTTTGGACTTGGGGAGCTGTCATATATATATATATATATATATATATACACATATATATATGTATATACACACACACACACACACACACATGCACATATACATATATATAATATATGGCATGAAATATATATATATATATGTGCATATAAATAGTTCAGTGTCCCATATATTTTTCATGTCATATATAAAGCAATACATAGATGTTGAAATACCTATATTTCTTAGTATAGCCATTTTACTTCTCTTTTTCTATTTGCTAACCTGTAATTTATATTAATTTTCTTTGTAGCCCACTAACCATTTATCTTATAATCACTTGGTATTTATCTTACAAAATTGTGGGGGCTGAATTTGGAGATCCACAGAATACTTTCCCCTAAAGCTGTAATTATTATTTCTGTCCAAAGAACAGCATAAATCTTGGTTATCTTTTATGAAGAATAGTTTAAGAACCTCTGGTCTCTGTTACCACAATGTTAGGACTGGGAGCTGACTGGGCTGGAGCATTTCACGGATCAGGAAAGAGAGTTAGGAAGGAATATATACCTAGCTTGGGGTGTTCACAAAACCTGGCTGTGGGAGCAACATGGTGGCTCTGACTGTCCCAGCGGATGAATCATGTTTGAAAGTGTGCACACCTGGAGAGCATTTTCAAGTACACATCCTCTGCAACTCTCCTCCCCACCCATCTTCAGAGGCTGACTCTGGGGCTGGGGCGGG
This sequence comes from Sciurus carolinensis, assembly GCF_902686445.1. Classification (NCBI taxonomy): domain Eukaryota; kingdom Metazoa; phylum Chordata; class Mammalia; order Rodentia; family Sciuridae; genus Sciurus; species Sciurus carolinensis. The sequence continues at coordinate 54,788,008 of NC_062218.1, forward strand.
GCAGCTGCGCTTCTGCGATGGTTGTATTCCCTCAGGAGAGGCTCGGTGCTTTGTCTGATGGAGTTCATCGTGCAGTCTGATGTGTGATTTTTATTCTGCCTTCCTCACGCAGAACCAACAGAGTCAAAATGACAGCAGGGGCCCCCACTCCCTTCACTCCTGGGAACGAACTGTTCTTTCATTTACCACTGGCTGTGTGTGACAGCTGCCTTGTTCTTGTAAACTTGGGCTAGGTTCATGTTATGGAGGAGGCAGGTCTGAGGCTCAGGCTGCTCTGTACTAACAGTTCCACCTTGTCGCGTTTTGAAGAAAGAACTGACAGTAACATAACATTATTTCCTTAGTGTTTTTTTTCTTATTCTTTTGTTAAATAGCTCTGCTGGGGTGGTAGAGATCATAGGAGTGTTTTTAAAATAATTACTGGGGGACAGCATAATGGTTGAGCAGGGGCTTTGGGACATGCTGATTGGGGCTAAATTCCCCATCGTAAAATGGGTCTTGTAGTGTCTTCCATGGTGTTTGTTTAGTAGATGGAGGTTTTTAGCTGTTATATGCCTCCATGTTTACCTGACTTATACCTAGTTCCCCTGGGTGCACTGTAGCCTAACTTTCCAACAGTTCATCTAGGCATTCATTGAAAAGTCTTAGCTCTTAACGTCTTTTAGGGTGTGTGTGTGTGTGTGTGTGTGTGTGTGTGTGTGTGTGTTTTCAATGGCTAGTTGCTTGGTAATACATAGTATAAAATATTTTCCAAGCCCCCTATTTTTCTGGACTTGATATATGAAAGGATCTTTCATGAAATTCAGGTATTGTTGTATAAAATGAAGTATCTTATAAAATATACATATACATATATGTATACAGAAATATAAACATCTATAAATTTCTTTTAGTACAAATGAGCTTGATTTTTTTTTCTGTTAACCAATTATTTATGCTGAGTTCTTTTACATTACTCAGATATCTTTAAATTTACATACTCATCACTGTAAAAAGATGCCTTAGAAAGATTCACCATCTTGATTCTGTGGCTTACATGTTCATGTCACCAATCACTGCCCCTGGGGGTACAAGTCCCTGGGTTTGAGAAGCCTAATTCTGGGTCTCTGGCTGCCTGTCATCCTTGTATCAGAAATGACCCCCAAGTTATTTACTGGTACAAAAGTCTACACAAATACTCCGAAATCCATTATGTACATATGCCACAAATGTGTATATATGCCATTTTCTTCATCTGTTCATCTGTGGATGGACGCCTGGGCTGGTTGCATACTTGGTGATTGTGAGCTATGCTGTTGTACATGTCATTCCTTCTACTTCTTTTTAACTTCTCACATTGATTGCTGATCACTTTAGCCCACCTGACAGCTGAGTTCCTGACAAACTGGTGTTAGCCTTCAGACTTGGTTCTTCTGAGTGGTGCTTTGGTGCAGGGTTCAAGGCCAGCAGCATGTAGTAGGCACACTCCTGAGAAAAACTCCAGTTAAATCTTTATTTACATGAGTATCACAGTCTCCTCATTATGAGGACAAAGGGGAGCACTTTGTCCCTGGAGTCCTCTTGTTTTAGAGTTACCTGTTTATTGTTTCTTGGGAACCTCATTTGCTGTGGAAATGATCCTTTTTCTTCTTCATGCTACCTGACCATGCTGAAAACCTAATCTGTGGCCTAGCTACACACTTTTTTTTCTTTAATAAATTAAACTTAGCCTTGGCCTCATTGTTTTAAAATTTTTTAAAAAATTCTTACTCCCCCACCATATCTTTTCTTACAGAAAAATACCCACATTTTTGTGAACTGCCTCTTGCAACACCCCAGGGGTAAAAATAATTTCAATAGGCACTTAGCACCTGTTGAAGCAAATGTAGTGTAGTTTTCTCAGCAGTAGAAAATGAAAGATGCTTGTCCTCTGCTGTAACCCCACACACTAGGGTTGGTGTGAACACTTCCTGAAGGGCCTGAGTGGTGGAGTCCTCCACACTATGTAACCCACCAAGGCCCAGTTAATGAAACCCAGTGAGAGTCCCTTTGCTTCCCCTCCTAGGATGGTGTTCCTTATCAGCAGGACCCTGGTGTTGGTGCTCCAGAAGTGACCAGATATGTTGAAAATCCTAGCCTGCCTCTGTCCTTCTGGATTTTGAATTTTTGGATTAGGGTTGTTCAACTAGTATAAAAGTCTACACAAATATTCCAAAATCTAAAAATCCTTGAAATATACAACACTTCTGATACAAAGAATTTGGGATAGGGGATACTCAACCTGTGTTGTCTTTGAAAAACTGTGGGACTGCATTCCCAAGTTACGGAGGTCTATAGTTTCTCTTTTTTGTACATCAAGTACTTCAGTTCAGTAAGGCTAGGCTGACCTGCAGACAGGAACACCAACCCCCAAGCCTTCCTGGCTGAAGCAGCAGCAGGCTGCCTATTCCTCACAGGTCTGCAGGGATCCAGACCTCTGGAATGACTGCCATATGCAAGCTTGCTGGTAACTGGGCCAGAGGAAAACCAATCTGTGAGGTTTCCAGCAGCATTTAAATGTGGTGGCCTGGAAATGGTACTTCGGCTTGCAGTACATTTGCTAGAACTTCTTACTACCTCTGGGCATTTCTGTTCTATAGCTGGAAAAGGAGAGAACAAGAATTATTTGGGCCACACTGACTCACATACTTAGTTTTGTTTTGTTTTATTATTTGTACTCATCTTCCTACCTTTGTTGTGAAAAGGAAAAAAAATAAGTTTCTAGAATATGTGAATTTTAGCAAAACAATAAACTAAAAGTTTTGGGCAGCTGGGCACAGTGGCGCATGTCTGTAATCTGAGCGGCTTGAGAGACTGAGACAGGATAAGGACTGCAAGTTCAAGGCCAGCCTCGGCAACTTCACTAGGCCCTAAGCAACTTGGTGAGACTCTGCCTCAAAATTTAAAATAAAAAGGACTGGGGATGTAGCTCAGCGATTCAATCCCCTGTACAAAAAAAAAAAAAAAAAAAAAGTTTGGGACAAATATTAGTACAGGGATGTGACCTGGAACCAGATATGCAACTATTGTACTGTACATATCAAAATGACCTTTATATTTTTGAAAGTAGACATTAAATTGGAAGACAAACTTTCTAGCAGCGCATGTGAAAAGGAAACTTATGAGAAGGAAACAGGAACTATGAGATTGCACTTCTTAACCTGGAAGCGGGAAATGTCTCTGAAGATCTTGAAGTTGTGTGCAATGCCTGGCAGGTTCGTGTGGAAGGAGTTCTAGATTTCACTGGTGACATTCTTAGGGCGTGTGTCTCCATCTGCCTGCCCAAGGTTGAGAACCACTGGGAAAGATAAAATACAGACCTTTTGTTCAGAAGAAGCACCATCTACCTCTGATGCCAAGCCCAAGCATGAATTCTTCTTCAGTAAAGCAGGAGTAATTTTAGAGAACATAATTCTTCGCTCTGTGGAAGACACAGTGATGGATTTCATAGGCATGGTTACTACAGGCCTCTAGAATATAGGCTGATGGGATTCCAGGAAAGCTAATTCAATAAAAGCGAGTCCAGGGGACTGGGAGCGGTAGGGGGGTGGTGGTGGTGGTGGTGGTTGGAACCCAAACTACTTCTCTGCTGATGTGGCCTAATCTCAATGCAGAATAGAGAAGAAAAGGTGGATTGCATACTCTGCAGGCCATGATCCCTAAACTCAGTTTTGGTAAGTCTTTGGTGGTAATGACACCCAAATTGTAGTTACTGACAGTACCCAGACTGTAGCTTTCCTGTGCTGTACCTTTACTGTGGCACTTGTGTCCAGTATATAAATGAGGAAGAGTCATTATGTCACTTGCACTTGGAGAAAAGTTGAATGGGTGCCCAGGGCATGTACCAAGGTCGTCCTTAGGCACTCTTGCTTAAGAGGATTGTTAACTTCTATCTTTTTCTATCTTCCAGAACATTTTAAATGTGGAATGAAACTTTTTCAAAAAGGTAAATACTCATTATAGAGGCAATATGTCATTATTGTTAATATTCCTGAGTATTAAATTTAAAAATAAAGATATATTCATAACCTAGAGGTCACACCATTGTGGCCATGTTCTTGGTAGCCTTCTGGACTTTGTGTATATGCATGTGCTTTTTATAAAACCAAGGTGTTGTTTGTAAGATGTGATTTAGCCATCTAGTTTTATCCCCCACTTGGTATATTCTGTTTTTCCATGTGAGGAAAAAGTAGATTTTTAAAAAGTGATTCCATATTATATGAATATACGAAAATTGAACAAATTTTCTGTTGGACATAGAATTAGTCCCATTCATTTTTTTTAGGTTGTAGTTGTAAAGTATGCTTTGAATATACTTTTATGTTGGTCCATACGTACTTGTTGGATCTTCCTCTTAGGTTAAATTCCTAGAGTTGAATTGCTGGAACAGAGAGTGGATACTCTTTTTTGTTTTTTTCCTGCTGGGGATTGAACCCAGGATCTCTTGCCTGCTAGTCAAGCACTCTACCACCGAGTGCACCTCCATCCAATAGTTGGTACTTTTAAAAAATGCTTGATATGTATTCTCATTAATTTTTCTCATTGAAAGCAATAGTATATATAAGTATTCTCATTCTTGTATTAGTGGTATTATCCTTTCTTAATCTGACACATGACTAAATGATTAAAATGAATAAATTAATAATTATGATTTATAATGAAATATTGTTTTTTAGTTCTTTGATTACTAGTGAATCACACTAGTAATCACAAATTTGAGGGGAATTTGTTTTCTCTAACATGCTGTGTCCTTGTATATTTTTTCTGTTAGGTAGTCTTTCCCTTACTGATTTGTAAGAGCTCCATATATTTTTAGGGCCCTGATCCCTTCCCATCAAAGTCAGTAACTGATGATTATGGAGAAAAGATTTTATTTTATTGTAGCTTTAAAACTTTATTTTTGGTACTGGAGATTGAACCCAGGGCCTTGTATATGCTAGGAAAGCAATTTACTACTGATTTACCTCAATTCTTTCTATTTGATTTTGATTCAGGGTTTGCTAAATTGCCCAGGCTAGACTGAGATGTAGGTCCTCCTGCCTCAGCTTCCTGAGTAGCCAGATTATAAACAAGTACCACTGTACCCAGTTTAAAACTTCATATTTTTTGATACATCATATTAATTATAATAAGTTGTTCCTCTGTTTTCTTGATTAAGTTTTCATGGATTTTTTTTTTTTTTTTTTTGGTATCAAAACACTTAGTCAAAATTAGCTGCCTAATGGCTGTTAGGAATCTTCAAGTGCTCTGTTTTGGTCTATTCTGAAAACTCCCACTCAGGGGTTCCTTAGCTTCTTTGTGTTGTGATCTCCAATCTACTTTGACAGTCTGGAACATCTGTGGAATGAGCAGGAATGAGCAATGAGAGCACCCCTTGCTGGGTACAGGTGTGATGGGAGTGAATGACAGGAGAGAGTAGAAGGTCAATACCGAAACTGACAAGCTGGCTTCCTTTTCAGCTTCCCCATGTGATGGAGATTCCAAGCAAGCCAATGATAGAATTCTCCCCACCATGGTTCACTTCCATTTCCCAGACCCTCTTTTTACCACTAGTATGTGGACCCATGCAAAATTCAAAATGGTAAAAAAATGCAACACAAGGATTATGAAGGAAACCAATTGTATTAAAATACAGTGATCTACATCAAAGCAATGAATTTACTGAAGAATTCTACCAAACATTTTTAAAAGGCCAAAAATTAGTCCTTCTCAAACTCTTCCAGAAAAATAATGAATAGGGAAGCTTCCAAATGCATTTTGTGAAATAGTTATCAAAATATTAAAAATTCGGGATGTAGAAAAAGATTCACTTCTTTATTAAAGCATCAACCAATAAGATCTAGCAGCAGTCCTGATAATTATTGTAATTTCTGAGCAGTAATGAGGACAAATGATATTTCAAGATATCTAAATTATAATGTGATATGAAAACATCAGAAGATGTCTCTTGGTGACAAAGTCTCAGGTATTGCATTTATAGCCTACTCTGATAATGAGTGGAAATGCTGAATTTACAGGGTTGATGAAAATAAGTTGTACTTGTTTTCTTGGTTCAGTTCATGATTTCCTAGAAGTCTGTGCATTAAAGGACCCTTTAAAAAATATGAACTTTTGTAGCCTTCTTTTAGGAACTTTACCGTAGTTCAGTGAAGTAAAATCAGGAGTTAAGCTGGGTGTTTCTAGTCCTCCTAGAAGAAGTAGAAGGACTCAGAGTTATTTAAATACTTGGAGAGACTGGGATTAATTTCTACAATGCCCATTAAGCAGTTCATGGTGTATAGTGCCTCTTTCTGGACAGCGTGGGGAGTAGATTACAGGACATTTGTCCAAGAGAAGTTAGAAGAAGTGATGGAGGTAGACAGAGTTAGGCAGGGTTTTCCTATCTAACCTGCAAGGCTGAGTAGGAGCAGGCATGTAAGAATGGGAGAAGATGCACTGTGAGTTCACAGGCCAAGGAAGCCTATGTACTGAGATTGGGAGGCAGAGGGAGGAGTTTGCCACGTTTGAGGATGAGAGGCAGTCACTGTCTAGTGGCTAGTACTGTTGAGACTACATGTGCATATTGGATAAAGCAAGTGAACATTTTGATGTCATTTGGAATTGGAATTTTTGGTGTGCTTTTGAAAGGAGATACAGGTGTAAGATTGATAGAAATTATAGAAGTAGGAACCCTGTGGTCTTGAGTTTAAACTACTATTATCAGTATGATTTATGATTTATCATGATTTAAAATATTTTATGTATTTAAGGTGTACATCATTATGTTTTCATAGTGAAATGATCACTACAGTAAAGTCCTCTGACATATCCATCATCTCACGTACTTTTCTTTCTTTCGCCAACAGAACACGTAAAATCTGTTCTCAGCAAATTTTTGGTATGCAAGTTATTAACTTTGGTCCTTATCTGTACTTGCACTATCTGTACTTACTCATCCTCCACCTCTACAACTTTGTACTCTCTGACCTACATCTTCCCAGCTCCCCGACCCCAGTTCTAATCTCTTTTTTCTAAGCACTCGACTTCATTTTGGATTTCACATGTAAATCACGAAGTATTTTAATTCTGGGTCTGATTTATTTCACTTAGCATAATGACCTCCTGGTTCATCTACATTTTTCAAAAATGACATTGTCTCCTTTTTAAAGGCTAAATAATATCTCACTGTCTCTGCCTGTCTCCCCATGTATCTTTATGAACATTTATATATATGGGTATTCATGTATGTGTGTAACATCTCCATGATTTCTTTACTCATTCATCCACTGATGGACAGTTAGGTTGTTTCCATTTCTTGGCTATTGTGAATGCTGCTATAGTGAACATAGGAGTGCAGATATTTCTATGAGGTATTGATTTTTTTTCCTTTGGGGTATGTACCTGGTAGTAGGATTGCTGGATCCCCTGGTAGTTCTATTCTTAGATTTTTAAGGAACCGCCACACTGTTTTCCATAATGGCTGTACTAATTTACATTCCCACCATCCCTGTGCGAGACTTCCCTATTCTCTACATCCTTACCAACACTTAGCTTTTGTTGTTTTGATAATAGCCTTCCTAACAGATGTGAGATGATATCTCCTTATGGTTTTGCTTTGCATTTCCCTAATGATTAGAAATGTTGAACACCTGTTTCATTACCTGTTTGCCATTTGAATTTCTTCCTTTGAAAAGTGTCTCCTTTGTCCATTTTTTAAAAATCGTGTTATTAATTTTTTGGCATTGAGTTATATGATTTTCTTATATTAGCCCCTTATTGGGTCTATGGTTTGCTCATGATCTATTTTTTAAAATGTATTTGCTTGCTCCCCCCTTGCTAAAAATGGCTGGAAATAATGATAAACCCAGTGGCACTGAGCATCCCTAATGCCCAGATTTAGTCTCCCTCCTGGAAGACATAACAGATTCCAGGTCTGGGGTGGAAAATGGAAATCATGAATTACAAACAGCTTATCATACTGGAAACCTGGGAAGCTATCAAAGACCAGGAAAGGCTGTATTAAAAGGGCTCAGGAGTCATTGCTATGGATGTGCCAGTTTGAGGATCAGTAAGAATAACAACTGTGATGAGTTAAGTCACATCATATATATTTAAATTCATGACTTCATAATCATGCAAAACAGCTTTGTCACCTTTGAAGGATGCTGGGAAATTAACTTGTTACTTTGAAAGTGATAAACAGAAAAGGGATCATTTATCCTGCCTTTCCGATTGAACTTGCACCTCAGTATGATGAAATAATTGATAAATTTCTCACTATAGGAGTATTTGAACCAATAATTAAAGAAATGATAGATTTAGAATGTTACCATTTTGTAAAACCTAATAAAAATGGATAAAGGCAAAGAGTATCATTAATAGCTACTATTATCTCAAAGAGACAACTAGATATTCAGACAGTATATACTTCTTGATAAAAGTAGGCAACACCAGCTAGGATGTTTTCTTGTAAAAAAAAAAAAAAAAAAGAAAGAAAGAAAGAAAGAAAAAAAGAAAAAGTAAAAGAAGACATGTCTCTGTAAAAGTCTCTGGATCAAACTGCCAATGTGACCATGGAGATGCAATCAGTAAAATCTGAATCAGGGAAACTGTATGGAGGACACCATATGGTTTCTTCAACAATAAATTGCAAGAAATGAGTACATGCAAAGGAATCTTAAATTAAAAGAAGACTTGAAATGTATCAAATGAATTGCAGTGTATGAACATTATTTTTATCTTGGCTCAAACAGACTAAAAACATTTTGAGACCATTCAGGAAATCAAACAATGACTGGATATTTGGTCTAAAGGAATTATTGATGTGATGATATCATAGTTGTATTTAAAAGAACTCATCTTTTAGAGTTATATACAGAAACTTATCAATGTGATGAAGCGATGTCTGGAAAACGGAAGTGGGAAGGGACAGGGGAAATGATGACCACGAATTGATGATAGACGCTTCTCTACTTTGTGTAGATATAAAACTTTCCATTTCTTTTAAAAAGGACTCTTTTTCTTACCCTCATCAAGAATTACTAGATATAATTATGGTGTTATTACTCATAATTATACATCCTGAGAATTCTCAGGCTTGGGAATATTAAAATGAAATCAGTGGCTGAGTACTCTTGTCAAATATTGGTTCCAAATTGAATTACATTGTTTCTTACAATACCTGGTCTTTTTCTTCAGGGAGCTTAGGGCGGGTGTGGCATTGACAATACCTTGTTGCTCTGGTTTGGATGTCGGTCGTTACTGCTCATGAAGCTGGAAAATGGGGAAGGAGAGGCACCATGCCCTTGCTCTAAACTGAACCCATACCCTTGAACATAGACTCTCATGTAAATGTGAACTTCAGAAATGTGTCACTTAGTTTCCCTTTCAGTGGACTGAATGGTTTGAATAATTGTTGATGTGTGTGTGTGTGTGTGTGTGTGTGTGTGTGTGTGTGTGTTGGAAATATGCTCAGATCTGTATTCTAGGATAGAAGTGGATTTTGGGTAAGTAATTTATCTGACATTATAGAATTAAATATAAGAAGTACTTGCAGAAGAGACTTAGAAAATATCCACTTGGTATGTTTTTGTTCGCTCCCTGTGTCACCGGAGGCCTTTTTTTCTCAGAAGGGACCATTTGGACCTGTAGGAATGCTGACTTCAGGAAGTCAGTGGGGAGCTTCCCTTGTTGTTGAGGCCTTGTCTGCTGAAGCTATTGCCCTGCCCTGTGTTCAATGACAACAAAGTGGGTATTTGAGAGGTTTTGATGAGAGGTGGTCTTCAGTAACCAGTATTTTGTGTAGAGTATGGTACACCCTTTGTTCAGATCAGACCCTCTTTGATTTCATTTGCTTTTTCTATGCTAGGTTTTTTCCTTTTTATTCACTTTTATTTTTCTAGTCAAAATATTTTTTTTTTCTTTTTAAAAACAACATAGTTCCTTTGGGTTCAATGCCCCTCAGAAAAATTAAGCTGTATTCCTTCTGTTTAAGTCCTGATTAAGTTTAAATGCAAGCGGAAAATTCTTTTGTTTTCCTAAACTGTTGTTGTGTTTCTGATTCTAAAGGATTTATTTGGAAGTAAAGAAGAGCATGGCTTGATTGTTATCATATTCAAGTGACCCAAATAGCTTTCAGAAGTAGAAAATGAATTTTGACTAAGAGTTGTACTGTCTGTTATTGACTGTATGTATAATTCCGTCCCCTTCATATATGTTAGTGTTTGTTTACAAAGTTTTTTCCAAACTATGTCCCTTAATATTTTGGTAGTGTAGGAAAAAATTCAGTATGACTTAGTTTTTCCTCTTTTTTTTTTTTTTTTTCAGGAAAATTAACAATCTATTGCATTAAAGATATCAATAGTCTTTCAAATCTTATATTCTTGGAATAATAGCAAGCAGCTTTATGTAGTAGGGATTACTGATCAGGCTGTCTTTTCTCTGGATGTTATTTTTGAGGAGTATCTAAGAGATTATTGACTTTGGGGACAGATTGCATTAGGCAGAGGAAAGGATAAATAGGCTTGTCACACACACACACAAAAAAAAACAAAAAACAAAAAATACTGTGCCAAAGTCTAGACTCTGGGTTTTCTTTGTTCACACACCATCTGACTCTAGATGCTTTGTTTCTTAATTCAAATTACTGAGAGAAATCTCACTGGTTCAGCTCAGTTTATTTATTGCAACTCCCATGCCTTGTGGAATGATTAGTGTTCCAGAATGGGGGCATTCATCTAGAAGGTCTGGTTCCAGGGGCTGTAGGTAAGAATGGTCAAGTCCCAGGAAGCTGGGATCTAAACCAATAAACCATTTCCCAAACTGGATTCTGGAATAGATGACCCTGAGAGCATGGTTGCGATGAGTTCTGATTCTTTGTTTCAGAGAGCTACATTCAAAGGACTTGATATTTTAAAATTGAAATTGGATAAGACATCATGTTTAGGACATTTCTTGGTTCTCTGACATGAACTTGTCTATTGTCATAGCCGGGCTCTGACAATGGTGGGTAATTTCAGGAGGTAATTTATGAAGGGGTAGCACCTTGGTGGAGGATTAGAATTAGGTGAGACCTTGGAAATCTTCTAATACATAACTGGAGGTGGGACTGATTGATGAACTTCAGGGAGCTGGGTGGTGATCTGCCTCCCTGGAATCACAGACTTTGTTGAGTATGGGTCTATTTTGTGGGGGCTGTGTTGAGGCGGACATCTTAAGGACTTCATCCAAGTGTCACAGGGTGCTGTGACCAGGAAAGATGGAAATCACTATAAATCCAACTCTCATTTCACAGATTATGAAACAAAGGCTCAGAGAGATGAAAAACTGAACTTCAAGTCTTTTTTTTTGACTCCTCAGAAGTGTCTGGATTAGGATCCAAAAAATTAAGCTGTATTCTTCGTTTCTATTATTCTTTGTCCATCATGTTTATAGTACACTGATTTTATAGACAATAATCTAAAATATGGCTTCCCCAATGTAGTTCTTACTGTCTTCAAGGGGGATGGGGAAAAAGTTATTTCAGGTCATTTCTCAGAATGATGAGGAAAGACTATGTTCAGGCCAGTTTTGTTTTAGTCATATGATTAAAAACTCAACTGAGGCTTTGGGGGAGATGGTAGTGGTGTTGGACGATTCAGTGATAGAATATTTATTTCAGTTTTATTTTCAAGTACATATGTTGCCTGTTCCTAGCCAGTGGAGCATGGTTAGAGAAGCTGTTTTTATGCTTTAATTAACTTAGCAAATGTGTATATGTAAGAACAGACTTCAACACAGTTTTATTTCCTCCCAACCAATTAAATATCTTGATATCACTCAGTATTGACTAAACTTTTCTTTCATTATTAAAAAAGTGAGGGTCTAAAGCTATATGCTTTTGTCATAGATGCTTTTGAATGCTTAGAATTCTCTTGCAAACTTTTTGAATTTTCAGCTTTCAGATGTTGAAAAATTTTATTTTGTTCTTTAAATTCTAGTGCCTTCCACCTTCCCTGCTTTCTCTGGTAGGATGTTCTTTTGCAGATTCAAAGACTTTTCCATCTTTGGTCTTAAGGGATTTTAGAAATATTTTCTTTACTCATATAAGACTTTAAATAGTTGTATCTTTTGTCCTGTAATGCTGATGCTCTTCTTTTACTATAGCAGTTTAAATGTTCTGGAATTCAGATTGATAGTACAGGAAATTATAGGGCATTTTCTGGAAATTGAAACAATGCACTTTTGAAAGTCTCCCCTCTCCCTCCCCGACTGTTTCTTAGTCTTCTCTCTACACCATGTAGTGGGTAAATGCTCTAAACCCTTCTTTGTGCCTTTCAATCTGAAGTTCTTGACCATTAATCATTATTAAAGAATATACTTTAAAGTGTGTTTTGCGATAAATTATTTTGATTAGTTTTATGGAAGGGAAGCCACTGATTATAAGCAGACATCAGAAATTGAATTATGACAGCAACATTTATTTTAAATGCCAATTATAGACTCTGATTTTAGTTCCTTCTTGCTGAAGGCTTGTACTTCTCTGAGTGCTAAAAATTCTCTTCAATTGCTAGCTTTAAAAAAGTGACATCCTGTCACTACTTTACTTGTCATTTTAGCTTATGTAGGAATAACAAAAACATGGTGATAAAGTGTAAATCTAATGCAATTTTTCCGGAAAGCTAGTATTATTATTGTAAGGAAGAATATAGTACATATTATCTATATTCTTAGAGATGTTATTCATTTCTTTATTAATCCGTTTTAACACTAAGTATTAGAAAATCTTTGTACACTTCACTTCCTATTTAACTCTCATTCATGATTCACTTATTCTCCGCTCCAGTGGATGACGTCAGATGTGTCACAAGCACTTTATGGGACCATTTATCATTGCTATAAGAGTAGGCCTAATAACTCAAGAATGCTAGAGCCCCAAGCAGCTACCCTAGCTGACAGAAGCAAATGTCTGACTCGAGATGGACTTCGTATTTCTTTGTAAAACCCAGGCTTAAAGACTATAACTTTAAAGAGCTTATTGTTATCAACGCGATTGAAAATTCAAATGACTTTTAAAGTGACCTTTAAATAAGCGGTACTACTAAGCCGTTAGTCTAAGTTGTTCCTGTTGATTTCAAATCTGGAGATTTGCTCTCTCCTTCCAAATGTAATATAACATCGATTGGTTTTCTCTGCACGCTGAACTGCTACAATAAGACCAAGATTATGAATGTCAGTGCTTCATAAACAAAGTTTCTAAGTGACCTACATATACTGAATCCCTGGCCAAGTAAATTGCCTTTTTGTAATCAGTGTCCCCGTTCTCTCCTGAAAAACTGGGGATGTTTTCCAAAAGCTTGGCTTCAGGATTACTGATTGGGACATCATTTAAAGATTTTGTGCTTCCATAACAAAGCTTCAAATGTTTAAAGAAATGGTAAGTTGGAAGCACCTTCTCCAAAGCTAGTTTTTCCAACCTCTGATTCACCCCTCCTCCCTCTCCCCAGTGGCTGCGCTGTGTCCTTGAACACAACAGCTCAACATTTCTTCTTTTTAATTTCAAAATATCCAAGAAGTTGTTTTTTCCAAATGGCATTGGTTATTAAATAAAACAAGTCAGTAAGAGCAAAAACTAAGTGTTTATGTGAAAGGTTGAAAGTTATCATATGATGTTTCATATAAACTTAATTTAAAAATTCACCGAGAATTACCTTCATATCAAATAAGGAACAAATCGAGAGGTTCGAAGGCTCTAAGAAATCCACTCTAACTGTGGCTCAAGTGGTTTGTAGTTTGATTGGAGACTTGGTGTCTGTATGAACAAAGTTCCTGTGGCGTGGGAGTGATGTGAGGTTCCAGGATCCCTGCATGCAGCACAGGAAGTAAACGCCCAATTATATACTCAACAGCTGGCCAACTCCTGCCTCTTTCACCCTGGCGGCCCCGATTGCTTCTTGAGAATTCACTGCACCATTCAGTTTTTATACCTCTATTTTGTTGTTGTCAGTGTAAAGGACAAAGCCTGGGTTTTCTAGTTGAACTTTAGAAATGGAAGGGGCAAGTTGGGAATTAGACCTAACTCTAATAACCTGCACTTTAATTACATCCAATAAGTCATTTACATTATTGATGTTCTACAACTTGAGGGAAATTAGTAACTTCATTTGAGTGGTTAATGTTACTGTGTGTGTGTGTGTGTGTGTGTGTGTGTGTGCGCGCGCGCGCTGCATTCAGTATTTCCATGCTATTTCAGTTTCTGTGGCAATGTGGTAACTTTGGCCATAATAAATTTTTAAAAAATTCTGAATTCTGAAGCTGCTTTTTTTTTTTTTTTTTTTGCTATAGATACCAGTCATTTTAGGGAAGCTTTACTCAGTTATTTTTACTGGAGTTTGCTGTGCTATGATTAGAACAAGAAGATTTGGGAAAGTTTAACTTGGCATGGTAGAGAGGCAGCTGAGCAGAAAAATATTTGGTGAAAAAAAATCAAATATACAGGATGCTCAAGACTGAAGTCCTGTAGATGAGGAAAATAAAACAAGGCACCTGTATTATGTTTCTTCCACAGTGTATATTTCGGATTTTATACCAGAAATGCCTTAGGTGTGTTTTTAATGGTAGCAGAGAAAGGCAGTAATGGCTTGGTAATTTAACTTACTTTTTTTCTCTCTCAAATTAAACTATTCTGTCTTGTCTGTGGCATCTCTATTGAGTTTTTACCAAGTCTCCAAAGAAAATGGCCTTATTAATTTTAATATTTCATTGCAGGCTAACAGTCTCAGAAGAATAGATTGGTGCTTGATTGAACTGGATCCTGAGATGTTTCTAAATGAAAACCTTGTCAGATATTCTATTTTCCTTCTGTGTTTCAATATTTGAATTGTCATCTAGTAGAATGGCTTTAGTATGCTTGATTTACCAGTGTGACTAAAATGAAAGTTTTTTTAAAAAATTATTTGCAGGGTAGTCATACTTGTAGAATTAATTCTTGAAGCAAAAAAAGCTTACAGTAAGACTTGCTGTTTCATGATTCTGACAATCCAATATGAATTGGGGTTGTTGAAATTAAAAAAAGTAAATTTTAAGTTTCAAGCTTGATTTTTCTACTTAAAATTAGTTATTTTAGCTGGGTGGTTCAGACATACCTTCATAAGGGTGAGTAGTAGATGTATTCTTTGGATTTTAAAAGCATACAATAAAAAGAATGCAGTTTTCTTCAGATGTTTGCCTTCTCTCCCAGGGTTGGGAGTTCAGGGTGTTCCTGCCCTTGGGATGCAGTGCATCCTGGAAGCCATGGCCAGTGCAGAATTAATCAGCTTGGATGCACCTATGACATGCTGACCAAACTTGAGCTGTTGAGTTTTGTCACTGGGACATGTTCAGGGTTGCCTGGCAGGTAGGTGAACAAATCATCAAATGAGAGGGAGGAACAGTGGAGTATTCACAGCCTGAGCACTGGTTGGGCCAGGCTCTAGATCTCTAGGATCACATAGGTGAACAGGACCTTTTCCGTGAACGGCCCCAGTGCCTTACTGGGAGAGCAGAAATGGGCCATCCCTGACCCCTGTTGGGGGTCCAAGGTTCCCCAGGATGCACCTTGACCTAATCACTTGTCCAGTCCTCTCAGTTTTCCCTGTAGTCTCTCTCTCTTCTGATTCTAGCAGCTGTCTTCATTTTTTAGTTCTTCCAGTAGGGACTCATAGAGTGTTCTCGATGTGGAGATCACTTCCACTGGGTGGTCCCTGCTGTCCCTGATCCTGTGAACTGGGCAAGTCCTCTCCTGTGTATACCCTGCCTTGGTCCTTTCACTGCCTCTTGGCACCTGGGTTTTAATCACGCCTGTCTCTTGTCTGTAAGCACTTTGTGCCCCTTTCACTTGAATACACAGTGCGTAGTATTTTGCTAGCACATGCTAGGGCTAAATGAATTCCTCTCATAGACCTTCCTTCTTTAACATCTCAGTTCTATTTATGATGCTATCTAAAAGCACCATGCTGGAGCCGGGAATGCATTTGTGATGTCCTAGGTTCAAGCCCTTACACCGCTGGAAAACTAAAAAAACACGAACACGATGCTATTGGAGTGTGGCATTTTTGTGAATGTGGGGGTGGGAGGGTAGGGTACTGGGGATTGAAATCAGAGGCACTCTACATCCACAGCCCTTTTGATTTATCTATTTATTTGAGACCGGATCTCACTGAGTTGCTTAGGGCCTTGCTAAGTTGCTGAGGCTGGCCTCGAGTCTGTGATTCTTCTGCCTCAGCCTTCCACATCGCTGGGATTGTAGGCATGTGCCACCATGACTGCTGAGCATGGCATTTTCATCAATTTTATTGGTTGGCCATCACCTTCTCACTTTCAGGGCCTGTTTTAGTTTATTTTCTTTTTCTTTTCGTAAATGGTAATCTTTCACCTCCTGAGATAGACCAGTTGACCAAATTCCAAGTTACCTTGTGTCTCAGTCAACTATTGCCACAACAATGTTATATGACAAACTCTTCCCTAACTCGGTTTATTCAAAAGCCTTTATTCTGAGACGTGGGGTTCTGTCTGAATGTGGGTTGGCTGGTCTAGACTTGGCTTGGCTGATGGCTCTGCTTCCAGCTGTGGTCTGGCGGGGCTTGTCTTCTTCCTGTGGGTTGGACTCTAGTCTGCTTCCTATGAGATCCTTCTGGAGCTTCAGATGAAAGGGCAAAGACAACCAGGAAGCATTTCTCCTGCTGATGGAACCCTAACGGCTCTATGGGAGAAAGGACAAGCCCTCCTTTGTAGTATTTGTCCTTGTGTAGTGGAAATACTCCCACCAGGGCTGATTTTCAAGCAACCAACATCAGTGGGAAGAGCTAGATGCCAGTATGTGATATTTTTCATAATTCAGGTGAGCAGACAACCTCCAAATCATTGGCTAGAGTAGACTGCAGTGGAAGAATTAGGAAGTTATGCATTCTGAATATCTTGAGTTTTACTATGATTTATTTAATTCTCCTGTTTAGAAATATGAGTTCAATTTGTGTTTAACAGCTGGCCTTCAAGTTCCTGAACATTTAGCAATGAGCTTTTATGAGAGGGTGCAAGCTGGCTCCAGAACGTTGCTGGGTTAACCCAAATACAGGCTGCACAGTGATGCCTGTGCTCAGCACCTCAGAACTGGCGCCCGGTCACTTCTCCTCAGATCCTGTTAGTCAAAGCAAGACTTATGGCAGAGCTCAGATAAATAGATGGGCAAGCCCACTCTGCCCTTGGAGGAACGGCAATCACGTGAATGGAGGGTGGTGACCCAGTGTGTCGTCATAGGCATGAGCTGAGTCGCAATATCGGTCCTGTACTCGCCTCATACTTATGGGGGTCCCCTCAAGTTTTGTTAGCAGATTTGATTAAGATAATTTTTAAAATAGTACGTCTCATGCAGCATACGAGGTGTTATTCAGGAAAGACTTAGACTTTCCTGGAAGCTAAAATAGGAAGTCTGGATTTTTACTCTAGATATTGTGTGGAGTTTTTAGACACTTGAGGATGTAGAACTATTATTTCCTCGTGGATTGCTCTTTTAGTGTCCTCTTTTTTTTTTTTTTATGTTTATGTTTAATTCCGTCCCCGCCCCCACCACTGCAGAGACTTCCATTGAACTCGGTCTTTCCCAGTGGGTCTTAGCTCTGTGCGTCCTATGGAGCGCTGATTCCTTCATGAAGTTTGTCAGAATTCTTTTTTTGTTGGTTGATGATTTACTTGTAATTCTAGTGATTGTTATCATTGACCAGTTAATTTTAGATGTAGTGGATGACAGCAGATTAAAAAAATAGATTTATTTTATTCAAGATAAGGAAAGTCTTAAAGGGATCATTTAAAAACCCTACTTAATTCTGTTCCCGATATAATTTTTAAAAACCTTATATAGTGTATTATATTTAAAATACATTTGCATTATTGTATTAATTACCTTTTGCTGTGTAATGAATCCTCCCAAAATTAGTCACTTAAAATAGCAGCTAATGTCCCTGCTTTCTGGCAAAGCGGAACCTGAGAATGACTTAACTGGGTGCCTTGACCTTAGGTCTTTCATTAACTACCCTCTGGTTGTTGAGCCTGGTCTGCAGTCCCACCTGAATGCTGAGCTGGGGGAGGATGTACTTGCTGACCTCTCAGGGGCTTGTACACAATATTAAGCTCCTTGTAGCTGTTGTGCTTGCGGCATGTTAGCCAGGGAACTCCCTCAGTTTCCTGATCTCACCATAGGGGACCAGCAGAGTCATGATTTCTTTGTAACCCAATATTGAAAATGACATCCTGTAACTTTTGCCGCCTTCTGGTCTTAGAAGCAAGTCACTAGGTCCAATCTACCTTTAAGGGGAGGGAATTTCAGAAGGGTGTGAAGACAAGGAAGAAGCAGTATCTGGGGCTATTTTAGTGGTTGTCTACCACAGTTATGTTGGCACCCTGTTTGCTGGCACCCTGCAAAATTATTATTCTTGTACAGATTAGAAGGTGAAAGTTTGGAGAGATGAATTTATCTGTTTCAAGGCCAGGGTGTTAGTATATAAGTGATTCTTTCACTTGGAATCTTCTCCATCCCGGAAGATGGTTTAAAACATCGAGGCCAAAGCAAGTGCCAGGCTGTACTTTGCGTGAAGGAGATGTTCATTTCACTACATCACCCTGCATGTGCCAGGGAGGTGTAAGGACAGTGAGCCTGCATATCTGCAGGCTCCACATGGACACATGCAAGCAACTGTGGGTCAAATATTTAAAAAGAAAATTGCATCTGTACTGAGCATGTATAGACTTTTTTCTTAGTATTCCTTTAAATAATACAGTGTGACAACTATTTTCGTAGCATTTAAACATTGTTGGGTTTTGCAAGTAATCTAGAGATGGTTTAAAGTATATAAGAGGGGCCTGTGGATGTAGCTTAGTGATAGCGTGTTTGCTGGTATGAACAAGACCCTAAGTTTGGTACCCGAACTGAAAAAAACCAAAAGGTGAAGTATTTACATATAATCTATGCAGTTCGGATGCGCGCGTGCGTGTGTGTGTGTGTGTGTGTGTGTGTGTGTACGAGTGCACACATACATATTTTTCTTCTTTACAGTGCTGTGGATCAAAGCAGGGCCTCACACGTGTTAGACAAGCCCAATATCACTGAACTACTTCCCCATCCGTCCTTTGCCTGCATCCTTGGACTTTGGTATCTGAGGAAGGCCCCGAAACCAACCCCTGCACCTCCTCCCCACACATGAGCGACTGCATTCCATAAATACTTGTACTGAATGAATGATTAAGTGTCAATGATAGTGTGATTTTCTTAGTTGTTCCTATTTTTCTAGTTTTCTTTGTGTTTATTTCCTTGACAACAAAGATGTAGAACCACGTAACAGTGTAAATACTTTTCAAGCTTGAAAGAAATCCATTAGCTTGGATTATTTACATTATTCCAACCTGTTTAAAAATGATGGTTCTACATTGCCTGAGTCTTAAAAATAAAATAATATAACTTGTCAACAAAACAGAATTAGAATTTTTGTCTTTTTCTTGGAAAAAGTTATCAAGAACAATATGATGCTAACCTCCTCTCTACCTAAGTATCCATGATGCCTAAGGTTCAGAATTCAACCTTTAATGTTTAAGTTGAGAGGTAATATATTCCCCCACCTTTGTTTTTCTTTTTAATAAATAATCCTTTGGTCATCCAGTTTTCTAAGTATTCTTCTTTTAACAAAATACTCAAGTTTGGGGAATTGTCTTTGGAATTTAGGTATGAACTAATAATACTTCTAGCTTTTCTTTAGTTTCCTTTTTCTAGTTAAAGAAAAAAAAAACTGTTCATTTTGAGGCGAATATTCTCATTGCTTCTCCCCACTAAGTATTGTCCTAGAATGTTTAATTTAGTGATTATGAGCTTTGCCTGGTTAATGTGAATTCTGAGTCCTTGAGAGGCCCCGTGGCTTTGTTCTTTTGCACACCATAGTTCACATAGTATGTATGATGTCATCATCTGTTTTAGAGGGGCAGAGCTGCACTTGATCTCTAATAGATCCTCAGTAGTTAATTCTTGTGATGCACCTCACTTAGCTAGTTCAGAGTTACCAGTTGGTATAAGGACTTGAGCATTCGTCATTGGTAATAGTACATTGTTCTCATCTGCCAGAACATGGTAGTATACATTGATCTGAGGCAAATACTGCATATTGATTCTTTTCCTTACTGAAATCAGACCATTTCTCTCATTCTGCTTTTCTTTTTCTCTAAATAAGAGGTGGAAATTGTGGAAACTTGGAGTCTTCAGTTTTTTGATACTTTTCTGTTTCCACTTTTGCTTCCATAGTGATCACTACATCTTTCTGAAAAAAAAAAGATGTTCTTTTGAGTTATACATGATAGTGGAATGTATTTTTGACATAGCATACATGATGTGGAGTTTCATTGGTCATGTATTCATATATGAACATAGGAAAGTTATGTCTGATTCATTCTGCTGTCTTTCCTATTCCTATCTCTTCTCCCTTCCCTTCATTCCCCTTTGTCTAATCCAATGAACTTCTATTCTTCTCCCCCATTAGCATCTGCATATCAAAGAGAACATTCAGCCTTTGTTTTTTTCAGATTGACTTATTTCACTTAGCATGATCATCTCCAGTTCCAATCATTTACTGGAAAATGCCATAGTTTCATTCTTTATGACTGAGTAATATTCCATTGTGGGGACTGGGGCTGTAGCTCAGTGGTAGAGTGCTAGCCTAGCATGTGCGAGGCACTGGGTTCGATCCTGAGCTCCACGTAAAAATGAAACAAATAAATAAAGACATGCTATCTACAACTACAAAAAAATTTTTAAAATATTCCATTTTGTATATATACACATTTTCTTTTCTTTATCTACTCATCTATTGAAGGGCACCTAGGTTGGTTCCATAGCTTGGCTATTGTGAGTTGAGCTGCTATAAACATTGATGCAGCTGCATCACTATAGTAGGCTGATTTTAAGTCCTTTGGGTATATGCTGAGGAGTGGGATAATTGGGTCAAATGGTGGTTCCATTACAAGTTTTCTGAGGATTCTCCATACTGCTTCCCAGAGTGGTTGCACCAATTTGTGTTCCCACCAGCAATGTATGAGTGTACCTCTTCTCCCACATCCTTGTAAGCATTATTGTTACTAGTGTTCTTGATAATTGCCACTCTGACTAGGATGACTACATCATTATTGATCTGTAACCGGTAGGAGGCCCCCCCAGTGCCAGCATGGCTCTCTCCACTGGAAGTTTTCTTTTGACAATGGCATCAAGTGTGAATTCTTGGACCTTGATCTCAAAGCTCTTCCTAATATGGCCTTGCATGATTTGTGTCCATGGAACTCAGCCATCTCCCTGTTGAGCAGCGTGAATTTCACATGTGTCAGTTCTGTGTGGACCATAGTTATTCTCATCTCTATCCTTCTCGTGTTCTTTGCCACCTTCCTGCCAATGTGAAAGGCCATTTGTGTTCTTCCAGCCCCACAGACTCTGGCACAGTGCTGAACCACGTAAGCATCCCAGATTTCACTGATTTAATCAATAGATATACATTGAATATTTGCTTTGTGTTTTAAGAGAGCCTGTACTAAACATTCGGCCTCCTTGTTGAATGAATCCAAGTTCCTGTCCTCGTGGATTTTATAGACTGATTAAAGAGGCAACATTAAATAAATGCATGTGATGGTAAGTACCACGGCATGAAGAAGAAGCGGGACTTTAGATGCATAGTCAGGGGAGACCCCTCTAGGAGGTGATGTTTAATATAGTCCTGATGCTGGAGTAACACTGGATAATTCCCCACTAGATATCCATCAAACACCTCACCCTTTGATCTTTTCGTAGAAGGCAACCAGAGACAGTTTTGTTTTGAATAACTGTAGTTGCTGAGTAAGAGATAGGTCTCTCCAGAAACTTCAGGAAAGAACTGGGGACCCAGAGAGGTGATGGGGTCAGAAATAGGAGTGGAAGGGACCTGGAAGATGAGAATGTAGCTGCAGAAGATACCAACTTGGGTTTCTGATTCTGAGGAGAGGAGATGAGGGAAAGATTCAGAGAGACACAGAAGATGGGAGAAAATGGAAGATTTAATTGTCACTGAAGTGTTTTTGAGTACAAATTAAGTAGCAAAAGTGGAAATGAGGTTTAGAGAAAAGAACAGTTTAACCACAGCTTTAATAAAACCATTTTGGCAGGACAAATGAATTTTTACTTTATTGGTGGATGACTTTATTCAGAATTATATTCGGATTATTTTCAAGTAGGAAACAAATATGATTCAACTCAAAGATGAGAAAATTATACAAAATTAAACGGAATTCTGGGTTGCTGGGATGTACTTTCTGTGAATATATGTTTGGTTAGTGGCTGAAAAGTGAATCCATCATGGTTTCTTTTTTAAAAATATATTTTTGTTCTTAATTGACACAGTAATTTCATGTATTTATAAGGTACAGCATGACATTTCAATACATGCATACAATATGTAATGATCAGATTTGGGTCATTGGCATATCTATCACCTCGCCATTTGTGATTTCTTTGTTTTGGGAATAGAATAGTCTCTACCTGCTCTTTTGAAATATGCAATTAGTTGTTGTCAACCAGAGTAATCTTACTGTGCTATAGAACATTGGAAGTTATTTTTCCTATCCAGTTACTACCCTCTAATGCTTTCTTTTTTAAAGAGAATTTCCAAATTCCCTTAAACTTAAATTCAGTTTAAAGTCAGACTCGGTTCTACCAACTTACATTGAAATTGTGGATTTAGATGAAAATCCGTAGAATAAGTTCCAATTATATTCATTTCAGTAGTAATAATAGTAGCTCATATTTACTGAATGCCTTACTAAATACAATAGGCACTGATTTTAGCCCATTTGATGAGATCCAACCTGATCCAGTATGATTGGAGTCTTAGAACTCTGGTGTTAAATGGTTCATATCCAACTTAGTGTTTTGATGCTTTCTTGTTAGAGGATTGCTACCAATTTAAAAAAATGAAAATATAGATTCATGGAATTTTCACAGAATATGCTTAAATGGAGCAGTAAAGTGAATTTACAAAGATTATACAGCGAGCGGCAGAGCTGGAATCAGAACCCAGGTATTTGGTTCCCAGTCAGCAATAAAGGAGGCAAAAGGCCAATTCCAGAAACTGGGAGTTACTAGAAAAAGCAGTAATCTGAATGCTAAGAGATTTAATTTCTGCGAATAAATCTGCCAAAGTCCAGTGGTCTCGATGCAAGACAGCCTTTTGTCCCAAGTTTCTTTTGCAGAAAACTGATCTCTGGGTGGGGTCCACCTGCCCTGCAGCAAATAATCAAACCTAGAGAACTCCAAGGAGAGAATACAAACAGCAGTCTGCTGCAAGGAACACTCAGAGGAGTTTCTCTATCATGGAGTCTACCCTCCAATTTGGAAATCAAGCTGCATCACTCTATAATTATTCTACACTTGCTCATGCATTGTAATGCAGCGTGAAGTGCATGTGTGCTAACATTCACACTGTGCAAATCGACTCATTAATAAACAGGCCAACCCAGCTGAAGTGTGGTAGATAGTACCTATTCTGACTGCAAAGAGTGGCATGATGCAGAACTTTGTGTTAAAAAGAAAAAGAAATTCACAAGCCTCTTCTTTTTTTTTTTTTAAGTTGGAAAGTGTGTATTGGAAGTTTAAGCCCTTAGAAATTTAAGGGCTTTGAAAACTCGGAAGTGGTATCTCAAAGTTGGGAATGGCATCTTGAAGGAGATGACCCGAGAACATGGTAATGAAATGAAGCATGTGACTTCCCAGAACAGGAAAGAAAAGTGGTGCATGCGGGCCCAAGGCACTGAGGTGCAGATTCTGCAGAGAGGCCCAGAGGAGCCAGCAAAGGGGAAAGATCTTTTTGTTTTGTACTTGTCTTGATCATGGACAGACCTCTGCATATCAAATATTGCCCAAGGTGAGATTTAAAACAAGAAAAAGACAACTCTGAAATAAGTGAATGCTGTCTCTACGTGGGATTTGTCTTCTCTAGCATATTTTCCTCAGAAATTGCCTGTTTGCCTGCTGAAGTTGGGAATGGTGTTAAATCCTTTCCCATTAAATTCCACATTTAACCCTTTTCCATTTATTCAGTAATTGAAATAGCTTCCCTGGGTACGTATGTTAACTCGGCTTAACCATGGAAATAAGCTTGTATGTATCACCCATCAGTCACAGGGTTATCTGGTCTTCTGTAATTGGGAAAGAGGAAGCATTGAGAATATTGATCTGAACCCAATGTGGGCGGGACTCTAGATTCTATTAAAGAAACTCTGATAACCTCACTTGATTAGGTTCACTGGTTTTTCCATGCAATTGAGAGACAATTCTAAGGTGGTTTGCATTATTGGCTAAAACAATTCTTTCTGCACTGCAAGCTTGCCTTCTTTCTGATGTGACTTGACTTTATGAAAAAAGAATACCTCCCAGTTTTAAAGTAGTCTAACGTATTAGGCCTACATATATTTCATAAATTACTAAATGAAATATTTTTCTTCTCTAGTGCTTTGGGAAGGAAAAATGCCTTTGTTTATACCTGTGAGACGTAATTCTTGGGTATATAATGCATGTAAGTTCAAATATTGAGTATATTGGTTTCATTTTTTCCAAGCAAAATTGTGTTTTGAGAGCTCATATGTCTTACTTTGCCCAGTAG
This sequence comes from Sciurus carolinensis, assembly GCF_902686445.1. Lineage (NCBI taxonomy): Eukaryota > Metazoa > Chordata > Mammalia > Rodentia > Sciuridae > Sciurus > Sciurus carolinensis. The sequence continues at coordinate 54,812,673 of NC_062218.1, forward strand.
TATCAAATCTCTTTCTCTTTCATCTATTTATTCATTTTTGCAGTTATAGAGTAAATATTATTCACAATATTTCTGAGAATATTCAATAAAAGTAAGAAACTTTAAAGAAAAATGTTGGGCTGGGATTGTAGCTCAGTGGTGGAGCCCTTGCCTGCACGTGTGAGGCACTGGGTTCAATCCTCAGCACCACAAAAAAATAAGGTATTTGTGTGTATACATACATACATATATATATATATATATATATATATATATATATATATATATGTGTGTGTGTGTGTGTGTGTGTATGTATATATGAATGTTCTAGAGGTTTTAGAAATTATTTGTTTCAAAGACTGATTGTGGATCAGCTGAAGAAAGCATCCATCTTGACCTTCTATTAAAAATGGAATCTACTCACCCACCATTCATTGTTGTTTGGGCCTTTGGATGTCCAACCTAAATCAATAGCCTGTCTAGTTGACTGGGTGACAAGAATAGATAAAAATTATCATTGTTTTAACAGAGGACATTGTCTTATCACCAAGGAGAATATCTTCAGAGTCTTAAATAGTTTAGCAATCTGCAAACTGATCACAACTGGACAATGCCCAGAGACCCCTTAACATTCTAATTGTATCCTCATAGAATAAACATAATGCTACCTAATATTGCTTGGAGCAGAAATTGCATATTTCGTATTAATGTTTTGATATTCCATTTCCCTCTGATTCAGTGGTAATATTTTTCTTCAGAATTTTACAACTGAAAGCGAAATCCATATTTGTAGTATAATTCCCCATATACATTTCCAGTTAATCGAATTTCGCTTTTGTAAATGTATGATCCTGAAAGAAAGATGCATGCGTGAGTATCATCAGCAGGGAAAGTTTGATTTCCATTCAACTTGAGTTCTGCTTATTTCTCTCTGCTCTTTCTTTCTGCTTTGCTGCCTGTCATTTTCCTTAACCGTGAAGATGACTAGAAAATGTGCCTTGCTTACTGATGGATACATAGGTTCTTCAGTTCTAATCCAATGTGATAAAACAGACACGGTTAATCCACTCATGTTGGATGGGAAATGACAAAGCAGAAATAGAGAAGGAAAGTAAAAAGTTGAAACATGTTTCCTGAAAATCCTCCATGGTGTCTTCTAGGAGGGAATGTTCATATTAAACTCTAGAATGATTTTCTACAAATTTGGTGTCTGCCTATGTCCATTTATTCGATAGATACTAGTGAGCTCTGGATGGTCATTTTGCATTTTCCAGGATTAGGTAACTCGGTGATGCTGTCTCCACGGGAGCTGGTGACCTCAGAAGAGAAGAATTAATTGAAATGTGCACAGTGTAGAAAGGAAGCTGAGGAATAGGAGTAGATGAACATAGCTGCATCATTCTGCTTTCTAAAATTTTTCATTATGAAACTACAGAGAATACTTGTTACATCTGTTTTTGGCACAATTGTACATACCCTTGGTTCTCTAGCTAAGCCTTCTACATCAGACTGCCTAGACTAAAAAGGAATGCAGTTTTTCATTTGCAAAACAACAGTGTCAAAAGGACCAGCCTGTTTCCAACTAACTTTTATGTGAATTTAACTGTTAATTGTAGAACTTACAGGTCCCCCTCCTTTCCTTTTAAATCAATACCAAATTAAAGCTAAGCAAGTGCAATTGTCAAGGCAACAACTGGCATGTAGTTTTTCAAGAAAAGCACTATACTAAGGGGAGAATAAGTAACTAGTATTGTTGCACTGAACTGCTAGAAAAGTGGTAGTTTGTAAGATAAGCATTCTGAGCCTGTAGGGTGTGATGGGAGAAGGCCTAGTCTTTGGTCCAAACACTGTCTCTTACATGATTCATTAACTCTGTGTCATTTGCATGTCCCGCCCCCAACCAGGTGCCACATTCTGTGCCTTGGTTCAGGGATGCAGCAATGAGAAGAAATTTAGTTCTCATGATAGCCTGAAAGCTAGTGGGAAAGCTTTTAATGTTTCAGAGCTGGAAAGGCAGCAGGACTGGGACTTGGAACTTGGTTCATCCAGTTTCTAGACCATTGTCTCTGATCCACCTCTTTGTTGCACATCCACCTCATCTGGAGGCTGGACCCAATGAAACGGTGTTATGTGTCAACCAACCCTAAAATGCTTTTCATGTGTAGGGTGACCTTGATGTCCAGGATTAAAAGATATCTAGGCCAAACCATGAGCAAATCAACTCTTCAGTGTTCTTCAAAAGTTTGGTTTAAAGACAACTTAGGTTTATGTATACCCTGCAAGACATAACCTAAATCTTATGCATTTTTCTGTGATACCAGCAATAGGGGATACCATCATGTATTCATTAGGTCATTTAGTCATTCAACAAATATAGGTTGACATTTTCCCTTTCATAGAGCCTAGAGATGCAATGATCTTTGTGAGGAGTTTGATAGAGAATAAGAGCTGTCTAAGCAGATAACCATAATGCTGTGCAGCACATGCTTTGGTAAAGGTATGAGCAGGCCTCTGAGAGAATAACCTTGGAAAAGAGGACTAAGCATTTGTTGTGGGTCTTCTAGAGTCAGTGGAGTTTTCGGTAGAGTAGTGGAGGGGCTTCCCTTGCACATGGGCTGTCAGAGATGTGGTTCACTACCATGCTTTGCACGCGGTTGGGAATCACTGAGAGATGTGATGACTATGATCAGTCCTCTCTAGTGTCCCAAACCAAAGGATGTGGAGTTGGAAGAGTCAAGCCTTGCATCATCTCCAGCCAGATCATGATCAGGACTTAAAGAACATTTATGAATATTGAGTAAAACTTACAGTCAGGCTGGTGTGCATTTCCTGATCATGGTCTGGGTAATGATTATCTCCCCATTTTGAATTAATGATTTTTGCAAGCTTTGGGAGGGATTTTAATTTTGGAGATTAAACTGTTTTGGGATGGTAGCAAATATTTTAAAAACATTTATATCCAAATAATTATCTTGCTAATTACCAAAACAAAAGTAATAAAATTAAATTCTATAATTCAGGCCTTTTGTTGATGATGTTTTGGTTTTCTGCCCCTTGTATGATTTTTTTTAGTTAACTTTGTTTAATTAAAGAACATGTCTTTTTAAAAGTTTAATTCTCTTAGCACTGGACAACTACAGCTGGGCTCTCAGTACTATTGCCTTGCTGAAGTGAGAAACATCCTATATTAGCATGCAGTGTATTTTTATTTTCATAAATGTGCTGAGTTGGGGGAAGTGCTACCAAAAGCTTTTATCTCTTCTGATCCTTTATTCATCAATAATACCAGTGTCGGGGAAGATTAGATTCAGTGGCAACCTGAACACAGTGACTTTGACCCAGTAGAGGTTCTGCTTTTTCCTCATGGAAGGAAAAAGAAGACGAGGATTCCCCAACTACTATAGCACCTAGTGTTCCCTCAGGAAACTGGGCCCTTCTCTCTTAGGGTGTGGTCATCCTTGGTACTGGTGTGTCTGCTCATGGTCTTAAGATGACTGCTGCCTAGGAAAGGTAGCAAGACTGGGACTTGGAACTTGGTTCATCCAGTTTCTAGACCATTGTCTCTGATCCACCTCTTTGCTGCACACTTTCCACCTCATCTGGAGGCTGGACCTAATGAAACGGTGTTATGTGTCAACCAACCCTAAAGTGCTTTTCATGTGTAGGGTGACCTTGATGTCCAGGATTAAAAGATATCTAGGCCAAACCATGAGCAAAGCAACTCTATAATCAGAAAAATGAGAGATTGCACGCCATTTATGTATGATCTATCAAAATTTGTAAATGCATTCTGTCATGTACAACTAATTAGAACAAATAAAAAAATTAATTAAAAATTTAAAAAAGGTGACTGCTCTATTAGGGGGCTGGAGTTGTAGCTCAGTGGTAGAGCACTTGCTTAGCATGTGTGAGGCACTGAGTTCGATCCTCAGCATCACATGAAAATAAATCAATAAATAAAGGTATTGTCCATCTGTAACTTAAAAAAAAAAGGGTGTGCTCTATTCCCACTGGGTGTTTAAAAAAAAAAAAAAGATGACTGCTATACTTCTACTGCATCTGCATTCTGGATAGGAGAAAGGGGGAAGGTAAAAGACTTGTATCTGCTGTTTGTTTGATGTGAAGTGGTTGTTTTTGCTTTTTTAGACTCATGTCACTGACCAGGACTATTTCATGGTCACTAATAGTTGCAAAGGAGTCTAGGGAATGTAGAGATTTTATTTTTGTATTTTGCCTGGGCACATTGCTGTTCTGAAGCACATCTGGACTTGGCTAGTGAGATGAAAAGAAAAAGAAATTTGGTGATCACCTGCAGTGTCCGCCAGTATCAGCATTTTTAATATGCCTGTGCAGAGCCTGAACCTTTTATGTATTTGCCACATCATCTTTGAAAGAATTATTATTCCATCCATCAGGAGGATGACTGAAAAGGAAAATCCAAATAAAGCCAAAGTAGACACCTGTGTTGGCCCTTAATAAGTTGGAATAAAATAGGCTACAAAAGGAATTTCTTAATATTTTTACCTGAAGGGTGTATTCTTAAATATTTAGCAATGATCAAATTCCAAGACCCATGGTCAATTTTAGGTCCTCCTAAGTTTTGATTTTAAAAGAAAGAGCAGGAGATAATAGTATTCTCTAAACTTCCTTATTTATTCATTTATTGCCTAAAATACATTTTCTGGATATTAACCAAACCAAAACGGGGCCAAACCTTGCAGTTGGTATTTTTTCATTGGTGATGTGGTGATGATGGTTAAAATAAGTAGGCTTGACCTGTTCTCTGCCCACTTCACATTTTTTGATGAGCACCTAATATGGATAAGGCACTGTTCTAGGCTCTGAATTTAAAGCAGTGAAGGAAACAGAAATCTCTGCCCTCCTAGAACCTGCAGGCTAGAGTGTCGACTGAGTTCTATGTGTTCTGAAAATTGGAATATATATATATATATAAAACGCTAGACTATTTTGATTGTCCTTCCATTTGCTTTTCTATCTAGAGTTTCATGGCTGTATGACATAATGGTTAATTAAGCTTCAGTTTGAAGCAGAACACAGGCTATCCATTATTGTGAGTAGGAAGACTTCCCTTTAAAATCTGTCAAATCATTTCATTTTAAGCTCTTCATTTCACATTTCCATCATGTAAAGTACCTTAATTACAGAATCCTTTTCTTTTTCTAATTAAACATTGTAATAAACTCAAGGATTTTAGTTTTGTAGGCACTTCTTAATATGTTAAGACACTTAATATTCTGAACTTTGGGCACATGTACAGAGTTTATTTTAAAGTTAAAGGGACAGTGGTATTTTAAAAGAGCTACAGGCTAGTAATTAGAACGCTGAGCATGCTGGATGCCTTTTATTGCTTCCATCTGTTTAAAGATAATGAAAAAAAGAAATTGGAAACAAATCTTCTAGAAGATTGTATAGTTAGCTACAAAATATGCTTCTTTAAAAAAATTGGGTGATTTCTTAAAGATATTTATTTAATTATGGAGTCTTTGGTAATTTTAATCTTTTTTTGCCAGGTCTTCTTGATTATACACATGTGCTTTTGCTCTGTGTGTGTGTGTGTGTGTGTGTGTGTGTGTGTATGTGTATGCACACACTTTAGTATTTTAAAAATAAATAAGTCTTGGGACTGGGGTTGTGGCTCAGTGGTAGAGCATTTGCCTTGCATGTGTGGGGTACTGGGTTTGATTCTCAGAATGGCATATAAATTAATGAATAAAAGTTCCATCAGAACTAAAAAATATTAAAAAATAAATGTCTCATTTTTAGTCATGGTTCCTTCCTTTTAAAGTACCTTTCCTTTTTAAGAGAGGCCTTCTTTTATTCATTTAAGTCAAGCAGAGTCATCAGTTCGTTTTCATTATTCCCTTCTTCATCAGTGATTATCTCAGATCCCGTCACATGTTGCACTCTGATTTCTCAGCAGTGACCAGAACAGAATTCCTGCCTTCATACAGCTTGACATCTAGGGGAGGCACTTAAACTTAATAAAACACACGATTGATTTTTAATTGAAAAAGTTAAAGCAGGTGAAGGGAGATAGGAAGTAAAGGAACGAGTTGCTATTTTTTTTTGGTCAGTTATGGGAGTCTTCTTGAGAAGGTGACACTTGAATAAAGACTTGAAAGAAGTGAGGGAGTGAGTGACATGGCTCTCAGGTGACAGAGGGAAGAGAAATGCAGAGCTCTGAAATGAAAGTTGTCCGACTTGTGACTTTTCTGAGGAACAGCAAGGAGGCCACTATGGCTGGAGCAGGGTGAGCAAGGGACTAGGTACATTTTGAAGGTAAAAACAAGAATTCAGTGATGGATGGGATGTGTGATGTGAGGAGGAGATTGCGATGATTCCAGAACCCCTGCTCTGAGGAATAAAAAGAATAGAAGTTGCCATTTATCAAGAAAACTCTAGAGAAGGTGATGGAAGGACTTGGTTTTGCATATATTAATACGTGTAGGAGACAGCCTATTGTCGATACCTAATAAGCAGTAACATCTGAGAATCTGGAGTTAAGGAGAAAGGAGTGGAAATGGTAATTGTGGGGCCATCAGCATAGAGGGAGGTATTTAAACCCATGAGACTTGATAAAGTGACTAAGGGAGTGAGTATACATAAGGGACAGAAGAACAAGGATAGCATAAGACTTTTTCAAAAACTTAAGAGGAAAGCCAACCACCAAGCCAGAATAGAAAGTCTCACAGGAAATTTAGAAAATGGGCACAGACTTTAAAATAACCATCAGTATGTTCAAGGAATTTAAAAAAGAGATTGAAATTTTGTCAGAGAATTGGGAACTCTGAAAACAAATGAAAATGTTGCAACAGGAGAATGAAATATTCAAGAAAAGTACTTAATGGTTTGATTTAATGGAAGATTAGACTCACTTGAAAAGAGAATGAGTTAACTAGAAGGTAAACCAGATGGAAATCTTTAGACTGAAGCACAGAGAAGAGTTAAAAAGATATATGTGATGTGGTAGAAAGGTCTAATATATAAGTCCCTGGAGTCCCAAGGAAGAGAAAACGGGAAATAGAACAGAGCAATATCTGAATAGAGAGTGACTGAGAATTCTTCCGAACTTAGAAAGGAGGAATGGTAGAAACTTTTAATATTGTGTAAATAAAGAGTTCTTCTGAGAAGTTTAATATAAAGAGGAACAGAGGAAGGAGGTAAAAAGTAACGAGAATTGTGGACAAATAAGTTTTTTTTTTTCTTTTTAGATTGTAAAAAATTTTGATTTTTTCTTTTTAGTTTTATATGTTGACAGGCATAATCTAGGTGTAGGAAAGAGTGCAGACAATTGCTTCATCCTACTGTCCTAGCCCTTTGTCCTTAAGATTCTTAGTTAATGTCTTTTAGTAGGTCACAATGACTGGGATCTAGTGGCAAGGATAATAACATTTCTGCATAACTTCTTCCAAATGTCTATTTAGCTTTAAATTATGGAATGAATGAGGAATTCAGACCTGGTATTAAGAATATTATTTCTCAGTGGAGAAGTATTCAAAATTATACAGTTCTCACTCTCATGGATTTGCTGATACATCAGTAGCACATTTAAGCCACATCTCTTTTATGCCCTCACTTTGATGCTCCTTCTGACCCCCAGCCCCAGGGACTGATTAGATATGGAAACTCCTATTTGGTTCCTGGGGATGTCTTTAGTGGCCACGTTTGAACTATAGAGTCATTGTGTAGAGAGCCACTGTGGGAGATAGACTGCTGAGGTTTGAATTATTTTCTTCACTTATTGAATGAGGAATTTTGGACAAGTTATTCAACCTTTCTAAGCCTTTGTTTCTTTATTGGTAAAATGGAACAGTATATAGTACCTGCTTTTGGTTATTGGGAGTTTTGAAGTTCATGTATACCATGAGTTCATGGTGTTATTGGGATTTTGAGTGAGTTCATGTTCCTAAGATAATGTCTAAGAAACTCAATGTTTCTTGTTACTATCTCTGGTTCTGGGAAAACCAATAACAAAGTAGAAGAGAAATTCCCACATTGGGTGTGCATAAAAGCCCCATCAAGACTTTAAAAAAATACCAACGTCTGGGTTCTATTCCTTGAAGGTCTCATTTATTAGTTCTAGGATCAGATCCCAAGACTATTAGCATTTTCATGAAAACAAAAGCACGCCAGTTATTCTAGTTTGCAGTCAAGGTTGCAGTAGCTTAAGATGATTGATTTAGTTGCTCCATATGTGCCTGCCCTCAAGAATCTTTGTGCTAGTCTTAAGTTTGCTGAGACCATGTTCACAAAAGCATTTTGATTGAGCCTTTAAAACTTGATTGTACATTTATTCTAGATGACTTTGAAATGTATGTAATGGTAATGTTTATCTCTACCAACCCTTAACCAGCTGGAAAAAAGTATATCATTCTTTTTTCCAATGTCATATCTGATAACCTCTATTCTACTGTACGATTCTCTCTTATGGAACCGCTAGTCTGGGAGAAATTGCGTAAATCACACCAAATGAATTGTGTGGTATGCCAAAAATAAAATGGAATATTCATTCCTGCACATTTGCTTTTTATGTGACTTAAAATGTATAGCCTTTGGGACAGTTGTTATCACATTGGCTCTGCTAGGGCAAGGAAAGCTAATTTAGTAGAGAAATTGGCTGGAGTGTCTCATCTAATAGAAATAAACATGAAACCACTTTAGTGTCTCTTCTTTTCAAGGACTGCTGTTTTTCCATAAAATTTACAAGCCCACAGATTGATAGGGAAATCCCAATAACTCATGTGACTGTGACTTTATAATTTTAAATAATATTTCCCCATAAATTAGTAGCCCTGAGAAATGTGGTCCCATTTTAAAATCACAGCATGCAAATGAAATTTCAGAATAAACTTTTGGCATAGCTAGTAAAGGGCCCAGATGAGTAAACAGACATTTATAATGCAGTGTAGCAAAAGCTAGGATAAGAATACGCCTTGGGTTGTGTCAAAGCACACAGCAGGGCTGTTTGCCAGGTTTGTGGGAGAGAGGCAGAGGGTACAAAGGGTGCAGCAGGATCAGCGGGAGTGTCCAGCAGGAGGTGGGGGGCACTGGAGGAGAGGGGAGAGCACCTGGTTTGGGCCTAAGGGAGGTCCTATGCTGGGAGTCATGAAGAAATGAGATTCATGGAGATTTGACCAGGCTTGTTTATGCCTATCTTGTGCAACTAGTAATAGCACCCTTTACTCACAGAAAAGAACTGATTTGAACAATGAGTTATGTTTGTAGTTCTCCTACCCATAGCATGACGTGATAGAAAGGACTATGCAGGGTTAAGGAATGGTGGAAGAAAACGCATAGGCCTTGGTTTCATTCTTTGCTTTCTTTTCAGGTGACTTATCCTTCATACCTAGCTAATTATTCCACTTAGAGTGATTAAATGGAGTTAGCTTTACATATTCCTGGGTTACACATGTTCGAATTCAACTAATTACAGATCAAAAATGTTTGAGGAGAAAAAAATTGCATCTGTAGCAGACACATACAGATATTTTCCCCTATCCTTCCCTAAACAAAATGATATTATAACAATTTTCACACCATTTACATTGTATTCAGTATTATAAGTAATCTGGAGATGACTTTAAATATTTATGAGGATCCATGTAGGCTATATGCAAAGACTACGCCATTTTATACAAGAGACTTGAATATCCTTGGATTGGGTTCTCTGTGGGGGATTCTACAACCAATCCCCCACAGATACTGAGAGATTGCTATGGTGTATGCTAAGTACATTATTATAATATAACTGCCAGTATCTTGTTCCTCTGGGGGAAACATTCCTTGTTTTGTTTGTAATTCATTTTCATGAACTCCAGTCCCATTTTAGGTTATATAATGATCTTCTTATCACATTTCTTTTGGCCCTTTTTTCTCCTTTTTCCTCATATCTTTAAGTCACTTGGTTAGACCCCAAATGCTGTTGGCAGCATTTTCTGGTGCATTGACCTCCCAGTGAATAGCCCCAGAGTCATGGTTTATCTCCCACTGCCCCCTGGTTATCCTCTGTGCTTGGTAGTGGTGAGCTCCTATAACCACCACCCACCACTGCTGCTGAGGTTCATGTTCATTTTACTGCAAACAGATGAGATTGGGGGCAATACCTGTTTGCTTAGTACTCTACTCTCTGGAATTGGGTTGCTGCTACTAAGAATATATCCAACAAATAATCTATGTTTTAGTCTCCAGCAAATGGTGATCCCATTTGGTTTGCACATTGTCAAAATGCCATTCATTTTCACCTGTTCTTCATAAATTTAAAGGGTGAAGGGCCAACTCCACTATTTGTCAACAGTAAGATGAGCTTTTAAAGGAATTCCATTTTGGAATATGCTTTCACAATTGGTTGTTTAATTTTTTTCCTCATGCCCTGAACTTTAGATTACTTCATTTATTGAGTCACTTTCTGTTCACTCTATATGAAGGAAAATCTCCCCCGTAAATTCCAAGAAGGAAGTGATTTCTTGGGATCAGTGAGTTTGCCCCGGCTGTGTACCAGATACTAGACCACAGAGTGCAATGAAAGTTGTGCTAATTTGGATAATTTTATCTTATAATGATAACAATTTGAGATGCAAAGCAAGAATTAGGTTTATAATTTCTATCTTTGACTTTATATTGTGTAATTAGGCAAAAATACCCATGGTCAGGAAGCTTAATGTAGTGAACTATAATTTCTGAGTGGATTTTATACAAAACTTTTTATTACTGGAAAAATCTTATAACCTTTTAGAGTATTAGTATCTCCTATACTTAACTACTTGCTTAGACTTTTTGTTCTTTTTTCTTGAGACAATGTGCAAAATATTTGGAACCTCATCTCAAAGCCTACACCTGCCTACTTAGAAAGGGTGTGAAGGATGGCTTTTCTTTGTGTTCATATGAAAAAGGCCTGGAGGGTTGTGATGGCATGCTACCTCAGGGGTGTGCCTCTTGTCCTAGTAGATTCCCCCAAAGGGGCAGTCTCATTTTCTCTAAAATGGGACCGGGATGGTATTACCTCAAGGTGGTTGGTGTAAAGTCTAATCCATGTAAAGCAGTTAGAATAGTGACTGGCAGAGATAATGCCAAAATGTTAACTGTTATTGGTGTGTTGGGTTTTTGTTGCTGTGGTCAAAATACCTAACAGGAACAACTTAGAGAAGAAAAACTTTGAGTCTTATGTTTCAGAGGTTTCAGTCCATGATTGGTGGACTTCATTGTTCTTGGCTGGAGGTGAGGCAGAACAGCATGGCAGAAGGGCAGTGGCGAGGAAAGCTGCTTACCTCATGGTAGTCAGAAAGCAGAGAGCAAAAGAGCAGGAGGAATCAGGTACAAAATACATAATCCCCATGGCATGCGTCCTGTCACCTACTTCCTCTAGCCATGGCCCACCTGTCTCCAGTTCACCCAGTAAGTCATTCAAATTATTAACCCATCAATTTGACCAGCTCACTGAATAGGTTATGGTTCACATGGTCTAATCATGCCGTCTCCTGCATTAACATGGGAGTTTTGGCAGAAGACCTCATTTCTAAATGATAATAATTGGTTTGGTATGATTTCATGTATTAGAATTCTAAGGACATCAGACTTGCTACCCTAGGAAACCTGTCTGTGTTTGTGAAATACCATGTACTGGATAATCAGAGGTAGTAGAAGAAAGAGGAGGGAGGACACCAAGCCTTGGGCGAATCTGATGGACACTGGCTGGTTTCTCAAAGACTAGGCACAGTGAAGCTTAGCAGAGCTCTTCTGGCACAGAATGGAGCAACCCAGATGAGAGAAATCTGAATGCCACCCTAGAGAGAACATGGCATCCGCAGTACAGGTTCCTTTTTCTAAAACCTAATCTAGTGCCTCTAAAAGAATTCAGTTAGCAGATTGTTGAAACAGCCTGAGAGAGTGACCTGCTCCTGTAGCATCTACAACATCACAGGCTTAGTTTTCAGGGAAGCACTTCTTAAAGAGACAGAGGGAAGTCTGGGTAGTCTTCTCAACTAATGGCTAGCTTCGGGTGGGACGTGGGAGACTTGCAATCTAGAAATCTGCTAGGGTTCCTACAGAGTAGGTGCCTCTGGTGGTGGGAAGGATTATAATATGTACTATTGATTTAAAATGAGAAGCGATCACTTTGTATAGTGAAAGGTACCAGTTTTCACATTGCTGCTTTTCTTTGTTAGGCTCTGCTATAGTTTGGATTCAGTGTCCCCCAAAGGCCCATGAGCTGAAGCCTTGGTCCCCAGGGTGGACTGCAGGAAAGGTGGTGAAATCTTTGAGAGGTGGGGCTTATTGGGAGGTCTTTAGGTGTTTTCGGGGGGGGCGGGGATTGTGGAACACTGGCCCTTCTTCTTCCTCTTTTGCCTCCTCCTGTCCTTAGGTGAATGGTTTTGCCTCACCCAGGCCCAAAGCAATAGAGCCAACCTATCATGGTCTGGAGCATCCAAAACTGAGCTGAAATGAAATTTTTCTCTCTGAATTGATTATCTCAGGTGTTTTGTTATAGTGATATAAACCTAATTGTCATAGACTGCATAGCTGAAACATATTTGGGACTATTTTTGGTCAGAACAGAGTCAGGGGTGGTGGCTGTGGAAGGGGTTGGTGAGGGTGGTATGGGAAGAATGGTAGAGTGTTGCAGAAGCATGGGTATGAAGATTCTGTCTCTTGGGCTCAGAAGATGCAGATGGTAGGGATCAAAGCCCAGGAAAGCAGGTGGAGCCCAGGCCAGTTGGCACTGGGGCAAGAAGGTGAGGAGAATGTATACTTGAGCCTCTGGATGAAGAGGATGTTTGAAATGTTCTCTTCAGTGCCCACCCTGGAGAAAAGGAAATTATTGGGTATCTGGAGATCTCTGCAGAGCCCAAGGGGAACTGTTTCTGGGATGAGAGAACTAGAAATACAGTGAGGGGCAAAGACTAGGCACAGTGAAGTACAGTACAGTACAGGTTCCTTTTTCTAAAACTTAATCTAGTGCCTCTAAAAGAATTCAGTTAGCAGATTGAAAGAAATTCAATTCTGCAGAAGAAGAAATTTTGCCTTTGCCTGGGTGATAGGATGTCAGCATTTGAAAGGTTGCATTTGATTTGAGCCTTGAGTGAGGACTAGGAGTGTGCTAGGGGGAAAGCAGGCAGAGGCCAAGGCTGAGGACAAAGCTGATGCCACCTCCGGAGGGTGAATGTGAATCTCCCTCTAGCATTCAGGGAGCAGGAAAGGTGAGGAGAGATGAGCCTGCAAAGCCGGCGTGCTGAGGGGACGTGCAGGAATTCCTAATGTCTTACTCAAGATTTGGTGGTTGATGCTGCAGAACTTGGGTGAGTCCCAGGGAAGGTGTGACAATTAACCTTCTGCACTATGTGGTTATAATTTTTGTGAGTCTATTATGGAGAGTGACAGTCCTGTGTGTCCTCATCTTATTTAAAAGAACGTATAAGAAGAAATGTTCCAAGGTCAAGTAGAAATGACTCTTCGAGTTACTGTAGTTTGGATTAGTCATGGTTCTTGTAGACTTTCCTCCAGTGGTACCAATAACCACTCCTCAGTCATGTGTGGGTCGGAGTTTTAAGAAACATATAATTAAAGTATCTTAATTTTCATTATAATCATGCTAATTTGTGTGATTTATCAGCCCTTCAACTTTGATTTACTTTTCTCTTGGGTGGATCATTTTCTTCCAGACTTTGTAATAAATCAGGGTTCTAGAAGTCATTAATTATGTTACCTAGTGAACATGAACTATTATATTTTGGATCAAAAGCTAGTTTACAAGGAAATTTTGGCTGGATAATTTCTTAGAAAAGCTATTTTTTAATTGAAAGCACATAGGTCATTATTAAGCAAGGGCTTTCTTTTCACTGAGGATTCCAGCAGTGTACCCACTAGAGCTATTTTGCACTGACTTCCTTATAAGGACAAGCATAGAGTATGTTCCAAAGAAGGTGAAGGTCTGTGATTGATGGCCAACTAGAGAAAGGACGTGTGAATCTTTTGCTCTTCTGTAATTAAAAAGGTGAGATAATGGTGTTGCTTGAAAATTTTTTGAACACACTGAAAACCTTACTCATATAATGTAGTGTGCCTGGGATAGTCTCCATTTACACTTATCTCAGCATAATTATTAGTAGTGCTCTCTTTCACTCTAAAGTGTACTGATTTGGGGAGATAAATTATTTTGTCACTTTACCCATAGGTAGGTCTACCTCCCGATGCAAATGTTTTTTACTTTGTTCATTCCTATTCAGCTTTGGACCAGCCTTTGGCTTCAGTCTTTTTCTCGGATTTGCTCTGATGGTGTACATGCCATTTATCATCTTTTTCATTAAATAAGCTCTCAAAAGAGCTTTTGCATTGCTGCTCAGTTTTTCTCCTTTTTGGATGGCTGCTGCATTAGGAATGTGTTTAGCTAAAACCCAGCTAATAGTGGCATTGACAATAACAAGTTTGCCTCTTATAGATGGCCTAGGACTGTGTGACTGCTCAGGGATGTCACCCAAGAAGGAGACCTTCTCTTCCCATCTCACCATCCTTGGGGATGTTTTACCCTCCTCTGCATTTCCAGGCATTGCATCTGTATTCCAGTGGGAAGATTAAGGAAGGGTGAGAGCAGAAGGGGCCCTTGTCAGTTGTACTGTCCTTCTATAGAGAATCTCTGAGATCCATCTAGCGATTACTTATTCCATTGATCAAAACTGGGTCTCATGTTTACTTCTCATTGCCAGGGTGTCTGGGACATCATCAAATTCTGTGTTGATAAGAAAGGAGAGGCTGTGAATGGATTTTTGGTAGCTAGTCCATAGAGCCTGCCACAGCAATAAAATATGGTTTTGTTTAATATAGAAATGTGGTTATTGAAATAATGATTTTCTTTCAAGAGTTAACCACTGCCATACTACTACAAAACCTCATGACTCAAAGGGAGTTATGAGAGGTTAAATTGAGCTGCCTCCAGCAAGGTACTGTAATCTTATACAATGTACAAGTTAATTTTTTCCCCAATTTAATTGGAAAAATAAAGCTAAATGATACACCAACTGGTTCAAGAGTGTGTGTTTCATTAGCCTACATTGTATTAAGCATGACCGATTTTATAAGGTACTTAATGTCATTCAAAATTTGGAAAAAATGTTTGATTTTGTTTGAAATCATCTTAAATATCTTATATTGACAAATTGACTTATTTTTTTTCCCATTTTTAGCTGTTAGAGACAACAATGTGCATGAATATTCTTTCAAATTCTTCTAAGTGTCTTGATTTTATTTAATTTAAACATAAGTGTATTTTATGTACTGTCTGGTGTTATGAATCTAAACCATGGTCAGTCAGTGTTGTGTTAGAAATGAAATACAACTGACTTGCACTCATATACATGGGTTTTAGCTTGTTAGATGTCCCCAGATCATGTATGCATACATGCATAGCCTTTCTGAACTCCAAAGGAAAACCACTTATAAATATTGACACTAGGGAGATATTATCTGTATTTTATAAGTTCAAAGTTTTATTAAATCACTTGTCCTTCCTTTTTCCCTCCTTCCTCTTTTATCCCATAGTCAATTTTTATTTTCCTCTGCTCCTGAAGGCAATCACTTTAATGTGCACCTTTTTATTTGAATATATTTACATGTTATATTGTGTTCTATTTTATATTGCTTTCATCCTGTACAATCGCATGACTTTTGAGCCTTAATGTTCTTTTAGCATGACAAAGTGGTCATCCACATGAAACTATACCTTGTATTTTTAAGATTAAACATTTTAAAATAGCATTATATAGCTTAAGACTCTCAAGAGAAAAAGCGATCAACTGAAAGTCTATTTACTCAATTTTGTTTCTCTAGAAAAGAACTTAGATACATAATGTGAAAGTTAAAACTTGACATGGCTATTCATTGAACTATAGAATCTGATATTTTCTTAAAAATAAATATATTGCATGGGAATTTTGAAAGTCCAAACTTGGGAAGGGCGAATTGGGAATTAAATGTTTTACTGGCCTGTGTGGGAACAAAGTGTAATGACCAAGTTTGGGTTGGGGAGGTGAGGTGGGTCTTAAGAGAGTAACTGTCTTCCTTTTCACCTGCTCAGTTTGTGGTGAGTTTGTGCACCTCTGTTGGCAAAAGCCACTTAGCTATGCAAAGGGAAAAAAAACCATGAAAAATAAGAATACTTCTTGGAATATCCAAATGGTTACAGGAAAGAAAAATGCCAGACATCTCCTGTGCTTTTGCTTTCTTCATAAAGAAATGATGAGAGGATTGAAAAGGGAGACAACCTTGAAAAGATGGATTAGAAACGTAAGATGAGTGAAAAGTTGAACATGCGCGTCACATCTCTTGTCTGAATGAGTTCAGATTCTGTTTGGGATGAATTGCATTTCAGTGTCCTGAAAGAGAAAAACGTATAGGTTTACTTGCTGAATTTATAGCTGACCCATCTTATAGAACTCCTGAGGAGTGAGGAGTGAGGCTTAGTTCTGTCTGCTTTTCATAGGGTTAGCAGGTGTGTCGATAAGGACTCTGGGCAGAATTCTAAACTGACTGATTGATAGGCTGTGAGGCTGTTCGCAGTCAGAATCCTTGGTTGCCACTCACAGAAACCAACTCAGAATAAATAGAGCTGTGATTATTAGAAGAATACTGGATATGTTGATGGGAAGACCAGGAAGCAATCTTGGGAAATGGCAAGCCCCTAAAGAGTCCAGTCAGCCCGACTGAGGGAATGGAAGAGTTAGGAAGCAGATGCTTTGGCCCCTTCTATTGGAGACCCAACTGGATGTTCACTGCACACACAGGCATCCTGACCCTGTCTCCTGTGGATGCCTTCCAGACTGCCCTGGCTTGTCTTGCCATTTACTCCAAACCCAGAGTCCTTGATAGGCACAGCTGTGTACTGAGCTTGTCCTGGGTTTAGCTGCCATGTTCTGGGAGCCCAAGAATGTAGTTGGCTTCCTTTTTACCTTCCTTAGTAGAAGTTGAAGGTCTCCCATCCCTACTACATCTCTCTCACTGGGAGAACTCTAAAACACAGGAAATGTGTTTAGACATTGGACAACTGAAAGGAGTGGCAGGTTTTCACTGCAGTCGTCCTATAAGAAGTCATATTACTCTCAGGGACTGCTGCGGTTTACTATGGGTGGGTCATATCAGATAAGACTCATCTTTTTTGATGGTATTTCTCGGTGCAAAAAACGATTATTCTGAATTTTAGAAAGACCTTTGTTGAACTCCCCACAAGCCTGGTGTACGAGTCATAGCTAATTGAACATCTGAACCCAAGGAGTGTTGGGTAATGTGTGTGATGCCTTGAGGCATCTCCAGGGAGGGAGCCTGGCTCCTTAATGAATTGGCCTGTAACATCAGGGGGGAGGCTCATCAAATCTGTTTTTGAAGTTAAGTTGGAAGGGATAGTGAGTGTACTGACGAAGAGAATTAGGATCCAAAAAGATCCCCGTGAGCTGGAACAAAGAGCAGAATTTAACGGGATGAAATTTAATAGGGAATAAATATCACATCTTGTTCTGATGTTCAGAAAACCAGCTGCATCTATGTGACGAATGAAAAAGTATCCACTTGACAACATCACATGAAAACGGCTTCAGCATTTTAGTTGAATGGGAGCACTTTTTAAGAGTCAGTAGTTCGATAGTTTAATTAAAAAAAAAAGCCTCTTAAGGTGATCTTGTGGTGTGTTTGTGGAAACAAAATGCCCACCACAGGAAGAGATTTGCCGTATTTTCTGTGTGACTCAGATGACACAAAATATTTATTGATTTTTGGATACTCAAGAAGGCTCTTTGGGGCAGAGTAACCAAAACACAAGTAGATGTCAAAGCTTGGCATTTAAAGGAAGTTAAGAAAATGAGTTATTACTCTTGACTGAAAGGTGTGGTAGCTGTCTACACAGAGGCAGGTGTCTGGAAGCAGACGCTCGCAGGTGGTGGGACCATGGAGTGGAGGTCATTTGTGAGTGAGAGGCTTTCCCTGGCCAAGAGTGGGCTGTACCTTCAAGGGAAGGAGGAGGTCGCACATCACTTGTGACTACTAGTCGTGACCAATTTGGCCACTGAGGAAAGTCAAACACTTCAGGAACGTATTGGCCTATGTTAATTTCACAGGTCTTCCGACTCCCTGAAAGAGAATGTTCTCCAATGCTCTTTTCCTTCCCAGGCTACCAAAAATCTTAATATCTGCATAAGGTTGGTGAAGAACTCAGAATAGCTTTCAAACCTGGGAGTATTGATTCATCAAAAAACTGCAAGGGAAGGTCCTAATAAAGAGCAACATGAGACGATAAATATTGATTTGTGGAGATGGGATCATAAGCCAATCAGCAGAGCACTTACTGCAAAGGAAGTTTTCGTAATGGGCACCAGGCTGCCATAAGACAAGTGTCTGCTCTTGAGGAGACTTCTGGTTTTCATATTAAAGGCATTTTATTCTAAATTTATAATTTTATCTTTAAAGTGTTAGAATTGCCTGACCCATCAAGTAAATCATAAAGGTAATTGTTATGGGAGTTTAACTTGCCAGAGACCTAGAGAAGTCTCTTTTGTACTTTAAAATATACAAACTGTGAAATAATGGTTCTGTCAAGAAAATTACTTATTGATTCATTGTTCAATGTTGGGAGTTGGGCTAAAGGGTGTGTTCATAGCGCATCTCCTTTTTTGAAGGTCATTTGTGCAGGGGTGGCTTTTGGGGTTTTGTATACATTGTAGCCTCTGTGGATCACCCTCTTCCTCAGTGGACATTCATGGACTGCCCCCTGCAACTGTTACTGCTGCTGAGGAAAGTTCTGGCACAAATGCCCAGAACGAACACTGAAAGTTTAAAAGTGTTGTTTTCAAGGTTTTTGGCCTTTATGATGCAAACAAGTGCATGTGTCTTCTCCAGCGGTAGTATTTATTGAGAGAGATTAGCATAAAAGTAGTTAGCTTGCAGCATGATTGGAAAATTACAGCCTTGTAAAGGATCCCCAAGTTACAACAGCTGGAAACATGCAGTCACCAGAAACTGCATTGCAAAAATCTGTGTTGGTGTCTGGACTAATTTCATTCCTTTGGCATTTCTCCTCATTCTCTAACCAACCTCTCTTTGAGTTGATTGTCGTGGAATAATGAAAGACTGGGGGTAAACACTGACAACCAGGCATTTTGGATTTGCTCAAAGTTTGTGCATTTGTTCATTGATTCAAAATTTGGTTGGCAACAGTTTTTGAGTGCCTACTGTATGTCATTGTAGCAGTGATGATTTAAAAATAAAAGAGTACCCCTCTTGCAGTTCTGGAACTGGTAGGAAAGATTGAAAAGGAAATGTAATGTGTTATATCCACTATACAGAGAGCCTTGGATGCCCAGAGTAAGGGTGTATGTCTGGGGAGATGTTCCCTAGGAACTAATGTTTGAACTCCATTTAGACAGGTGGGTATAATGTAGTCAGGGACACTGATGACAGTTATGACAGGGTGACTCTATAAAGAGATCAGAATAGCATCTGCAGAGGTTTGAAGGAGGAGGTGTAGGCCTGAAGATGGAATGGGCAGTCCTGTAGTTTAAACTTCAGTGTAGGTACTTGTAATGTTGTCCTATCCGAATCTCCTGAAAATGCAGATTCTTGGAGCTCACCCCTCTACCTCTCCCTGAGTTAAGATTCTCTGGTGGTACATGTTAGTCCAGTTTCATTAACATAACAAAATACCCCCCAGCAGGTTACTTTATAAAGAAAAGAGATTTATTTTGGCTTATAGTTAGTTGTTCTGTGTTGGGAGCTGGGCTAAATGGTGTGTTCACAACGCATCTCCTTTTTGAAGGTCATTCAGTGGAGGGGTGGCTTTGGAGGTTTTGTACACTTTGTAACCTCTGTGGACCTGAGGTACAGGTCCAAATGGTGTAGTTCTGACAAGGGTCCTCCTTGGGCTGCATAACACCATGGCAAGCATATGTGCTTTCTCTCTCCTCTTTGTAAAACCAGTGGGGTTCAGTCATGGGGGCTGTACCCTAGTGACCCAATATAAGCATTTTCCAGGGGGCCCACCTGTAAACACTAGAGCCAGATTAAGTTTCTATCCTCTTCAGACCATTGACATAGATATTAGGGACTGAACTCCTGCATGAGTTTAGGGGGACAAACCACATTCAAAACATAGCAAAAGGGGATCAGGTCACTCTCATTGTGAAGTCCAGCAGGGTGGACTTCCCAGTTCTGTGGGAATTGAGAGCATTGAAGAATCTAAAGCTGGTGAGTACCATGACCATATCAGATTTTTAGGAAGACTACTGTAATATATGGCAACATGGATAAACCTGGAGGATATTATACTAAGTGAAACAATCCAGGAACAGAAAGGTAAGCACTGCATGATCTCGCTTATGTGTGGAATCTGAAAGGGTTGAATACATAGAAGCAGAGAAGAGAATGGTAGTGGTGCGGGGCTGGGGCTGGGGAGATGTCAGTCAAAGGGTGCAGAATTAGTTAGGATGAATGCATTCTGGGACTCTTGTACAGCATAGTGCTATAGTTAGTGAATATACGTGTATTGCTAAGCAGATCCCAAATGGTCTCACCCTCCAAGTGCGAGTATGTGAGGTGGTGGATATGATCAAGAGCCTGATTTACTCTTTTCACAATATCACATGTCAAAATATCATGCTTTGCCCTATAAATATATAAATTTTACTTTTTCAGTTGTACCTTAGTAAACCTTGGTAGAAAAAAAAGATTACTCTGACAGTGAAGTCAGATGATAATGATGTGAGACTAAGAGCAGGAGTGTCTTTTAGTTCAGGGGAGAGAGACGAGAAGGGAATAAAGCTGCAGAGGGGGTGAGTGAGGAGGGAGCTCAGTCACCAGATCTCGGTCATGTTTGGGAGATAGAATTGCCCAGATGCAGTGAGCAATTCCTTGTGGCCAAGTGAGGACACCTCTTTGGGTTCTGGTAGAAAGCAAGGGCACCTTGTGTTTGGTGTTTGGAAAGAGGCTTCAGGGCTGCTATTGTGGAAAGGCTTCAGTGGTGGGCATGGACTGGGAGCAGCTTCTGTGTGAGTGAGTTGCCTTCTTTGGTTTTCTACCTGAGAAGGGAAGATGGCGGGCACCTGCAGACTGCCCCATGTGTAGACCTGCCGAGGAAGAAGCCTGGTGAGAGTTTTTCTTCCTAATTGCTGTAACTCCTTGGCTCTCTTCCTTACTTCACCACTACTTACATTTAATAAACCTGGCAATTCTAAAGTGGCCTTGCTATGTGGAAGATAGCAATAGTCACGCCATTCCCAGGATTCTGAAGGGGAGGAAGCCAGAGGCTTCTTGGTGGGGTGCAGGCTCCTGGTGTTGGGAGGCCATCAGCTCTGTGTTCTGAGCATGAACAATTGCTGCTTGCCCTCTGCAACAGACACATGTGCAGGACTGCCACCTGTGTCTAGCCTTGACCAATGCCATGGTACTGATGCCATTCATCATCCTCCAAAGCCTGTGTTCTGAATCCCTAAACTCAGTGTAGACGTTTTATTTTTAATGTTACAGTTAACATTAATTTGACTTAACATGTTCTTTTTCTATTGTACACAGATTTACAACCTTTCTGAGTGTAAATCGGCTCCTGACCTCTCCTTTGAGTAAAGACTGGTGCATCCTGTGCACCTGATAGAAGGAAGGAGAACTGTATATCCTTAATGGAGAAACCAGTTTTAATTGTTTGATTGACGCCTCTGGAGTAAATCTGAAATAGTGCATCTAAGTTGGAAGGCGAGCTGGGGAAAGACTGGTACACTCTTGCTCTGGACCTGGGTTCCCCTTGGCTTATTAGTTCCCGGCTCTCTCAGACTGGAAGGATACACTAAATTGAGGCAGAATTCTGTTGACTTTCTTTTGTATAGGATTCACTGGTTTGTAATCTAATTTATTTGGTTGTCTTAGAAGAAAATAAGGGGAGAGCCAGGCAGCAGTTTCTGAACCTGTATCTGTGCTGTCATTCATTGTCTTCTCCGACTCCCTTTGTCCTCTAGGGTACCTCGTAACCTCATTGGCAGTCCCCTCTGCACCTGCTGCCAGCACCCCCCTCCCCTAGTAATTAAAGAGGGAATGAGAATGTCAATTCAGCTTCTCACTGAGAGTCGGTGCTAACCACAGATCTTTTTTTAGGGCAAGGCCTTTCTCCTTCAGCTTCTTTAAATCCCCTATTAATGCAGACGCTTTATTTACTGAACAAACAAGCCCTGATTTCAGAGAACAGTGAGCAAGTGCTGTATGTACGGGCGAGGGAGAGGAGCTCTTTGTGAGGTTGTCACCCCCACAAAGGAAGTCTGAGGTAGAAAAAAGTCAAGACTGCTTTACCAATGTCTACCAGTGTTCTCTTGGGTTCAGTAGAAGTTTTTTTTTCATGAAAGATCTCTTGGTAGCCTTCTCCAGAGGAGTCACCTTGGCTTGGAGCAAGAGTTCATGGAGGCAGGCCTCTGGTCTGTGGGGCCCAAGAGCGAGGGCCTCCTGGCATCTGGGTCAGTTGCTGATGCCCTTCTGAGTAGCAGCCTGCACCTGTGATCTCTCAGTCATGGTAGTGCATGCCTGTGGCCTCAAGGGGGGACCAGGCTAAAGAATGTATTTGATTCCAGGAGATACTAACAACACATTACTCCCCAAACTTCTCCTACCTGGGTCTGCATGCGTATACCAAAGGCGCTCACTTTGTGAATTTGTAAAGCAAAAATGTATCAGGTTGCAAGGCTTACTATCACACGCACTTTTCACAGTGACAGTACTTTAGAGCTAGGAAGGGACCCTTAGGGACGATTTCCACTCTCCTCATTTAAGAGGAGGCCTAGAGAGACGACATGACTTGCTTCGGGCCCTGTAACTTCTAAGCAACTGAATCATGACTTGAATGCAGATCTAGAGTTGCTTCCCCGGCTGCTGAGCAGGGATGACTTGAGTCTGTGTCTACCCAGTGTGACCCCGGGCCACATAGGTTAGATCCTCTGGGGCTGGTGATAATGCAGATTCCTGGGTGGGCCCCACTCCGGAATGACTGGATCAGTGTGGGAGGGCTGGAGGTGGGGTAGGGTCGGCCACCTGCATTTGAAAGAGACTTCCCCTTGTCACCACACCAATGTTTGAAAACGGCTGACGGAAATCCTCAGGATTAACTTGTGTTCTGCCCTTGTTCAGCTGAAGGCTTTATCCTGAATGTGCTTCCTGGGCCCTAATTGCTTTGTATCTGTGCCTCTCATACTAAAAGGCACAGCTCAACTAACAAGAGGGAAGTGCCTGAGGAATGTGGAGGTTCGGAAATGAGCTGCATGGCTACAGTGCAAATAATTATTGCTGGCCCACCTTTACCTAGGTCGTTCTCTTTGTTCACCCAACCTCTCTTCATGAAATCACATGAGGGTGGGGTACACGAACCACAGTATCAGAGTCCCTGAGTCTTATGTTTTTACCCTAGTCTCTCAGGTGTTTTTCTGTATCTGTAACAAAGTACCTGAGATGGGGTAATTTATAAAGGACAGAAGTTTATGTGACTCATGATTCTAGAGACTGGGAAGTCCCAGAGCATGGTACAGCATTTCTGCAGCTGTCAAGGGCATCCTTGTTGCCCGGTCTCTCTTCCTTTTCCTTTATAAAACCACTAATGCCATCGTGGTGGCCCTGCCCTCATGACTTTATCCAAATCCAAATTACATCCCAAAGACCATCCTCTAAATTCCATTAACATATGAATCTGGAGATTAAATTTCCAGTACATGAACTTTTAGGGGACACATCCGAACCACAGCAATGCTGGAGAAAAGGCTTTGCTCCTTTAAGGACTAACCTGGCAGCCCGTCTTAAAAGCACAGTGTAGGGAAGGAATGTTTAAGGAAGGTCAATGTGCTCTCTTCCAAAACCCAGGGGCAGAACCTATTTCGACATCTTTCCATCCGAAGAGAATGCAGATCCAAATGGTCCTCTCTCTGTGCAGCCATCCAAGGTGGCCCGTCCACAACAAGTAAAGGCTGACAGTGATATTGAAGGAAAGGAAAGGAAAGGAGCCTGTTATACAACCACAGGCAGGGGAAGCTGGGGAGATGCAGTCACTTATCTTCCTGCTATATCAGGAGCTTCTTTCTCTTTTCTTTTTTTATGTTCTATTCTCAAAGAGCACTCGTTAATAATTCACACACAGTTACCAATTAAGTAGAAATTTCATTTGAAGTAACAGTAGGTTCAATTAAATGTGTTTGGAAATAAGGTGCATAAATTGCTCTGGAAGGAATTTGAATATTTATGTACATATATGCATTGCGAATGTGAGTATAGGTGCACGTATATGTTTTATACATATACTTTTGCCTAAAAATCAGGGTTTACAAATTGCCTAAAGACGTAATTTGCCAGTCACAGGTCTAATTAGTCATGCATATAAAATGTAACAATGGCTTCGTCAATTATAAGCAGAGGGATCTTCATTTTCATCCCAGTGTTCCTGGAAAAGGCAAAGCTGGTAATTTTTGAGAGTTTACAGTAGAAGAGTGGGGGAAGTTTTTAAGGGGGTTCTTTCCATGGCTTAGAAGTGCTGCAGTAAGCCAGGTACAGTGGCATGTGCTTGTAGTGCCAGCTATTTGGGAGGCTGAGGTAGGATGATCACTTGAGTCCAGGAGTTCAAGGCCAGTCTGGGCAACAGAGAGAAACCCTGTTTTAAAAAAACAAAGACAAAAGGAAATTCTGTAGAGAGCCAGTGTTTGTGGTATATAGTTAGGATCTGCTACTCAGCAGCCATCCAAGGTCCTGAGGTTTAAAAGGGCATGATATTGGCCTCTAGGATTCTAGTAAGTTCTTCTGGCATAAGAACAAGAACAATGGGTTGGGGTTGGCATGAGGACTTACCCAAGGAATAGCTACATGCAGGGTCAGAGAGTTCTACAAAGATAGTCTCGTAAATTCTAAAGAATCAGAGAAAATATAATTGAGAGAAGGTGATAGATATTAAAAAATAAAACAGTAGCATCATTATTTTAATGGATACAAAGACAACCACTTGGCTTTCTTACTTCCTGGAGAATTTTTTCTAGAAGACGTCTTTGGTAAAATAGGAGGAGACAGAGGAGCTCATTCCCTATAGAATGGTGGTGTGGGAGCAGGTGTTTCATAGAGACAATTAGATTCACCACAGTTTTCACCTTTGATTCATGTTGGGGGGTCGTGTTTAGGAGAGATGTCTTACCGCCCATCTCTGCAGAAAGAGGTGTGCTTTCTACTGCAGTTCACTTCCAAAGAAAAGGAATTGTTTGACTCCATCACTTGACTCTTGAGTCAGAACACCTCGGTTGAAATCCTGGCCTGACAATAGCTTTGTGACTTCAGTAGTATTAACTTCTCTGAGCCTCAGTTTCGCTCTCAGTAAAATGAGTATGATAACATTTCTTACCTGATAGGATGACTTTACAGTGAACTGAATTAATATATTGAAATGCTTAGAATAGTACCCAGAACAACATTCAACAAATGTTAGATGTTATTAGTCACTCCTGTTGTTATTGTTATCATTATAGCTCTGAACACTTTTGAAAGCATATGAAAAGACTTTCTGAGTAAGCAAATCAGAATCATAACAAATTCACTAATTTGGAGATTTAAATAGTGAATAAAAAATTGTCATGGAAGTAAATCTATTTTAATAAGATTTAAAGGCAAGTCCCTTGTTTATATTTCTTAGCTATTCCCTGGGAGAATGGGATTTTCCTTCATTAGCTCTGCTGCCAGGGTGGCATATAAAAGCAACACATTTCTCAGTTATCAAAATTCCAATTGGATGCTTCAAATTGGATTGCTTCCTCATTAGCTCATAATCGGCTCTTTCTCTATGCTTTCCCCCACCCCACCTCTACTTTTCTTTAAAAAAACTACTCTGTACTTCCAGTTTCTCCCTCCCCCACCTCATCCCACCCCTCTCTGTTGCTTGTGAGCTCTGTGGGTAGGGTTACAGTTTACACATCTTTGATAATATCACATACCTGATTTGGTGCCTTATATGTTGAAAGCATTTATATAAATAAAGAAATTTAAAATGTAGCCATTGTAGTTTAACCTTACCTAACTGATATTTTCCTTTATGTCTGGGAGTTTTAAATGATTTGCCATTTGTAAGACTGAATGTCAAGTGTGCAAAAAGAATGATAGGTAGAAATCCTAATTTTAAGTTGTTGAGTTTTATAACTTTCTTGCTTGTAGCAGCTATTTTTTTTTTAAAGGACAAAGTAGATCTAAAGACACTGATCCCAAATTCAGTTGATATTTTATTTGAAGAAGATGTGGCACTTTTGGGGGTGCATAGGTGTGGCACAGAATGTTGGCTTGTGATTGAGTGGTCGTGTGAGTAGTTGGGCTGTCTTTATGTCTGAATCTTACATCCAGTAGAATCAGTAAGAGCCTGGTCTGTGTTGGGCAAACCTTTGTCTTGGTTTGCACATGAATGAGGCGTGACCTGTCATCTATCCAAAGTGATGCTAGTGTTTAGAGTCTGCTTTTAGCACACTTGACACTAAGGTTCAGTGTCTCTGCCACTGGTATACCCAAGACTATGCCAAGTTAACTAAGGGACCTTTGAGACTGCTCTCATTGGTGACACTGCAGTGATTTGATGTGCCCACTCAGATGGATGTGCAGAAGCTTTAGGAATGTTCTGGCAGTCAGACCTCCTAGGGTTCTGTTTGGTTTCAATGCTGCTCATGATTTCAGATCAAGTTTGGATGAGCTGAGCCTTACTGGCTGAGCTAGTTCCCACAGTTGCCAGTTTGGAACGCTGCATTCCAGACTGGACCTGTGGGAAGGGCTGGGGTTCTGAGCTGTGGGGAGAGGGTCAGGGGAGGGGCTGTTGTCTGGACCTCTTACTCTGTTTTCTTGGAAAAGAAAAGAACCAGTCTTCTCAGAGACTCTGAGATGGTTGCTCAGTAGAGTGCTATCTTTTCTAGTCCTTCTAGAATAAGACAAAGAGGAAAGTGTGATTGCTGTAATGTATAGGATTAGCTTATGAGAAATGATTCCCATTCTAAGTTAAGTGACTTAGTCCTGGCAACCCTTGCAGTATGTTGAAACTAGGGATGCAATTAACTGAAGAGAAACATTTTATAAAATTTAGCTGGAAAACCCTACATTTACATTAATAGCCCTAACCTCTCCTTATCAGAATAGAAACAAGCATTCCAATGTTGATCCTCTCCTTGGAAACAAGTTTTTTTTTTTTTTTTTTTTTTTTTTGGTCCTTCTCTTTTGGTACTAGGTACACCCAAGGGTGCTTTTACTGCTGAGTCACATTGCCAGTCCTTTAAATTTTTTTTTTTTTTTTTTAAAGTTTGAGATGGTCTTGTAAGTTGCTAAGGCTGACCTCAAACTTGGGGTCCTCCTGCTTCAGCCTCCCAAATCACTGTACTCTGCCCTGGAAAAAAGTTTTAAAAAAATGATCTGAGGGTCTCTTAGTAACCATGTCGTAGGAGTCAGAAGCTGCTTGCTTATGCAGTTCTTTTTGGATTTAAGTTTGAATGAAAATGAAAACCGTTGGTTACTTTGATCTTTGTAAAAATGCCTTCTATTTTTGAAAACTATTCATTGTCACTTAGCACTCTTTTCTCTAGGCTATCTGATCTCAGGTTGCTTCATCATGTTAACTTAGGTCTTCTCCGAAACATGTTGTGCACTCTTAGAAGAGGGATCATGATCAATCTCACTTCTACTGGTCTCTAACCAGGGCTCCCTCAATTTCAAGAAGAGAGGGGAAGATTGGTCTCCTTGGAGTCCTCACTTGAACTGATCCCCCATGCATGGGTCTGTGCTCTCATTTACTCTTGTTACTTCAGTGCTGTGTCTTATCCTTTTGAGTTCAGCTGTTTCCTTCCCAGATGCTGAACTCTTTCTTATTCTGCTCTCCTTCATAAACCTATCCAATTTCCTGTTAAATTTCAGCCCAGTACCTTCTTGTTTATTTGTCCTGCCTTGATCTTTAAAATCTGGTGGCTTCAAAGTCGTTTGGTATTCTAAGCCTGCCCTTGTCCAGGGTACACTGCTTACCTTCAGGTGTGAGTCTGTCTTTAAAGTTGATGAATAACATCTCCTGTAACCACATAACCATAGCTCTGCATTTCTGGTTAGTTTGCTTTTAATAGTCATTAATGTGTACAGGGCCTAGAAGTGTGATATATTGCATGGTACGATCCATATGGAAAGCATAAGTATTGCAAAAGGGTAATGAGATCTCAAACTATATTTTCCAAAGATTGCTGAATGGTCATGGGTATCTTTTGGACTTTTGTTTTCTTACATGATTTTGGGTACACCCTGATTTCATGTCCTCTACTGGAAAGCTTTAAGTGTATTATAGGCATGTGATATGGAAACTTGGGAGCAGTTAAAATCCTTTCCATTACATTAATCATCATGAGTAATAATTAATCTGTGAGGTGATGGGAGAGCTCTGGCTGATGGAAACTCTGTTCCCATCCCTCCCCCCAGCTTACTAGGCATGTGACCTTGGACAAGTCATTTTGCTTTTTATGTCCATTTGCTTTGTCTTCCTTACAGAGTTGATAATTTGAGGATCAAATAATGACTGTAGGAGCATTTGAATAACTTCAATAATAAATAGTGTTGCTACTTATTGAGTATTAATTTATATGATTCTGAAATCTGAGAAAGATTACTTTCTTATTGTAAAAGCCACATAACCCTTACTGAAGAATTGTGTGTTTCTGTTGTCTAGGATTAGAAGATATTTATTGTATTTCTTTATACTGGTTGATCCCTCGCCTTCAGCTACTACTTAATAAGCTATTAGCTGTCAACTTTTAGAAGGTTTTCAGATCACTTTTCTTCAAATACTAGAATGTTCTAAATGACACCTCCTGTTCCCTTCTCTTCCTTTAATTATGATCACTTCATCTAAGTAGTTATGGGCTTTCTTTATGTACTTGTTTTATGTTCTGAGAAAACAGTTTATTGAAAGAACTTCTTGTCTAGCACTGTTGGAAGTTTTGGGAGGTAGCCTTTAAGAGAAACAGAGCAACAGAGCTTCCTGTGAAGGCGTGGTTGACTTTCCTAACCTTGTTCCTGTAGTTCTGGAAGTATGCATGTGTTCATGGAGGTTCTGCTGACAACACCTTCCTGTGGGATAGCTGCTTTTGCTCTAGCACTGTGAAGCCTGTAGGGCATCTCAAAGTGGATATTGATTGTTGCTTTCTGGTAAATAAGAATTGGACATTTTTATTTCTATGTAGTGACTGTGTGACTGTTATTGAGTGTACTTTGCTTCATAATTTATATAACTTTGCCCCATAGAACTTCATTTCCCCCCTTAATAACTTCTTTAGATTGACAGTAACTTAGTAACTTGGGTTAGCAATTGCCTAGCATTCTAAAACAAGGTGAATAGTGAAACTGGGTTGTTATTGTAAGTCATTAGCATTGGGTAGGTTTCTTTTTCCTGCACATTTTATATACTAAACACTTTTTTACTTTATAATACTTTTCCTTGGGAAAAACAGGTAATGTCAAATCCCTTTGGAGATGATTTATTAAGAATTTATACCTTTTTGTGCCATTGGTTATGATGGCATAATATTAAGTTACTGCTTTTTCAAGTATCTTAACTCCCTTAGGGTTCTTGGCTAACTCCAAAGAAATAACTCATATGATATTAGGGCTATTTTTAATATGTAAAAACTAATTTGGGTAAAAAAAATTCAGAGTACAATAAACGGAAAGAAAAGGCTACTTAGAAAACAAATTTGGTGTTTTAGTCCATTCAGGCTCCTGTTAACAGAATATCATAGATTGAGTGGTTTATGAACAATTGAAATTGTTTTCTCATTATTCTGAAGGCTGGGAACTCCAAATTCTAGGTGCTAGCACATTCCATATCTGGGTAGGGACCACTTCCTGTTTCATAGATGGTTCATTTCTTGCTATGTCCTCACTTGGTAGAAGGGGAGAGGCAGTTCTCTGGGATCTCTTTTTTAAGGGTATTATATGAATCAGCTTTTTGTCACTATATAAAGTATCTGTGATGATTAACTAGAAAAGGTTTATTTTGGCTCACAGTTTCACAGGTTCTGATCCATGGTTGGTTGGCCCTGTTGCTTTTGGGCCTTTGATAAAGCAGCACATCATTGTGGAAGTGTGTGGCAGAACAGAACCACTCTCTCCTCATGAGTCTGGGACAGAGAGGAAGAAGATGGGATCAGGGTTCCGCTGTCCCCTTCACGGGCCTGTCCCCAGTGATCTGTAGTCTCCCACTAGGCCCCACCTCTTAAAGCTTCCATCTCCCAACAGCACCACGCTTGGACCAAGCTTTTCACATGTGGTCCTTTAGGGGACAGTCAAGATCCAAAATATAGCAGGTCTTAAGTCCCCTCGTGCGGGCTTTGCCCCCCGGACCTAATCATCTAACGAGGGCCTTGCCTCTTACTAACACCATTAATACCACATTATAGGTTCGGTTTCAACACGTTAATTTCTTGAGGAAAAAAAATTTAGTCTACTGCACTGATAATGGCCGTCTTTTGGTTATTTATAGTAATAATTGTAAGTGTCCTAGCCTAAGGGATTATTAGTAATGTACAATGAATGGTACACAATTTTATTTTGGCTCACATAAGGGAAAGATTATATTTATATATATATATATATATATTTTAAATGTATTTTACACAAACCCAAAGACATACATAAAATATATCCAGGGAAAGCCTCCATTTTATTTTTGTGTAGCCTTGAAAGATGCTGAATTGCTGAATGTTACACTGCCCCTTAGGTGTATTATGTAAAAGATAATTCTTATTTTCTCTTCCTTTCTCTCTTCCTCTCTCCCCCTCCCTTTTTTCTCTCTTTCTCTCTTTGTGGTATGTCAGTTAAGGACTCAATTCCATGGTAAGAAAAAACTACCCTAGAATTATGAGAACTTAACAGCCTTAATTCTAACTTAACTAGAGCTGGACCTGAGATCAGGGTGCGCTTATTCTTTTCATTGCCTTTCCACATCCCTTGGCCCCTATGTCAACTCTAGTGCTTATTTTCCATTCTTTGTTCAAACTCATCCTCTTTTGATGAGTCTCCTTTTTTTGACCTTATTTTAGGGCCTTCCTGAGCCATACAAGGTGGACCTTGTTTGTAGACTTGCCCGTGTTCGATGTTCTACCATCAGAACACTTAGGCAGGTCTCCTCCATTGATGGTTTCCAAGCAGTGCACTCATTAAGTCGTTTTGCAGGAGGTTCTAACATCTAAAACAGTGAACTTGTGTGCATTTCATTCATCACCTTTTGATTCTCCCACTGTTTTGAAATAAGTATTCCAACCTGCTTTGAAGTAGGTTGGTGGCAGCTGTCAGCCAACTAAGAAGAAAAGAGAAGGGGTGTGTTTAGACAGTCTTGTCTGGAAATGGAATGAAGTCTGTCACCCACAATGAAAAAGTTGTGTTGGTTTTTGCTTCATTAAGATGCTCCTAGATGAACTGTAACAATGAATGGCTGCATAGTAAAAGGTTACACAATTTTACAAGATTTTCTTTTAGACACCAGTAGGCCTTGTGCTCCATTTAATATGTTCTGGGACTGAAAGTTGGAAGTCCTCTGCAGCTAACTCCCCCCTACCCAACCTTCTGCCATTACCTTACTAAGGTTTCTTGTTCTATGTCTTTCCTTGCTTTCAGCAAGTGATTAAAGATCAGTTGTATTCATATGAATCATAAAAGTTTTACAAATCTTGACTGCATGTAATTTTACAATTGTAAGGCATCTCAAAAAAACACCCAAGATTTAAATATTTTTAAATGTGTGAAAATGTTATATGTAATGAAAATTATAAAATAAGGGTTTTATTTTTCATATTCTTTTCATAAGTTAAAACCTTTCTGGAAAGCCCTGATATAGAAATGAAATCATTGAACAAGCAAATGTGTTTTATTTTCATTCCACCACAAGAACTTAACATGAAACTAACAAGATGAGCAAGATGTGATTTTAGGAAGATGTATTAAATGCCCACTATTATAAAACACAGTGCTAGATACTCTCAAATTACTTAAGATATGATTCCAGTTCTTTCAGAGGCATTAATTTAGATATGGCCACAGACTTTAAAGCACAAAAATGTATAGGTCTCGACTCTGAGCAGAGCAGCAAGGAGATTCTCATCCAGCTTGGGATCATCACCAGCAAAGAACTTGACCAAAGGGAGAGATTTGCCCCAAAATTGAAGGATCAATGAGGGTTATTTTAGAATATTTTAGATAAGGGGAATTGTACAGGCACATGCTCAAGGGGAAAACTCAAGGTGTTTTTAAGTTGGCTGGAGTGAAAGAATTGAGGTCAAGTTCAAATTTCCAGTGGCTTGGGAGCTTGGCATTGCTACCACCTTCCAGGGGTTCTCAATACAGACTAAGCAGCAGAGTCATCAGGGAGAACCCCGAGAGAGTAGATGCCCAGGACACACCCAGGACATCTTGAATTTGAATTTCTTGGAATGGAGCCCTGAGGCTGGGTGATGGTGGGTCTGCGTGAGAACCAAGCCATAGTCATGAAAAGCCAATGAAGGTGTCGTAAGGCTTCACCCCTCTCAGTGGTTTCTGGTAGCCACCCTCTTACTCCATATATGTCAGTCCTGGGAGGTATTATGTCTGCTGCTGCCACATTCAAACTTGTTCTTTGCTACTCAGGAGGCTGAGGCAAGAGCATCATGTCTTGGAGGCCAGCCTTAGCTACATTGCGAGAACCAGTCTCAAAACAATAAAAAGAACTGGGAATACAGGTCAGTGATAAAGTGCTTGACTATCATGCATGTGGCCCTTGGTTCAATTCTTAGTATCATGAAAAGTAAAAACAAATCTGTAGGTCTTTGAAGCACATGTGATCTGGCTCTACCAACACTTCTTGGGCTTCAACTTCTTAGTCACACCCCCTAATGCCGTCACCTCCTTGCTTTCTCTTCCTTTCTGCTAATATTCCTGTTTTCTGTAACTTGAGCATCCTTGTACTGGTAAAGTCAACACTCTGGCCTCTTAGGTTCTTTGCTTCCTGGATCCAGCTATGTTTTCTCCCTGACCTCTGCCACACCCATACATTCAAGGTCACACTTCAGACTGGCAGTTCCTTCTCAAATTACAGTTTGCAGATCACCTGAGGTCCTCACAGTCCTTTCAATAGTCTGCAAGGTCAAACTGTGTGTATAATATTACAAAGACATCATTTGCCTTTTTCACTATGTTGACATTTGCACTGGTGGCAGAGGCTGGGGTGAATAAAACTGCCAGCACCTGAGTGCCAAACAGTGTCAGTAGCTGTTCCATTCCTCACTGTCACTCACTTGCAGTAAATAGTGCCAGTTTCACTTAAGAATGTCCTTGATGAAGCAGTAAAAAATGTATTAGTTTTATTATATCTCAACCCTTGAGAGCACTTCTTTTTAATATTCTGGGTGGTGAAATGAGAAGTATGCATAGCACATTTCTGTGCAGTGAAAAATGACGGCTGTCTGAAGGAAAAGTGCTTTCGCGATTGTTTGAATTGTGAGCTGAGCTGGCCATTTTTTTCCCTCCATGGAACACCATTCTTGCTTGCAAGAATGACTGGCAGACAAACTCTGGTTATCAGACTTAAGCACTTGGCTGACATCTGGAAAGGAAAGAAGTGGCTTCTCACTTCAAGGAAAACGACTGATTGTTTTGGTTGCCAGTGACAAATTGAAGCCTTCAAGTAAAAATTAAAATTTTGGAAAACTTATATTCACCATTCTGAGCTTGAAAACTTCCCAGGACTGAAATATTTTTCTGATGTGTCAGTTTTTGGACGATCTATATAACTTAGGGAACCAATATTTTCCAAATGACCAATGTATGATGTTACAGAGTCATGCATTGGATAAAAGATCCTATCAAAATGCCAGCTAGACTAAAGGATTTAATACTACAAAGTACAACACATCCATTGATATAGTTGACATTCTAATTGCAACTGAACTTTAAGAAACGAGCACTTGTTGAGTTTTAGTGTAATATTGAGGAATATCCCCAAGTATCTGAAAGGCTATTATAATACCTTTCAACTACATATACCTGTCAGTGGCAAATTTTTTTATATGCTTCAACTAAACAATTTTTCAAGATAAATTAGCTCACGTGTAAGAATGTAGCTGTCTTCTTTTAAGCTAGATATCAAAGAGATTTGTACAAATGCTAAATAATGCCTATTATGTTTGCATGTAATGGCTTTATTGGCATTTTTAAATGAACTAGTGTTTTAAAATGTCTACTTCAATGCCTAATATGGTAAATATCATTAGGTTATTCACACATTTGTGATAAATACGATACTCGATAACCTCTAAGAATGCAAAGGGGGTCTGCGACCAAAATGTTCTGGAACTGCTATTCTAAGCCAAATCAATATCGTAACTATACCACCTCCAAAATCTCAGTTTCAAACATTCAGTTATCCAACCCCTACTCTGTCCTTTTCCCTCATGTGCCCCTCTGTGTCTGCTTGGGAACTTTCAGTTCACTGGTTCTCCTTCTATCTTCCTACCCATCAGGCCCCTCTCATGGCCTGGCTTCCTCCTGACCCAGCTGAGTCTGTAGTCTGGGTTTAAGCAAATCCCTTGTTTCTCAGTCTCTATCAGTGGCCTTGACTTTGTAAAATTCAAACATCCGTCCTCTCAACGACTGCGGCTGAATATCCTGGTGGGAGTAGCATAACCACTGTCACTGGTCTAACTGCAGCTCTGCCTTATTCTCACTCATTCCGGTTCCCTGAGATGACTGTGTACTGTCAGGTCACCCCACACCCTTCTCAACCTAATCTCTACTGCCTTGCCCAATCCTTCCCACCCACCCCTCCTTTGGTCACTGCGATCCTGTCTGCTCCTGGT
Organism: Sciurus carolinensis; assembly: GCF_902686445.1. Taxonomy (NCBI): domain Eukaryota; kingdom Metazoa; phylum Chordata; class Mammalia; order Rodentia; family Sciuridae; genus Sciurus; species Sciurus carolinensis. The sequence continues at coordinate 54,847,523 of NC_062218.1, forward strand.
TTCCCTTCGTCATCACTGAGTACCTTTCATAGATATCTCTTCATCTGCCCAGTGTTAAGGGTTACAGTCATGTAAGGTTTTGTCCTTGACCTTCTTCTCCATCTGGGCATTTTTTAAAGTAATCCAGCTATCTAGCCTTTGACTATAAACACCATTTCTAACACAGTGTCTCTGGCATCTGTGACTCCATCTTGATCTTCCATGAGCTCGGGTTCATTGTCTGTCTGGTGACTCCACTTGGATATCTAATGGCCATCGCTTACATGACATCATCATGTACCCTAAGGACTCCACATTGTGAGTCATTCTTCCTTTCCCTGTGCTCATCACATCTTCCCACCTCCCTCCATGTTCTGAAGGTTCTTTGTTCCCTGTTTTCAAGCCCTGCTTCCACTGCCGTAATCCTCATCCAGTTCTTCCTCTAACTCTCGCACTTACTGGTCTGTCTGCTTATGCTTTACCTCCCTTTAGTCCAGTCTCCTCCCGTCAGCGCGTATCTTGTTTAACACATAAACTGGGCTGCCACTCCTCTGCTTAAAGTCTGCTGATGGCATCTCCATGCAATTAGGTTAAGCTGTTGTCTTTGCAGAAGGAAGGTAGCCTCCTTCCACTCCAACCTCTCTGTCGTGGTCTTCCCCAGCCACATTGGCTCTCCTTCTCTTATCAGTAACCAGTTCTCACTTTAGTCTTTGAATTAAGGCAGAAATTATTTCTCCTTGGATCTTGTAGTCGGACCATCTCTTCATATAATCCTCGTTCAAATGTCGACTTCCTCAGGAAACCTTCCTAGCCCCTCTAACTAAAGCAGCAACCCCTCCTGCCCCTCAAGCCCCAGAATTCTTTAACATACCCCCTACTTTATTATCTTCAGAGCACCTTATGCCTTCTGAGATGTTTTTATTGATGTTCATTCATCTCACTTTATCTGAGCAGAAGTTCCAGAGGGACTTGGTCTCCTCCTGGACTTTGTCTCCTCGTAGGTCTGCAATGCAATTTTTTCATGAACGGATCCATTATGAGCAGCCGCGATTGTGGAACTAGAAGTATGAACGATGCTGCACAGTTGTCGTTGCAGTAACTTGTAACGGGTGTTACCTGTCACTTGGTTTCTTTTTGTCCTGGGACCTTGAAGCTGCTTTCCTCCTTTCTTTCCTTGTAGATTGAAGTATTAGAGCCAACATGGAAATTGATAATTTTGTTTGCTCTTTTGGCAGCAAACAGAATAAGTGATGGTAGTTTGAAAAGCAGGATTATAATGTCTGCATTTCTCAGCATGTAGATATTTTAAAGAAATGTACCTGCTATTTTCTGATGGAAATTTCTGACAAGTTTATCCCTGTCCATTGTAACCCCCTACAAATTTTTGTTCTTTTTCTTTTTTTTTTTTTTAAAGTATTCAAACTGTCTTTAATCTTGGTAGAATCCTTTAAGCCTTCGATTTTGGTATGATGTGCATAAATGTTTTATATTTTATGTTAATCTTGTTAGAAATTGTTAAACTTGAGCAACCTATCAGAATTTTATAAGCTAGAAAGTTATATAGAAGCCAGAAAAAAGTTACATAATGGGAGGTTTGCTTTCTCTCTCTCTCTGTGTCTCTCTCCCTCTCTCCCTCTCCCTCTTCTCTCCCTCTCCCTCTTCTCTCTCTCTTCCTCTCTCCCTCTCTCTCCCTCTTCCTCCCTCTCTCCCCCTCCCTTCCTCTCTCCCTCTCCCCCTACCCTCCCTCTCTCCCTCTCTCTCCCGCCCTCTCTCTCTCCTTCTCTCCCTCTCCCTCTCTCCCTCTCCCTCTTCTCTCTCTCTCCCTCTCTTCCTCTCTCTCCCTCCCTCTCTTCCTCTCTCTCCCTCTCCTTCTCCCTTTCTTCCTCTCTTCTCTCTCTTTTCCCTCTCTCTCCCTCTTCTCTCCCTCTTCTCTCTCTCCTCTCTCTCTCTCCCTCTCTCTCTCTCTCTCCCTCTCCCTCTCTCCCTCCCCCCTCTCTCTCTCCCTCCCCCCCTCCCCCTCTCTCTTCTTTCTCTCTCCCTTTTTCTTTCTTCCTTCAGGAATTGAACCCAGGGCCACTTAACCAACCCAACTGAGCTATATCCCCAGGCCTTTTTTTTTTTTTTTTTTTTTGAGACAGGGTTTCTCTAAGTTGTTAGGGCTTCACTAAGTTGCTCAGGCTGGCCTCAAACCTGAAGTCCTCCTGCCTCAACCTCCTGAGCTGCTATGATTACAGGAATGTGCCACCATGCCCAGCTTGGGAGGCTGAATTAATAATAGTTGATAGATGTTCCTTTTCAAACTTTTCAATGCAATGCTTGTATAGACCATTGAGCAGCTAAAACCTTTTGAAGTCTGCCTTTCCTAAAATCAAGATCCTCCTGCATGCAAGTATGTCTTCTCAGAGTGACCTTTTGCCTCTGAATATTTATCAGTTGTGATGTGAAGCAAAACTGACTGTGAGCAAGTGCTTTCCTGTATGGAAATGAGGCTGTGTAATAAAAACAATACATGGATCGCTGCATTCAAATTTCTGGATAACATGTTCAAGCGTTCTTTTATTTGTATGAAACAGATTACTTAATTTATGGTTCTTTAGGTCTTTAAATATTAATATACTGAGTAGAACCTGGGAATGATTTAAGACTAGGGTTAGCTAATATGTTTTTAATCTTCTGTGTTGCATCATAAATACAGTTTACAATTATTGCTGATAATATAATAAAGTATATTTGTTATATTAATCATTAATAAAGTCATTAATGACTACAATAGTTATTGACTGTCATTACTAATGACTCATTATTCTATGGAAGTTACCACTAGTGTATATTCTGAACATATTTTAACATAGGGTGATTAACTTAAGTGTTGAATTTGTGTAATTGACCAAAACTTGGCTGTGTCTCTGTAGGTCAGGTATACTTAGGGTGATTATCATGACCTTTGAGATAAATTAGACAACTTGCTTCTCTACAGATTTATCACAAATATGTTCTGAGAGGTTCTGGCACTGGTGTGTGATATCTTGGGGTAGCTGGCTGGGTATCCTCTGATGGCGTTGTGTCTCTGTTCCTTTGTGTATCTCTGTCTACAGAGAAGTCTGCTTTTCTTATACCTAATATCCTAATATCAGTTTCCAGCTGCTCTGTATCTCGCCCTAGACAGGCCTGGATGTGTTTACCCCTCTAAACCTCAGTTTTCTGATCTAGTACCATTGAGTTTTTCAAGAGTTCAAGACCAGCAATATTTGAATTTAGATGTTTCTTTAGTTAGGTCTTCATTTCAAAAAACATTTCCTCCTTTTTAGAATGCAACCTAAATAATGAAAAAAAGTCATGTATTTGAAATAGAAGGAATGAGGTCAGGTCCTGATGCCATAGCCTTAAGTGAGTTGCTTAACCTTTTTTAGCCTCTGTTCTTTTCCCAAATGGAGATGGTGATCATTCCATTCATATGAGATTTTTTTTTTAAAGTGAAAATGCCCTGAAAGTATTAATTTTCTTTGCTTTACTTAAAACATGAACTTTTCAAGTTAAAACACTTAGAAATTAAATTCACATATGGTTCAAAATATAACAGTCTTTCATATTTACCTTTGTTTGTATTCTTTTGTTACTGGGGAACTATTTGGGAATGTTTGGGAGGAAGATTTCTTTTGCCCAGATGATTGTAGATCTATGTGAGTATTACTCTCAGAAGCAGACCTTGAACTTCGATAGGCAGTTTTCCAGCTATTATTATTTGCTCTTTGGCCCTTTGCTCCTTCTCCCATTAGGACCTGGGAGCATGGGCTGCTGGACCTGCTGGGAGTGTGTATTGTTAAAGTCCTAGTGTTCACCCCTTACTGATATGGGGTGAGATTCTTATTTTTAAGAATCTTCTATGAGCCAGCCTCCAATCCAGGCTCCTGGAGTTGATATTGGGGGCTAGGAACAGGCAACACACAAACAATTATGATTAATGTCCGCATTTTGGTGCTATGCTGGCATAAAAATGAAGCAGGATACAGGATGAGGGTGTAGCTCAGTGGTAGAATGCTTGCCTAGCTGCACAAGCCTGGGTTCCATCTCCAGCATTGCAAAAGCAAAGCAAAGCAAAATAGGGTAGAGGATCACTGTGTGTGTATATGTCAGGGGCAATATTTTAGATAAGTTGGTCAGGAATGGCCTCTTGGGTAGGTTAACCTTTGTTCAGAATGAAGTGAGATGGCCAGCTTTGGGGTTATCTGTGGCAGGAGCCCTCCATGCGAAGGAGTAGCAAGTGCAAGACCCTGAGGAACTGTATTTAATGTGTTTGAAGGAAAAGAATTAATGTGGTTGAAGTAGAGTGAGCAAGGAAGCAGGAACAGGCTGATAGAGAAAATCAGAATGGTATCAGGCCTGGAGGCTATTGTCAAATCCTGGTCATGTGTATGAGGGGATGCCAAGCCTCTGGAGGGTTTTGGTCAGAGAAGTGATATAATTTGACTTTCATTTTGAGAGGATCATTCTGACTATTAGATTGAGAACAGACTGCAGGGGAGGTGGGTTGAAGTAGGTGACCTGAGAAGCTGTTGCCAAGGGTCACAAGGGACATGACCATGACCATGGATGACCATGGCCTTGACCAGGAAATGGTGAGATGTTACCAGAATGATGGTATTTGAAGGATTCACTGTGGACTGGGTGCACAACCTGTAGCTTCCCTGTCCAGTTTATCAGCTCATTTCCTGTCGCTTCACCAGTCTCTTCCTCGCAGTGGAGGGGAGATGGTGAGGATGGGGAGGCTGTCAGCCTTTTAAGAATTCCTTTGGTGCTTTGAGGAATACTCTCTCTTTGCAAGCAGATTCAGAGAGAAGACGCCAACATGATAAGAGTTCTGAAGTTTTAAGCTTGCTCTGCATACAGCATTTATCATAAAAATGATGTCTTCAAAAAGTTGTCAAAAAGTCATGATAACATTGAATATCTTACTTGGTATCTGAAAGGAGTGTGATCATTCTCACAAAAATCACTTTGCATTATCAGTAATATCTGGTTTTATGCATTGGATCAGTGGTGGGAGTGGGTGGAAAGAATGGGAGTCGCAAGACCAGAACTCTCCCCAACCCCAGATATTAGCCCTACTATGGCCGGATGAACCCACAGGTATGTAGCAATGGAATGTTGCTTTTTAATCAGCTTTATCAAGATAAATTATATCTTGATTTAAATTTAAATACCATGAAGTTTACTCATCTTAAGTGTAAAATTCAGTGATTTTTAGTAAATGCACAGATTTTTTTTTGCCCTCACATCCATTTGTTGTAACTCTTGTTCCATTCAGTGAAGTGGTTTTGTTATCCTTAGAAACATCCAAGAGTTACAAATAGCCATTAAGCTTGTGCATACATGTATAAAAGATCAAATCAAGAGAATGATCATGTTATTTAGGTTGCAATTTGAACTCTTTAGGCAATCAGAAAATGTGAGCTGTCTTGGAAACTCAGAAGACCATATTTTGAGTCACAAACTCTTTTAGGAACCCGAAGCATTAACACGTGCAGATACCATCAGCTTGTCCATATTTTATATAAAGAACATTGCAGGCAGATAGTTTGGACAGTGTGTTTTTAGTGATTGCTGGGTGGAGGAAAGTCAAAGAGATCAGTTTTCATCAATGTTACAGATTTGTTCCTGGGTTAGTGTGTTCCAGGATTTTATGACTAAGACACAAACTTCTTGAGTACCTGATTTTCCCCCATAATCATTTATATCTCATTTTATTAGATATAATAAAAGACTGTTTGGAATGCTACAATCATCCTTTTAAAACTATGCTCAGTCAGGCTGACTCATTTGTTTATCAGAAAAATAGCTGTAATATATTGAGTACTTAGTAAGTGCCAAGTGTTTAACCTCAGTTTCCTTATCTGTGAAATGGGAATCCTAATAAATACTTCATGGGTTGTATACAAGGCATTTCATTGTGGCAGTTAAGAAATAATTGGTAATTGGTGTCCTTTATTTAATAAGCATTACTCCTCCCTATAGCATCATGCCCCAGGATTGAGCTACAGGTTAGACTCGGTTGACTCCAGAGTTACTCCACCTCATCTCTCTTGCAAACTCCTTTCTACTTCTACAGCCTCTAGTGCTTGATGCTTTGCTTCCCTGTCTTAAGAGCTGCTACTGATCACTCTCCTTGATGCTCCAACTTCCTTCTTTCTTGTCTTTTCTTATGTGTCAGAATCTCACTACCTTCACGCACAGAGAGAAGTTTCACGTGTTGGAGGATGCTGGGTGCCCTGGAGGAAGGATCACCCAAGCCAGCCTGAGGGGTTTGGAATTTCCTGGGTCAAGCTGTGAGAGTTTGGTGCTCGCCAAGCCTCTGGAATAACCTCCGTGTTCATGCATGATTCCTTTGGTGACCTAGTTCTTAGATGGGGATTCATTCAAGAAATACTCCAGAAGCCATCTCTGGAGAGTAGAAATTGGAGGGGCAGATTTCCTGCTTTTTATTTACATGCAGTAATTTGGCATTCAGCGTGCACAGATTCATTGGAGATCATCTAAAGATTAAACTTACTGTGTGCCGTCTGCATTTCCCTGTAGCTTCCTTTTTTTTCTCTTTTTAATGGGTAGAGCGTGAGCATGTTCAGAATGATAACGCCAGAAACCTCACCGTAATTAAATACATGTGCTGCTTCAGTTCTACAAAAGTCCCAGGTGTGTTTCTAATCTCTGCTTTACTAGTACATGGGGATTTTTTTAAAAGACAAAAACAAAAGATATAAATGATAAAAAAAAAAAAAAATCTGAGCCAAATACCTAATTATACAGACGAATGTCATGATGTTATGTTGGACAGCAAAGTCGGATCCTGTTTCACGGCAACAGTTCCAGGTTCCCCTGAGTCTGCGGTGACACCTCCATTTAAGATGCAGTGGAATGAAAACCTGAGGGACTGCAGCACTGCGTTTTCAGAGTGTGTTCTTGTAGCCTGCATTTGCTATTAGATGTTAGTTAAAAACTGAGCACTCAGAGCTTCATGATTTGTTAGCAGAAGGCATGTTTCCCTGAGTCCCTTGGAGTGTATTCATTTTATTATAATGAAGGGTTAATCACTCCACCAAAATTAATAAATCCAAAGCCCTTCTGCATGTCATAATAACAGCTAACACTTTAAAATTCTTGCTGTGGGTTAGGCAGTCTGTTGGAGACTTCACATAGATGGTTTTGTCATCTTTCAAATACCTTTCACAGGAAGGTTCTATTACTATCCAAAATACACAGGCAGGGAAGCAAGACCTGGGTGAAGTGACTTTCCCGTGGTCTCACATGCTGTGGTCAGTCATGTCAGACTGTAAAGCCTGATGGCCTTAGCACACACTCTTTGTTGCTTTGGGTCTTAAGCACACTCAGAATAAGAATCAATCTGGGAGCTTGATTAATATTAAAATTCCTGGGCCCTATATAGACAAAGATGAAGTTAGCGAATCTAGGTGTAGCCCAGAAGTCTATATATTTAACAAGCCTTCTGAGCAATGGTAGCTAAATCGATACAGGGACTGGTCCTTGAGAAATATCTGTCCTGTCCCCAGAGTCTTTTTTTATCCTCAACAGTACAAAGGACTTTGGGGGAAACAGAGACCTGAGAGGAGTTAATCCTCATGTGTAGTGATGACTGTAATTCATGCCTGGGCAGAAAGAGCTCTGTAGGACCCCCAAGGTGAGTTGGAAGACAAAGCAGAACCCCAAACCCACTTTTATCCATAATGCCGTGCGAAACGAAAGGGCAGCTCATAATTTGACATTTAAATTCTTGGGAAGTGGGAGCATTATTTGAGCTTAACAAAACACATTATCCTATATGTTCTTTAAAGGAACATGTATTACTTATTAAAATGAATGGTGTCCATAAATTCTTTTTGCTTAATGATATTTCAGGAAAATAAAATGTGTATTCTATGTGAGTAATAAAGGAAAAAGTAATAGAAATTTTGTGTTTCTCTAAAATCATCAGACAAAACCCTCAAACTAATGATTGATAAACATTCCTCATCTTCAGTTTGTTGCATTCTTTGGACCTGGCAGTTTTGAGTCATTGCCATTATGTTAAAAAAGAGGTTTAGCTCTCTGGTGATGATCCAGAGGGTTTGACTTGGACTTATAAATATTCATCATGAACTACTCATTATTCATGAAATGTTTTGACCATAAGAAACTTTGTTCTTTGGCCTCATACGAATGTTCAATGATAATAGTAATAATGATTTCTGCATACTCCAATTAAGTCAGGAAGTTACAAATGCAGTACCAGTCTTTCAGGGTTTCTGAGATTTTTACTTGCGGTTTATCCCCACGGTAACTTTAAAGGCTTCGCGGTGCTGTTGGAATCTCCAACAGTGAGGCCCTCTTTCCTCTGCCCTCTTTCCTTAGCTTGCTTCCTACAGGGAGACCCCCACCCAGTCTGTTAAGACCCCAAATAAGAGGCCAGCATTGCTTTCCTGCTCCTGAATTCTAGTTCCCCCTGCTGAGTCCTGTGAGCAAGCCCTGATGTTGAAAGTGCTGAGAAGTGTCCCTTTTGTGGACTGGAAGTTTGTTAATGTCTAGCATACAGATGACTTTAGCTTGCCACTCACCACCTGGCTCTTAGTCTGGCTGGTGTTCTGGTCCCATGTGCAGTGATGATGAAGTCATGCTGTGTGTTCCACACCTGATTTGGGATGCAGATGGGGAATAAGATGCCTCTTTTTTTTCTTTGATGAGGGGTATTAGTTTCCTAAGGCTGCCGTAACAAAGTATCATAGACTCAGGGGCTTGAACAAGGGAAGTTAATTTTGTCACAGTTTTGGAGGTTGGAAGTCCAGGAGGAAGTTGTCAGCAGAATGAGTTTATTCTGAAGCCTCTCTTCTTGTCTCCTAGTTGATACTATTCTTCTTTTATCTTGACATAGTCTTTCTTCCGTGTCTGACTGTGTCCTAATCTCCTTTCTTATAAGAACATGTGTCATACTGGATTAGGGCCTACCCCCAATGACTTCATTTGACATGATTTCTCCAAAGATCCTATCTCCAAAAGTAATCAGTTCCAAGGTACCAGGGGTTAGGACTTCAATATTTGGATTTCTGAGGAAAGGTTAGAATGTAGAGCGATGGGAATCAAGGGCAAGGACACGTGTGGTGGGAAGGAACGGTAGTTTTCATATTCTGGAACCCTTTTGTGTTGACATCATCGGCCTGGCTTCTTTGGGTGGCATGGGCTCACCCGTGCTTTAGGAAAGAGTTCTGAAGACGGAGCCTGTGTTCACTGGTAATAGTAACAGCTACCATTCAAGTGCCCACGTGTACTGGCCTTTCACATACTCACTGTGGTGCTCACTGGGGTGAGGAGGATGTTGGGAGAGCAACTTTACACAAGAAGACTGGCATTTAAAGAATGTCAAAGAGTTTTCTGAGCTCATATAGCTTCCAAGTGAGAGTTGAAGCCCACTCTGCACTGCCTGTCTTGGTTGACCACACTGTGGGCTCCACACCAGGCTCATGGTTGTTGCCTGTGGAAAGAGCGCAGGGCTTGGATTTGGAAGCCAGGTGACTGGCTTGACTTAACCACCAAAGTTTGACGACCTCGGGGCAAGTGTAACTCTGAACTTGAGTTTCTTGATCAGTCGAGTGGAATTAGTGTTAATATCTCTGTCACCAGATTGTGCGAGGACTAAATGAGAGTGTGAATGGGCTTCTCAACATTTCGGAAGCTCTCAGTTGTGTTGAATTTTTATAAAAGCTACAGTCCAGAGGTACACAAAAAGCCCAGTTTTTGAGCTCTTCATACTGACTGGAAAAGCCCCTTATACTCTCCGTTTTAGTTACCTTTCCTTTTTGCTGGTACTGGGGATTGAACCCACTACATCCCCAGACCTTGTTTTTTTTATTTTGAGACAAGATCTTACTAAGTTGCTTAGGGCCTCTCTAAATTCCTGAGGCTAGCCTCAAACTTTTAATCCTTCTATCTCAGCCTCTCAAGCCACTGGGATTACAGGTATGTGCCACCATCCTTGGCTTAATTGCCTTTTCTGTGAAGAGGAGACTACTCAGAAGTCAGTGTAGTCTGTTCTGACCTCCTGGTCAGGACGGAGTTTGTGGCTGGCCCTCTGCTTTCTTTTTTAGAGTGTCAAATGGTCATTTCCCTGGTGATTGTGAGCACATTTGGCTACCATTAAGGTCTTAGATGAGCAGGCTGTTTGCAAACCTATTTAGTAGCCATTAATCACTTAAAACAACAATCATATGTCCAAAAACTTGTTTCGGTTTTCAGTATATTACCTTTGACCTTGAATGAATTTTGACCATGAATGAATTTCCTGGGGTAGTGGCAGTGCTTCCAAAAGTAAAACTGAGTCAGGGGAAAAAACATAATATTAGAAAGGGCTAAAATCCCTAAATAATCCATATTCATAAGAATTTTTTTATAAGAGATAATTGTAGGCTGTGCAAGACATTTGAAAGCATATCAATTTCTTTATTAGGACTTCAGCTGACTTTAGAATTGGGGTTTTTTTCTTAGATGTCTGTTACTTCTTTATTCTAATGCTGCCCAAAATATTTTTTAATTCATTTTTTAATTCTAATTTGTTGTACATGACAGTAGAATGCATTTATACATTTTGATAGATCATACATAAATGGAGTGTAATCTCTCATTTTTCTGATTATACATATTGTAAGATCACATGTACTTGTATGTAATGTCTGTTTCACTCTACTATCTTTCCTGTCCCTGTACCCCTTCCCCTCCCTTCACTCCCCTCTACCTACTATAAAGTAACTCTATTCTTCCCTATCCCTCCTCATTGTGAATTAGCATCTGGATATCAGAGAAAACATTCGGCCTTTGGTTTTGGGGGTTTGACTTATTTCACTTAGCATGATATTCTCTAACTCCATCCGTTTACCAACAAATGCCATAATTTCATTCTTCTTTAAAGCTGAGTAATATTCCATTATATATATATATGTACACACACACACACACACACACACACACACACACACCACATTTTCTTTATCCATTCATCTGCTGAAGGGCATATAGGTTGGTTCTTTATTTTAGCTATGGTGAATTGAGCTGCTATAAACATGGATGTGGCTGTGTCACTATAGTATGGTGATTTTAAATTCTTTGGGTATAAACCGAGGAGTGGGATAATTGGGTCAAATGATGGTTCCTTTCCAAGTTTCAAAATAATTTTTTATAGGTACTGCTGCACAGAACTATCCTGAGACATTCTTTAATTTTTTCTTTTTTCTGTTAAAATGATGAAATATTTCACCCTTCCAGAAAAGCACCAGGAACATCAGACATCACCCAGATTTCATTGTTGATATTTTGCTTTGTTTCAGATTTGAAAATACTCTGTCTTCTGAAGCTTGAGATCATCAGTGTTCTACATTATAGACATCAGAGAATGTATGTTCCAGTCTTGACATTTTAATAATATGTTATATTCAGGGTTATTGAAGCCTCATGATGAATTTTTAGGGCCAAATTGTCATTCTGGCTATTTATTTCCCTATAATTACTGTAAAACTGATTTTATATTCAATCATGTGAATTCAATTAAATTCAGTTACATCCAATATTCATCTTTCATATCTGTACTTTGTGTTTGAATGCAGTATGAAACCCAGTCCCAAATCTACCAGTTAATGCTGGTGCTGCCTCACCAGAGGCCATACATTGAAATTAGAACCACCAAACTGCTTGAATCCCTACTTTTTGACTTACTAACTTTGTGATTTCTAACCCCTCTGAATTTCCTTTGCCACCTATGGATTTGGCAGTAAGGAGATTTTAAACTTTAGTAAATGAGGTGTTCCACCAAAATTTGGTACCATACCAGCTAATAGACTGTGACCATTTTGATGTTGGGGTGGATTGTCTCCATTTCAGCCAGCAGTTTAGAGACACCTTTGGCTCTCATTATAAAAGGGAAGAAGCTTGCTGGTCTGTCTGCTTTTCTCTACTTTCCTGAAGTCAGAACTTGCCCTCTGTGGTTGGTGTGACCTGACCCTGCTTTGATCCCCCTATCAAGTGCTTTAAGTTGAGCTTCCTCCAGCTCTCTCCTGGATTGAGTAATTTTTAATTATAGGAACAATGTGACTGCATACAGATTCATTCTGATATGATTTCCCAGAGGAAGCAATGTTTGACTTTTAGATGGAGAACTATTGTATGCTTTTTTAAAACTCTGTGTGATATGCAGTGTATGTTTTATAACATAGAAAGGCCACATCAAGGTGAGAGTATTAAGATTTTTAGTCTCTTACTTGATAAGAGGACTAAAGAGAAGGACTTGGTAGTAGCACCCTGACCTTGTTAGGTGGGTGGGGTTTTTCTCACTGAAGATTTTCCTCCCCCTTTATTTTCCCTCCTTAGATGTGGGTCTGCAGACATCTGTGTATCTTCTTGAGCCCAGTGGATTCACTTGAACTTCTATGCTAAAATCTTGCCCTATTTTTGTTAGCGTAAAATAGTAGATTGAGTTTTTGGAAGAAGGGAATTCTAAGTTTTAGAGTCTTTTTATTTGGAAAAAAAAATGATCACTTTCCTTCTGTTAGAAGCATTGGTTTATTTTTGTTTGCCAGAGACCTAATTCTTCCTCTTTCCTTTTGGACTGACTGATGGGTCAGCAGTGGTCTCCTTTCTCTTACTGTGTGAGAACCTGCCAAGCTTGGGATTGCTCCCAGCATTACTTTCCCAAGAGGGACTTATGAGTCACTTGGATCTAGTGATTAAAAAAGAAAAGAAGATAGTTTTTTTTTTTTTAAACAACTTTTATTGACATTTGATTTATATAGAGAAACATATGCATGTTGTGTGTATAATTTGATGGAGTTTCTTGGAATAAACATATTCACATAACCAGTTTCCAGTTTAAGACTATTATTCCAGAAGCCCCCTCACCTCCTTCAAGCCAGTGCATCTTCCCAGAGATAACTACCATCCTGAGCTCTTAACACTATGAATAAGTTGGTCCTGCCTTTGAACTTTATATAAATGTCATGACAGTATGTTTGATTATGCTTTGTTTCTTTTATTGAATATATATTGGTGAGCGTCACCCTCGTGTGCAGTGATAGTTCATCCTTTCTGTGTAGTTATCCCATTGTATTATTAGTTTCCTACTTCCATTGTAACAAATTATCACAAACTTAGTGGCTTAAAACAGCACCCCTTAATTTTTTTTCTTTTTTTACAGTTCAAGAGGTCAGAAGTCTAAAATCAGTTGCACAGGGTTAAGATGGAGATGTTGATGGTGCTGCTTCTTCCTGTGACTCCAAGGGGAGTCTCTTTCCTTATCTTGCCCTGCTTCTAGCAGCTGCCTGTCTGCCTTAGTGGTGGCCCATTCCTCTGTCCTCAAGGCGTGTTACTCTAGTGTCTGCTTCCATTTCACATCACCTTTTCTTCTGTCTTCAGATCAAGCTGCCAGCTTCTTATGAGAACACCTATGATTACATTTAGGGCCCATCTGGACAATTCAGGATAATGTCCTAATCTCAAGATTCTTGATTTAGTCACATCTGCAAAGTCCCTTTTGCCATGTAAGGTAGTATTCACAGGTTCAGATTAGGATGTGGATATTTTTAGGGACCATTTACAGCCCACCACACTCTGTGATAACACTAGAACTTAATTTATCCATTTTACTGGTGGACTTTTTGTGTTGTTTTCAGTGTGGAGCTATTATGAATCATGAGAATCCTTGAGCGTATTTTTTCGTTTCTTTTATGCACACATCCTTGTGTAAGCACACATGTGCACATTCACACACACATACACCTTTTTTGTGTATGCAGATGTTCCTCAATTTATGAGGAGGTACATCCTAATAAACCCATAGTAAGTTGAAAATATTCCAAGTCAAAAATGCATTCACTATACCTAACTTACCAAACATCATAGCGTAGCAACACAGGGTACCCCAGAAAGTTCAGTTGTTTCACTTTGTTATCCCACAGCTGACTGGGCACTGGGATCTGCTATTGCTCAGCACTGAGATAGAGTGTCAAGCTGCTTGTCACTAGCTGAAGATAAGAGCAAAATTCAGATTCAACATGAAGTTTCTATTGCTGTATACCACTTTAGCATCATGGAAAAGCCAAAAAAACCTAAAGCAAACCATCTTAGGTTGGACCACCTGTAAAGACAGGAATCAGTCACATGAGAAGTGTAAGTGCACCATTAGAACATAGTATAAAATAGTTTTCTAAAGTGGCTGCACCACCTTTGTGTCCCTTCTAGCACTGTATACATGTACCAGGAATCTTTTATAAAAAACAGAGCAAATTTGGACCCAGGAGTTTTGTTCCAGAATTAGACCCATCGATATCCTTGATTTTAGGTCCTTTGAATACAGACCAGAGTTTTCCAAAATGTGTTTGTGTGACCAAAGTCTTAAGGAAACTCTGGGAGAAAAGCCTTTCTTTTAATCAAAGGAATCAGGGAACTATTGAACCCTGCTGGGAGACTCATGCTACAGATGAGCTTATTAGAGGTCATAGCCTATTTAGTTTGTCTACATTAAGTCTACCTAGTGGATTTGACTTTGACTCAGTTTCCTTCTTTTAAAATCTCAAGGCAAAGTTCTAAAGAATACCCTTTGAAAATTTTGAAATTAACTACAACTTGGGATATCTTTGCTAAAATATATAGCAAATATAAATATATTTTCCTATAAAAAATAAATATATTTTCCTATAGAAGGAAAATATAGTCTGCCTTTGATTATTCTCTCCATAATATAAAGATCTATCTCTAGACAAGTACAAGCTATAAGAAAATGGGTTGAATTTGCTTCTATTTGGTTTTCATTTAGTGAGGGCTGAACTTTTGAGGCAATTGATTTACATTACTGGGATCTTAAATTTTGCACCAAGAAGTTCAGTATAAAAAATAATTTTTACTAACTTGGAACAGTGTTGGTGAGATTCATACAATCTGATGTACATTTTTCTCCATCTAGGTCTCTCCACACACATTCCCCCATTACTGCACTTTTAGAGAATTCTATACAGCAGCACATAGCTGAGGGAGAATTCCTCTTGGTTTATTCTTTCTCTTTGTGTGTGTGTATCTCTTTAAATTCTTGTTCACCACCAGTACCTCTCCCTGTACTGAAGCCCAGGATTCCTTCTCTGGGACATATACCCTACCCAGAAGCTACTCAACTCTTCTTCAAACAACCCTTTACTTCTGGTTACACATAAATCTGCTGGTTTTGGTCTGAGGAGGAGATGGTGGAAATGATGGGCCATGTAAGAGAAGCACTGATAATGGGTAGAATTTACTTTAGAAGTTAAATTAGCCACATTGTATGTATACCCCTGAGCATTACTCAGTCTTCCTGCCTTGATATTGAGCATTAATCTAGACATGACGCAGAATGTATTATTCGAATGATATTTTCATTATGAAGTTTGGGGTTAATTGCTTACTCCGTCCATTTCCTTTGTATTTTTTCTTCAATTGAATCAAGACTTCACTAGAACTTTCTAAAAAATGCTTTAGTTTTTGTATTACATATTGCAGACTTTCCATAATCATGGAAGAAATGGCCCTCTTGGGAGTATGCTGTCATGCTTTTATTAGTGGGGTCATTATCAGTATTTATCTCCAGTGGCTGGTGAGACCTCACTACAGAGGCCCACAGTGGAGACTGGGAACTGAGTTTTAGATTGGAGTTTGGTGATGTCAGTTTTAGATCTGAGGACTTAGAATCGGAACGTGGATTCAATGGCCCCTTCAAGTCATGCCTTTCTTGATGGTCTAGTTCTCTCTTATTGATGATTGATGAAAATAATCCTGGTAAGTGAAACCTATTTGCATGTGTCTACTGCTCTTAGAAAGTGCCTGATTTTTATATCCATATATTTAATCCTTATGATAACCCCCTGAGGAAGGTCTTCTTTTTTGTTTTTAAGATGAGCACAATACCTTTATCTTATTTATTTATTTTTATGTGGTGCTGAGGATTGAATCTGTCGCGGCCTGCGGCAACAGTTGCACGGATATTGTTACCGCCTGCAGCAACAATTGCGCGGGTATTTATTGGAGGTGGACTGGAAACGAACTACTTCTACTATCTTTGTTTTAGTGGGCTGCTTTCTTGCTTGTTTGCTTGTTCCCTAGCTTATAGAGGAAGTTTTAGAGAAAGAGAGAGAGAGGAAGAAAAGGCTTTGCTTAAAGAAGAATCTTTCCTTATCGGAGAGGCTACACTTTCAGAGATGCTACTACTTCTTAAAGTTCTGCTGCTGCTGCTTAAAGGTGTATCCTACATCCTGTGTCCTAAAGGTGCGTGCTAGAAGTGCCTGCTAAAGGCGTGTCTATGGTGCATCCCGCATACTGCGATCTGCCATCTGCCTTCTGCGATCTATCAGAGGTGCTGCTTATACAATGTGCTTATCCGTCTGTGCTTCCTATAGGTGTGTGTCTTATATACCTAAGGCAGCCAATCAGCTTAGGACTAAATAGCACGGTTGGAGCATGCGCTACGGTACCAATTAAGAATAAGGAACATCTGTTGACCACTAGCACAAAGGAGACATTAACTAATCAGGCAAAAGTAGATCACACCGTGTTAATACTAACTATACGCCACCTCTTGGCTCAACGCCAGCCACCATCTTAGGGTTACCCAAACATGTCTTCTGCATGAATCCAGTGCTTCAGATGTGCTAGGCAAGCATTCTACCACTGAGCTACAATCTCAGCCCCAGAGAAAGGTATTCTTATATCCCTAGTTGATGGATAAGAGTTGAGACACCAAGTCTTATTTAAAGTCACGGGCTGTTAAGAGGATCCTGCATTCACACCCAGCCAGCCCAGCCTGAGTCCATGCTCTCGGTCCTTGTACTAGACTGCCTCTCTGACTACATAGCTGTCTCATCAAATTGTTTTTCACTCCGGTCTCCATTTTTTCAGCTATTTAGTGTACAAGGGAGAGACCTGAGTAACATGTAGGTGTGCAAATCTGGGCCATTGCTGGTTGCAGATGGGTTTGTCTCTGGTGGCCTAGGAGATTCCATGAGCCAACCATCCCTGTGTGTGTACCATTTTGACCAGATGATTGAACGATACACCATATTTCCGTGTTTTCTCCTTAGAGAACACAGAATGGATTTCTGGCTTTAAAGATCTAGAAGCTGGAAAGAATGGACCCCTCAAAAGAAGATAGTAAGTAGCATTGAGACTTCTCTCTTGGCATGCCTGTTAGTACCTGCCTCAGGCTTGGGCTAATCCCATAGCACAACAATTAAAGTTCTTGTCACCTTTCTCTCCTGCATATTGCGTTGCTCCTGTGATTGTCCTTGGCAGTTGGGAAATTCATTTTCTTCTGCTGGCAAACCCTGTTTCCTCATGGGAAGTGAATTTTCTTAAATCCAACATCTAAAGATAATACCCTTAAGCTTTCTGCTATTACTGCTTCTGTTGGTGCCCTCTGCCATTTTTGTTGTTATTGTTGTTTGTTTTTTGTTGTTTTGTTTTCCTCACTTTTTAGACGGACTCTTGTCTGTCTGTTGTACTTTGCAGTGGGGTCCTACCTGCATCTCTGCTGAGCTGGTTTCATTCTCTACTTCATTAGAGGGTCAGTACTCCAGTTTACATTCTCCCTTTCTACTGGTATTTGAATCTGTTCTTCCACCTAGGGACAGGCCTTAGGCTCACTGGTTCTTGAAGTCAACAAGCACGGCTGTGTGTTACTCCTGGGGTCCATGATGACTTTCCAAGAGGTAATGGGCCCATAGAGAGTTGTAAGGAAACAATTTCAGATCTGCATCTTCCCTGTGCATTCTTTCCTAAAATGGATCTGCCAGGAACACACTTGTACTAATGGGTTGCTTGGCTCTTCTTCCCCCAGATCTTATCGTGGTATACAGTCACAGGAAGCAAACTGCTTCCCACAGGGTGCCATACAAAGGAACAATCAGAATATCCATCTGGTATTGAGAAAGAATTTAATGACTTGGAAATTAATCTTTTTGAAAATCAAGTGATGTTTTAGAACAAAATTGAAATGACCCTAAACAGTTTGTCAAGGAATAGTGATTGTCATATAAGATTAATCATATGTGATTTTTTTTTTTTTTTTTTTAGCGTAAATCTCAGGAGTTCAAAGCATTAAGTGCCACTTCTGTAACAACACTTCTTCCATTCCCACCAACTTATTGACATGAACAAGGTTTTTTGGTTTATATTTCTCATGCCAGGAAATGATACAGAATTGCTGTTGAAACATTTCTTATTCTATCAATAAAATAATATGCATTTATGGACAGACCAACTGGAAAAAATAAACCATTCCTATATATCTTGTTGAGAAAGGCATTTCCAATAAAATTTTACTTTTATGTTTTAATTTTTGATTATTAAAAATTTTTACATTTATTTGGTCAAATTGCACTCTATTAATAGTGGTAATAATAATTGAATCCAGCTGAACTTTTTACTCATTAGGACTATTGATCAGAGAAAGTAAATATTAATTTTCATAACTTTTTTGCAGAAAAGTATGATAGTGTGATCAATAAAAATTTTAAGATCATTATATTACAATAAAATTCTGTGGGGGAAATGGAATGAAAATACAAGTTTAAGAAAAAACTGAATATATGAAAGTGAAAGAAAAGGTCATACATGTATTTTTTAATATGGATCATGAGTATCAAGTCACTATGATATTTAAATAACAATGGATATATTTAAAAGCTTGAATAAAGGCAGTCATTTAAAAATGTCAATATTTTTTAAATGCCAGAAATTAGACTGCATGCTGCTGTTTAAACTTAAGATGAACAATTTTAGGTGTTAACTTTAAATGTTGTTAGGGCATATAAATATTTCATAATTCTTTGAATTTGAAGCAGAAAGATTTCTCTAGGATAGCTGTTTCTCTGGCATACTGAACCCAGACAAGTAGGGGTCTGATGAACCTTGTTCCGTTTTTCTCTCCATCACCTTGACCACATTAACCAGTATAGCAGAGTCCATGTTCCTGAAATGATGTCACCTTTCCTGGTCTCATCTTTCCCTTCTGTTTTGACTAAGTTCCAATGCACTAACATTCATTCACCAAACATGACTCCTAATGTTCTAAACCTGGGTCACACAGTGGAGAGGATGGGGCAGACTGGCCATCTGGGTCCCAGGTAATGAGCACTAAACTAGAGGGGAGCAAAGGTTTTCAAGATACGTTGGAGCCTGAAGAGGAACGATTTCTGGAGGAGCTTGGACTTGGGCTAAGCTAAGTCTTGGGGGATGAGGACCAAGACTGGACTAGACTCTAACCAGCAAGGGAGAGGCAACACCAGTACTCCTGGTGTGGGTGATGAAGAGGAAGGAGTTGCTTCCTGTAAAAATGCTGCCATTGAGATAGAAAGCTGACATTCTTCCACTCTGGAGGCAAAGGATGCCTGCTTCTGTGTTCTTTTAAACATTTCTTCTTTAAATAATTGTCTTATCTAGGCCAAGGACAAAGTGGCTATTTTAATGTTATAAAGTAGTTGCTTATACTCATTTCCATAAAGAGTGCCTCCTTTGGTGCTTTTGGTTTTGACTGTTCTCTGGCAGATCGTGGGTGAGTGGCATATCCAACATATTAATCCTGACATATGGTTACACCCACTGCAGCCTCAGCCAAGCAGTCCCTGGGGATTACAGAGGCATAGAGTGAAATTTCCCAAGTTGGAACAAGGCTTTCAGAAATGAATTTCTCTCTCCACTCTGAGTGACTTTGTGACAATTTCCCTGGGGAAGTTGCTAGGCATTTAATAGATCTCCATGTTAGGAAAACAAATTCTTCCTAGCATTTCAGTCTAAGGTGCTCCCTGCCCCTCCTCAGTTTTGTACCATGGAGACTGAATCTAATCTCCTTTATGTTCGTATTTATAAAATGTTTCTAGATGATTGTCTCTTTCCATTGTCATTTGGATAGTCCCAGGAATTAGTTGTCTTAGTCATTCCCAGTTAGACACAGACCCACTAACTGCCTGAGGAAAGGAAGGAGGCCATGGGACCTTGGGTCCAGGCCTGGTTCCCATCACCGCCCACAGCTGTTAACCTTCCCCCATCCCTGAGTGCTCACTGGGACCTGAGGGACTGCATTTCAGCTGTGACAGTGTTTTGTTGCTTTTGGCCATTGCACAGCAGCTCACATCCTGTGTGCTTTTAAAACAGTCCTTCTTATAAAGATTCTTTTCAGGATCTTTAGGTTTATGTGGTTTGAGACACACAGAGAGGCTATGCATGTATTTAAAACCAGTGTTTAGTTACCTCTGCTAAGGAAATAAAACAAAAACAAAAGGGGCCACATTTGATGGTATCAATTTTTGAGCTTGCCTTTAAGTTCAGATTATTGTTAAAAGGTTTTCTTACTTATTAAATCGGACACACATCCTCCTTTATGTGCGGGTATTTTGTTAGTTTACTAGGGACATTTTAGGGAAGACTCTCATTTGGTATCTCTTAAGCCTGAGGGACCCATTATGGACAAATCCAGGTGCCCAGCAGATGTTGAGAGTGTGATTGGGTTAGGGTGAGGAAGCAGCTACCTTTGTATGCCCACTGTGCCACATTGCATGGTGCAAATGTGGCTGCCATGTGTCCCAGGGAACGCTTTTTAGAGAAAGGGCCTAAGGGCTTGACAGATAACCTTAAAGATGTCTATTACAGGGATAGTGTACATGTTTGAAAATACCACTGACTTGTTTTAAGGAATATCACTGATTTTTTTTTTTTTTTTTTTTTTAAACCAATTCCAAATCTCCTGAAGCTTGTCTGGGTGACATTATTGTAATGCTTTGTTATCTGCCTTGAGTCTTCCTTCTCACTTGTGTCCTGCATTTGAGGTCTTATTCCCTGTTGTTTATTCTCTATGATATGCAGTTTTAAAAAAATTTTATAAATTGGTACATTATAATTATATATAATAGTAAAACCCGTTGTTATATATTTGTACATGTGCACAACATAATTTCTCTTTTGTGCCTCTTGTTTAACTTCAGTTTCATTGTTCAGTCAGTGCAGCTCTGCATTTTTAGCACTGTCTTTATATCTTCACGTGCAGAACTTCTGTCTGTAACTCCCCTCTTCTTTTGGTCATTACCATCAATAAATTCCTACACACTAGCATTTACTAAGGAATATCCAATTTCCTGAATTCTCTGGAGGGAAAGCAGATCTTTCACGTGCAGAGTGGTTAGGTTGAGTTACAGAAGGGAGCTGCATGCGTCAGGGAGTGATTTCCCTTTGGAAGCTATGAATCCAACCACAGTGGAGGTCACGGGCTTGCGCTGGTGCTACCACCACCAGGAAGGCAGCAGCCCAATGCTTCCTTCTGCTTGGTGACTGCTAAAGCGTTTGCAAACCTGAAGAGTGGTAAGAAAGGATGTAACTGATTCTTTTGGAGATACCAAACTAATTTGATTTCTCATGACCCCTCTTCCCAGTGGGAAAGCACAAGGAAATAGAGCTGGGAAAGAGAAATAAGGGATTTTAAAGTTTTCATTTCTTCCTTAAGCTGAAGAATTACCAATTTGTAAACTATCAGCTGAGTAAACATTAAGGCCAAATGTTGAATGGGTTATACTTTATCCTAAGTTGTTTACAAAATGATATGAGGTAAAATATTCTTGTCTTTCTCTTTGGTCTTTTACAGACTCGTTTTTATTAATTCATTGAAATTTGGGCAAACAGCAAGATTTACTACCAAGGTTAAACAGAATACAACTAGACCAGCCTTTTTTTTTTTTCCAAGACTTTGTTTTGTGTTATATTTCAGAAAAATTTATAATCACCTTGCCTGAATTTACACACAGGAATTTTCAAGCAGTGGTCCAACATTGGATCATTACTTTCTTTGTGGGTAGAGAACAGTTGATTTTATAGAGAATTAAATATCAGTGATAGAAAGAGTCTTATTTAAATAAGATAAATGTAATAACAATCATAATAATATAGCAGCTAATATTTATTGAGCACTTTTTATGTGTTTCAGAGGAAAACCTTTTATTGTGAAACAGGGATTCAGATGATGGTTAGTAATACTGTTTAATGTGAGTTTACTGAAAGTTTTATCAATAATGGCTTAAAAATTTTTCTGAAATGCAGTTTTTGCATCCAATAGTGTGATCCCATTGTAGCTGTATGTGATTTGATAATGGTGATTTTTAGGATTTTTCATTTATATTTATAAATAAACTGCACTTACATTTCTTGTACTTTTTTGAAATTTTGATATCAAGGTTATGCTGACTTTTATAAAATGAAATTTAAAACTTTTCTTGATTTTTCTATACCTTATGACATTTTAAAAGCACAAAAATTGTGTTTCCTAGAGATTTGATAGTACTATCTGTAAAATCATCCTCAGTGTTGTGTATTTCTAGCTATTTAATTGTTCAGAGTCTGCTTCCTGAGTCAGTTTTGATCATTTATATTTTCTAGGAATCATCTCTAACATCCAGCGATTCATAATTTTCAGCATAAAATTGAATGTATTCCTTTATTCTTGCATTAAATCTCCTTTGTTTCTTTGGCTATAGTCATTTTCTTATTCCTGATGTTGTGAAATTGTATCCTTTCCTTCTTGATGAGCCTTGCAAGAGATTTGTATATTTTATTGATCCTTTCAAAGAAGCAGCTGTTCTAGTGTTTATGTTCTAATCCTTTAATTTCTGCTTTTATCTTTTAGTGAGTCATTCTTTTGCTTCCCTTAGGTTTATTTGGTGGTGGTGGTTTTCTTAGCTTGTTGAATGGAATAATTTAATTTTCTCAATAATTTTAAGGTGACTTTAAAAAATCTACAGGTAGCTTTGGCTTATCTTTTCTTGAAACTTGAAGCATCTCTCCTTCCATTTTTACTCTTAGCTCATGAAGTTGATTCCTACATTCGTGAGAAATTGAAACAGTCATAAGAGAGTTTCCAAGACTTTCCCCCATTGCTACATCTGTCTCTCATCCTTTCTCTTCTTGCTGGTTTGCATAGGCAGTTATTGATGTGCCAGTGTTTGGTATGGGCCCCATCCTGTCCCTGCTTGCCTAGTTAAGCCACCCCAGCAACATCCCCCTCCCCTGCCAGTCATGTCATCGGATTTTCTCTCTCTTCTGATCATTCCTGTCTACCCAAAAGCATGCTGTCATGACTCTATCTTCCATTAACCTTCCCTTACCCTCACTTTCCCCTGTTGATGCCCACAGTTTCATTACTTTGCTGTGTAATCTAATGCATCTGCGTGTTATTTCTACTCATCGTCTCAGCTTCTTCTTCCTCTAGTCTCTCTTGAACCCTCTATAAATAAGGCTTTCATCCCCTCACTTCAGAGACCACTCTTGTCACGGTTATCAATGACCTACATCCACTGGTCACTGACGTACACAGGTCAGTTCTCAGACCACCACTTGCAGACACAGTGCAAGTATGATACATCTTCTCATGTATGATCCTCACTTGGCCTCTGGGACACCTCAAACTCTTGGTTCTCTTTCTAGCTCACTGGTTGCTCTTCTTCATTCTCCTTTTCTGTTTTCTCCTGTTCTCTCTGACTTCTTAATGTTGAAAAAGCTCAGAGTATAGTCTTAAACCTTATATTTTTCCCAATTCTTTGTGATCTCTTTTAGTAGGATGGCTACCACCTATATCTTCTAGGTTTCCAAATATACATGTCTAGCCTTGATATCCCACCCAAATTCCAGAGAAGTGTATCTAACTGTCTGCTCAGTGGCTCTCCTTAAAGGCTAATAGGCATCGCCAACTTTGTGTATCCCAAACTGAACTTCTCCTCTGCCTCCTGTTCAACTAGTCTTTTCCTTCCCAGTAAGTGGCAGCTTCATCTTTCCAGTTGCTCAGTCTATGTTGAAATTACTCTTGACTCTTTATTCTCTTATACTCCCATATCCAGGCCATTGGACAATTCTTTTTGTCTTACCCTCAAATATTTACAGAATCTGGTGACTTGTTTTTTACATTTATTTATTTATTTATTTATTTATTTATTTATTTATTTATTTATTTATTTATTGTTTTCATTATCTTTGACAGTGATAAATATGTTTAAAAATTTTTTTTCATACATGTATATAGGGTAATAATGTCTGTCTCAATCTACCATACTTCCCATTCCCCACCCCTCCCCTCATTCCCCTCTGTGCAATCCATAGTTCCTTCATTCTTCCCTACTGACCCCCCCACTATGGATCAGCATCTGCTTATCAGGGAAAATATTCCGCCTTTGGTTTTTTGGGATTGGCTTATTTTTGTTAGCATGATATTCTCCACCACTGCTCTTATCTCCACCACTGCTCTTAGTCACAACCATCTCTCATTGCAAGCACAGGTTGAGTATTCCTTATTCAAAATGATTGGAACTCAAAGTGTTGGATTTTGGATTTTTAATATTTTGGAATATTTGTGCATGTATAATGAAATATCTGGAGGCTGGGATCCAAGTCTAAACATGAAATTTAAGTTTTATGTATAACTTATCCACATAACCTGAGGGTAATTTTACATAATATTTTTTCGTATACCTGCATTTTCATTGTGACCCATCATATGAGGTCAGGTGTGGAATCTTTCACTTTTGTTGTCATGTTGGCACTTGAGAAGTTACGGATCTTGAAGTATTTTGGGCTTTGGATTTGTAGATTGTGTATGCTCAACCTGTCCCATTAATATCTTCAGTGGTCTCCCCACTTTCATTACTCCCCCTACGCCCCTGGGATCTGTGCTTGGCACAACATCCATAGGCACCCTTTCAAAATGTCAGCCAGATTACTCTTCTGCTTGAGACCCTGCAGTTACCACACGTTGCACTCAAGAGTAAAAGCCAAAGTCTGCACACATGAGTTGGTCCCTGTTTCTTCTCAGGCTTTACCCTCTCCTGCTGTCCCCTTCCTGACGCCACTCCAGCCAGGCATTTGGTTGCTGTTCCGGGAATGTGCCAGGCATGCTGGTACTTTGTGGCTATTTGAAGCCACTGCCTAGAAATTCTTCCCTAGATAATCAGGGGACTAATTCCCTCAACGAGTCTAAATCTTCAGCAAAGGGTGCCTTCTCCATGGATCTTACGCTGAGCATCCTGTTAAAATTGCAGCCTTCCCCTCAACTCCCAATCACATTTGCCTGGCTCTATATGTCTTTTTATTTTCCGTAGTATTTTTTATTGTCTCTGCAATTACATAATTCATTGTATTTGCTTTATTATTTGCCTCCCTCTTTAGAATGTAAATTCAAGGAGGGCAGAGATCCTTGTCTCTTTTTTCACTAATGCATCCCAAGAACATAGAACAGCGCTGGGCACATGGAGGGAGCTCAATGAGTATTTGTCAAATAAACGAGTAAATTAAGGCTATGATTTTGCTGTGAGAATTATTGGCTGCAGCTCATAAAATTTGATGTTCAGTACCTTCATTGTACTCAGTTTCTAAATAGTTTTCTGGGCCTAGTAGTTTCTTTCTGAGTGGAGAGAGATGACCATTTAGGGAGGCAATCATAGCTGCTCAGTGAGGGAGAGGTGTCAGGGGAGCAATGTCCCCCTTTACTTCCCAGATCAGTGTCCCAGGCAGAAAATGGGACAGCTGCCAGATGTTTAGTTGGAAAGGGATGTGCCCGAGTCAGGGAAATAGTAGAATTATGAAGCAACTTCCTATCACTTTAAAGAAAATCTATTAACGAAGTGAAGTGAGGGTGTTCTATAAGCAGAAGTGTGGGTGTATTTCTGCCTTTTTCTCATAGTGAGCACTTCCCATATTCTGGCAGTAACTTGTGTTTTCAGCAGCCTTGGTTTTTGGAGATAACATGAATATTCACTCCTTTCTAAATCTTCTGTGGTATTTTAGTGAGACACTGGGAAAAGCAGCACCAGGAACTTGGGTGGGACACCATTTTTAACCAGAGATCTGTTATTTTAAGAGGTGAGCTTTTGGACATTCCATCCAGAATGTTAGTTGACCATTTCAAAATCCTAAAAGCTTCTTTGTTCTCTTGGGTATTCAAATGATTCTTCTTAAGCCCGATGAGATTGGCTTTGGATTTTCGAGGCTAGTTCTCTTATTAATCCTGATTTATTAAATGTCTGGAGGAACAGCCCAGAACCAAGTTCATTTCCTTGTGATAGAAATGGATGTACTACAGACTAGAATTGCTGTAAGAATCTCTTAGCTGTGAAACTGCTGAATTTGCCCTTTTGGAGGGTTTCCTTCTAGAATTAAGAATGACATCAAACCATAGTGATAAGAAAAATGTTAGTTATACTTCATTTTCAATTTTGCTTAGAAATGTAAAGCATCTGCTATACTAAGGGAAAGTGCTTATTCCCTTATCAGAGAATTGAGCTTTCAGTGTGTCTTTGTGAATTCAGGAAAATGGGTCTTTGGAGATGCTATTAGTATGGTTTCCCCCAAATGATCTCCAACTGACTGTTTCCATATTACTTTTTCATCAGATATTATTATACAATATCTGTCTCACTTAATAAGGTCTTTTAAGAGGAAAGAACAAATTACTTAAAATCAAATCACATTTTAATTAAAACATTATCCTTTATGAAGCTAACAACTTAGTTTGTCTTTTTTTTTAAATTCTTTTAACAGTAATGCTTTGGAAAGAACATTTGGTGATGGTAAAGTTTATAGTGGGAAAATTCTCCCCTTAGTGGTCCCTGGAACACCTCCCTGCACCCCAGCCCCTCTTTGCCAAACACATGGCTAAGCTATTTCTGGGTCTAGTGGGCTGAAAGGAAACAAGAGAGGTATTTTGAAAGTTTGACTCAGAGATATAAAATATAAAATTATCACTTTTGGTGGAATTATTCTCATTTTATTTCCAAGCAAATATAGTGATTATACATTGACCCACCTTACAAATAAACAGGGTGTTCATTTTCTCCGTGGCAGGGGACAATCTGTTCATTCTGTTCTCTTTTCTTTCACAACAGTTAAAACAATATTTTGGTTATAAGTTGTTGATTTTGAAATATACCTGCGAGGTGTGGAGTTAGAGAAATAACAGGGCAGGTGTTTGTGTATTGACCTGTCAGTCCTGGTTAACCAAATTGTCAGAGTCAGAGCAAGTTTTGAACTCAAAACACATTAAACTATTCAGGTGGGATTCTGGCTGCTTGTGATGGATTTTGGGTCTGGTTTGGGTTATTCTTGCCCTACTTGGTAACAGGAGAGTGTATTTATGAATTATGTAGAACCCCTTCAAATAGTGTTAAAGTGGTCCTACTGTGTGAAGTCATTTATACAAAGATGCCTTTTCAAGAATTTTTGCTCAAAAAAATCTTACTAGTTGATGTATTCAAATATTAGGTTTGCACTGTAGGCTGTCAATCACTATCCACTTGCTTCTTTTAAAATATTTCCTTCTTTTTGAGAACACTAAAAATATTGTTCTTTTTTTTTAGCTAAGTATAGCTTGCTTTTAGTGAAATATTTTGTCATTTTAAAGAAATGCGACTATTTTCCTGATTATATGATTTCTCTGGTTATAGTTTGTTTCTGCCAGTTTTGTTTATGTCTTAAAGACAGAGTGATACTTTGTTAGAACAACTAATCTTTTATTTGATCATGAAGAAACTTTACAAAGAATGGCTTCACACTTTATTCCAGGTTTGAGGATAGTTCACACAAATTTGTATTTTACCAGAAATTACTTAAGGACATGTGTGAGAATTAGTTTTCAGCCTTAAGAACCTATGCATATTTTATCATTCTCCTTATATTCTTAATTTGATTTTTAAAATGGTTATAAATATTGGATGTGCTCATAACTTATTGTCAGGTGAAAACCTCCTCCCCCCAAGAATAACATGCCTGATGTTTTATTTGCTTCAGTTACCTTCAGAGCTTTAATGGTTCTATTATCAACAAATGAGAATGCTGAAAATATAGATATTAAAAGCACTTGACTTCTCCTTTCAATGCCAAATAAAGGGATGTCTTTTCAAAATAGCATCAGCTCCCAAAAGACACCAGATGGCCTGAAATTTAGTGTCTTAACTTTTTTACCACTGTGACTTAAAGACCTGACCAGAAGGAGGAGGAGTTTATTTGGAGACTCAGGGTTTCAGAAGTCTCAATCCATAGACAGCAGGCTCCATTTCTTGGGGCTCAAGGTGAGACTGAACATGATGGCAAGAGAGTGTAGCAGAGGGAAGCAGCTCATGTGATGATCAGGAAGTAGAGAGAGACTCAGTTCACCAGATAAATTATATACCCCAAAGTCATACCCTCAATGCCTTCAGTTACCCCTCAATTAATGCCATCATATAATTAATTCACTGATTAGGTTAAGTCTCTCATAACCCAGTAATTTCTTCTCTGAACCTTCTTGCATTGTGAGATGAGTGTGAGCTTTTGGGGGTAAGGTGTAGAATGTTATGGTTTGGATGTGAGGTGTCCCTCAAAGCTCATGCATGAGACAATGCAAGAAGGTTTGAAGGAGAAATGATTGGGTTATGAGAGCATTAACCCAATCCATGAATTAATCACCTGATGGGATTAATGTACTGGTAACTGAAGGCAGGTAGGATGTGGCTGGAAGAGATGAGGTGTCAGGGGTGTGTCTTTGGGGTATATATTTGTATCTGGCACGTGGAGATCCCTCTGTCTGCTTTCTGATCATCATGTGAGCTGTTTCCCGCTCCCACACTCTTTCACCATGATGTTCAGCCTCACCTTGAGCTGCAAGGAATGGAGTCTGCTGTCTATGTATTAAGACTTCTGAAATCCTGAACCCCCAAATAAGCTTTTCCTCCTTTACAGTTGTTCTTTAGTCACAGTATAGTGAAAGCTGACTAAAACACTTAGACATACCACAGGTAGGGTGATATTCCAGGACTTTTGCTTTCTTTTTGATTTGCTCATGGATCTGTCTGGCATAATGTCTTTCTGTCTTGTGCTTACTAAAAATAGGAGAGTATGAGACAAACAATAGACTGCTTCATATATGAGTATTTTCACTTTTTAAGATGCAAACATTTGTTGCATACCAGCTATGCAATGGGCACCATGACATGTGCTGGAGACTCAAAGTTGAATTAGTAGTGATCTCTGATCTTAATGGTATTTGCTCATTTATTCATTAAACATGTATTTTTTTGAATTCTCCTTATGTGTCAGGCACTGGGATATAGCCATAATAAAACTGAAAAAAAGTTAACTGGCATTCCTTTTTGTGGGTATAAACAGTAAACAAGTTAAAAATATATGGAGATATACTATCATTTGTGTGTGTGTGTGTGTGTGTGTGTGTGTGTGTGTGTGTGTGTTAGATAGTGGTAAATGATAAGGAAAATGAATAAATCAGTAGAGAGAGTTAGGAAAGATGGGGGCAGGCAAGAGACGTTGAAAATTTAGATGAGATTGTCAGGAAAGGCGGGGAGGATCTCCTGGAGGTGACATTTGAGTAAAGACCAGGAGGCTGTACATAAATACCTATACAGTGTCGTTTTCATGGGGTATAGATTAGACCATGTAGATACAGGGTGTACTGGGAGCTAGAGCAGGTTCACTTGGCCACGTTCCAGGGAAGCTTCTGTGGAGGAAGACACAGTGGGAACACAGAGGAAGAATGGAGGCTTGAGGTGACTGGGTAGCTGCTGGGGTGCTCCTGCTAGCAGTGCCTGAGACTGGGGCTGTGGAGATAAATTTAGAAGACAAAGGTGGCTGGGGTTTGTTTGTGGAGCACCTGCTGTGCCATGCTAAGGGAGCTATGATTTGATGCTGTGGGCACCTAAGGTTTTCCAGCTGGTGAGTGAGAGGGTCACATCTGCATTTATAGTAGGTCCACTGGCAAAGCAGTGGAAGTTGATTTAAGGGGAATATGCAATTTAATGGAGGCTGTTCTGATGGTTTTGGTGAGGAATGTTGACTTTACCTTCAAGTGGTGTGCACAGGGGAACCAGAGAGGTCAGGGTGGGTTTGGGAAGGATACTCAGTAGAACTCGGTTGCATGGGAACCTTGAAGGTGAGAAGAGGAGTCAAGTAACTTTTTTTTTTTTTTGGTTGTAGATGGACACAATACCTTTGTTTTATTTATTTATTTTTATGTGGTGCTGAGGATCGACCCAGGTGTCTCACACATACTAGGCAAGTGCTCTACCACTGAGCTACGACCCCAGCCCTCAAGTAACTTTTTTAATCTATAGTAAGAAACACATTTTATGTCCCAACCTGGTACACATGCTACCAATACATATAACTGATTATAGAATATGTTGCTGAAGCTTAGTTTCATAAAACATTTTACTATATTATGTGTTGCCTGCTCTGATATTTTGTTTCATTACATTTCACTGCCTTGAAAATGCTGGCACTGATTTACCAAATTGCTTTCACTAAGGGGTCGTGACCTGTAGTGTGGAAAGCACCAGCAGGCTTCTTCAGGTAGTCTTCCAATGGCTAGGATGTTTCCTCTTCCCTGAGCTCCTTTGTGGTCCCATGTAACCAGACTCCTTTCTCTCAGTGGAGGGGAGTGAGGGAGAAGGCAGTGCACATTCTTTGTTTCAAATGTAGTGCATGAAATATTGCACTGAATATTTGAGGAAATATTTTGCTACTTGGGGAACCAACTGATGTCCACTTAGTAGTACTTAAGAGAGACACACTGGATAAGTCACAGTAGTTGTCTTGGTAATGTATTTGCTAAGAGGGTGGTTAATTGTGTTGGAAACATGGTGAGTGGGAGTTTTGTGGGTACAGGAAGAGAGATGTAACCTTTTATTTATTTTCCTACTCCCTTCACTTCTTAAATACCTGTCCTCTTTGGAATACAAAATGATAGAGGGACTTAGATGTCATGAGTCCTCAGCACCATTATTCAGACTCCTGGGTTTGCCTGAGAGTTTATAGACCACTGTTAAATTCTTCCTACTCAACTTGGATGTCTTTTTGTAGAGTCACCTGTGGGAAGGTTCATGACAAAACACTACATTCAGTTTTGGTGTTTGTCTATAGGACTCTGGGTTGGGACCATGTTGGAAAACATGGTTTTCTCCAACCGAATGACTCAGGTTTTTTCAGCTCTAAAACAGCAAATATTACCACCTACCTTGTCTGGTTGTTCCATCAGGATTAAATAAGGTAACATGTAGAAAGTACAATGTCTCAAGCATAGGAAATGCTTATAACAAGTGTCTACTGTTCTTTTTTCACATTACTGAATTATTGACATTGGACTACTTTGTTCATTTTATTTAGCAATAGGAAGGATGTGGAAACTTTCTGAGTCTCGTATATAGAATGAGCTAAAATTAAAGTTCCTCTCTTGGTGTATGTTGACATTTTTAACAGGGGAGAGGAATTTCCATGAAAAAATAAAGAAGCATTTGAATTTAGGAATAAAGATACTAAATTACATTCAAATTAAGATAGTTTGTTCCATAGGTGGCTTCTGAAGGACATCAGTTCTTTGGAATAATGCACCCTCAATTTGTTTAAGGTGAACAAAAATCATTAAAATATGCTGGCTTTATGCCCCTAAATGAAATAGAAATACATCTAATATTGAATATTTTAACCTAACTTTGTTGTAGTCATTTGCATGATAAATTTTCATTGCTTTTTAGATGACCAAGCTTAAATTTTTGACATGAAATTTTTTTGAGTAATGAAAAAGTCATGACTGTAAGGGATCTATTTCTTTTGAATAGTAAAAGTTAGAATTTAGCCTATAGACGTGTATGGAAATAGGTAACAAAGGAAATATCTATCAGAATAATTTTACTGTAACAACTTTCACATTCCCTTTGAATAAAATGAAGAAAACAGGATGAAGGAACATTATTTTCTCTTGGGAGGACTTGGCAAATGCTCCTTAATAAAAGTCATGATAACTTTCTTAAACCAGTAGGTGGTAAATATAACTTTCTAGAAAAATAACACCTGGAGGTCAGTCCTTTCTGTTTGGTTTTCAGTGGAGGAAATGGAGGGTTAAATTAAAAAGGGAAGGTGGTAGGGGATTGCTGAATGCTATTTGGTTCCTCAGGTACCACCAGTTTTTTGGTAGTTTCGTTCTCTTTTGTAAACATGATACTGTATTTTCAGGGAAGTTAATTAAAGCAAAAACACCTAATATTTAGCTCTCAAATTTGTCATTTGATAAAGGGAAACAAGTGAATTTGCACTTAATTGACCCATTTAATAGAAAGGATAAGATAAATGTGTGTTTCATTCCGGTGAATGCAATGATCATGCAATTAGGGATATTGAGATATGGATTTTGTGCTGTAATCTGAGTAAGAATAGTATGGTTTTTATTGGTGCTGCTGTGTTTTGAAGCAGGGGCTATCTGTTAAATGATGGAGTACTTTAGAAATCAGATGTTTTGGTTATGTGCATGTATTTGTTAATGTGGACATTTAAGTTACAAATGAATATCTGAAAAGGCTTTGTTTAAGTGAAATTTAAAGAAATAACTGTGTTGATTAGCTCTATTTCTCGGAATTCTATGCGTTTAAACAGTTTGGTTCATGCTGTGCTGCTGGTGTGCTGTATGCCCAAACATTGGGTCTAACTGCAGCATTCTTTTCTCATAATGAAATGTATATTAACGATGCAGCTCTTTCATAGAGCAGTGTTTTAATCATTCTCTATTGATTTATACATCACTTCAATGCTGCATATTGAAGGCTTCTTATTCTAAGTCTGCTTTACCCAGATTCTCATCCTGTCTACCTGACTTGCATAATGTGCTGGGACTCTCTTAATTCTGCATAACCCCCCCTCTGCCCCCACCATGGGAAACAGCCATGATTAGGAAGCCACAGAAGGTCAGGCATACTCTTGCTTTCTCTCAGCTTTCTAAGGTGCACAGAAGAAATAATGGGCTTAGAGAAATATTGTCATTGTCCATAACTGATAATGGGTATCAGAACTTAGTTAAAATTAATAAGTGCTGAGTTTTGAGTTTTGGCATGAGCCTGAATGATTTATTGCAAGCTGGGGATGCCAAGAGAATGTTTCACATTTACCAAAGGAGCAGAGTAATGATGAGAGGACTGTCAGTTGGTGCCTGAATTTCCTGCAAGGGGAACATTCCAGGCAGGGCAGCTAGCAGCTTCATGAACAGCGGTTGTTCTTTGATCCCAGGGTTGTTGCTACAAGCTGGCCAATACAAATGGGAATATTTTATTTTTTCTTTTGTCTTAATGTTAATTTGAGTGGGAGGAAGTGTAGATCTGGTTGATGTGGATGAAGGATGCCTACATGGACTTGAATAAATAAATTGAATCCCCTGCCCTCCCTCAGCAACTTAGAATCTCATTTGGATTGAAAGGCTGGATTTTACTTATGAGGAAAACTGCTTACTTCATTATTATTCATGGTCAAATCCCCAAATCTCCTCCCTGAAGGGATGTATTCTTCCCAGCAAATTAAAACATCTTTTTTTTTAGAGGCCAAATGATGATGGTGTCAACTATTGATGAAGATGAATAGGTAATTCTTTTCTCAATTTATACATTCCTTTTCCTCCCCTACTGTTCAGATAGGGTTTGCTCACTTAAACCAAGATCCAATATTTCATTTACTCTCCTCTCTGTAGGTTGTACGCATTGTGTAAATCTCCTGGTTAGGTAATGGAGGAAAATGTTTGAAAACGTGATAGCTCATTATAAGGGCATTTGACATAAGCATATTTGCTGATGACGGATTGCCGATCGGTGGTAATTTAAAGGGATTCTGAGCAGTAGTTAAGGTAGAACATTTTCTTCACATTAATCATATGACATCAGGATAGCCCACATTACAAACATCTTTCAAAGTCTTTATGTAAAATATAGATTTTAGAAGCTGGTCTTCATGTGAATGTACGTACACGTTGTCATACTGCGTTTTTTCCCCCTACTTAATTAAATTACCAAGAAAGAAGATGTGGGTTGACAAAATGTCATTTTACTTTATGGACCCACATATACCCACCAGAAAGGAGAAAGAAGTAAGACAAATTATAGAAAATAATAAAAAAAATTGGCACTACCACAGGATTGACTTTCAAAGCATTTTAGATATTGGAAATAAAAACCTATCAAATCCTAATCTAAATAGGTATTGCAACTGTTATGGTTTAGATGTGAGGTGTCCCCCAAAAACTCACATGTGAGACAGTGTAAGAAGGTTCAGAGGAGAAACGATTGGGTTTTGAGAGTCTTAACCCAATCAGTGAATTAATTCCTGATGGGATTAACTGAGTGATAACTGGAGGCAGGTAGGGTATGACTGGAGGAGGTGGGAATTGGGGTATATATATTTTGATCTGGCAAGTGGAGTGTCTCTCTGCTTCCTGTTCTCATGTGAGCTGCTCCCCTCTGCCACATACTCCACCATGATGTTCAGCCTCACCTCAAACCCCTAGGAATAGAGCCAACCTTCTATGGACTGACTTCTGAAACTGTGAGCCCTCAATTAGCTCCTCTGCAGTTGTGCTGGTTGGGTCATTTAGTCACAGCAGCAAAATAGTGGACTAAAAGAGGAACTGTAATCAAATATGTCATTAATAATTTGACCTAGTTATACATAATATTTAAAATAAAGAATAGTTCACCTCTAAAAATTACTGGGGTTTCATTTACAGGGGGAAAAAAGAACCACTATGAATGGGCCACAGATGAGAAATTGCTGATAGGTATTGTCCTACAAAGATGCACAATTGCATACTAAAACTTTAGTTTCATCATGATGCACTTTATGATAAAGCAGCATTGGATGCAACTTAGCAATATTGAAAGATCAGAACAGCTGTTATCTGCAGAGTCACTGGGGTTTATCTGTCAGACGTTTGCATGGAGAACAAGGTGTTTTAAGTAATGTGTCATGATAGTTTAATTACATCACCTTTCCTGGGACGTTGCTTGATTCCTGACTCAAGAGCATTCAGTGAGATGGTAGTCTATCAGTTTTTCTTTCTTAACAACCTTCGTTTATGTCATTGCTTGGATAGGTTATGTCTACTTGTTTCTCAAACCTAAATGTAAAAGAAAACACCCCAACCTCCCTTTTAATACTCAGTTTTCCTTTGGCATTTAATCTTACTCTTGAAAACCATGCTGCCTTTGCTTCAAACTCCCCTGCTGATTCTGCACTCAGATAGGCACAGGTGCTTCTTTCAAGGTTGGTCTGCCTTTCCTTGTTTCATCCTGCTCTCCAGTTCCCATCCTAGACTACTACTTGTATGGTCCTTAAGTGGCTAGCTTGCTTGTGTCATCTTTCTGAAGTTTGTACTTGATTTTTTCTATTTATTGACTTTAAAATGCCTGGTTTTTTTTTGTCTTTAAGATATAGCTTTTATCTTATTTTTCAATGCTGGGTATCACAGCTCATCCTTTGGGGGCACTGTTTAAAAGACCCTTCACGAACTGCCGTCAGCCTCCCTTTCCAGCTGTGTCTTCCTCCCTCTCAATCTCTCCGGCAGGCTCTATTTCCTGTCCCCTATATCATTCCCCTACACATCTGTGCTGTCGGGCCTCCTCCCTTTGCATATGGTATGGCCTCCAATAGAAAAGCTTTCTTACATTGCTGCTCCTTCCTGGGAGCCCATGCACACCTGGGCAGACCCAGTCACAGTGTCTCCTGTGGGCTTACAGCACCTCGTACACATCTCTGTCCTAGCACTGAGAGCTCTGTGCTGTAGCTATTTACTTGGGAGTCTGGCTTTTAACCGAGGTTTCTTAAGAGCAGGAACACTGCTTCATGAATGTACAGCTGGTATCTGGTACATGGTAGGAAGTCAACATTTGATTCATTGAATAAAAAACTGAGTGGATGTATATATGATCTGAACATGACTTTGTATGTGAATGTGTTGGGACCTGGTCACAGAGATTGTTCCTTTTTCCATTTGGGTCACAAATTTATTTTAGCTCTTTAGGAAAAGAAGTAGGTGAGATGGAACCAGTCGGGTCTACAGTGGGTTGATCAGCTTTCTACTCTATATTGCTCATCTGCACCATTGCTTTCATTTTCTTCCTTTGTTATAGTGTTTGGTGTCTAAAGCTTCTTTTGTTTTTGAAGATAGGAGAATCATTTTCTCTTTTGCCATTGGAAAGTCCTGCTGTTCTCCACAGTCTCCTCATCTTTTCTTTCTCACGATTGTAATCTAGTTCTTCACTTTCTTACATGTTTGTTACTTATGCCTCAGTAGCCCTGACTGGCCTTCCAGCTCCATACTGGCAGAATTCCATGTCTAATTCAAAGTCCACCTTCCACAGATCTGCCCCAACTTTTTTTTTTTAACTTACTTTTATTGTAAACAAATGGGATACATCTTGTTTCTCTGTTTGTACATGAAGTAGAGATATGCCATTTGTGTAATCATACATTTACATAGGGTAATAATTTTTTATTCATTCTGTTATTTTTTTTCTCCCCCCACCCCGACCCTTCTTTTTCTTCTATACAGTCCCTCCTTCCTCCATTCTTACTTCCCTCCCACTCCCCATTAAGTGTCATCATCTGCTTATCAGCGAGATCATTCGTCCTTTGGTTTTTTGAGATTGGCTTATCTCACTTAGCATGATATTCTCCAGTTTCATTCATTTGCCTGCAAATGCCATGATTTTATTATTCTTTATGGCTGAGTAATATTCCATTATATATATTATATTATATATATATATATTATATTATATATATATATATATATAACGGTTTCTCTATCCATTCATCAATTGAAGGGCATCTAGGTTGGTTCCACAATCTGGCTATTGTGAACTGAGCAGCTATGAACATTGATGTGGCTGTATCTCTGTAGTATGCTGATTTTAAGTCCTTTGGGTATAGGCCAAGGAGTGGGATAACTGGGTCAAATAGTGGTCCCATTCCAAGTTTTCTAAGGAATCTCCACATGCTTTCCAGAGTGGCTGCACTAATTTGCAACCCCATCAGCAATGTATGAGTGTACCTTTTTCCCCACATCCTCGCCAACACCTATTGTTGTTTGTATTCTTGATAATCACCATTCTAATTGGGGTGAGATGGAATCTTAGGGTAGTTTTGATTTGCATTTCTCTTATTACTAGAGATGTTGAACATTTTTTCATATATCTGTTGGTTGCTTGTAGATCTTCTTCTGTGAAGTGTCTGTTCATTTCCTTAGACCATTTGTTGATTGGGTTATTTGTATTCTTGGTGTAGAGTCTTTTGAGTTCTTTATAGATTCTGGAAATTAGTGCTCTATCTGAAGTATGAGTGGCAAAGATATTCTCCCACTCTGCAGGCTCTCTCTTTACATTGCTGATAGTTTCTTTTGCTGAGAGAAAGGTTTTTTAGTTTGAATCTATCCCAGTTATTAATTCTTGCTTTTATTTCTTGTGCTATGGGAGTCCTGTTAAGGAAGTCTGATCCTAAGTGAACAAGTTGAAGATTTGGACCTACTTTTTCTTCTATAAGATGCAGGGTCTTTGGTCTG
The DNA here is from genome assembly GCF_902686445.1 of Sciurus carolinensis. Lineage (NCBI taxonomy): Eukaryota > Metazoa > Chordata > Mammalia > Rodentia > Sciuridae > Sciurus > Sciurus carolinensis. The sequence goes on from NC_062218.1 coordinate 54,884,925, forward strand.
ATTCCGAGGTCCTTCCTTGATCCATTGTGAGTTGATTTTTGTGCAGGGTGAGAGATAGGGGTTTAGTTTCATTCTGTTGCATATGGATTTCCAGTTTTCCCAGCACCATTTGTTGAAGAGGCTATCTTTTCTCCATTGCATATTTTTGGCATCTTTGTCTAGTATGAGAAAATTGTATTTATTTGGGTTTGTGTCTGTGTCCTCTATTCTGTACCATTGATCTACCTGTCTATTTTGGTGCCAATAACATGCCATTTTTGTTACTATTCCTTTGTAGTATAGTTGAAGTTCTGGTATTGCAATACCTCCTGCTTCACTCTTCCTGCTAAGGATTGCTTTAGCTATGATGAGTTTCTTATTCTTCCAGATGAATTTCATGATTGCTTGCTATATTTCTGTGAAGTATGTCATTGGGATTTTAATTGGAATTGCATTGAATCTGTATAGCACTTTTGGTAGTATGGCCATTTTGACAATATTAATTCTGCTTATCCAAGAACATGGGAGATCTTTCCATCTTCTAAGGTTTTCTTTAATTTCTTTCTTTAGTGTTCTGTAGTTCTCATTGTAGAGGTCTTTCACCTCTTTTGTGAGATTGATTCCCAAGTATTTTATTTTTTTCGATGCTATTGTGAATGGGGTAGTTTTCCTAACTTCTCTTTCTGAAGATTGATCACTTATGTATAAAAATGCATTGGATTTATGAGCATTGATCTTATAACCAGCTACTTTACTGAATTCACTTACAAGTTCTAAAAGTTTTCTGGTGGAATTTCCTTGTTCCTCAAATATATAATCATGTCATCAGCAAATAGGGATATTTGAGTTCTTCTTTTCCTATTTGTATCCCTTTAATTTCCTTGGTCTGTCTAATTGCTCTGGCTAGAGTTTCGAGGACAATGTTGAGTAGAAGTGGTGAAAGAGGGCATCCCTGCCTTTTTCCAGTTTTTAGGGGGAATGTTTTCAGTTTTTCACCATGTAGAATGATATTGGCCATGGGCTTAGCATAGATGGCCTTTAAAATGTTAAGGAATGTTCCCACTATCCCTGTTTTTTCTAGTGTTTTCAGATGAAGGAATGCTATATTTTATCAAATGCTTTTTCTGCATCTATTGAAATAATCATGTGATTCTTGACTTTAAGTCTGTTGATATGGTGAATTATATTTATTGATTTATGAATGTTGAACCAAACTTGCATCCCTGAGGTAAAACCCACCTGATTGTTGTGCACTATCTTTTTAATATATTTTTGTGTGCGATTTGCTAAAATTTTGTTGAGAATTTTTGCATCAATGTTCATTAAGGATATTAGTCTGAAATTTTCTTTTCTTGATGTGTCTCTGTCTGGTTTAGGTGTCAGGGTGATATTGGCTTCATGGAATGAGTTTGGGGGGAGTTCCCTCTTTTATTTCATGAAATAGTTTGAGATGTATTGGAATGAGCTCTTCTTTAAAGGTTTTGTAGAATTCGGCTGAGAACCCATCTAGTCCTGGACTTTTCTTTGTTGTAGGCTTTTGATGACTTCTTCCATTTCATTACTTTAAATTGATCTATTTAAAATGTGTATGTCCTCCTGGTTCAGTTTAGGTAATTCATATGTTGCTAGAAAGCTGTTGATGTCTTCAAGATTTTCTCTTTTGTTGGAGTATAGATTTTCAAAATACCTTCTAATTATGTTTTGTATTTCACTCGTGTCTGTCGTGATATTTCCTTGTTCATTCTGAATTTTAGTAATTTGGATTTTCTCTCTTCTTCTCTTTGTTAGTGTGGCCAAGGGTTTATCAATTTTCTTTATTTTTTCAAAGAACCAACTTTATATTTTTCAATTTTTTCTATTGTTTCTTTTATTTCAATGTCTTTGATTTCAGCTCTGATTTTAACTATTTTCTGTGTTCTACTGCTTTTGTTGTTGCTCTGTTCTTTTTCTAGGGCTGTGAGCTGTAGTGTTAGGTCATTTATTTGTTGATTTTTTTTTTCTTCTTTTATTGAATGTGCTCCATTAAATAAATTTTCCTCTAAGTACTGCTTTTATAGTGTCCCAGAGATTTTGATATGATGTATCTTTGTTCTCTTTTACCTCTAAGAATTTTTTAATTTCCCTCTTGATGTCTTCTATTATCCATTCATCATACAATAGCATATTATTTAATCTCCAGGTGTTGGAGTAGTTTCTGTTTTTTTACTCTGTCATTTATTTCTAATTTCAATGCATTATGATCTGATAGAATACAAGGTAGTATCTCTGTCTTCTTGTATTTGCTAATGTTAGCTTTGTGGCATAAAATATAGTCTATTTCAGAGAGGGATCCATGTGCTGCTGAGAAGAAAGTGTATTTGCTCTTGGTTGGATAGTATATGCTATATATGTCCTTTAAGTCTAAATTATTGATTGTGTTATTGTGATCTATGGTTTCTTTGTTGAATTTTTGTTTGGAGGATCTGTCCAGTGGTGAGAGAGGTGTATTAAAATCACCTAGAATTATTTTGTTGTGGTCTATTTGATTTCTGGAATTGAGAAGGATTTGTTTGAAGTACATGGATGAGCCACTGTTTGGGGCATAGATATTTATGATTGTTATGTCTTGCTGATTGATGCTTCAGGGAAGCAGTATGAAATGAAGCAGTATGAAATGTCCTTCTTTATCTCTTCTGACTAATTTTGGCTTGAAGTCCACATTATCTGAAATGAGAATGGATACTCCAGCTTTTTTGCTGAGTCCATGTGCATGGTATGTTTTTTTCCCGTCCTTTCACCTTTAGTCTGTGGGTATCTCTTTCTATGAGATGATTCTCTTGGAGGCAGCATATTGTTGGATCTTTCTTTTTAATCCAATCTGCTAGTCTATGTCTTTTGATTGTTGAGTTTAGGCCATTAACATTCAGGGATATTATTGAGATATGATTTGTATTCCCAATCATTTGGCTCATTTTAGTTTTTTGACACGACTTGGTTTCTCCTTTATTTGGCTGTTCCTTTAGGGTAGTTCCTCCCTTTGCTGATTTACATCATTATTTTTCATCTCTTCCTCATGGAATATTTAGCTGAGAATGTTCTGTAGCACCGGCTTTCATTTTGTAAATTCTTTTAGCTTTTGTTTATCATGGAAGGATTTCATTTCATCGTCAAATCTGAAGGTAAGTTGTGCTGGGTATAAGATTCTTGGTTGGCATCTGTTTTCTTTCAGAGCTCGAAAAATATTGTTCCAGGCCCTTCTAGCTTTTAGGTTCTAGGTTGAAAAATCTGCTGATGTCCGTATTGGTTTCCCCCTGAATGTAGTTTGATTCTTTTCTCTCGCAGTCTTTAAAATTCTGTCTTTATTTTGTATGTTAGGTATTTTCATTATAATGTGCCTTGGTGTGGGTCTATTGTAATTTTGTATATTTGGAGTCCTATAAGCCTATTGTACTTGGTTTTCTATTTCATTCTTCAGATTTGGGAAATTTTCTGATATTATTTCATTGAATAGATTGTTCATTCTCTCTCTGTGCCTTCCTCAATCCCAATAATTCTCAAATTTGACCTTTTCATGATATCCCATAATTCTTGTAGATTATTTTCATGATTTCTTACCATCTTCTCTGTTTGGTCAACTTTGTTTTCAAGATTAAATATTTTTTCTTCATTGTCCGAGGTTCTGTCTTCCAGTTGTTCTATCCTATTGGTTATTCTTTCCATGGAGTTTTTAATTTGGTTTATTGTTTCCTTCATTTCAAGGATTTCTGTCTGGTTTTTTTTTTTCATTATCTCTAACTCTTTATTGAAATGATCTTTTGCTTCCCTCATTTGCTCTTTTAACTGTTGAGTGGTGCGATCATTCAAAGTCTGCATTTGTTCTTTCATCTCATTGTTTGCTTCTCTGATCTTTTTAATTATGTACATTCTGAACTCCCTTTGGCATTTCTTGTGCCATGCTGTCATTGGATTTTATTGCTGTAGCATCTAGGTTTGTTTGGGACATTTTCTTCCCTTGTTTTCTCATATGGCTCAGGTATCTACCCCTCTAGTAGTGAAACTCTGAGATATTACAGATTTCCTCTATTGACTAATATTGTTCCTGTAGATTTCCAATAACTCACCTCCTAGCGTTCAGTAGCCTGAAGTCTTGGAGGAACTTGATAATGCAGTGCTCCACAAGGAAGCTGCCCCTCTTGGGGTGGTGGCCCTCAGGTGGGGTATATTCCCTGTCAGTGGGCAGAGGCGCCTTCACTTGTTGACTGATGGTCAGCCAAAGGGGGACTAGACTGCAGACAGGGGCATGTCTGATCTGGGTCTGTGTCTCTGGTTCTACTGCCCTCGTGGGAAAGCTTCGCCCAGCGGGGAAGACTCACCCAGTGGGGAAGTTTCACTGGGCAGCTCTCCTCCAAGAATTTCCCTTTGGTCTAGAGCTACTGCCTGGACTGGGCAGCCCTCCTCTGCGGTATTACCAGGGGTCTTGACCTATTGCCTGGGCTGGGGAGCCTGGCCCTGTGAGGTACTCCCTCCCTGAGCGTCCCTCTTCTGCTACGTTCCCTGGGGACCGGAGCTACCGCCTGGGCCAGGGAGCCTCACCCTGCACTGAAGCCTCTCGCTGTGCAGCCCTCCTCCGAGAAGCTGCCTGCGGTCTGGTCCTGCCGCCTAGGCCTGGAACCCTCACTCTGCATCGAAGCCTGATGCTGGGTGGTCCTGCTCTACAGTGCTCCCGGTTTTCCAGGTTCAGGGCTCCAGCGGGGGAGTCTCACTGGGCAACTCTACTCCACGAAGTTCACTGCATTCCAGGACTACTGCTCCATCCAGGGTGCCTCGCCCCGTGGGAGAGACTCACCCAGCTGCTCTGGGTTGGTCCGGAGTCTGTCAGTCCCTCCTCTTCTTGACTCCTGAGTCCTGTTAAAGGGCCTCCAATCTCCTGTAGGTGTCTAGGAAGGAGCCGCCCTTCCGATGATGATGGCCACGCCCTTAGGAATAATCCAAAATGCCTGCACCAGCCTATAAAGAAGCTGGGGAGTCCCAGTGAGGGTGCGCTGAGTGAGCACAGAGGCAAGTGCAATGTCCCTCAGCAGTAGGGGGCAGGCAGGCAGCCTCAGCGATGATGTCCGACCTCAGTTGGGGGTCAGGCGGGGTCAGTTAGTGATGGCGTCAGACCTTGGTGTGGGGGTCCAGCGGGCTGGCTCGCCCTCAGTCTAGCTCTGCAATGGTGACTGACTTTGGTGTGGGGGTTCCCCAACTTTTTTAGTCAACAAAAAAGTGGTTGCCAGGGAAACAAATTTACATAGGAGACTTTTCATTAGACACCTCTCTTCAGCTGTTTCTCCCCCTTTCTCTATCTATCCATCCCCAATCCCATGTCATGCTCCCACGTGGTTTTCTGATTCCAGCCTTATAAATATGCTGCCCCTTTTCAGGGAGACCAGCTGATTCCTCATGGCAGTGTTTTTCATCCTGTTGGTTGGAACCCACAAATGGGCCATATATTGAGTTTAATGGGTCATAACTTGTACTTTGAAAAAAAATGAATTTAAAAAATGAAATTATAATAGGGAGTATCAGCAAAAGGCTAAATTAACCTACTGGATTATAATCTAAAATGCCTTTTTTAGTGTGGTTCTTTTGTTAGGTAATTTTTAAAGTTACTGAAATAGAGTAATACAAAATTTGTTTCAATTTTCCTACTAAAAAATTATCTCCTTCATGTACCTTTTGGTGACAAAATAATAAGTGATACATAACCCTGTCATCCAAGCATGGCTATCACCTCTTCACCAAAATTTATAAAAAATATGGCTCAAACTTTGCCATTTTTTGTATTATGTCATCTTTGCATTTTTTGAAAATAAAAAGTTGTAACTGCTGCTTTGTGTTTTGTAATTCTCATGTATTTCCTGTGTAAATTAAACTCCCCAATGAGATTATAAGCTTATTTTGAGTTTTTAGAGCATTCTGAGCACGAAGTCAAATCATAGACCTCAGAGAACCAAAATGAGAAATAAACCTTAGAAGATTTATCTAATTCCTTAATTTTTCAGGTGAAAAAAGTGAGTCTTTCCAGAAAGGTCCTGTTTTCAAGTAGATCTCATCTCCAGTCATGAGCCAAAAGGAATTAGGGAAGCATGTAATGAAATGAGTCTCTGGAAAGGATAATATTCGGGTGACTATATCTCAGAGCAATATTGTTATGCATTTCTCTCAGGTGCTTGTGATTAAATGCAGCATGAGTTGGATATGTGGCTAAGGAAAATATGTGAGCCAAAAATACAAATAAATAAATCACATCAGAATTTCCTTCCCTTCTTTCTTCTTTCCCTTCCTCTCTCCCTGTTTCCTTACTTCCCTACTAAATTCCTGAAGGTTACAACATATCTTCTTATTTTAGAACTCTTTCTCTGTGGGGCATGTATAGATACTAAGAACTCAGGAAATATTGCTATTGGCTGAAAGGAAGAATATTCCACAGAACTTGTACCTATTTGGTAATTCCTGAGCCACTTGATTCTCAGAATGTGATGGGCTGAGCAGTATAATGTCAGTCATTTCTTCATTGTAATCAGTACTCTTAATCTTAATTGTTTTCTCTCTCCTTTGCATCAACTCATTTTCTTTTCCATATAGAATTTAATTGGAAGTCATTTATTTCTGAATCTATGCACATTCTATTAAGACTAAGTAGGTTCTCAGTGTTTTCTGGATTCTCACTTTCTGGAATAGTGTTGTCAACCAAACTTTCTGACGTGTTGGAAATGTTCTGTACTCTGCAATGTCTAATATGGCAGCCATTAGCCACATGTACTTTTGAGCTCTAAAAATGAGGCTAGTGCAAATGAGGACTGAATGTTTAATCTAAGTTAAATTTAAATAGCCATATGTGGTTCATGGCTACTGCACTGGACTGACAGTCCTGGAAACTTGAAAACACATCAATTCATGTTTCTTTTCTCCTATTTTCTGTATGTGGTATCCTGGACTCCATCCCTTCCCTCTTCGGTATAGTAATTTCTCAATCCTTCCTCTTGATACTTGTTAGCATTCCATGCCCCACCCTCAAGAAAATTCTCTGTACTGTTTCTGAGAGACCGTCTCCTAGAAGAATCTGCAGAAGTATGAGAGAGGATTTTTTCTTTAATCCCTGGTGCCCAATTCAGTTGTCATTTTTGACAGCATAAATATAGTTTCTGTAGAGAAACTGAGCCTTTTTAAAAATGAAAAGTTGAAGTGAATTTTTTAACTGATATTATAGGCAAAAATTATTGAAATCATTGAAAATACTGAGAAGTGCTCTATTTGCTGACTTGAAACTGCAGAAAAATTTTATATTCAGAATTAATCAGATAACATACACATTACAAAGGATAAGATTAAAATGCAGACTTCATTAATTTAGGTTTTACACAAATTTCATTTCAGCTTAATTACTGTTACCTTTAAGAAGTGATGCCAGTAATATTAGTAACTGTAACTTGCATAAATGTTACCGTTACATGAATGCATACATATTGTCCCCTGTGATTTCTGGTATTTGATAAAATTGGAGATTTGGAGATTTCTTTTCAGCTTCCTGGAAGAAAGGCTAGACTAATAATCTCATGCTACAAATTACATAATACCTTTACTAAGTAAAATTCTCCCTATTTTTTCTCATATTACTTCAAAACCTTTTTATCCCGTGATCCATGGTCTTTCACAATTTCTGGATGATCTGAAATTGTTAGCAAAGGTTTGTATTTATCTATGTGTGTGTCCATTGTGAGAAAGGAGTGACAATTTGGACAGGATTCACAAAGGAATCTGAGACCCTCCAAGGTTAAGAGTCACTTCTTGGCTTGAGATGTTGCTGACTGCAGTGGCTGTGTTTGCTTCTCCCTGTACCCAGCTGTCTGGTATAGTGTCTTAACACAGATTAGGTACTTGTGAAATGCTTTAGGAATGGAACTGAAAACCATTTCTTTCGTAGGTGACACATGCTGCCTTTATTTTTATCTAGACAGAAGAAATCTATGATGACCTTTATTTTTTTTTTTAAGCTTCTGATGTTAGGTTTCCATTATTGCTTCAAGATAGGGTGATATGGAACATTTGATCGTAGCTCAAATAGCTGTGGGATTCTGGGAACCTGAAGAAGTTATTTTTCCCATTTTCTTCACTTGTTTTAAGATATCCTATTTTCTGAAGCTCACTCTCCTGCAAATCTTTGCACCATCTCTAGTGCGTGCGTGTGATGCGGGGGTGGGTACTGGGGATTGAACCAGGGACATTCTCCCACCTAGCTACATCCCAAGCCCTTTTTACTTTTTATTTTGAGACAGGGTCTTGCTAACTTGCCTAGGCTGGTCTCAAACTTGCGGTTCCCCTGCCTCAGCCTTTTGAACTGTTGGGATTACAGGCTTGTGCCTCTGAGCCTGGTGTTATTACCTCTTGTAACCATACCTTATCCTCCTGCCATTGTCCCTTCCGTTCCTGTTGTCATTCAGGATGGGTTAGTGATTCCATCAACACTGCTACAGAAGATAAATCTTGGACTGATGAATGATCACCTCCCTACTGTCATAGATAATCCCAAATAGATACAGGCAGAAGATGCAGGATGCCCGGAGATGGATAACACTGGGCAACTGTGCAGTTTGATTTTTTTTTTTTAATTATCATTTTTGTATATGCTTTGGCTCACATGTGCTTCCTAGCCTGCTGGCACATCATTGGAGCTATATTTTTACTCTGGGTCGGTCACCGAATTACTAATTAATCAAATAATAATTTACCCAGAGAAGAATCAAATGCAGGTTCTGAGAAAGGGGTAGAAATTAACAGTGATCACTGAAGTGCTCAAGTCACATGTCATCATTTCTATTCTGTTCCTTAGAAGCAAGTGACTAATCAGAGCCTATCCTCAGGAAGAAGTTGGCACCGTCTACTCCTGAAGGAAGAAATTCCACAGAATTTGTTGACATAAAATCACCACTTCTGGGCTGCTGAGACTGTCTTCTTGGCCTGGTGTTATTCTTTCATGTACTTTGATTCCTTGATCTTCTATTTCTGGACTCTTTCCATGTCTAGTGTCCATTACAAGTGAGGTCTTGTGCTTTGCCGGAAGGACTTTTAAGCTCTTAAGGGGTTTCTAAGTGAAAATTGTACAAGACCAAACTTTCTTTTGCTAATATTGATTATTTCTTGCAACATAACTTCCAAGTTGTTGTCTTGACTTTGATCAAACATAGACCTCCCTAGGAAGGCTTGAGGCCCATATGGAAAGAAGGGAATGAGGATGATAAAAATACCCATCTTTCCACATATTGGACCTTATCATTTGCATTCTTTAAGAACATAGGTTTTATCTTAGTACCAGGAAGGAATGGCAACTATTGTGAACAAGCAGGTCTCCTCAGAACTCACTGTGAGTCACAGGTGCATTCAACTGTAAATTTGTGTAGAGCACCCACTCTCTCAGGAGGGTGATAACCCTTGACCCTCAGTGGCTTGAAGTACACATGCTTAATTATTTCTTGCTCATGCTTTGTGTCTGTTGAGGGTCGGCTGGGGCTGTATGTGGTGTTGTCCTTACTTTGGGACATAATGGTGGAGCAGCTTCCATCTGGAGGAAACATTTGCTGAAGCAGATAGATGGACCTCCCTGGAGGGTCTCACATGCAATTTGGGCAAAATGCACATCACTTTTTCTCACACTCGGTGGTCAGAACACATCACATCACTCCCATGCAACCTTGGAGGACTACAGAGCATACCATTCATTACTCTGTGCCCAAAAGGTGAAGCACCCCAAATAGTTTATCTGGCACACCAGCTACCACATCTGCTATGTGCCAGGAGCTCTTGTAGCTGTTGGGATTCACCAGGAAGCAACATAGACTCTAGTGTCTGTTTGTTGTTATGTTCCAATGGGAGAGGCAATAAGCAAACAAGTAAAATATGCAGTCAGTCAGATGACAGAAGCCATTGTGGGGAGGAGAAGGGGAGTGGGATATGTGCATGTTTGGAGGGGGAGTTTCCTATTCTAAAAGCATTTTCTAGAAGGCCAGTGTTGGTGGTCACAGTGTCCTTTCCCAGTTTGAAAAGCCTGTCACTCAGGTCTACTTTCTGGTTTAGTGATTGTTCTGAGGGTACTTAGGCTGTTCACAGATTCCTTTCATCTAACTCTTTGACCTTTTATTTCTAACTTAAGTACCACTCTTGATTAAATTTTGGTTACAAGATACTGTGACAATGTAATATTTTGAATTATAAGAATCCTTATGAGGTTTTGGGTAGATTATTTCCCTCTTTGAGAGCAGTTATTATCATTTTCCTAAAGATTCCCCCCCCCTTTGCTTTAATTAGCTATCATGATGAAAAGTGTTTAATTATCAAGTAAAAAATGCCACCACTTAATTGCATTTGTTTGATTTGTACAATAGTCTTTTCTAAGTTTTCAAAACTAATTCTCAGTGTTGACTTTCTTGCTTTTTCCTGTATTCTTATTCACTGGGGGAAATGGCACATATTTACATATGGCACATTTATTTCACATTTTAGTGAAATACCATTTATGTAACACAAAATGTAAAATTATCCTGTTTTTCCAGATAGATAATCCTGCTCTTCCCACCTGCCTCCTCAGAGAACACCCAGCTGTTCAACCCCATCTTTCTTCAGGCATGGGGGCAATAGTCATTGTTGCTGATTTTCCTTGACCTCTGGATGTAGGAATTCTTAGGGGGGAGAGAGGAATTGAGCTATACTGGTTCCTCCCCATCACAAAGGAATAGTGATAGGAGGTGAGAATGACTGGGCCTCTTCCTAAAATAGTCCTCCTCTCATTTCACATGAATAGAGGCATCCTGACTTTATTCTGATTTTTATCCTGCTTCAGAGGTGCATCTCTAACTCTTGGGGAAGTTGTCATCTAATAATATCCTTGAGTATAAGTAGATGCTTATTTATGTGATGCATACCCTGAGTGCTGGCTGATCAACCCTTTTCCTAAGCATGGGGGTGGGCACAGAAAAGAGATGAGACAACAAGAAGGGGCAACAAGATATTAACCAGCATGGGATTATGGTTTTTTGTTTTTTTCATAGCAAGTGCTAAGACAAAGGAATCAGGAGAACATTTTGTACCCTTTTTTCCTCCACTGAGCAGGGTAAGTTATTTAGTTGTTGTGCATCACATTTTTCTGTTTTTTTTTTTTTTTTTTTTTCTGTCCCACTTTTATAGGGGATATTTGTTGAGATATGCTCCTTGCTTTCTAGTACATGCTGCTATGGAACTTTGTTGTGAATGGTCTTCAGGTTTCCTGGTGTTTTCGATGTTGAGGCTACACTGGGGAATTAGTCCACACTACCTGTCTGAGATTCCCCAAAGCCAAGAAATCATGGCTTTGAGGAAATTGAGCTCCTGGGTTTCTGGGAGGAACTAAGTGTATATATGGGTAGGTGTTGCTTTAGGTTTCATCATCATTTGTGCCTTGGATATCTGAACAATTATGAGGAAAGCATTAGAGGCTGGTGTAAACTTTTAAAAGGGGCAGGAGGGGAGAGGAGGTGGCAGGCATTGGAAGAACACATTCTGCAGTATGTTGGAGCAGGAAGTTGCTGTGTATCTTGGCTCAGAACATTGGATGATGGTTGATCTCAAGGAGCACAGAGTTGCAGGTATGTGCTGTCTCTTCTATTTAAATCATCCTGCTGTGGAGACTTCTCAAGCATTTCCTGCATTAAGGGTTGGAGATATCCCAGTGGAAAATACTGTACTTTAAAACCCAGGTATTCTTACCAAGTATCATCTCACAGTAATTAAGTACCCTCAGTGCTTGGATCAGTGCTTGGCTCACGGAAGCCTGCTGCAAATGTGATTTCTCTTTCTTCTTTTTCCCTTGTGGGCAATTTCCTTACATCAGGGAGTCTTCTGCAGCTTGGCTGTTGGTTTTGGAGGTAGTCTTAGGAGACATATAATGTTAGAGGTGGAGGCAACAGAGAAGTTCAGGAAGAACCTGGTCAGAACATTGAGAAGGAAAAAGAAGGTAGCCCAGTGAAACTTCTTCCTCTCATCAGGAAGGAAGAACCTGATTGCCTGAACCACTCACAGCAGGAGCTTTACGCTGCTGATCTGTGGCTGGGTGACAGTGCTGGTGCTACTTGTAGGAACATGAAACGGAAACAGTGTGGAACAGTGTTAGTCTCACCGCTAGCCATGACTCTCAGGCAGTAATGGTCACAACTCTTGATTCCTTGATCAAATCACTTAAACTCCCTAAACTTCAGTTTCCATGTCTGTGAAATAGGGGAGAAAATGATACCCTGTCAGGAGAGTCATTTAAGAATTGAATAAGAGAACATGCTAAAGCACCTAAGATGGTATCTGACCTGAATGTCATGGGTTGGTGGCAGGGACATTGAGACTGTGGAGAAAGGGGCCATCTCTCAGTAGCCTTGCCTGCTTTTCCTCTAATATGTTGGACTTGCTCTCACTTCAGGGCCCAGACACTTTGCATTCCCTTGGTCTGTACACCTCTTGCCCTGCATGGCTCACTCCCTTTCTCCTTCACTTGGGTCTCTGTTCAGATGTAGCCCTTTCAAAGGGATCATCTCTAACCATCAGTATTAAAGAGTAGTCCTTATTCTTGTCCCACATTCTCCCTTCTTCTTCCTAGCCTTTATTATCATCCAAAGAAAAGGACCTTTGTTTCAGTCTCTGCTGCTTCCAGAGTACGCAAACCACACTTGGCATGTAGTAGATGAATTTTTAAAAATGTGCAAATTTATTGAATGAATCAGATAACCACAAACTTCTTCTATGAAGGGCCAGATAGTAAATATTCAGTATTTGTGGGCTGTTCGATCTCTGTGGCAACTGCTCATTTCTGCTGTTGTAGACAGACTGTACAGGGTCCCTAAATGAATGATCATAGCTGTGCTCGGGCTGTAGTTCACCAGTCCCTGGAATATCAATGAATGGTGAAGGTCAGGGTGGAGGTCAGGACTGATGTTGGTGGCTGTGGTGGTTTGAACCTGGTGGGAATGGTGTCTTCCAGCCGTGGGAGGAGTGACTAACCTTTATAGAAACACTTGTAATTGGAAACCAAAGAAATCCACTAGCCCTGATGTTACACATGGATGGGGTTCCCCTGCGCTTCTCCATCTAGGTCAGTGAAATGGGCATGGCATTGTAAATCAGAGCTGTTATTTCCATGTTGTGAACTGGTTTTAGTTAGTCTTTAAATGAATACACAGCAGAGGAATTCATTGCTTTAAATCCCCATATATGGAGAAGAAATCTAATTGATATATAAATTCAGGTTTAAAATTTTTTAAAAAATTAAAAATTTTTAAATTATTTTTTAAAATAATAATTATAAATACTTATGGGGTATAGTACAACATTTCCATACATGTATACCATGTATAATGATCAGATTAGGGTAATTGGCATATCTATTACCTTAAACATTTACCATTTCTCTGTTTTCAGAACTTTTAAAATCCTCTCTGTTAGCAATTTTGAATGTACAATTGTTGTCAGCTTTAGATACTCTACAGAATATTAGAAGTTATTCCTCCTGTCCATCCTCACCCCACACCCACTAATTATCCTCTCTTCATCCCTCTTCTCCCCTACTCTTTCCATCCTCCTAAGTTCAGGTTTTTATATACCAGAACCCTAGATTTATTAAGACTATCTGTACCTGCAGAGTGGAGTGCTCTGCTCTCAGGCAGATTCCAAGCTCAAACTTGAAACTTTCCCCTTAGCATGTCGCCTGAGTCCAGCCTTTAGATCCACTTGTGTCCAGGCAGAGTCCTTCCACCAGTGAGTCACAGGAAGGAATGGGGAAGTACTGACCTGGGGCATGGGAGATGGAGTTGGGTCAGAGGCTGACTATAAACTGGTTTTCATGGTTCATCTGCTGAAGTCCATTTGCAGACTGCAAGAAGTCAGCTTATTCGTGCCTTCTGTCTCGTCAGGTTGTTCCTTGGGATTCCTATGCATTGCTGATTTTTTTGTTTTTGTTCTTTATGGGAAAAGAAGTAGCAGTACTACTCTTATTGTCCAAAGTTAAATATAATTTTAATAGTAGTTTTGGAATTATTGTTTATACATGGGAATAAAAGAGGAGAATATGATAAAACTCTCCAAGCTCTTTAGCAACTCCCCTGCTGCCGCGTTGGTCTTTGTGTAACTCTTCATAGTCTTTGGGGATGCCTGGAGGACTTGCGGGACCCTTGACAGTGAATTATTTTCTCTCTGTTTTTGCCACACTGTGGCTTCTGGTGAATACTTCTTTTAGCAGAGTTGTGAACTGTGCCCAAAGGCAAAATCTTTTTGATTGCATATGGATGCTCAGACATTTCTTGGAACTTAGAGAAGACTTTTCTTCCTGGCAGGTAGAGGAGTGGTTCCTGTTTGGAGAATAAACTAATGTAGGGAAGTTGTGTAATGTTTGGTCAGCGAGTCAGGATTTCAAAGGGCAGTGTAATCAAGGTGCTTACATGCTTATAAAGTGAATTATAGAATATGAAGGAAAGTTTAGGTGAATTAGATTTCTGCAGCATCTACCAAGCTTATTGCTCTTTCCTCCTTTTTCTTCTGGGTCCTTCATTTCATTTCTCCTCTCTTCTTTTATGTCTTTCTGTCATTTTCTCCTTATCCTGAATGTCAAATTCATGTTCATGTTCTGTGAGCCTGATTCTTGGGGACTGGGTGATGTGGGGGTCAGAGCAGGGTTGATATGAACTGTACAAAGGGAAGTTGGGGTGTCAGTATCATTACCGATGGTGCTAAAACAAGTCCTATATCTAGGGGGTTCTTCCAGCAGAGGTGGGACAGACACTGGACAGTACATCGGGCAGGTCAGTGACACTGAGGCCAGATGCCATGTTCTGTTCAGGTCCCCAGCAGGCTGGGCACAAGGCAGCCCCTGGACCTCCAGTTTTAGGCTCAGAGAATAGTAATTGGGAAGCAGAGATTCAGTGTAGGGAAACAAGGGGGACAGCAGGGTGGGAACCTGGTCAGATGGAAATCAGGGGAAAGAGATCTATGACTGAACCAGGCTGCTACTGACTCAAGGTCTTGGAATTTTAAAAAATTATTATTGTGGAATATTTTTATAAATATTTATTTCACAATAAACATTATTTTATTAAAATAATTGTGTGTTCTTTGATTCTGTTACAAACCACCAATAATCAAAGGTCAGGTGAGAAGACATGACTCTGAGGGACTTGGAACCTAGGAGTTATCAGGGATTATATTATCTGAGCATCTCATTTCCATCACTTTGTCCACTTTTTTCTCTTCTTTTCCCCTTAGTCCTTCCCTTCTTTCTTTCCCCTTCAGGTTCTCCCCCACACCATTAAAGGAGAAATAAAGTTGATTACAAATAGTTCTCATGGCGTGTACTCCCTCATCCCCCAAAGCCAGTTCACTTTCTAAACATTCGCCAATTTCTGAGTGACTGTCTTTCTCAATAGTCTCCATGTAAACTAGGTGAGGCCCCAAGCTGCTGAGAATTTGTGACTTCCACTTCTTCAGAATGTTTATTTCGCCTATCAGGTCAGAGTTCAGTCTGTGACTACTATTTACAACTGACCTACTCCAAAAGGCTGTTTCCTCTTAATGTGAAATCATGAAACAAAAATTAATTTGTGGAGTTTGTCCAGTTAAAGAGCATAAGCTTTTTCTTTTTCTTTTATTTTAATAAAAAGTTTATTTTGAACTTTTCCCCCAGAAACTTGTGTAAAGTTTATTTTCAGTGCCAATGGATGTTATGGAACAGAAGTTCCAGCAATTGATTATTTTGTTTTATGGTTCTGAAAAAATGAACTAAGCTAAGAAACGATAGGGAAGGTGTAGGAAATAAACTTTTGAGTGCCTTCTAGGTCCCTGGTGTTATGCTTGGAGGTTTATATTGATCCATGAGAATGCTGTGAGGGGGATGTAATTATTTTATAGATGAAATTAAAATTTGTTCATCTTATATGATTGATAAGGGGTTGAGTGCAGTCCTAGTGGAAAATTCGCTGCAAATCACGGCCTTCCTCCTTGCCATGTTTCCTGGTCTTTTCAGGAAATGGGATGTGAGGCACTCAGACTCCTTCAGCACTTGGTCCTTGGTGGAGCAGTTGCTGCCTAAAGAAAGATGACATTTAGGATCATAAAAGCACTGTTGTGATATGTGGTGCTGATGGGGTGGGAGAGACTCTGCTTTGTCTCTCTTACCCCTTAGAACATGGAAGATGGGTATGAAAAGCTCTATAAGGCAGAAGGACAATTAGCATGTGTTTAGATCCCACTCTATACCCCTTCTCACACTGGCTTTTCTGTGACTAAGGACCATAATCTATGGAATTGAATGCAACTCAAGGCATTAATTAATACCAACACTCTTCTGCCAAAATAGAAAGGAAAAGCAGTTAACTAGGTGCAGCACCATGATTCTGCTCAAAGCCCTACAGTCCCTTGTATCAAACTCTATCCAGGCATCTGCCATATTGTTTTATGGTTGTGGTTTTATGTCAGAGGGCTGGGATAGAAGTGCCCTGAGGAAGATGGCTGCATTTTTTTGTTTTCTATCTTCAACCCTTAGTACACTGTCTAATCCATAATAGACTTTTGGTGGAAAATGTTTTTTTAGAGCAACTCTGGGTTAATAGAGCATGTATGGATAGAAAACCATTGGGGATCATCCAAGTTGGTTATAATAGTGATGCATACTAAGGGGCTGTGGGAAGCAAAGTGGGTATGGGAGCAGAGTGTGGTAGGCAATAGATTGTAGGTTTAGGAATTTGGGTTCTGGTCTAAGTTCATAAACAAACTCTCTTTGTAAATCTGAACAATTGACCATCTGGGTCATAGTCTTCCAGCAAAACCAGGAAATTAGACTACAGATGATTTCTACTGCTAATATTTTGTGATTCTGTAATTCTGATTTAAGGAAATCACTTGTGTGGGCCACCAATTAGGATTAAACTGATTATTTGGACTGACTGATGCCAGAATCTAAGAATGTGGTCTTTTATGGGGAACTTTCCCAGCCTGGAGTTACAAGAGGAAGTTAACATTAGGTTTCTGGGCTCCATTTGCTTCACCACTGTGAGCCTTCGTCTGGGAGACAGTTGGGAACAATGGAAGGAACATGGACTCTGGAGTTAGGTATCTCAGACTTGATTCATTGTGATACCTCCTATTAAGGCAAAAACTTTGAATGATTAATCTTTCTGCATCTGTTTCCTCCTTGGTAAAATGGGACTAATAATACTGCCTAACTGGGAGTCTGTATCTCTGCCACAAAGGGAAATGGGCACATGATGTCAAGTTTTGTAGTGTTGTGTGGGAATTTTCCACTTTGACTTTAAACAGAGGAAGATAAGTGGTGAGAAATGTATTCTCTTCCTGCTTATTAACCACAGTCAGAATTTTTAGTTATATTGCTGATGGGGACAGGATAGTATCAGGGGATTTTAATGACTTCAGATAAGTAAACAACTTCAGGCATAGATCAGATTCCTAAATAAAGGTCAGGGAAACATCTAGAATATTAAAGTGACAGGAAAACAGGTGATACATATGCACAGTTAAATTAGTATACTCCCTGTGTTTTCCCCTGTGTTGACATTGTCCCTCAATCAAACCTTAAAACTGAATCATAGTCTGAAAACTATACACATAAATGCCATCTTTCTGAAAACTGTAAAATAATATTAACCGTTTTTTTTTCATATCTTTCAACTATTGAATTTATTGCAATTAAATGCCTGCTGTGTGGTGCTCTGTCCTTGGGCTCTGATGATATTTTATTGCTTGTGGTTGCTGTGTGTGTGTGTGTGTGTGTGTGTGTGTGTGTGTGTAGACACAATCATGAGCAAAGGCATTGACTTTCTTGAAGTTGAGTTGACAGACAAAAGTAAGATAGTGGTATCAAATTGCTAATTTACATATTTCTCTTGGAAGGGAAGAAAGAAAATCAATGAAGAGCTGAAACTGGCAGTACAGCTCTGTGTAGGTGAATGCCCTTGTAGTTTGATCTAATAATGTATTTTAGGACATTTCTGAAACATATTTAACATTGCTAATTGAAGTTTGTTATTCCGAAAATTACAAGGCCAAAGATGGAAAACAATATTGGTAGCTCGACATCTTCTAGGTTAAATGCATTCTATTGATGCATCATTTCCCAAAATGTGGATGTTTATTGAGAAGGTGAATTTCAGTAAACAGCTAAATTGTTGGGGTCAATTAGCATTGCTTAGGAAATGATCACTCACCAAATCTCATTGAAATGAACAATTTTTGCTACAATTCTCTCTATGCTCTTCATTCCCTTTCTTGTCCTCAAAAGAATTTAAGATGACCTGTAATCACATAACTCAGCAAGGTGAATAGCTTAAAAATAGGTGAAGACAAACAAGAAGGAGGGTAAGTATAGAGCAGGGATTCTCAATAGTGGCATTATTGACATTTGTGGGGGCTTGTCCAGTGCACGATAGGATATTTAGTAGTATCCCTGGCCTATGACTAATAGATACCCAGCACATAGTCCCAAGTTGTGACAACCAAAAATGACTCTGAATGTTGCCATTGTTGTCTGGGTGATGGGGTGACATAGAAATAGGCATAAGTTGGAGAGCACTGGTTTAGAGAGGAGAATGAACTAAGATTAGTGGAGCTAAAGGATCCATGAGTCTTGATTGGAGATGGGGTGTGCTGTGCTTGCTGGCGTGTGGCTACAGGCTTTTCCTGGGGATTTCTAAGGACTGAAGTACAGAGATGTGACTAGTTGTGTGACTTAAGAGGTGCCCAGGACAAAACCAGACCATAGCCCCGTGTCAGCACCACTAGTTCTAGTGCACAGAACTGAAAGGCATTTTTATAAGTGTTTCTCTCTGCAACTTGAATGAAGCTCCCGGCGGGCAGGGGGTTTTGTTTGCTTTGTTTATTGCTGTTTTGTCCACTGCTGTGCCCAGAGCAATACCTGGCACACAACTGCTTAATAAATATTCATAGAAAGAGATGGGTCCTCACAAGGAGGACACAGTGTAATATAGACCTTTCCTTACATGTTTATAGAACAGAGCAGCCAGATTTATAGGGCTGTTTCTTACAATATCATTAAATGGAAGCAAGCGTTCTGGGTAGCATAATCCAAACTGAATGTCAGCAAAATCAATAAATGGGCCCCAGTACAATGCAGGCTAGGACTGTCACTCTCAGTAGTCTAACTCAAGTCTATAGTTAGATTTTAGGATACCAGGAAAGGTGTGTTACTATTCTTCAGGCCATGCAGAGAGTAATGAATGCTTTCTTATTTTCTATGTTCCTTGAGTAGTAGAGAGCAGAGGGAAGGGTATCTGAGAGGTGCCATTGGGAAGGGCCAGGTAAACAGAGCGACACGCTTTGCCAAGCTGGAAGGGGGACTTGAGCTGAGCCACAAAGGATAGTGACATTGACTACCAATATTTTTGGTTATTGGTGGACAAGAAGGGCCACTGTATGCTCCACTTCATGAGAAAACATGGCTGAAGAAACCCATTGTGGTCATACCTTAGGAATTCTGTGCTCCAGAATACGAGCATCTAGACTAAATAATTGTACAGCAATTTTGACCAAATTCTCACTTTTGCTGTAAAAACAGAAGCATTGGTAAAATCGCAGTAAGTTTGATTTCCTTGTGAATTATCTGTGGTGAAGCCTGTGTTCACCTATACAATGGCAAGCGACTTTGCCAATGGAAACATTCATAGTAACTGCAGTGAGTAGTCCTTGGGCGCTCACCAAGTGCCAGGCACAGTTTAAAGTGCTTTACAAATGTGAACAACCACCTCAGGAAGTAGATACTGTTGTCATTAACATTTTGTGGATGAGGAAACAGGTGCAGAAAGAGTTAAATATCTTAATTAGGAAACTCATTGTTATCTCTAGTCTTAGCTCCTAACCACTGTGGAATTAGTATGAATCCAATAATTACTGTCTTAACTATAGAAGTCTGTTATATCAAAATTTAAAATATTGATTTTAGGCTTTGGTTTAAAAGTAAATAAAGTCCAGTTGTGAAATACAGTAAAGTCATTTCATTTTGCCAATTTGATTTTTTGGGGGTGGTGATGGGAGAGAGAATATGTTTAATTAGGATTACAAGCCTAGTCTGTGCTGTTTCATAATTCAGATATTTTCGTATCAAATATTTAATATTCTAAGAAATAGAATAACTGAACCATGTCTTTATAACCTGTGTTAGTAGTTAGTCTCTTTCTCTCTTTTTATCTCTCTCTTTTTTGAAGCATAAAGACTTCTCCAGTGAGCCACCATCATATATGCAGATGACACTGGTGATCCCTTTGAACTAATGAACTTTGGCCTTAGGGCACATGCATTCTGGATGGGTCTTTAAAATGCATATGCCACATCTTGGGAATGAATGTGGAATTATAGAAAAGAGAAATGGGGCTGGGGAAAGGTTGGATTGATAGACACAAGTGAATATGCTAGTAGGGGTACAGTTAAAAGGTCGAATAATTCATTATTTAGGAATCACCTTCAGAGGTAGGCCCGTTAAAAAAATTAGCATATTAGGTTGGTATATAGAAAAGACTCTTTGAAAAGATGCCATTTGCCATAACCTAAGGGTCTTTTCCATACATGAAGCATTCAATTTTGTCAAAGTACTGTGGAAACTCCTTTAAGCATTTCACCTTGAATATTATTTAATATAATTTCTATTTTTCAACAACGAAAGCTCATTATGGCCTGTGTTTCTTATTTTTTTCCCCTGTTGTTATATTTGAACTGAATACCAGAGATTTGCAAATTCATTTGTTCCTTCCACAAATATTTATGGGGTACCTTTTAGTTTGTGGGCACTGTTGTTGGATGGAGCAGTGGACAAAACAGATTGGTGCATAATCTCATTTAATTTATATCTTAGCAGAAGAATGGCAAGAGACAAGTTCAAAAAAGTCTGTGTGTCGTGTGGAAATAGATGCTATGAAAAAACGAGGAAAGGGAAGGAAGTGGTGGGCATGCTATTTCACAAGGTAGTTACAGAGGGCCTCCTGCAAAAAATGGCCTCTAAGTAGAGATCTGGAAGACATGGGAGGCACAATAGCTAATATCTGGGGTGTCTCCTAATGAGAAGAAATGATGAATGTAATGTCCTGCATGGAAAGATGCTTGGGGCATCAGAGGTCTAGCTAGGAACCAAGGTGGACTGAGTGGAATGGAGGATACTGTGGTCAGAGAGGTGCAGGTAGAGGTGGTTGAACCTTGTAGACCACTGTCTAGACATTGGGTTTCATCAGTGTGAAGAAACAGCCTTGTGAGGATGCAGCAGAGAACTAGTTCTAGTAGTCCTAGTTGGAGCACCTGACTTGTGTTTCAGAAGGGTCTCTGGTTGCTGTCCTGAGGTCAGGGTGGTCATTGTAAGATGGATCATGATTGCAGAACCGATGCTACTACTGGTAAAAGTGGTCAAGTGATTGGATTCTCGGATAATATTTTGGATTGAATAGAGGATTTGCCAGCTGGATATGAAATGAGAAAGAGAAATGAAGAATAATTTTGAAGTTTGTGACCCCACTAGCTAGAAAAATGGTGTTACATCATTCACTGAATTTGGAAAAATCTTTTTCTATTCATATGCCCACTGTCAATATTTAGAAACTGAATTGGGCAACCCATGACCATGTCTGGAGATGAGGTTGGAGAAAATAGTTAAGAAGACTAAAAGTTCAGTGTTTGTGGCCAGTTATGCCTGTTAGAGGTAGATGAATGATAAGTACTTGGGGATAGAGCCATAGAAAAAGAAACCCAATAACAGGGTGGTGGTAATGATGGGAGAGATGCTAAAAATTGATCTGACCTCATGAATGATTCATTTTTACTATTAATTTGTCTTCATTGATGGGAGAAGCCACATGTGATCGTGGTAGATTCTTCTATTGTTCTCAGCTGGATAGCTTGTAAAATAGCAAACACTCTCTGGGGATGACATAAATACAGAAGATGTAGAGTTAGAACTCTTACTATTACTGTTGTTATGAATTATATGTGATTAACCTTTTTATAGGACTGATAATTTTGGAAACTTTCCCCCAAATCTGTTTCAGATTTGCCTTTATGTGTATGTACCTTGTGTCCCTTAGGATGACTTGTGTTTCCTGCAGCAGACTGCTAACTAAGAGCAGTTGTCCATCACTCACACATCGCGGTATACTACACCCCATCTGTCTGTTGGGCAAGTGTACGTCTTCAAAGTTTTTGGTTTTGTTTTGGCTCTTCTTGAAATTGGGGGTTTGTGAAAACAAACAGGAGTTTTTGAGCAAATTCATTCACCAAGAATCGATATTTAATGTTGAATGAAATAAGGACATATTTCTGGAGAACATGTTTTAATTCTAGAGATCTGTGACTAGCAGTGTGCTAGATGACCAGGGAATGGGATCTGGCTCTCCAGGAGGCGGCTCTAGAGACTGTTTGCTTGGGGAGGAAAATTGCAGATATTTGCAGCAAGTGGAACAAGCCCAGGCTTTGATGCCCTTGAGCATCAGTGAAAGTTGCAAGGCGACCTCTATCTTTAGTGAAACTCCTTATAGTGTGAAGACTTTGGGAATTTGGGAAAGTTGGAAAACATTAAACTGAAATCAGTTAAAGAGCAATGTCCAAAATGACATGTTTGATATGTACCGTAAGCTCTAGGGTGTGATGAAATGTTTTTAAAGGGATTGTGAGTGTTTAAATCCGGACAAAAAATGGCAAATAAATTGTAGGGCTGCACTAGACCATTTTAAGAGGCTTTGACTAATTGTAAAAGGAATACGAAAGCCACTGACAACATAGCAAATTTGGAAAAATGATCTATTTAGAGAAAGCCCTGTTGGGAGTGTGAACTGATGGGAAGAAGGAAATGGGATTCTGGAACAGTGTGCTATGCTTATAGGTTTTTCTGCTCATACTATATTTGAAACATTTGCCGCCCTCACAGTTCACTGCCTCAATTCCCCCAGATTTAAAATAATACACTTTTCTTGGGGTGATGATTCTGATTAAAAACCCTGGCTTATGGATTAATAGCTTATGGGGAGATATATATATATATATATAGATATATATATATATATGATGGAAGAGATTATTTTTCTTTATCCTATACTTTCTTATTGAATCCCTTCTTTTTTGAAAGAAAAAGACACATTTGTCTCATGTCTTTTATGACTCTGTTAGAAATATGCAAGGAAATTACATAATTCCTTTTTAGGAACTATTCCCTCCCACTTATTTTTCCACCCTCTGTTAATTTGTAATACAACAATCTTCCCCTGAGTAATTAATTGTAATTCTGCAAACTGGGTGAAAAATAAGTAGCAGAAGCTGATGAACCTTGAACAATAAATATTTGTATTTTATGCAGCTGCCACTTGTAATTAAGAGAAAATAACTTAGCAGAATAGACCCTAACTTGCTTGATTGCTTTGAGCGGCGGTCATCCATTCTGGGTGCATTGACTAGGACTAGTAGATATTATGGAACATTTTGTTGAATGTCTATGGCACATTGCCACCTTGTGGCTGCAAGTTTTCTTGTTCTGGAGTAGAGCAGCTTTACTAATGTTAAGTCTACATTGTATAACCTGATTTTATAATTTTCCTGGTATTTATATAGTACATTGATCACAAAAGATACGAGACATTTTGTAAGAATATGTAGAACATAGCATATGTGAATTTAAGAGAATACCCATATTCTTAGAAGAGGCACGCTAAAGTGTTTATGGGCAAAGACCCACAATCTGCAACTAGCACCCACTGCTTGCATGTGTGCGTGTCCATGTATTTGCCTGGAGAGAGGGACAGAAAGCAAAAGCAGTGTGGCAAAAGGTTAGCAGTTAGTTCATCATCGGCTAGTGGAGTACAGGTGCTCCTTGTGCTTTACTCAGACCACTTGTCCATAGTTTCAAGTTTTCTTCTGACATTTTTCAAAGTTAAAAAAATTGGCAGAAAAGAAAAATTGGGGTAAGGACATAAAGTGGAACCAAAAAGAAGGCAGAAATAACATTTGCATTGTGTGATGGTCTGACTATAATTGAACCATGGATTGATGGATTCTGCCTTTTCTAGGAAACTGATAGGTAACTGTCCAGGTTTCCCTAGCTACAATTCTTTGTCCATAAAATTTAAGGGTAAACTATCTGAGGCTGGACTGAAATCCCTCCTTGGAGGCCCTTCTAAGTAGGACACTGATGTAATGAACAGCAGCTTCAGCAAATACCTTGCAATAAGTACAATTTCCTATTTGAAAGGGCTGTTTCTTTTTTTAAAAGTATGCTTTGGAATCTCTTTTCCCTCCTGATGTGGCTTTAATCCTGAAGCAGATGGACTGCTAGTTCTTCAAGGACCCCTCACTAAAATTGTGACTGGTAGTTGAAATACAGTAATGTACTAGCTGGCCAGGAGTATGATCAGATGCTTAATGAGAAGTTCTTGAATTTGAGCCTTAGGGTGTCACTAATGAGTCGAGTTGAGCATCGGGGAAAGTGGACATTGCGTGCAGCCAGTGAGGTCAGTTCTATCTGAACTAACTATTCATAGGCAGGGTCAAGTTTCTTACTGTGTAGTGATTTTGAATGTGGTACAGTGGTGTAGACAACAAATGGATGAATGACCTATCTCTGAATTTCTTATTATAAATACATTTGTGATGGCCTTAATCTGAAAGACTTCAGATGGGTGTAGCCATAGGACCAGCACTTTCCCCATGAAAGCAACATAAGTCTCAGTGAAACATCCTTTAAAATGCCTGGCTTTGAGCATTGTCACCCTCTGTCATTGTCACCCTCTGATGTTTTAAAATTTCTACAAAGTTAGCCCTTTTCTGAGGTAATTGGAATTTCTGTGAATATCTGAATATATTTTTGCATATCCTTAATAACTTGGACATATATGTATATATATGTACATGTATATGCACATGAATATCTTTGTCCTTTGTGACTATCTAAATGCATATCTGTGCATTTGTATTACCTCGAAGGTGGAACATCCAGAAGGTCTGGCACTTTTCAAGTATGAAAGATTTTCTTATAAAAGCAGAATGGATCTTGAAATAAGTGTTGTGACACAAGGGATTCTTTTGTAGAAAGCTGTCTCTTGAAGTGACTTTGGTTTCTCTGATTCTCATGACAGGTTTTCTTTTTAAAAGCCATGAAGTGATGTAGGGATGTATTGATTTCCATTAAGGGCTATCGTGCTTAGAAATCTCTCTCCTGAACCTGTATGTGTGAGCAATATGTGGATTTTCTTTTGTGACCAACTGAAGAACTGGTCTCTTGCTTCATTATAGAGCAATATTCTTCAACTTGGGCTGGGGGAACCATGGTCTGGAGAAGGACATATTTTATTTATACTGGGGCCCAGAAAACACCCACATGCATGTACAGAACTCAATAAAAAAAAATCCATGTAGCAATATTTCCTTTCTTCATTGGACAGTGATAATTTCTATTTTGTTGTATTAAAAAATACTAATCACAAACACCTCAACTTGATTTCATGACCGAGTAGTGTGTTGTGATATGCATTCAAAATCCTGTTACTGAGATTTTGCAGCAAGTAAGACTGTCTTTCAGATGAAAGACAAAACAGTGAAATCTGAATTTTCTAAACTACCAAATGAAAAACAGGGTTGGAAGGAAGGGGTTTAGAGAAGGAGAAGAAAGGAAGTGAGTGTCAACAGCGTCTTTGATTCTGGGTTGTGTCTAGTGTCCCCAGCAAATGATGCTACTGCCCTTCTCTACACAGCTTGATCACATCCTGTCCCCACCACCCATGCCATTTCGGAAATGCAGCAACCCAGATGTGGCTTCTGGTCCTGGAAAGTCACTGAAGTATAAAAAACAGCTGAGTGAAGATGGAAGGCAGCTGCGGCGTGGGAGCCTGGGTGGAGCCTTGACCGGTGAGTCATGGGTGCTATGGGCGGCTTGGATCAGGAGAGAACTGAGCTGCTCTGGCAGGGTCCTGATGACCATGGGGTTCCATACATGAAAATCAGCCTGCAGACCATTTGATACAATCTCATCCAAATCCAGAAGATACTTAAATTGAGGCCTTTAGTAATAAACTTTAATAACTATAACTATCGTACAATGCACCGTCCCCATTGTGCGCGTATAGATGTATGAGTTTGGGCAGTTCATACGCCAGTGTAAATACTACTGTGAACAAAATATAAAATGTTTCCTATGTTTTTCCAGCTTAATACCAGCCCTGTCTGCAGATTCATCTTAAGAGTTTTATATAGATGGAACCATATACTATGACTTCTTTTGCTCAGCATAATGTTTTAAAGGTTTGCCCACGTTGTTTGTATCAGTAGTTAAGTGTTTAATGTTGTATCTAACAGCCACATCAATGTTCATTGCTGCTCAATTCACCATAACCAGATTGTGGAACCAACCTAGATGCCCTTCAGTTGATGAATGGATAAAGAAACTGTGGCATATTTATACAATGGAATATTACTCCGCCATAAAGAATGATAAAATTATGGCATTTGCAGGCAAATGGATGAAATTGGAGAATATCATGCTAAGTGAGATAAACCAATCTCAAAAAACTAAAGGACGAATGATCTCGCTGATAAGCTGATGAGGACATATAATGGGGGGTGGGAGGGGTTAGCATTAGGGTTAGGGTTAGGGTTAGGGTTAAGGAGGGTGGTAAGAATGGAGGAAGGAAGGACTGTATAGAGGGAAAAGAGGGGTGGGAGGGGTAGGGGGGAAGGGAAAAAAATAACAGAATGAATCAAACAACATTACCCTATATAAATCTATGATTACACAAATGGTATGCCTTGACTCCATGTACAGAGAAACAACATGTATCCCATTTGTTTACAATAAAAAAAAAAGATTCAGCAAAGTAAAAAAAATTGACTTAGCACAATGAATCCCACTATTATGTACACCAATAAAATTTCAATCCACAAAAAAAAATAGTGTTTAATGTTGTATCTATATGATTTAACTCCATGAGGAACTATCAAACTGCTTTCCATAACTGCCATTTTCTACTCCCAACAAAGATGAATTAATAAACCAATCACTCTGCCTTCTTACTAATCTGTGGTATTTCCAGTCTTCTGGCCATTTTCATAGTATGTAATTATATCATGTGTGGTTTTCTTTAGTATTTCTTTGACTGTTAGTTTATTAGCTTTCTGTTACTGTAAGAAATATGTGAGACAATCAACTTAAAAAGAGAAAAGGTTTATTTTAGAGGGTCTAGTCCATGGTTGGTTGGCACCATAGCTTTGGACCTGTGGCAGCACACCATAGTAGGGAGTGAAAGAGAGGAAGAGGAAGGGGATGGGGCCACACGGTTCTCCTTCAAGGACACCCCTCCAGTAACCTGAAGACCTTCCATTATGCTTCATCTCTTAAAGGTGCTACTGCCTCTGGATAGCACCACACTGGCACCAAACCTTTAATACATGGACCTTTGGGGGACATTCCAGATCTAAACTACTGCAACTAGATAATGTAGAACGTCTTTTCTTGTGCTTACTGGACATTAATGTATCTTATTTTGTAAAGTATATCTGTTCTAATCTTTCACCCATGTTTAACTGCATTGTTAAAGTTAATTTTAAAAAAATATTTCAAGTTAGGCACCAAAATATTTACTGCATATAATTTATGAGAGAGGAGTAAGAGCTCTTTTTTTAAAAAATTATTTTTCCTTTTTAATTATACATGACAGTAGACTGTGTTTTGACATATCATAAATACATGGAGTATAACTTCCCATTCTTATGGTTGAACATGATGTGGAGTTACACTGGTTGTGTATTCATACATGAACATAGGAAAGCCATGTCCCATTCATTCTACTGAGTAAAAGCTCTTAAATGTGAGAGATAAAAAAAAATCTGGTCTCATAGAAATAGAGAGTAGAATAGTGATTAACAGAACCTTGGATGGTGAGGATAAAGAGAGTTGACAGGTACAGGGTACAGTTGGATAGGAAGAATAACTTCTGGTGTTCTGCAGCACAATAGGCTAAATATGGATAACAATAATTAATTTTATATTTTAAAAATAACTACTAGGGAAGATTCTGAATATTCCTAGCACGAAGAAATGATAAATGATAATTACCCTGATATGATTATTACACATTGTGTAACTGAAATATCACCCTGTAGCCCATAAATGTTTATAATTATATGTCAATTAAAATTAAAATACATATTATAGAAGAGAAAAATTAAAGATAACTTTTAAATGTTTTTATTAGTACATCATAGTTATACGTAATATTGGGGTTCATTTTGATATATCATAGATGCATGGAATATAATTTGTCCCACTTCAGTTCCTGGGGCTTCCTCTTTTTCTCTTCTTTGTCTCCATTTCCTACCTCTACTCTAGTGGTCTTCCTTCTATTTGTTTATTGTTTTGTTTTCAATTGGTGCTCTATGTGTGTGTGTATATGAAATTGATTGTGATATATTCATATATGTACATAGCATGATTTGGTCATCTTCATTCTATAGTTTCTCCCTTTTCCTATTCCTCCTCCCTCCTTCTCTAATGGCTTCCTCTACTTTACTAATCTCTCTTATTTTCATGGGATGCTCTCCTCCTGTTTTGTTCCTTATTTTACTACAGCTTCTGCACAGGAGAGAAAACACTGGACCCTTGACTTTCTAAGTCTGGCTTATTTCACTTAGCATGATAGTCTCCAGTTCCATCCATTTACTAGCAAATGCTGTAATTTCATTCTTCTTTATGACTAAGTAAAACTCCATTGTATATATTTATGGCATTTTCTTTATCCCTTTATCTGTTGATGTGTACCTGGGCTGATTCCATAACTTATTATTGTGATTTGTGCTGCTATAAACATTGATGTGCCTATATCACTATATTGCTTATTTTAGATCTTTTGGATAAATACCAAGGAGTGGGATAGCTAGCTCATATGGTGACTCCATTCCTTGTCATTTAAGGAATCTCTATATTGCTTTTCAGAGTGGTTATACTAATTTGCAGTTCCACCAACAATGTTTGAGTGTAGTTTTTTACCTACATCCATGCCTATATTCATTATTCTTCGTATGCTTGATGATAGCCATTCTAACTGGAGTGAGATGAAGTCTCAGTTTAATTTTTAGTTTTGATTTGCATTTCCCTGATTGCTAAGAGTGTTGAACTTTTAAAAATACATTTGTTGGTCATTTGTATTTCTCTATTTGGAGAAATGTCTGTTTTTTTTTTTTCCATATATGTATATATTTTTTGGGGGGAGGGTTGGGGGGTGTTCTTTGAGTTCTTTATTTATTAGCCAGCAAGATCTTCTCCCATTCTGTAGCCTCTCTCTTTATACTCCTGTTTTCTTTGTTGTGCAGAAGCTTTTTAATTTGATACCATTTCACTTATTGATTTTTGGTTTTATTTCTTATGCTTTAGGAGTCTTGTTAAGGAAGCTGATGTCTGTGCCAATATGTTGGAGTGTTGAACCTATGTTTTCTTCTGGCAACTGGAAAGTTTCTGGTCTAATGCATAGGTCCTTGAACCACCTTGAGTTGACTTTTGTGCAGGGATAAAGATAGGGATCTAGTTTGATTCTTCTATATATGAATATCTAGTTTTCCTAGTACCATTTGTTAAAAAGGCTGTCTTTTCTCCAATATATATTTTTGGCATCTAATTAAAGATAAATTTAAAACTTGCATAAAGTTTTTAAAATTTTTCAAAACCAAAAAACCCACAAATCACTTTCTTTAACTTGAAAAATAGCCAAATGAAGACATTTTAAAACTAAGATCTTTACAAAAAAAAAAAACAAAAAAACCCCCTCCTTGTTTAAATTTTCATATTCAACTCAACTTTTAAATCACTAAAGGTTAGGTTTCTTTTATTTCATCAGACTGCTTTTCTCTTTAAATACACATATTTTGGAGGAACTTTATTATTTTTTTAAATTCTGAGACTGAGTTTTGTCTACATACCACAGTCTTGTCTGCCAGTTTATAAATCGTCTGGAAAATCAGTTGAAATGCTCACATTTTTTGAAGAATTATTGATTTTGACTTTCTGAAGATGAAATTTCTGGGAACAGAAATGCTGCTGCCACATGGGCTGTAGAGTAGGCCCATT
This sequence comes from Sciurus carolinensis, assembly GCF_902686445.1. Lineage (NCBI taxonomy): Eukaryota > Metazoa > Chordata > Mammalia > Rodentia > Sciuridae > Sciurus > Sciurus carolinensis. Next base: position 54,915,031 of record NC_062218.1, read on the forward strand.
TGGCGTGGTGAAGGCAGTCAGAGGATGTGAGAGTCTGACCTCCGGCCAGGGGAAGACAGTCCTCAAACACCACCATGCTTCTCTCAGGTTAAGGCACAAGTTTTCACTTGAGTCTTGCTGATGCTCTTCTAAGGCTTGTTCTCATGTTTTTTTGCTTTCCTTTGGACAGTCTAAATATTATTTAACCCATATTTTATAGGTAAGGAAATTAAATCTTAAAGATATACCCCTGTGTTTATTAATTTTAATGAGAAAATTTACTTTGATTAAACATTTTTTTTTAAATATTGGGATTGAATCCAGAGGTGCTGTACCACTGAGTTATATCCCCAAACCTTTTTATTTTTTATTTTAAGACAAGACCTCACTAAGTTGCTGAGGCTGGCCTTGAACTTCAGATCCTCCTGCCTCAACCTCCTGAGCTGCTGGGATTACAGGTGTGTGCCACTGCACCTGGCTGATTGAAGTATTTTTGTCAAACAGGAGGGGCAGTAATTGTGCTCACCATTTTTGCTAGAGCAGTTTATTGAAAGCTTTAAAATGATGCAAAGGTATAACTCTTGCTGCAGAAGACCTGAAGCATGAAATTTGACCTTTAGCTTTATTTAAAAAAAATAGACTTGATTCCCATTTCTTAATCATAGCGGCTCTAGCAGTTTTATCTTTATACAATTAGGTTGCTGAACAGTAAGTTTTAGTAATTGTCTTTGTACAGCTAATTTAAAAAAAAAATTTAATCTTTCTTAGAAGAGCTTTAGAAAATCCATTGAATGTCAGCTTGTTTTTGAAGATAGTTCCTTGGAATTTGTATTGGAATATGAGAAAAACATTCTTAATTGGCCCTCTAGATAGCTTAGCTAAGGATTTAATGAAGTAATATGTGCAAATCATTTAGCCCAGTGATGGGCAGCTATTACTATTATGTGCATAAGTAATTGAATTTTGGGGCATTTGGAACTGATGGGGAGCATAGGCTCATGAAAATCAGTTTGGTACCCTTATCATGTAGATTTCTACTTTGTGTTCTGCACTGTGTTCTTGTCAAGCCAGGGTCAGGTAGGATATAGAGGAGGAAGCATCATCTCTTATATTTTTTTAAAAATGCAGTTTCCACTAGTTTTAGGCAACTATAAATAATATATGTGACCTCACCTTGGGACATACCTGGTTGCTAAACTTAAATTAAGTCAAACTGGCTTTGCCATCAGAAGCCTATGCCTAACTTATTTTGTTGCCTAAAGGCCAACCACCTTCCATTACTTAACTTTTTTTAATTCCAAATACCTTTTCATTGACAGAATTCTACTTTGGTTAAAACTAAGACTTTGTGAAGGCTTAGTTTATTGTTTGAAAACTTTACTATCCAATTGTTGTTGATAAGGTTCATTCAAATTTTAGCTCTTTGGAAGGAAGATCTGTGATGTATTCATTTATTAATCCCTACCAATAATGATAGCTAACATTAAAAACTTATTATATGGCAGGTACTACTACTACTAGGGAACTACATTTGTTGAATTACTTAATTCTCTAGGTGCCTTTAAGGGAGGTGCTCATCCCCATTTTACAGATGAGATTTTTTAACTTGCAGAAGTCATGTTGCTTGTAAATAACAGAGCCAGGAATTGCAACCAGCATTGTGGTTCCAGGGTTCATGGCCAACCACCAAGGTGTTCCTAACATAATACTTATCCAGGAGGTTCTAAATAAACTCTGAGTTCCAACAGAATTAATTAGAGCCACTCCTAGATGGGAAAATCTTTGCTTGTCAAATCTGGGGCTGACTCATGTGTAGGGCTCTGGATCCCTTAGTTACAAAAGTAAATGAAAACTAGGCAATTCATACAAATTAAAAACCTTAAAATTTACACATTTGTTAACCCAGCAACTCTACTTCCAGGTATTCATCACAGGAAATTGTCACGGATATGTGCAGAGAATTAACTCTAGTGATATTTAAAGAAGTACCATTTATAATAATTAAAATTGCATATCACCTGAATACTGGCCAGAGAATTGATAAAACATATTATGGTATATATATGAAATTAAAAACAACTGTGACCATTAAAAATCACGTTGTAATAATTGTTTTAACATTGAACGACACATGTTTATTTAATGTGAAGTCCCATTTTTGAATAGTTTCATAGTATTGCATATTTCATACAACTTTGTAAAATTATAATTATATAATTGTATATATGATGAGGGGGAGGAGAACAACTTCTATCTGCTAAGGAATAGTTTTCCAACTAGCATGATGGTTGAGTAGGCTCCCTTCTTGGATAGGCATGTGAAGGCCTTTTTTTTATATCCTGCAATTCAATCCATGAGAAAATGTCATTGCCCCTGAGTTTTGTGGTACCATTCAGTGATATATTAATCACTAATAATTGTAAGGAAAGAACCAAATGAAGGAAATAAAGAGAGAGAAGAGGCAGCTCAATAGTAACAGGTTTATTTGGGACAAACGTGAAGAGGTGGAGACTGAGACCCATTTTCTGCCTACAGCCTGGGGTAGATACAGGGATATGAGGGAGTTGGGGAATTTTTGTGACTAAGCCATTGCTAGGGGGTTGTCAGGGAAGGGTCCTTTTGGTCCTCACCTCCATTCTTTGAGGTGGTCACTCTTCCGTTTTGAATGAGGTGTTTTGGGGATTCTAGTCCCAGATAACAATTTCCTTTTTCTGCATGATGATGTAGTATTGTCTGGGGTTTAGGTCAGGCTGAGTCAGAGTGACTGTGAGGTGACTCTTGTTCTAAAATGGAGGATATGTTTCAAAATAGCTTTATCCATGTCAAGTTCTCCCTAACAATAATGATGCCATATACCTTAAAAAATCTCAATGGCAGATAAAAATAAGTCTTTCTTGTTCATGTGGTCAAAGGTCATCTGGGATGTGGAGTCCATACATGGCTCTTCTGGACTTGGTTCCGGGATGCTCCATGTGGCTACCTTATTTCTTAGATTAACAACTATCCAAGGCATGATCTTTTGGTAAGTTGCAGAAGCATGAGAAGACAAGTTCATTGGTATGCCTCATGTCTGCTAACTTCCTGTTGGCCAAAGCAAGTCAAGTAATCAAGCCATGTGTCATTGACCCAGAGCCAGGGGATGGAAGCATACTCTAGCCACTTGGATACCTTGGCAAGGTTGTATAAATATAATGCTACTGGGCCAATAATTTAATCTATCATAGTTAGCTTCTCTCTCTCTCCCCCTCCCTCCCTCTCTCCTTCTCTCTCATTACCTCCCTCCCTCCCTCTTTCTCTCTCCTCTCCCTTTAAAACCTCTTTTATAATAAAGATATTTTCATTTACCTGTATTTTTTTTTTTTTTTTTTTTTTTGCGGTGCTGGGGATCGAACCCAGGACTTTGTGCTTGCAAGGCAAGTACTCTACCGACGGAGCTATCTCCCCAACCTGCTTCATTTACCTGTATATTTACCTGTATTTTAATGATAAATTATTTGTTCAATGTAGACAATTAGAAGATACAGAGCCTTATAAAGAAAAATCTAAGACCCATGCTTCCCTAACTAATGTTTTAAATCACCAAGAATGTTAGGCTAAAAGAGGGGAACACGGTACTGGGTTTGTGGGTAGAGCGCTTGCTTAGCATGTGTGAGGCACTGGGTTCTATCCTCAGCACCACATAAAAATAAATAAAATAAAATAAAGGTATTGTGTCCATCTACAACTAAATATGTGTATACATGTATGCATATATATATAAATAGATAGATAGAGATATATATGGAAACAACTAGTGCTCTTTTTTTGCAGGGCTGACATTTAAACAACAGATTTAGAGCTTGCTATGCCCATCACTGCCTGAAGGAAAAAAGAATTTTATTTTTTAAAATTTGTTTTTTTGTTTTTTTTATTTATTTGTTTGTTTATTCGAGGCTATGGTGTTTTCTGTCTTCATGGCCTGCCAAGGGCACCTAGAACCATGGTGGAATCATTGACTGAGCTTTGGAGCCCCTGATGAGGAAGGGAAGCATTACTCTAATCATTACAGGGACCCTTAAGTCTGGCGCCCTGGCTTCTCGATTTGCACGAGTGCCCCAAATCTTTGTCCTGCATTCCACAGCTGTGGTATGTGCCTCAGCCCTAGCAGTCAAGTTGAAGGATTCTTTTCCTTGTGAGGATGGTTCTGTTTTCCAAAGGGCATTCGGATAGGTTGGAATATAAAAAAAAGAGGAGTCTCTCTGTTCCAGTAGATTATATAGGAATGTCATATGCACGTAGTGCTAATAAATCAACTTTGTTGATAGTATAAACTAAAATTTCTTTTTTTTTTTTTGGGTACAGTGAACTTTATTGATGGCATGTGACAGTAGGGCTCCCTAAGCCCCTCCCTTCTTCAGGGAGTCTGGGATGGAAATTGGGAGGAGGGGAGATTCTCAGTGTGTTGAGGGACTGAGTTAGGGGCAGGGAGTCCCCAGCTGAGGGCCTCTCTCTTCCTCTGTGTTCTTGCTGGGGCAGATGGTCCAGGGGCTCTTACTCCTTGGAGGCCTTGTGGACCATAAGGTCCACCACCCTGTTGCTGTAGCCAAATTCATTGTCATACCAAGAAATGAACTTGACAAAGTGGTTGTTGAGGACAATGCCGGCCCCAGCTTCGAAGGTGGAAGAGTGGGTATCATTGTTGAAGTCACAGGAGACAACCTGGTCCTCTGCGTAGCCCAGGATGCCCTTGAGGGGACCCTCTGATGCCTGCTTCACCACCTTCTTGATGTCATTGTATTTGGCAGCTTTCTCCAGGCGACAGGTCAGATCCACCACTGACATGCTGGGGGTGGGCACACGGAAAGCCATGCCAGTGAGCTTCCCATTCAGTTCAGGGATGACCTTGCCTACAGCCTTGGCAGCTCCAGTGGATGCAGGGATAATATTCTGGGCAGCCCCGCGGCCATCACACCACAGTTTCCCAGAGGGGCCATCCACAGTCTTCTGAGTAGCAGTGATGGCATGGACTGTGGTCATGAGTCCTTCCACAATGCCAAAGTTGTCATGGATGACCTTGGCCAGGGGGGCTAAGCAGTTGGTGGTACAGGAGGCGCTGCTGACGATCTTGAGAGAATCGTCATACTTCTCATGGTTCATGCCCATCACAAACATGGGGGCATCAGCAGAAGGGGCAGAGATGATGACCCTTTTGGCACCACCCTTCAAATGAGCCCCAGCTTTCTCCATGGTAGTGAAGACACCAGTGGACTCCACGACATATTCGGCACCAGCATCAGCCCATTTGATGTTGGCGGGATCTCGCTCCTGGAAGATGGAGATAGGCTTTCCATTGATGACAAGCTTCCCATTCCCAGCCTTGACTGTGCCATGGAATTTACCATGGGTAGAATCATATGGGAACATGTAGACCATGTAGTCGAGGTCAAGGAAGGGGTCATTGATGGCAACAATATCCACTTTGCCAGAGTTGAAAGCAGCCCTGGTGACCAGGCGCCCAATACGGCCAAATCCGTTCGCTCCGACCTTCACCATCGCGTCTCAGGGACACGACTGGCACTGCAGGAGTTGAGAAGAAGCAGCTGTCTGTTGAACGGGGAGGAGCAGAGAGCCATAAACTAAAATTTCTAAACTGTCAGAATGTTTTATCTTGGTGGGGAGGATTATGCAATTTTTCTTTTCTGAATTATGAAAATCAATTTGGAATCACACCTGTACAATTTTTTCCTTTTTCATTCTTTTGGTAGCAAGGATTGAACCCCACAGAACTTAACCACTGAGCCACATCCCCAGCCCATTATTTTTCACTAAGTTGCTCAGGGTCTTTCCAAGTTGCTGAGGCTGGCTTTGAACTTGTGATCCTCCAGTTTCAGCCTCATGAGCCGCTAGGATTATAGGCATGGGCTACCGCACCCAGAACACCTGAACATTTTAAGTAAGGCATTTCTAAGTGAATTTTACTTGAAGAAGGAAAGGAAAAAAAATCCCAGGAACTATTTTTTCCTTTAAAATTAACCCAGAGGCCATAGTATTTGAGTACTGTACAGTACTTAACAGGTTTCTCTTCCTAAAGGTCTCCTTAACTTAGGCAAATCTGAAAATATTCACATTAAAGCTAATTTGCATAAACTGACTTTTAAGGTTAGTTTTTTTATTTAGTACATATTGCACCTAAATACAACTTTTCTACTCATATACTTGATAGTTCCTCACTTTTGTAAATCATCAAAAGAATGCCTATATAAAAGTGTTATGGGTTGGGAGGATGCTACGTGCTATGAAAAGCAAACCCCCAAACATCAATAGCTTAACACAATACTAGTTTATTTCTTTGCTGTGTAATAGTTCATAGTAAATGTTTTCACTTGGGGGTTCCCTTTAATGTCCTGATCTGGGAGAGAGATTCACTGCTGTTCACATTCTTTTCCAGGATCCAGTCACATGATCACAGCTGATGGGTATGTGGTGGGGGGTGCTAGGAAAAACAGGGACCTGCTAGCCAGTTGCTCAGAGTCCAACTGCACAGAAGCAGGGGGAACATGGCACTGACTAAGTTGGGGAGACTGGGAGAGAAGTAGATTTTAATGAAGCCATAGGATGTGAATTCAGTCTGAAATGCCTATGAAACCTGTAGGTACACAAGTAGGACCATGGAGTCACAGAAGGAGAATTGTCATTTCGAAAGAAGAAGATGGCAAAGTACATATTGCTGCATCTGAGAGAGAAAATAAGATAAGGTGAGAAAGGTGTCAATGGTGATGTGGTCCCTGGGTAACCTTGGGGAGAGTAGTGAATGAGGTGCAGGTAGAAGTGAGGGTGGTGTGGATTAAGAGCAAATGGTATTTAAGGAGTTAGAGCTCCCTTATGTGTTTGCAGATGAGAGCAGGAAGAGCACTTTTGAGAAGTTTTGCTATGAAAGGAACTAGAAATAAAAGGTGTGGGCTGGAAGAGATATTTAGGGGACCAGAGAGAGCCATCCTGCTGTGGGAGCCGCTGGAGCACCTTGTAAGGTGTTGAGGATGGTTTGGATGATAGCCAGAGAATGGAAATGGAGGACTGGGGCATCCAGAGCACACGGAGAGGCACTTCTTCCATTGTGTCCAGAGGAAGGAGGAGAAAATAGATGCAAAAGTAGGTAGGTTAGGGACATTATACCACATAGCACTATTCAGCAATAAAATGAAATGGACTGTTGATACAGCAACCTGGGTGGATCTCCAGAGCATTCTGCTAATAAAAAAGTCAATTCCAATAGGTTACATAGTATGTAGCTCCATTTATATGTAATATGCTTGAAATGACAAAATAAGAGAAATGATCTGATTCCAGGGCTGAAGGAGGGGGTGAGGTGAGAGGGAAGCAGGTGTGGCTGTAAAAGGGCAGCAGTATGAAGGATGCTTTTGGTTGTGGGATTGTTCTGTGTCTTGACTGTCTCCATATCGGTACCCTGCTTGTGATATTGTGCTGTAGTTTTTCAAGATGCTCCCATGGGGGAAACTGGGTAAAGAGGAATATCTGCATGTGAATTTGCAGTTATCTAAAAATAAGTTTAAATTTTAAAATGCCCCTTTTCATATTACTGATTTTAATACATTTTGGGGGCGGGGGGACTGGGGATTGAACCCAGGGCCTCATGCATGTTAGGCAAGTGCTCTACCACTGAGCTCCTCCTCAGCTGCTTTGTTTTATAAGATAGCTTAACAGACTTGGTTGCTTTACTTTCCCTCAGTGTGTTGTGAGAGACCTGAGTGAGTGTCAGAAGGGTTATATGGGAGCTAAGGAGGGAAGGAAGTGTGAAACAGGTAAGATCAACAGGAAGGGGAGCTCCGAGTGTAGAAGAATTTCTTGGGCACATCGATACCCACTCAAAATCTGAGATCACAAATTGAAAATGAAGCCTGTCTACATGTTTGAGGAAAAGGTTAAGAACTCAGGGAAATGTTGGTACTGGGAATATGGGATCCATGGGACATAGCAGACACCCCTGGTCAAGGGTCATTGAAGAGATGGTGGAGAGAGTGAACCCAAGCCTTAATAGGAAAGAGAAGTTTTGGCACCCGTGGTGGGATTTTTCAGGGGTTGAGCCAAAGTTAGGGGAGAGCTTGGACAGCAGTCTGGAAGCAGGCAGACTGTGGGGTGTGGTGGGGCTGTGGAGTGAGTCGTGAATGAGCTACATTTCCCTTAACGGGCCCCTTCTGAAGGATTCCTGGAACATTAATGCTTTGAAATCTGGCATGTTTTGAAATTTTTAAGGGGCAAAGATCGTCACAATTCTTGAAGTCATTGCTTTCTTGTTATACTCTTTATAAAGTATTCAAAGCTCTTTGGCTCTTGGCTAATAGGGAAAAAAAAATCCCCAAATTATATTTAAAGTTTCACTGATTTAAAAAAATCTTATTTCTACTTGTTTCACTGTTCCTTAATACTTGTAAAATCTGTGCACTGAAGGCATATGCTGAAGGGCAGGGATTCTTTTTAGTTTGTGCAGTACTCTGTTTTAGAACTTTTAAAATGGTGTAGTTCATTAGTCAGAGTTTATGAAGCTGGAGAATGTCTCTACCCATTTTTTTGGCGTCACCAGGCCATAAAAAGGCAATTCCATTAGCATCTTCTTTCTGGTGACAGTGCTTGGTTTCAAGAAGCCTTTAAAGCCATTTATGGTCTTCACAACTCTTATGTAGTTATACATATATACATACATATATACACACACACACACACACACACACACACATATATTTCTATCCACATATACATATTTTCCTATTCATTGAAGAATATGTTTTTGATGTATTTTTGTGTGTGTCTGCAGTTTCTCTTGTCAGGGTAAGGAAGGTCTCCTGAGGCAGACTTAGTGGAACACACAGCTGTCAGCCATGTTGGCAGATGCTGCCTCCCAGTGGTCTCTGTCAGGGAACCTTCTGCTGGAGCTCATCTTCCATGCAGATGGTCTCCTGATGAGTCATTGCCCCTCTAAAGCGTTCACACCCAGCTTCCCAGGCCCCTGGTCACCTGCTGTGTAGCAACTGCCAAGTGGCCACCATCTTTTTTCACAGGCAATTGCCTAGTCCCCATGGACACAGACTCTCTCCTTTAGACATTTTGTGCCAGGAAACCCTTTGGAGAGGTGAGGAGTCAGGCACAAAGGGAGAATTAATTAAGGAAAGAGGCTTAATGAAGACTGGGAGAATCCAATGCTTTTCCTGACACTGAGAGTCAACTGAGAGAGGGGCTGTTTTCTTTGATATATTTGTGAGCTCCAGAGACTACTTCAGTGAATCTGGCTCTTCAGAAACCCACATTACAATTCTGTACGGATAGGGTTCAAAGGACTTAAAATGTAGTTCGGAGTGCTAATTCTGATGATCTTAAAAGGGCTGGTTTATGTTTCTATGCCTTTTGGGAAGCAAAAGATTAAGTCACCTTGATCTAGAATTTTGAGACTGCTACGGCAGGAAATCAGACACATTGCCACCTGCAAAAGAAGTTGGTCTTCTTGACCTTTAGCTCAGTGTACTGGATGTGGCAACCCACACCCAGTAACTGAAAATATTCAAAGCATACCAAAGAAGAAAATGTCATTTTAAGTGTTCATTTTAAACTATTTGCTGGCATGTATATGTCTAAATGTATTTCTGTAAGGGGACTCTCTGGATCAGTTAGGCTAATGAAGAAACTTAACAAAAAGAAAATAAGAATTTATGGATGTCAGATCCACAAAGCACAATGCCCCCAGTCCTCTTGTGTTCTAGTGTGATCCTCTAAATGATGGACTTGGGTCCTTCCTGAGGAAAGTAATGAATTTATTGAATCCATACATCAAAAATTCAAGTTGTTTGTTCTTAAAATTCCCTTTAGAGTAAGAAACTGATTTCATTTTTTATAGCATTTTATCAAGGCATTGAATTTTTTGAAGAGGTATTATCATTTTCTTTCCACTGGTTGGTTGGTTTCTTTTTTTCACTTACTTGAAAATCTGTTTTATTCTAATGAAATAGATTTTGGCCTGAATGTAGCTGGGCCTGGTTTTTGATCCTTTATGCATCACACACGTTTAGGTCCCTAAAAGTTTCCTGAGCCCAACCTCAGCTCCTTGGATGGATAGCCCTTATGAGATGAAGTGGTTTGAGCTCCCTTTGAGTCATTAGTATAAATGAGGAAACTACAAAAATCGAACTGATTATATAATAATCAAGAGTGTGAAATCTTAATTGAAATAATAGAAATTAGCAGTAACTATTAAGTCTCACTCTGAGCACTGGAGTTACTGGGGAGGAGGAGGTAGATGGAGGAAGACAAGGGCCTGGGGGAAGCCATTACCTGCCACACTGGAACCCGTGTATGTATTGGACATAGGTCACTTCTAGCTCTTGGGGTGGCATTTTGTTGTGGACAATCAAATAGCAGTGCCACTCAGTGACAATGCATGTGAGATGCCAGCTGCTCATGTGTTGGAATCAGTAAATTGGACTGTGTGTAATCCCCTGGACAATAGAGGCATGGTAGTTGGGTGCGAAGCAGGAGTGCTTAGGGAACCTGTAGATCAGAAAGAGAACAGGACACCTGAGTTAGATGGAGTGGCATTTAAAGATAGAAAGCAACAGACGTGACTAGGTGGAGAGCCATCTTGACATCTCATACTGCTGTTTCAGCATGCAAGGGGAAGGACGTGCAGTGGGGATCTGTGGCCCAAGATGCCAGCCCCGTCAACTGCTAAATTGCCATACCTGTGTCTCTGATCCTCAGTGTCCTCATCTGTAAATTGGGTATTTGGGCCCTATCTTGTTTTGTGTTGCTATAATGAAATACCTGGTACTGGTAGGTTATGAAGAAAGAGGTTTATTTTGACTTATGGTTCTAGATTCTGAGAAGCACAAGATGGAGTGTGCACATCTGGTTGGCTTCTGGTGAGGGCTTTGTGCTACCTGATAAGAAACAAATGTGTGTGGAGGGAGTGGGTGTGTGTTGAAAAGAGAGAGAGAATCCTAGACAGAGAGAAGGAAAGGAAAGGAAGAGAAGGAGAGAGAGAAAGAGGGAATCAGCTTGCTTTCTTTGTACCCACTGGTTCTGAAGGCGAGAGATCCAGTCCCTTGAGATTTAACTTCCTACAGTGAGACCTAACTCCCAGGAGACCTAACCACCTCTCTAAGGCTCCACTACTTCTTAACACCATTACACCGGGGATCAAGCTTCTACATGGATTTTGGTCGGGCAAACCATAGCATACCCTATACCCTCAAGATCACTTTGAGTTTGAGCAGTAAATAATTTTAGCTACTAAGGTGAGAGAGCAGAGTAGTCTTTTCAGAGAATGATTTTCCTTCATTTTCTCTTACTTTCTAGACCTCATCCTTACCCCCTACTCAATACATACTTCTGTTTCTTTCTTTCTCTCTCTCTCTCGCTCTCAGACACACACACACACATTTCTGTGCAGGGTATGCTCCCTTCCCACCTTCCCCTCTAGCAGAATATGCCAGTAGATGTACTGTCTCTGTCCTCTGAAACCGAGCACACCCGGCCATCCCTCTCTTGCTTAAAACTTGTTTTCAGTGGCTAATCAAAGCCACTGGGGATGTAGATGTTTTTTAACTTCCTGGACAAAACTGACAATGATGTAGGAAAAAACGCAGGCGAAGAAGTGCCAATGCCACCAACTGGGAAGTTTAAAGATTTATAAAAATTAGTGTTTCTGATATATTAATGACTCGAGTGGTAGTAGCCTGCATTTGTCATTGTCATGTTCCATTGTCATTCAAGTACTTAATCAACACATATTGTCAGGGCTGAATTTATTTCCTTGTGTCTGCCTAGCCAGATAATTTCTCTGTTCTTTGACAGTAATGTCTCAGGCACCTGAATCAGACCTGGGTCTTTATGGAGGTGGAGGTAAGTCCCCTCCTTGCTTTTAACTGATCACTGACTTGCTCACTGGGGAAACCTTGTGAAAGAGAGAACAATACCATTTGAATGTCTGCTTCCTTTTTATGAGTAAGAACATGGGTGGAATGATGCTATGGTTTGAATGTGTCACCTCCAATATTCAGGTATTGCCAATGTGATAGCAGTAAGAGGCAGAGCCTGTAAGAGGTGACTAGCCCTTGGGGGTACCTCCCTCTTTAATGGGATTAAAACATCCTCCACCACCTTCTTAAACGAGATACTGGGGACTGAATCCAGAGGCACTCTGCCACTGAGCTGCATCCACAGCCCTTTTATATCTTTGACACAGGGTCTCGCTAAGTTGCCCATGCTGGCCTTGAACTTGGGATCCTTCTACCTTAGCCTTCTGAGTAGCCAGGATTACAGGTGTGCATCACAATGCTAGTTAAGATTCACTCTCTCTCTCTCTCTTTTTTTTTTTTTTTTTTGGGAGTGGGTGTACTAGAAATTGAACTCAGGGGCACTCGACCACTGAGCCACATCCCCAGCTCTAGTTTGTATTTTATTTAGAGACACAGCCTAAATGAGTTGCTGCTGGGTTTTCAAGTGTACACCATCATGCCTGGCTTATTTTTTATTTTTGAGATGTCTCCACTAAGTTGCCCAGATTGGCCTTGAATCTTGGATTCTCCTACCTGATTCTTCCAAGTTGCTGGGATTACAAGCATACAACTGAACCCCTAAAGCACATGATTTTCTAAAACCCATTTACATTCAAATTCCATTCTAAACATCTTCATGTTACTTTTTATAAACTTTTCTACTTTTCTCTCTCCTCTTATACCTTGACGACTTTCTCCTTATATCCTCAAAGCAAAGCTCCACACATTACAAATACTAAGTGCTCAGTAAATAGGTAACTTATGGAATGTGCAGATAACATTATGGGATGCTCAATCAAATTTCAATTCAGATAAAGAAATAATCTTTTTAGTACATGGTATGTCCATTGCAGCATTTAGAGCATACATATTCAAATGTATTTGAATTCAAATTTCTTTTAGGCATTTGTATTTTTCTTTTTTTATTAAATTGAGCCATCCCATCAGTAAGTAGTGGAATTATTAGACATGTTGTCTCGTAGTCCCTGCATGGCATGAATGGCCAGGGGTTACAGGGTGTTACACATAGTACAATATCCTTTTCCTGTTTTATTTTTCTTCTCTAGCTTAGTTATGTTGGATTCGGGGCCATCTTTGTGGATGACCCCAAGCAGACCTAATCTCTGTGACGTGTGAAGGTCTGTGTGCTTAAATGCCCTGTTACGAAGCCTTCAAGATAGTCACAGTGCTATCTGTGGATTCAAATACCGAGAGATTAAATACATTTAAGGGAATGGCTAGAAGAAAATGATCAGGCTTCAGAACTTGAGAGATGACAATTTGGAGGGTGATTGGAATGACCAAATGTCTATCTTCCCCTACCTCAGCCCACTGATGTCCCCATAAGCATAGCTGAGTTCTCTAAAAAGGAATGTTGAGGATCCTAGCAAAACTGTTACTGTAAATTATGAGGCACTGACCTTGGAGTTCATAGCTACTTAATGTCATCTGAGCTTTCAGAAGTAGTCAGTGGCTAAGTAATAGACCTGAAATGAAAAGGCTGAATTCCAACTCTATACCTGCTATTCACGTTAAGGCAGTGCTGAGGCATTTGTGATGCTAATCTTGGCTTTGATTCTCTCCTTAAAAACAAGAGCATCCTTATGTTTGGTAAACCACTTAAATATTTGTTAGGATTTAATTCAGGATGTGGGATCACTGCTTGGATAACAATATTACCCAGATCCTCTTTTCAGATAGTGTAAGCATAAACTAACCTTCGTAATAAGTGAGGTAGGAGGGCAGGTTTACGATTGCTAACTGAGACGTCTCACTCCAACACAGGGATCTTGAACTGCTTGCCTTTTGGAGGAATTGGAGATCTATTAAGTGGTATTTTTGAATGAATGTTTTATAGTTAATCTAGAGTTCTTGCTTATTCATTAATTGATATTAACAAACATTTCTTTCTTTCTTTCTTTTTTTTTTTTTTATTTGACACCAGGGATTAAACCTAGGAGTACTTAACCACTGAGCAACACTGCAACACCTTTTATTTTATTTTGAGACAGGGTCTCACTATGTTGCTAATGGCCTTGCTAAGTTGCTGAAAGTGGCTTTGAACTTGGAATTCTTCTGCCTCAGCCTCCCCAGCTGCTAGGATTATAGGCATGCACCTCTGTTCTCAGAATATAACAAGCATTTCTTCAAACTAAAATATTACATTCTTTAGGAAGCAAACATAGACATTGTCTTTGAGGAGAAAGAATTTGAAATCTTCTTGGAATACACCCAGCATGGTACTGGAAGCTATTCCAAAGAACTATACGTGGAAACACATGATTTTGTGAACTAGGCTGTATATAGAAGGTTCCTTATAAAAATAGAGAACCTGTTAGGAAATTTGGGCTAGTCTGGATATTTCTGCTTAGATGGTGATGTGGAGGTTTTTTTTTTTTTTTTTTTTAATTCTCTCTAAGGCTGCTTTTGTTCTTTTTGTTTCTCTTGTTAAGCTTCTGGTCCCCAGCTCCTCCTTGGTCTCCTTTATAACTGTTTAGATGTGAGGCAGTTGTCAGAAATGTTTAGCATCACAGGATAGCCAGTGACATTTGGATCCATCAATTAAAGCATCTGTGTGTGCAAAGAAGTATTATTGAGCAAGTTTCATAATGTCTCCAAAAAGTAAGACGAATTGCTCTCTAGCATAATGAGGTTAATCAGCTTACTTTGAAAATATGCATCATTTTGTGGAGGTGGTAGACTCTTGAGTTGGAAATAGTTTTTAGAAGAGAAAAATCAAAGCCAAGAGAAGTGATATGATCTCCTCCATATCAAGTTTGAGGCCTGGGAGTCTTTTTCATTATTGTTATTGTTATGAAACAAGCAATTGAACAAAATTTGAATACCCTTCTAGGCAATGTAGAAAAGTGTGGAAAAATATGATGCCGGGAGAACTGTATGTGAGAGACAGACTGGAGATGCAAGTATGTGATTCTGTAAAAGTCCAGTGGGTTCCAGGTATGGGGTATTGTACTAGGTATGACCCGGGGCTACAAGGACAGATGAGATCCCATTCTAGTGCACATAGGGTTTATAATGTTGCAAAGCATATTGTGTCCAGAAACAAGTGGCACTTTGTACATATGCACCTACACGGAGAGACAGATAGTGTGATGGAGGAAGTAAGACCAATAGCACCCCTGGTTCTAGCTTTAGTGCCAGTGGTAAAATGTATAAGGTGTCCTGAAGGGGAACTGGAACCCCTGCTGAGCACAAACTGTGTTCAGTGGTGTGCTTGTCACTTTACATGTGTTACCTACTGTCATCTAGAGGGAATCTCAGAGAGGGGACGCAAGTTGTGCAGGGTCCTAGTTAACGAAGGGTGAAGTAGGGTGCAAATCTGTGTCTGGCTACTTTCCCACCCTGTGCTCCTGAGTCCCCTGGTGATTGGAATGAGAAACAGTTATCCTCATAGTGCCTGATGCTGGACAGAATTTGATTCAGTCTGGAGATGACACAAGGAGGAAGATCCTTGCTAAGAAGAGCTATTTGGCAATGGAAAGTGGAGGGGATAAGAAGTCACTGTTTATGGCAGCCTTCTGTTTGGTATGACAGCCTCTTTACTGACAGTCTAAATTAGTTCTCATGATTGCCTACTGAGATTGCCATCATTTCCATTTGACAAAATGTTCATGAGAAACTGAGGTTTAGGAGGTTGAGAAGCCATGGTCACAAGCTACAGCATAGCATGGTTAGGGTTTTACTTTAAAATATGAACTGCGTGACTGAGGTCAGATGGTTAAGACTCAAAATCAACAGTTTGATTTCATGAGTTTAGAAATTGAGGCTATTTCCAGGATCTGGAGGGGGCATCTAACACATTCAGATAGAGTGAAATTTTGGCAAGGATGGGACTAACTGAGTCAATAAACCCAAATGTTCTAGGGAGGGGGAAGAGCTGACTCTTCCTCATTTGATGATTATTTTGAACTGGCCAAGGTACTGGTCCTTGGGGGAGGTCTCAGAAAGGTGTAAAGAAAGCAGGTATGAAGAGGGAGGAGGAGGAGGAGAAAGAGAGAAGGGGAACTGACAAGTACTTTAACAGCTGCTCCACATATCACAAAATGACTCTGAGAAAAAATGGTTCTATTTATTTGCCTTTTCCTTCCATATATCTTGCCAGCAGCATTCATCAATATCTGTCATTTCCCAGGGGGTTTAGACATGTCTAGCAATTCATTCTACTGAATTATATTTCAATACACGAATGGAGGGAGGCCAGATTGCAGATGTTAACTCTGACCCCTGCCCAGCATCGCTTAGACACTGCCACCACCCAGCTCCTTGGGTACCCTTGCTCAGGCAGACATTTATTCCGAGCAACACTATTTGGCGTCAGATTCTTGTTACCATGTTCTCATTAGAGTAGGCTCTATTTAATACCTCTTTAAAAATCAATTTTACATTGTCACATTTGCCTTTGGTCTGTGCAGCTAGAATTTAGGGTCAAATCATTATCTTTTAAATAAAAATTTTTAATCCAGAAAACCACCACCCAAAGGGAGACTGCCTTGGTGGTCTCCTTGCAATGGGAAATTGGTGACCAGGACTGGGTCTCACTGCAGAAGGGTGTTGGTACACTGAAAGGGAGTGTCATAACACAAGTGTTATAGCTGATGGGGGGAGGGTAATCTAATGAAAATCAAAGGGAGATCAATAGAGGAGAGGAAAGGGAGGAGGGGAGGGAAAGGGGAAATATGGGAATGATTGGCCAAATTATACCGTTACAGTGTGAGCATATATGAATATGTAAACAAAATCTCACCATTATGTATGTTTACAATATACCAATGAAAAATATGGCAAAATACATATACTTAATAAAAGAAAAAAAGGAAGCATTACAGCTGACCAAGCTTTATCAACATATATTAACCGATTTGATCCTAATATCTGTCCTTATTAGAATTTGGGAGTTAATCATGGCAATGATTAGAATGAGAAGAAATACTGCATTAAGAAAAAATTTAGGAGAAGTAAGAAAAAAACAAAGGCCAAATATATATATAACTTTGAATTGTTGCCGTTTAGAAATACACTGGGTTGGCATTTTTGTCCTTTTATCATAAAATGGCAAGGGTAACAGGGTGGCTGTCTGAGGGTAAAGAAACTACTGCAGCCTTGAATCACCTTGCCATATTGCCCACATCAGAAGTTATTTTTGATTTAAAACTGCAGCTATGATTGACAGTGGCAGTGGCAGCTTGAGATTCTACTCCATAGCCTCATGGTTTGTCCAAAGGCTTTGATTTCTGTATTGTAGACACGTGTGTTCTGTTATTTGTCAAAAGTTCCCAGCTCTCTCACAGCATGGACTTGGGCTTCAGTGACTCCTTAAAACATTTGTCATGGACCTAGTCTGTCTGGGCTTGCCCAAGAGAAGCTGTTAACTTCTGATGCCTGCTTCCCTTACTCCAAGCTTCATTTCAAGCATGCCTCTAGCTTTATCACCAGGCTCTTGCAGTTAGTTATGTTGCTTTGACAGTCATTTGATGCTAAATATAGAATGGTGGTGATAATATTCTAAAAAATGAACTGGTCGTCTCTGGATTTGAATCTTATAGCAAAACAGGTGATCTGATGGAGATCCTGATGCCCCATTGGCATCTCCCTGCTCTGATACCCACCTATGCAGACATGCACGCTTTCTTGCTCAGTTTCTGGTTGCCTTGTCAACCAACCTGGGCAGTGCTTTCTTTAAGGACTCAGGGTCAAGGCTCTGCTTTGGACTTTCTGCATAAGTAAACACACTGCACTCTTTCTAAAGGCTAGAGCAGCAGCTCAATATAGGAGTCAGTGAACTTCAGCACTCTCTGGTCACAGGTCTGTTGGTTTCTCAAATTATATTTATTTATGCCATTAGGAAGAATGATTTAGCAGCACCATTGATGCTGCCTAGGTACAGGCATTCTTTCGCAGTGGGGACAAGAAATTGGAAGGCAGTCACCCATGTGAGCACGAAGATGAAAGGAACCATGTCCCTCTGTTGTACTAGGACAACTGAAGATGAATAAAGGGAGGCTATAATTGCCTGTGAGGACTAGAGTCATGATGACCAGGAACAAATGTTTAGGAGTGAGCAATGGGGCATACAAGAAGAATCTCTGGATGATGATGGAGTACACCTTAGGGCAATGGCTGCTGAGTCATGGATTCTCCCCAGGTTCAGCCAGTGACTTATCATGGTGTTTACCCTGTTTTTATTTCTAAAGTTTGGAGGGTTCTTTAAAAATTCAGTTCCCCTGACTTGCAAATGATTTGAAGGACTTAAGTCATTAAGTGTAATTTGCAGTAGTAGGTATCTATGTAGATTAATATGGAGACCTCCTTTTGACCAAAAAAAAAAAAAAAAAAAAAAAATCCTGTTATTTTTCCTCTGTGCGGCATAGTGGTTTTGGATAAGCCACTAAGGATGTGTGTGTGTGTGTGTGCGTGTGCGCGCACACGTTGTCATAAAGCTTATATAACAAAATAAACCATTTTAAGTGCACAATTTAGTGGCATTAAGTACATTCACATCATTGTGCAACCATCACCACAGTTTATCTCCAGAACCATTTTATCATTCTACACTGAAACTCTGAACCCCTTAAATAAGGACTCCCTGCTCTTCCTCCCCCAGTCCCAGAAACCACTTTCTATCTCAATGAATTTAACTATTCTAGATACCTCATAGAAATGGAGTCATACATCTGTCCTTTTGTGATGGATTTATTTCATTTAGCACGACATCTTCAAGATTCACCTGTATTGTAGCAAGTATCAGAATTTTATTCTATTTAAAGACTAATATTCCACTGTGTGTGTGTGTGTGTGTATACAGCATGTATGCGTATACACCATGTCTTGTGTAGCCACGTATTAATCAATGAACATTTGCATTGTTGGTACCTTTTGTCTATTGTGAATTAGTGCCACTATGAACATGGGTTTACAAATATCTTTTTGAAGCCCAGATTCCACTTCCTTTCTAAATACTCCTAGAAGTGGGATTAAGCAAGGGAGACTTTACCAGGCAATGGGGAAGGTAAAGTGGTAGGAGTGTCCTTCCTCTCAGTATAGTAGAGGGTGTGAACTTTCTGGGAGTTGCTGTGAGAATTGATCAGTAGATGCTGAGGTAAGCAGTGGGCTGGTGGCCCAAACCTGTAAACCTATAGAGATAGAGGCTGAGAGAATAAGGTCTTCCAGCAGAGCATGTGGCCCCATTTGCCTGCTCATGGCACCAATACAGTGGCAGCTTACCATTGCCCTTCTTGTTCCCAGCCCTTTAGCCTCTGTAATGCTACTCTCATTTTCCCTAATACCCTTACATGGCTATCACACCTCCCCAAACCCCAGAGTACAATGCATTGCTACCTTAGCTTCCCTCTTTTCCTGATTGGTACCTTGGAGGAGGAGTGAACAAACCTTTTCAGAGTTCTTATATAATTGAACACCAGAAGTCATATCAAAATAGTTATTTTTTCATATATAGCTAATTGGTCTTATCTTCTCTTTGATGTCCTGCTCATAGTCCAGGAGAAATAACCCCAAATGTAAGATGGACTGATTATTCAATCTGTGCACTTTAGGTGACACGGAGCTTTTTTAATGGAAGCTTTCAAATCTGGTCAGGTGCCATTATTCCCCAATGATAAAGTAGATCTCCAGAGGCTATATTTAATTCTTTATATGGCCATTCTGCAAAAGTTATTGCTGACTTGGTGTTTTCCTATTTCCTAGGGTAGCTGTACCTTTGGGGTGCTTTGAAAGCATGTATCTCATCTGAAAGCATGCACACATGAAGTTCGTGCTTCTAGTTTCTTGGAATTCAGGATGGAAATACAGGAAAGCACATTCAAGGAGAGGTCATATATAGCCTAGATAGAATCTAGGCACAATAAGCATTTAGACTGAGTAATCTATTTATACTATTCACTCTGTGAAGTCACAATATTCAGTGTAAAAAGTTAAAACAATCCATACCTCTGTGTTTGAAATCTTATAGGTTCTTATATTAGTCTGGTCGACTGATTCCAGCTTCAAAACAGACCTCTCTTTGTTGCCTCTAAATTTCTAGTTATAGCAGTAGAAAATATTTAATATATGTTAATGAGCATGGCAGGATTTTAGAAACATGTTTCTAAAGAGCACAGAGCTGATCAAAGTTCCATTTGGAACAAGCAGCTCAATTTGGTATTAAAACAGAGCAACCAGATTGCTAGACAAGCTCACCTCTCATACGACAAATTGGAAATGGTATTATCCATTAATTTCCACCCTGTGCAGCTGAATAATGCCATTGACAGATGCTAATTTTCTTAAATTGTAGGCAGCAAATGATGCATGAATATAACAGCAACACACTTTCTAGAAGCTCTTGGTAGTCATCAGAAAGTGAATTTATATAAAGTTTGATGTAATCACTACCAACTATGGCACTATGTTAGTGCCTTCTAATGACTGCCTTAAATCCATCTGTTGTCCTCTTTTTCCTATTAACACTAATGGGGGTCTAGGCAGGAATGAAATGTCCCATGTGTTGTATTAACAGACCCTCCAATTTGTAACATTCATATGATTGCTTAGGACAAAACCTATGTACAAATAATAGTATCTAAAATGTTATCCATTACAGGATTATAAACATTTAATTGTATATGTATATAAATGCTTCCTAATTTATTTTTTGCAGTGGCTTAACAAGATTTTATTTTTTTCTTCACTTTGTAATCCAATGTGTGTTGGGTAGTTCTTTGCATTTTTTATTTTTATTTATTCATTATTTTTATTTTTTGGTACCAGGAATTGAACTCAGGGGCACTCAACCATTGAGCCACATCCCCAGCCCTATATGGTATTTTATTTAGAAAGGGGGTCTCACTGGGTTGCTTAGCATTTTGCCGTTACTGAGACTGGCTTTGAACTTGTGCTCCTCCTGCTTCGGTCTCCCAAGTCACTGGGATTACAGGCATGCACCACTGCACCTGGCTGCACTTTTTATTTTTAAAGCTTATTTTATTGCATTAATTTTCTAATGTATGTTCTATTTTAGACTTTCCAGCAACCATGTTAGTTTGCGCAGGTTTTATAGCTGAGGAACCTGAGGCTTGGAGAAGTTTGCGACATAGTAATGGAATCAGCTGTGTGGTACAGAATTGGAAATCAGCAGTGACTCTAAAGTCACCCAGAACTAGAGCAATTATTTTTTACTGTAACTGGCAGGGGCCTTTCTCTCCTGTTGGTTAAGGCTGGAACTGTTTTTGAATGACAAACTCTTGTCTTTTGGGTTAGACTCTATTAAGCTAACCAAGGAACTGAAGGCATTCCTTTGGTCTTAATTACCAAGATTGGATTTTCACGTGAGCTAGCAACAAGTAAGACATACTTGATAATGTTAAATTCAACCTTGATTCCAGAGAAGGACAAGATAGGACAAGACATTCCAGTGGAATACACAGATAGGCAAATCTTGTTACCAGTTTACCAGTTTGGTACCAGTGTGCTTACTTGCCTTGAAGCAACCTGTGAGATTTAACAAGATGAAAGTATTCAAAATGTGACTCAGAGTGCCAGAGAGAACGGGCCTGGGCCTGGGTCCCTTCATTGTGCTCAGGGTGCTGGTTCTGGATTAAATCTGTCCAGAGGTTGATGTCCTGCTGGGCCACCCCTGGTCTCAGTGACTCAGGATCCTAGTGAATGACTCTCCTGCACTGAGGATTATCCAGGAGCTGGTCCTGATGATGAGGAGGTTCCTCACGGTTCCTCTTTTCCCATTACCTGTCTCAGAGCTCTCCCCTGGCTTCTTACTTTGCCAACTAGAACCCTTAGAGTGTCCCCATCAGTACTTGGGCTTTAGGGACTGCCATTTTAGGTGTGGAAGGAAAGTGTTCCTGGGCAGTTTACCAAGTGAGAGCATGGAACACATTTTTTTGATAAGAACTATTAAAAGTAATATTGTAAAATATCATATGTAGGAAGTAATAGGGAATAACAATATAACTGCAGGTAGCTACCAGCCAGTTTTATCAAAGCTTAACATTTGTTACATTCTTCAGGTACTACTAAAAGGGGAAAAAAAAAAAAGGCTAATTTGTACAATTTTTTAGTGAACTAAAATATTTTCCCTTAAATTTTTCCCTAATTACATTAGATTCTCCAGATGTTTTTGCATCTACCTTTAGTTTTCATGTAAAGAAAGTATATGGGGCAGAATGGAAGAGAGACCAGCAAGGATTCTTCATCAAAAACAAAACAAAAAAAAACCAAGATGAAAGACATAGGAAGAGACCCAGGATGGACCTCCCCCACAATCTGTGCATTCAGATTACTGAGTATGTTGATAAATTCTTAACAAGTGAGGTCCTTCAGATAAGAGTTTTTAAAGAAACTATTTTTTCAAGTCATATTAATGCCCCTCTCCTAAATTTGGTCTGGTTTTGCTGCCCTTTTGCTGCCCTTTCTCATTAATGTCCTGCTTTTGGGGCCTAAAGGGGGCAAATTTCCCAAAGCCCTCTTAATCCAGCTTTTAGTTCACATTTCAAAATAAGACAAGGAAAAAAGAAAAATTCTGGACTTTAATGTAACAGTCCCTTCAAAATGTATGTCTGAATGTCTTTGAGACTGTGATTAGAATCACAGAGGGTAATTAATTATATTTGAGTTTTCAATGACAGTGTTCATGTTCCAATTAATTGATAGTTGCTGTGTTTATTTGCTTGGAAAGGTCAACTCTCTTATACGTGGATAGCAGGGAGCAGGTGACAAAAATCAATGTTATCCTATTTTTGCAAGAAAATGTAGGTTGTAGAAAGAAAGTCTGAAGGAAAATCATGGACATGTCCAGAGCCATTTTCTCTGGTGTGATCCTAGGTGATATTTTTCTTTGTATATTTGTGCATTTTCTACTTTTGAATGAAAAGAAAAAAATCCAACCAGAGTAGATTTTTTTCACTTTGCTACTATTAAAGTTAAATAGCTAGCATCTAGTGTTTTGGTTACACAAGCGTCTTAACAATTCTACATAGTCAATTCTATTATCTCCATTTTAGAGACTGAAAAAAAGCAAGGCCAAGAGAGGTTGATTAACTTCCTTCCCCAATGTCCTTCAACTACAGGGGAAGATCTCAAAAGCAGGTCTAGTGTTTATCCAGAGCCTTTACTTTCACTGTGTAATAAGAGAATGAAAGATCAATTTTGGCAAAATAAGATGCCATTTTTTCCCTCTGTAATTAAAATATAAATTTCTGAAAGCACTTGGGTTAAATAAATCATTAGATCACTTAACCTGCGCAATTGATGGGAGATGTTCCCAGTTCCTGTGTTTTGCTAGTGTTGGTAGTTAGCAATAACTGTGATAGTAAACTAGTAGATTATAATAGTTATTAGCCAGTGGGATGTGCTTGTTAGGTGCATGCTTAAGGGAAAAAGAAGGAACTAATGTTACTGAAATAAAGCTGGAGTTCTCACAAATCTGGACTTTCTTCCCTATGTTTTCTGGGAAGAAAATGCTCACTCACCTTGTCATCATTCAATAAATGATGGCCAGTCATGTGCTAGTACTGGAGCAAAGCAGATAAAACATCAGACAGGGACTGTTTTTGCTGAACTTCATTACTATGTGAATGATTGTGGCCACCCTAACTTTCCTAGTCAAAAACCTCATTTCTTACATATCAATGCTGGTGTAGTTCCTGTACCAAGGAACTAACAGTGTGAATTGGTTCAGCTGTTTGACTTTTAAAAGCATACTCTGTGTATATTAGAGTTCAAGGTTGATGGAAATTGTGCAGTGAACCTAGACTGACATTGATGTCCTGATTTATGCAAATGGTTACCATTATGTATGCTGCAGACACGGTTGGACGGCCACCAGCACTTTAGAGAGAAGCTGGGGAAAGGGGCATCAGCCCCACTTCACCTTGAAAGAGTTCCACCCCTTCCTTTTGTCGGTCATGATCTGTGCTGTAAACTCCTTTTTAGTTGATTCCTAGATCACTTTCTGCATTAGAGTTTTTCAAAGAACATTTATAAACACACGTTTATTTCCAGGATGCAAGGAATGTTTTTTGTATTAACATATAGCCTCAACACATTCCAGTGGAATACACAGATAGGAAACATCACTTGCATCCTACGCTGATGAAGCTATACGTGCAGGAGATCAAGAGGTTTGCTTGGGTCTCTGTGGAAAGTCGGGGTCAGAACATGACAGTGAATCTCTTGACTTGAAACAGTTTTTCTCTGCTTTTTAACAACGTAATCTAACCCAGTACGGCAGAATAAAGAAGATGGCTAGGAAGAGACCCAGCACTGTCACACAATTACTGTGGTCTGCCTGTGACTTACAATATCTTTTTTTTTTTTTAACCTCGACAGGGCGATACCTCCTTCCAAACGCAGTGGCCGGCCAGGCCTGGCCAGCCTCGGCAGAGACGTCCAACCTCGTGCGCATGCGCAGCCAGGCCCTGGGACAGTCTGCACCCTCACTCACTGCCAGCCTGGTGAGTGTCCACGTGCGCGGGTCAGGGTGCTCCATCCCACCTCCTGCCTCGGGTCTACTTACGTTTATTGAGTTTAATTTGGTAGAAACTTACACACATGTGGCACTATGCACAGATTTGGTGATGTGAACTACCTTGCTTTCAGCATGTTAATTTTTGCCGCCATCCTTCACTTACGGAGTATTTCCATTTGCCCCCGTTTGCCACCCTACTCCCGAAGACATGGAAATGTTTGTGGCCTTTTTTTTTTTTTTTCCTTGAAAAAAATTTTACTTAATTTCAAACTTACATAAAAATTATAGGGATAAGATAAATACCCAGAGCTCTGGTTTATCCTATAATGTACATTAAATTAAATAACCTCTTGCTCAATTTGCTTTGTCATGTTTTCTCTGTGTATGTAAATATGTATCTGTATGTATGTACATGTGTACATGCACATTCAGATATTTTTGGAATATTTTATTTTTGGTATCTACATCACATCTCTTTGTTATCACAGTTACCAACTTGAGTAAATTTGTGGGCAACACAATCCTATTATCTACTCGGCCATCTTTATTTCAGTTTAATCAATTGACTCAGTCATGTCTGTTGTAGCATTTTCCCTCCTCCAGTGTAGGATCCAACTTGTGGTTATGTGTTGTATTTAATTACCTATCTCTTAAGTGTCCTTTAATCTGGAATGTTTCCATATCCTTTGTCTTTTCTTTCTTTCTTTTTTAAAGTTGTTGAAAACATTTTTTAATGTGTATTTATTTATTCATTTATTATTATGTGATGCTGAGGATCGAACTCAGCACCTCACGAGTGCTAGGCAAGCGCTCTACCACTGAGTTCCAACCCCAGTCCTTTGTCTTTTCTGACATAGACATTTTTGTAGAATTTCTTTTAAAGGAACGGTCCTCATATTACGTTTCTCTGTTGTTTCCCATGGCGAGATTCAGGTTTTAGCATTTCAGACCAGAATCAGGCACTGGTGATGTGTCCTCAGGGCGTGATGTCCATCTGCCCCTCACTATGATGTTAATTTTGATCATTCAGTCAAGGTGTTGCTCAATTTTTCCACTGTAGTTATGTCTTTTTCCCCTCATAATCTATAAGCAATCTGTGGGGAGATACTCTCAAGGCATGCAAACATGCTTCTCATAAAATATTTCCCCTACATTTACCATCTGTTAGTGATTCTTGCTAGGATCATTTTCTTTTCTAGGATGCTATAAAGTGGTGTGGGCTAGGAGTGTAGCTCAGCGATAAAGTACTTGCCTAACTTACATTCCAACCTCAGCACTGGGG
The DNA here is from genome assembly GCF_902686445.1 of Sciurus carolinensis. Lineage (NCBI taxonomy): Eukaryota > Metazoa > Chordata > Mammalia > Rodentia > Sciuridae > Sciurus > Sciurus carolinensis. The sequence continues at coordinate 54,940,829 of NC_062218.1, forward strand.
GGAAGAATAAAGTTGGCTTTTTGCACACCAGCACTCTCCATATTTACCAGTTGGCACATGGAATAAATATTTGCATATTTGTTAGCAACATGAACTTGAACTTTCCTTTTCTTCTCCAACTAGACCTTTATTTTTAAACATAATGCTTATTAGAATTTTTTCTTTTAAAAATATATTTATTATTATTATTTTGATTCATTGTACACAAATTGGGTACAACTTTCATTTCTCTGGTTGCACACAAAGTAGTGTCACACCGTTTGTGTAATCATACATGTACATAGGGTAATGATGTTTGTCTTGTTCTATTATCTTTCCTTCCCCCGCCTATTAGAATTTTTGTTGTTAGTGGGCATCTTGCTTCTCTACCTGAAACTTCCACTCAGCTTAGAAATCTGTGCAAGTTAGTTTTTACATTGGTGGTAGAATTGTATGGCATGAAAATAGATTTTTAAACATCTTTTGCTGATTTTTATAATTGTAAATAATATGTATTTTACAATAAATATGTAATGTGTGTTATTGTAAATAACATGTCTTTTTAAATTTATTGGTACTAAATTATACTGGGTATTTGAGAATCTTACAATAATGTACTAAGATTTGATTTAGTGTTTTTTTTTTTGTACCAGGGATTAAACTCAGGGACACTTAACCACTGAGCCACATTCCCAGCCCCTCTTTATTTTTTATTTTGAGTCAGAGTCTTGATAAATTGCTTAGGGCTTCATTAAGTTACTGAGGCTGGCTTTGAACTTGCAATCCTCCTGCCTCAGCCTCCCGAGCTGCTGGGATTACAGATATGTGCTACAACACCCAGCTCTGAGATTTGGTTGTGGTCCAGCCTCTAGTGCTGCTTTTTCCATTAAGTAATTGTATAAATGTAGGCAGATCACTTAGTTTCTCAAATTTTATCACCTCATCTGCAACAGCAAGATGAAAAGATGTATTAAACTGTCTATGAAGTCCCTTTCAACTCTGAAATTCCCTGATTTTACTTTTAGAATAATTAAGGTTCTGAATTATGGAATAATTATATCCAGAGAAATGTTTCTTTTAGGATATCTTGTGACTTCAAAATTAACAATTATCCTTAAGCAAAAAGTCATCTTTTTCCTGATGGGACCTTTTTTTTTTCCTTCCATGGTACTGGGGATTGAAGCCAGGACTTGGCACATGCTAGGCAAGCACTGTACCATTGAGCTATATCCCCAACCTTGGGACTTCTTTTTAAAGCAGTGGTAGATGGCATTTTCCACCATCCCATTACCCTGTCCAAAGTGACTTTTTCTCCTTGGGGAATTTTGTTAAAAGCTTATTTGACTGTAAGAATTTACTTTTTTAAGAGGAAAATACCTTACAATTCATGCCTTTTTTGACAAAAGTGTTTTTTAGCTACTGCAATACTATACTTAACACACAAATAGTAACCTTTTAAGCTTATTGCCAAGTAAATCATTCTGATTAAAACAACACTGTCACCATGTATTGTATCTTATTACCTAATAGTGGTAGTCACATATCCAGATACAGATGCTGATTTGATCATTGTTAAAATGCATGTCAGGCCACCTACCCTATTTGGGAATAGGATACCAAAATAACAACTACTAATAGAAAGCATGAGGAGAGCATTGCTTGAAATTTGTCAGATGACTTTGTTATTAAGAATGACTTAAATTATTAGCTGATATACCTGCAAGTTTTATGTTTATAGTGTTTGCTTATGATCAACTAGAGAAAATGCTGAAATATCATATAGAACAACTGTTAGATAGTTGACAGGCATATAACAAGTCCAAACTAGGAATATTAATATGTCTGTTATTATCATGTTATGGGTAAATCTGGGCACAGAAGCCAGAATATAATTGCATTTACTGCAAGATAGTGAAGATTGAACATTTAACCCTCATCATATCTTTCCCTTCAGAGGCTTCTTTAATTCCTAATTGTTGTCTATGGAAAACTCTTTGTCCCCCACCTTCTGTTGTATAAGGGCAGCAGCAGCCAGAGGAGAGCTGCCCAGTTGAGCACCATCTTGATTTCCTTGTCTTCTGCTGTGATGTTTCAGTGTGTCACTGTGATGTTTAAATATGTCTCTCAGGAACAAATTAATGGTCTTTTTTGCTGTTAGGATCCGTGGTAGGACCACACAGCTAAAAGGATATTAAAGTTTTATCTACTTCATATTTCTAAAATGTTTGAATTACATCTAAATTATGTCTGCAGATTACAACTAACAGATTTGCTAGAAAATGATGCTGAAGAGGTGGAGACTGACATAAATTAGAACTCTTGTTTTGTTCTTCTCCTCTTCACTTTGGTTTACAAGGAAGCTGAAGTTTGTGGAGGTACATTGCACAGTAGAGCATACCCCACTGACTGATCCTGTCTCCTGGCCACCTTTCCTACACAGCAACCCCATCTTAGAACTGTAAGTCATCTTCTCCCCGATTCCCTTAGCATTTATCATGGGTACACCTTTTGGTTCTTTGAGTGTCTGATTGATATAGCCCTGCTAGACTGTAAGCTCCTGGAAGGCAGAATTCTAACCTGATTGATTTTTCTATTCCTCACTGCTTTTAGCACAATGCTTTGTATATCGAAGGTATTCAGTAAATAATGTTGAAGAAATAAATAGTTATTCCTAGAAAAGTGACACATTCCTTTAGTTGCAAGGAGAGAATAGTGGTGTGACTCTGTGCCTTAATGGGTGATCTGGTAAGACCATCCATTTAAACCTCTCTGGTTTGCTCTTCAGTGTGCATCTTACAAGTACCATTAGCCTTAAAGTTCGTGTGATTTAATTCCACATCTACTGCTCAAAAAAAAAAGTCAACGAAATTGTGAAGAGATTATCATTGACCATATTCAAGGAAGTTTCATTAATCTGCTTTTAAGCAATCATGATTATAGTCACATTGGTGTAAATATTTTGTCAATTTATTGAATATGTTGGAGCAATATGCATGTTCAAGTGTGAAAGAATTAGAAAAATAAGGGATCAAAATGGTTTATGTCTAGGGGACAGCATTATTCTTGGTATAACAGGATTCCATGCTCCACTACAACAACATTTGAGAAAAGTGTAGACCCTCCACCTGATTGGTATTAATATGTTAGTAAGATATAAATGAAGGCCTTGTGGTTTGGTACATATGAATTTTAGTAAATGCATGACCTATAGTGATTTAAATGCCATAGGCAAACATGAAGGTAATGCTAACTACCTTCTCAAGGAGGAGATTAATTCCTAGCCTGAAGTATCTAGTTTTCCTTGGCAGTGCTAAATCTGGTTGTGTTCCCTCTTCCAGACACATTGGGCATTTCAGATAAATGGCGTGTTGCCAATTCATCCTAAGTAGCCTGGTAGCTGGCAGAATACATGCTCAGCCAGTGTCCGCCTGCTGGGACACCAGCCGGGAGTGCTGATGAAGTGTCAGATGTATACTTCATATACATTAATCTGAAGAGAGGAAAACCCATTTTCCCATTTGCTTCCTCCATCTTTCTGTCCCTCCCCACACACATGGGTAGTTTATCAAAGAAGTCATAGTCGTCAGAAGCAGTGGGATTTGTACAGATGCTGCTTTCTGGCAAGAAAGATGGAAATTTTAGGAGGCAAAAGCAGGACCAGTGGCAGCTTATTTCTTGGTAGGAAAATAAAGTTGTAAACTCTGATGACTGGAGCTTAGAAATGGTATATGTGGCCATCATAAGAAATATTCACCACTTTTGTGCTTTGGAGTAATGGATGGCAGAAAGTCTGTGAAAATTAGTTTCCAGTATTTTTCTCCGATTTGGTTTGATTTGAATCATGCACCTCATATGTTTGTGTGAAAGTCACATCTGTGTTCTAGCTCACTGGGATCTTCTTTGACCACGTGTTTGAAACTGTTCTCTATATTGCTTGCTACACATTCCATTCCCTCATTTTTCTTCATGCCACCTTCAAATATACCCATGTCATTTGCTTATTTTATTTATAGTCATCCCTCAGTGTCCATGCAGGACTGGTTCCTTGGATACCCGTTTGAATACTAAGATTGGAGTATGCCGAAGTCCCTTATATAAAATGTACTCGTAGTCGCATGTAGCCTATGCAATGCTCCCATGTTCTTAAAGCAGCTCTGCATTAATGACAGTACCTAAAAGCAATGTAAATTCTAGGTAAATAGTTATTACTCACTATAGTTTAGGGAAAAGGAGTGTACATGTGCAGTATGGTTATAATTTTTTCAAATACCTTTTCTCTGTGTTTGGTTGAATTCAAGGATGCAGAATCCTTGGTTAAGAGAGACCAACTATATATCTCTTACTACTTTGTAAGTTTCATGAGGAAGAGCTATTTTTTCTATTTTCCCAGTTATTTCTAATGTACCTGGAATAATGTATGGTACATGGTAGGTGCTCATTGAACTTGATAAATGTATAAATAAATGTATTTCTTTTTTGTAATTTCCAGTGCCCTGAAACTGGTTCTGGTCTATTTATTTACTTTTTGTTTTTAATCTGTGATAAATATTTTTTGTTAATGTTACATAGCTTAACTGAGAAGCTGTTCTTCAAGCTAGGGAAGATGCTAACTATGGAAATTATATTTAGGAATTAAACTAAGTAATTGGTTGGAAAACGAGAGTGAGGGGAGAAAGCAGAGTGGTTAAGAGCATGGGCTGCTAGAGATCAACTCCAGATTCTACCATTTGTTAGTCTCAGTTAGGGCTAATTGTGTGGCCTCCGTTTATCCATCTGTGAAAGGGGCTCATGGTTATCATAGCCTTATAACCCATAAAGAGGATTATAAGGTATGACAGTTGGTGCTACGTTGTTAATATGGTTACGACAACCATGCAGCACTTTATACCATGCCTGTCACTTGGGAAGTGCAATCATCAGTGTCCCTGTGGTTGGTTGGAAATGTTTCTTGGAGGTTGTGAGGTGGGCTTAGCTCGCATGGTATTATCAGAGGGGAGGAAAACAAGCACTTTCCCATCATTTGGTTGGATTTGGGGTGGGAATTTAACCTTTCTGTCCTCCCTTGCATGATGAGGGACTCGCTTGTCGTTCCTTTGTCCCCCATCTTTGCTCAAAATTGGCTGACTGAACAAACTGGAACACATAACTTTTTTAAACAGGCAAGGTGCTTTGAAATAGTTTTTCAATTTTTAAATATTAGGTTAAGTGTTATAATAGTCTTTTTCTTCAGTGGCTGTCATTTGACATCGTATCCATTTCTTTTAATGGAAAAATTATATTTCATGATGTACTATAAATATTAAAACCAAACTATTTAAACTGTAATATATTCAAAGAGCCTTGATGAATATTCATCTTTTCCATTTGCAAAAATGCATTATGAGGAGTCAGGGAAAATTCACTAAACATATGCAAAAGTGTATTTTTCCTTTTTAATTCATTCAGAATGTGGAGACATAATGTCAGCATTTATTTAGGGCACAGACTTTATTTGCAGTCATTTAATATTATATCAATACTTCATTAGCCTTATAGCTCAAAAACAAAAACCTGTTCTGAAGTCCAATTAGTTGACTCCAAGAGAGTGTCTGTTAAATATTGATGTAGGAACAGTTGAATGCCCTTGGATAAATTGCTTAACAAAAGTTACAGAATATATCTATGAATTTGCATTTCTCCATGGCCATTATGACTCAATTTAAAGGCTGCATAATATTCCAGTGCATAGGTTTATCATAATTTATTAAACTATTTCTCTCTTTAGGTTATTTCCAAGGTTTTCCTATTGCAAATATGGTGATGAGCAGACTTTTAAAAAGTTCTTGTTCACCTCTAATTATTAATTAGTTAGGGTAGATTTTTACAGTGGGATTAGTGGGACAAAAAATATAAGCATTGTTGAAGTTTTCCAAGCCTTTGCTAAATTGTTCCTATGAATGCTGTTCAAATTCATACTTCTATTTACTAGGAAAGTGCAACTCACTGCACTTGATCCAGCAGTTAATATTATCTTCTTCAAAAATAACATAAAAACTTTTCTGGTTTCTTTGTTGAAAAATAATTACTCTTTGAAATCTATGCTTTAATGAAGTTGATATAGTTACTTGACATGTTGAACTCCTACACTAAAGCCAGCAGATAAGGCAATGAAAAATATGAAATTAGGGTTATCTGTGCTTCCTCTTATACCGTCTACCTTCCATTCCCTAAATCAGCTTACCATACCAACTGTTGGTAACCTGTATTGCTCTTGGGATAAAGGAACTGCTGAGTGTGATTACAGTGTGTGTTGCTGAAGGCATTATTCCACAGTTCAGAATTTTTTTCATCTGGAAAGTAGTAATCTCAATTGTGAAATAGTGCCTTCAGCTGTGGACATTATAATCAGAGTCTCAGGAGTGCTTGTATTCCAGGAGTAATACATCTCATAGTTATTACCCTCTGAGCTAGGTTCTGTTTATAGTAAAGGGATGAATTTTCATAACTCAGTGCTGAAATAGCAGTAGGGAGCCCTGAGCAGATTATTATAGGTCAGGCCTAATCCATGAAGATAAATCTCATTATGGGCTCACCTGGGCCCATCCATGGAGTAGCTGGTTTAACATGAGTCTGTAAATCAGAGATCAGCTTAAAAGTGTACTATAAAATCCTCACCATAATCCAACTACTTGCCTCTATGAAGAGGTACTTTAAGTGTGCGTCCTTAGCTAAACATGCCCGTGTGCTCAGAGGATAATTAGCAAACAACAAAAAGAGGACATTGTGAGTCAATCTATGAATGAATGAAGAACTGTGGATTTTGGAGAGAGATTTTTTTTTTCTCAGATGTTGAAATTCCTCCCAGAGTAGTCACATCAAACTTCCAATGTCTTAGTGTTCTTTTAGTTTTGTGAAGATGAGAAAGTGTTCATTACCTCACATATGTGTTGTACTTCCAGGGAAGGATGGGGCCCCTGCTGGAGGGTGTGCTTGGACAGACCAGTCAGGTGGACTTTGTATTGTCAAGGCATTTGAGAAGTCAGTGTGGGGAATGGTGCCCGCATATTCTATGGGATTTAAGGACTAGAAATGCATGTCGTCTTTTCATGGCTTACCGTTACAAAAGGAAGCAAAGCCAACTTATAACGGCAATACTACATATGTGGACATGTGTGTGTGTTAAAGCTTAGTTTTCATTTACCCAAGCATTATACCTCTCCAGGTGCCAGTCAACTTACTTGCCACACTAAAGAGATGATCCATGGGTGGTAAATTGCTTGTGCCTCAGATGTCTTATTCTTATTCTTAGCATCAAGAATGGTGCCTGTTAAGTAGTTAGTACTTAGAAGATGGTTCTTTTTTAGTGGAGGTTGAAGAGGTCTTAATTCTAAATTACAGTATTTTCCAAGGCTCCTGGTGTGCTGTTTCCTGGAGCAGAGCCTAGTTAAATGCTCAGTCTAACAGGGATTTTATTGGCTTCTGTTGTGTGTGGAGATGATTAAGATAAAGGTGTCAAGTAGTCATGGTAGCCATTATGGAGGTGCCCTTTGGTGCAGTGGTGGACAGGTACCACTTGGGGTCTCCTGGGGTGGCACAGCTTGTCCTTTTTGGTGTCCTTTTGCCCCCATGGTAAAATTTAAGCTTCTGCCCTTTGCCTTTTTACTCACAAATATGACTCTGCCATGCAGAAGAAACCAAGAAATTAAAAGTAATTAGACAGTAGTGTGTAGGAGGAAAGGTATTAAGATATAACATTTCCGGTTTTTGGAAAAATGAAAAATTATTATTATATTTCATAGACTTCTTAGGAAATTACTGAGTGTTATGACTCTGGAAGAACAACACACTTTAATACCTTTCCAGCCAAGTTTCTCTAGGCAAACTTTTGTATCTAGTGCAATGGGGGAAGTATTGGTAATTATACTTATTCCTGGTTTGTTGGCACCTGAAGCATCAATCTGGTGTTGGCTTCTGAATCAGTGTATTCCCCACCATGCTCATTTTTCAGTTAATTGACTATTAATGGCATCCCTATTATACAACTAGTTTTAAAACCTTTATAGAAAAGATGTAACACATGGTCTTGCTTTTGAGGAGCTTGTAAACCTGGTTGAAAAAAAGCCTCCTGAGAAATCAGAGAACAGGGTGGAAGATAACAACATACTGCATGGTTTACAGCAGGGGCAGTTTATGGAAGCAGGAGAATGACTTGGTCTGTGGTCTCTGGAAAGCTTTGCAACTGGACTTGAGTTTTAAAAGCTGAGTGGGACTTAGTTAAGCAAGCTTCTGTGCACAGAGGAGCTGTGTACCAAGTGGAATGGGTTGTGGGTGGTAAAGTCGAGGTGATGATGGTGTTTCTTCTTACTTGATGCTTCTGGGAGAGTCAGGAAGACAAAGCAACACATGAATGCTCAGAAGCTCCTGGGTTATCAATGATGAATGATTTCTGACTTGATCACAACCCTGGAACACCACTGCCAACACAGATGTCTCCTAGTTAAATGGGTGTTTGTGTGAGGTGGATAGGAGCCCTTGATCACCTAATGAAGTGATTCCTTTGTATTTAGGAATCTCCAAGGTGGAAAACATGATATCTTCAGGTATTTTAGTCAAAAGGAAATAGGCCTGTATTTTTATTAGAGTCATTGACTAATCGTTGGTAATGGTCTACTGGGTTGTGAAAAGACTTCTTTGTGATCTCATGCTGTATTAATCTGCCTTTATGTGAAGAATGGAATAGTATATAAAACACAATTTAGCTATTTTTGATAAATCTGTTTATTGTTCAGGGCATATCAGCTTCCTTTTGAGTGTAAGTGTGTGGTGCTGGGGTTTGAACCCAGGACATTTCACATGCTAGGCAAGCACTAACACTGAGCTACGTCTCCAGTCCCAGATTCCTTGGTTCTTTTAAATATTTTAAACCATAGATGCTGAGTAGCAGGGGGCAAGTAACAGTAAAGTTGTAAATTCCTGGCTCAAGTTTTGCTAAAACTTCATGTTAGGAACAATCATCATTTCCAGACTTCCTGCTTCTTCTGCCAGTTTGTTTCTTTAGAGCCCTGACTTCTTCCATTTTCCTTTTACCTATTTTTCTTTGAACCTTTCTTTCCATCTAAGATGATTTTCCACTAAAACTTGATTTTTTCTCTGGCTGATGTGTATTCTGAATAGTCTTTAAGAGTTGAAGATTCTACCTTATTGTTTCCACCATAGAATTCTGCATTCATAAAGTAATATTTGGGCTCTAATTTGTCATGGTTTTATATATCTCCTCAAGATAATGGGTATGCAACCAGGCACAGTGGCACACGCCTGTAATCCCAGAGGACTGGGAGGCTGAGGCAGGAGGATCGCAAGTTCAGAGCTAGCCTCAGCAACTTAGTGAGGCCCTAAGCAACTCAGCAAGATCCTGTCTCTAAATAAACTATAATTTATGTACGATTTATCAAAGTGCACAAATGCATTCTATTGTCATTTATAACTAATTAGAACAAATAAAAAATGCAATCATAAAAAAATGTATGGGGATGTGGCTCAGTGGTTAAGTGCCCATAGGTTCAATCCCCCGTACCAAAAAAAAAAAAAGAAAAAAGAAAATAGGTATTTGTTTATCATTCTTTTGACAAGAAATCATGTCTGTCTAGAAATTTTAACAATGAAATATCTCTTCATTTCATGAAACCAACTTGCTTTTCTTTGATAATAGATGCCCCTTGTTTGCTTATGTGGTGCTTATCTAGGTATGTTTATTTCTTATTGGTTTATGTAAATCTAAGACATTTTTTTGTTCACACACAGTTTTTTTTTAAAAAGCAGTTTTAGCCTGCCTGATAAATAATGTGATAGTGATATATCACTTTGTCCCTCCTGTTTATAAACTCCAATGACACAGTAATTAACTACACTTTAAGAAATTTATTTTTTTCCCATTTTGTGGAAAACATTCGTCCTCTTGACAGATTCATTTGATGGAAGGTCAAGAGGTTTCATTTTTAAATGTGTATAAACTTTGGCAGAGTAACTGGCTGTTGTGAACCACCTGCCATTTGCCAAGGGACATCAGATTCCTCTTCAGTCCTTCCTTGTTCTGGAAAGAAAGTACTTCTCCATGCAACTGTCCTCTGTTGGGTCAGTACCTGTCTGCACTGTAGCTCATGTATTGCTTCTTCCCTGACCTTACCCATTCTCACCCCAATCCTAGGTCCATTACCCTCCTTTGAATTGTACATATCTGATTTTTTTGGGGGAGGGACCATGTTGGAGATTGAACCCAGGGCCGTATACCTGGTAGGCAAGTGCTCTACCACCAAGCTGCATCTGCAGCTTTTTAGAATTGTGCGGATCTGCAGCTAAACTTGTCTTCCCCCCTTTCCTCTTCGTTCCCAGTTGTCCTGATTTCCTAAAGAGCCAGGAAAATGAACTTAGTTGTTGAAGGTGTGAGTCTAGGATATTTTGTTGAGGGGCTCTAGAAGTTACAGTAGATAAAGTATCATGGACTTAGCACTTGTCTGTGCCCACCGCACCTGTATATGTTTTAATTGACTTTTGAGAGTCTTGCTTTTGAAAGTGAATCCTGGAACTGGGGAATTTTATGATAGAACAGACTTTGGGCCACGCTGTTCCCCTTGCTGAGAGAGATCATGCTCTGCAGTGGCCCTTATCTAAATTGTGATCGTTTTTAAAAGCATTTGATTTAGAATTTAATTACTGTAGGCAGTTTAGAGTAGGTTAAGAGCATGAGCTCCTGAGTCTGACTCCTGGGTTGGAATCTTGACTGTATCACTTGCTAGATTCATGACCTTGACCAAGAAGTGTAACCTTGTGGCACCTCTGACCAATGGGAATATTAATAATACCTATTGTGTGTGGTGGTTGCTGGAGTCAAGTGAGGTCATACATGTAAGGATGTCTTCTTGGAAGCATAAGAAGAGCACAATACATTTTAACTGTTTATTATCATCTTGGATAAGAGGATTTAATTTATAAAGTCAGGGAAGCTAGGTTTTATTAAATGTATATCTGAAGTTTATGGTTTAAAGAAGTGACAGAGTTGGCATTGTAAAATCAGCTTCTCTGTGATTTAGATGACTGCTGGGGTATCATGTTTTCCACAGGATAATTTATAAGGTACAAAACTTGCTTGAAATCAGAAAGGATAATAGGACATTTTTAACATGGGTAAGGGATGAAGCCATTAAGAAAATAAAAAGGTGACCAGGATAAATAAAAGAAAGAAACCCAACTTCATTCTCCTTCTTCCCATTGGATGACAGAAAAAACTTACCAGGGTCCCAGTCTTTGTGAATCTTCTTTTTGTCAAAAATATGACTTGTACAGAAGTCTTACTTTCTTTTGCACTGACATTTTGCACACCACTTACCACACTCCCTGTATATTTGGATCTTTATTAAAAATAATTTTCACAGAAAGTATTGCTAATATTTCTGTTTTTTTTTTTTTTTTTTTTTTTTTTTTCCCCCAGCTTTCCAAATTTTGCTGTCGCTTACCCAGATATAATACGGAGGATGCCTGGGACCTCTAACATTTTTGCTGGCTCACTCTATCAACAAAGCATTTTTTAGTATATATCCCTAATATATGAATGTATTTCAAAATGATTTTTATGTACAGGCAGGTGGTTTAAAAATTATTTTAACACGCCTGTGAATCTCCACTAGAAAACCACCAGGGACGGCATTTACTGTAGGGTTTCAGCAAGAACATAGAGGCAATGGAGTTTGCTAAGTGTTAACCGTTTAGTTGCCATGTCTGGAGAGGGCTGAGGAGTTCTGGGGTAAGGGATGAGGGAGATAGCGTTCCCTTGGAGTGTTTGAGGCTGTAGCTGTTTGACCACCAAGGAGGAAGTATTTTAACCACATCAGCATTGGTGCTTATCAGCTGTGTTTCTGCTTGAGAATCAACTTACAAAATGCTCTAAAACCAATGACAACAAAAAAAAAAAGATTAAAAAATGGAAACTGAAGTTCTAATATTTTCTCCCTAAACTTCAGTTAAGTATATTATTGTGGTACCCATACTTCAATTTGTAAACCTCTGAAATAAGCTATGGGGTCACCTTTTAAATCTTCCAAAGTATAACTTTATTGATTAAAAGAGTTTTGAATATTCAGTGAGGCTGACTCTTTTTTCCTTTTTGAAAAGGTTTATTTTTTTTAAATTGGAAAGAATAGCAGATCTTTGTTACACATGTCATTAACCGTCACAAAATTGACACAAGTGTTGACAATCATTGTGGGAATGTTTTTGAGGCTAATTATGTTAATTAGAATGTAACATACCAGTAATTGCATGTATTCAAACATTATACCACCACTTTTTCTGTTTTCTTCTCCAGATGTAAGACATTCATTTGTTGCTTGAAAAGCTGCAGAATTATAGCTAAGATAACAAATAATTGCCAGCAAATAAAATTGGCTCTTTAGAAATATGCCCTAATTGGTTAGCTATGTAAGAGAAAGTAACAAATGTTAGCATGTTAAGCATATAAATTAGGACCATTGCTTATGAAATCCTTAGTTTTGGGCTTTTCATTTAAATAAGCCTTCTTATTGCAATTAATATTACTGTTTGGTTTATGACCCTTAAAAATATATTCCCTTTCAGCACTTTTTGCCGTTCTAATTTAGCTTTTTTATACATGTTAGATGATTTGCAATTTAGATTTTAATTTGATTTCCATTCTTTAAAATGCCATTTTTCTTGTATTTCATTTTTATTTAAAGCATGATTCTCTCTGTATTCATGGAAGCTAGGCATAAACAAACTACTAGAAAAATCAAGCTATTAAGTGAGCTGAGAACATAAAATATTTTAATAGGAATTTCACATAACTAAACTAAGTATTTGAGAGCACAACCAGAGAGTTATGGCTCTTTGGAAACAAACTTTATGGGACATGGTGTTCTTAATTTACCCTCTGTTATAGTTCTTTAAAAAATAGCATTTCTGTTGTTGACTTTAAATCCTCTCCATTTCTTGCATTTGTAGAGGGCAAATATGGCTTTACCTGATGATTTGTGTACCATGTCTGCACGGAAACAGAATTTTGGTCTCTGTAGTTTTTTAAGGGTTTTGAGTATAATTTATATTTCTATTGAGAATGTTCATCTTCTAATTAAGTATGTTGAAGATTGTTTTCTTTCCAGTTGTGACCCACATGAAGCAGCCTGACACTTTTGGTGCCATGACTAACTCTCTGGGATACGCAGTATACCCTTCTCAGTTAAGTGGGCTCAGGGTGTGACTCCATAGTGATGTTCTCTGAGGAGCATTTTTTTCCTTGACCTCCCTTACAGTAGTCATTATGTCGTTCTGCTTGCATGTATTGGGTTCTGCCTGGTGTTCCGCTGAGATCTTTATTGAATGTTTGGGTGGCTACTGTCTGTCATCCTTAGCACACAGGCCCTATGTCTTGCTTTATTTACTAACTATTCCTCAAAACATAGCAGATGTTGAAAAAGACCGGTGTGTTCGAGGTTGGTAAACTCAGGACTGAATTCTAGTAATGACCTTTCTTGGATCTAATTCTGGGCAGTTGTTACTTCACCTCACGGAGTCCTCTTGGCTCCATTAATAAGTGGGAATGAGGAATCCTGAGAACACACTGGAACAATTAAAGGAAGCAATTCATATAAGAGCAAACTGCCAAGTATTTCTTTGTACACTTTTCTGTAGACGTGATTCTGTTTCTGGGGGCTTTATTCTTTAATTGACCCATCTGCCTGTCCCTGTGCCCACATCACACTTTCTTAATTACTGTAATTTCATCACCAGTCTTAATAACTGGTCAAGAAAGTTCCCTTATGTCATTGTCGTTCTTCAAGAGTGGTGGCTCTTTTGGGCCCATTTATCTTTCGTATAAATTTGCTCGTGAAATTCTGCAAGCTGATTGAAATTTTGATTAAAATTACATTAAATCTGTAGATCAATTTGGGGAAATTGACATTTTTATGATGTTGAGTTTTACTATTCTAGAACATGGTATATTGCCCTATTAACTTAGGACTTCTTTAATGTTTTTCAATAAGGTTTTATTTTTTATAGAAAGAATTTGTATACCATTAGATTTATTCTTAGGGACTTCAAATAATATCCTTTAATAACAAACGTTCCTACAAGTTTGCTAATATATAGGAATTCAGTTGGCTTTTGGATATTACTTTTTAATTTAATAAAGCTTGGTAATTTTGGAGAGGAGATTTGGAGGGGAGTTATAGATAATGAAGACCTACAAAAAATAACAGCTTTAATTTTTACTTTTCCAACCTTTTAGTTTCATTTCGTTTTTATCCACTAGGACTTCGAATAGGAGTAGTAATAACACACATCCTTAACTTTCTCTTCATCTTAAAGAGGATACTTCAAACATTTCATATTAAGTATGATAAATGATGTGGGTTTTTTTTTATTTTTAAGTTCTGTATCAGGTGAAGAATGTGCCTTTTCTTGTTTGCCTAGATTTTTTTTAAAAATGCTTTTTTTAAATGTGGTGACGGTCATTAATCTTACATTTTTTGAGAAAAATACTTGGTCATGATAAATTGCTTTTAAAAAATACATGTCTCCATTCAGTTCACTAAAACTTAAAAAAAAAAAAAGATTTTTCCATCTGCATTCCTAAGTGGTATTAGCTAATAATTTTCCTTTATTGTACTGTTTTTGTCTGGTTGAATATTAAGATAGGTAAGCTGAACAAAAGAGATTAGGAGTGTATGCCATCCAGCTCTTTTGGCAGTGATGCTGTGAAATGAATCGCAGTTTGTGGGGGCATACCTCCTAGGTGTTTACTTCTTGCTTTGGGTATGTGGGTTGGTTGGAGTGACTTAGCTATGGACCGGGGTGGCTTCCACTCAACTCTGCAGGTCAGGTTCATGCCTGAAGGTTGTGTCTCCCTCTGGGACCCACGCTGAAGGGCAGCACTCATCTGTGATGTCCTTCTCACCCTGGAGCTAGACCACCCCAGAGTGATGAGCATGAATACGACTTCTTAAGGATGAGATTTGAACTGACGACTGTCACTTCTGTCCATTGGCCACAGCAAGCACCATGGTAGAGTCAGGCATCAGTGAGGTGGGAAGTCTATACCCACTGTGGATGTTCAGTGGACAGGTGTGACTGTTTACTAAACCATAATTTTCTCTACCTGGGGGAATGTTTCCTCTTTTCTGGAAGAGTTTCTGAAAGAACGGATTGATTTCTTTCTTGACTCTTCTAAACGTTGCCTATACAGGCCATCTGAACCTGATATTTTCTTTATGGGGGAATTTTTGACTGATTCAAATTTTTATTGCTAGTAAGACTATTAAGATGTTTACATTTCTTCTTAGTTGGGTATTGTGTGATTTTGTGGAAATTCAATTATTAATAATTTTCAAAACTCTCAGCTCTGTGTGGCATCTTCAGTTCTGAGTCCTTTTATTCTTACTCTTGTTTGGTGGCATCTTCTCTCCTTTTTTTCCCTCTGGATTACTTTTGCCAGAGGGTTGTCTTGTTAATATTGAATGGCTTCTGGATTTCATGTCATGCTTAGAAAGATATTTTTTCTTCTTAGAGTCTAACAATACTATCTCATATTTTCCTCTGATGTCTTTATGATATAATGTTTAATGTTTAAATCTCTATCTAGGGCTTATTTTTGTTAAGCAGTATAAGCAATTTTCCTTTTTATTGTTTCTCCAAGCAGTCACCCAGTTATCCCAGCACCATTACTGAACAAACTCTTTTTATTCCTAACCTGTATACTAGCATATACGAGAAGTATTATGCAATATATAATAGTTATGTAATAAAATATCACCAAGTAGGTTAGAGGTCTGTCTTTTAACTCTATTCTGTTCCTTTGATTTGATTGTCTTCCTCTGTTTATATAAAAAAATATGATTCCTGAAGTTTCATGTTACATTTGTCATCTAATAGAATAGGTAGGGAAGCCTCATGACTCCTAGTAAAATTTATTTCCAGTTACATTTAAAGGATTTCCCTTTCACCACCCCCACCCACTATTTTAACATTTCTCTTTCTCTGCAAGTAACATCTTTATTTTCTTTGAAAGTCTTGAGGAAAAGGACATCCCTTGAGAAAATATTAAAGAGCAGCTACTTTTATAAAACCAGAGTCCTTTGGGCTGTCAGTGGAAGACTTACTTCTCCCCTTGTCTGGTTTCTGTGTTCACCTCCTACACTGTGCACTCCTACATTGGGGTGCTAATGTGACTAGTTCTCCTGGAGTTTTTTGACAGAACAGAACTCTGGATTTGCTACTCCCAGGAACAGGATTCACTGATTACTACTGCCTGACAACCTGGATCAGGTGGGAGCAGGTCTCCATAGGCTGGGGATATTTTCAGAGCAAGAGCTGGGACTGTGTGGCCAGCCACCCACTGCCTGCAGAAATTCACCTCTTTTGCCAATCTCAAGGGCTACTTGTCTTGATTTGATGAAGGGAGAGATCAGACTTCCTTGTAGCTTATAGCTGTGAGCTTGGAAATGCCACCAACTGCTGCAATAGCTCTAGAATGGTCTCTGCTCTGGAAACTAATTTCTTGCTGACAGTATCGTAAGAGTCAACAAAAGAAGTGAGAAGTTAATGACTGTGCACCACTTTTCTGGGACAAGCTGTTTTCCCAAACTGCCTCCATCCTGAGTTATAGAACATCCTCTGCCTCTCGTGCTGATGAGAGTGATGTGCTTGAAGGGGGAGGGGCCCTGACACACACCAGGAGTAATTCCCCTCATCCATCACGTCTGACAACTCTTGGATTCCTCCCCTGTCAGAGCAGCGAGAGGCTTGGACAGGATTGAATGGTCCCCACTTGTCTGGCATTTTAAACAAATCTGCATCTGATATGAAATTAACTAGATGCAGCTGAAGTTGCTGGTGACAACAGTCCTCAATAAAATCAGAAGCTTATAACCTGTCACACCAGGCTGACGGTTGTCACCAACTTGCGTCTGAATTATGGCCATCATCTGCACCCCATCAGTGCTGAAAGCTTTCAGTGAAGAGGGAAAGACTTGGAATCTGCGATCACAGCTAATAAAATCATGTCTTTGATCAGGTAGAACTTAATTTAGCATCCTATGTTGGGATCTTAGATCTAGTTATCACTTAGGAACTTCAGGATTAGGTAACATCTGCATCATTTTGTATTTTAATAAGTGAAGTTTAACTCATTTCTATTGTGAGAAAATAAATTCTAGTAGAAAGTGTGGGAAATTTTCTTCAGTCATGCATAGTATTCAACCATTCTCGACGTCTTTTCTCCTAACATAGTCCCCTTATCTTGCGCATCTCGGTAACTTGGGGTAGGAAATGTGCACTTTTCATTACTTGCAGCTCTTGTTTTCCCCAGGATGTCAGTCTTGGACTGAGTTTCATATCCCTTTTATTTTCTTGTCTGTCTGATTTTAATTCCTCCCTTTGGCTTTCTTTCTAACCTCATTTTCCTTTTCTGTAGTTCATAACTCTGGAGGTCTGAGGGTTTCCAGAGGTCTAACCTCTTGTCCCCAGTGACCTGTCGCACTGTGGCTACCCATCCTCTTGTCTTTCCTTCATTAAAAAAAAAAAAAAAAAAAAAAAAAAAAAAATCTTTTATTTGGTCTCTTCCCTTTCACTCTTCTAATTCCCTTTCCCCAGTTTCCCCTCACAGGGGATTTTGCATTCTTACACTCTTGGGAATTTTTCCTCTCCTTGCCCTCTTCTCAAACCAAGGCACAGACCTGATTCCTTGAAGAATAGACTCTCCCGTGACTATTTCCCTTGACTTTGGAGTCCTTCCTTTCCACCCTACCAGTCCTTTAATGTTGGCTGCATTGATATCAAAGTTGATATCCCTAGGTATCTCTAGATGGCAGCATCTCCCTCCCTCTGCCTTGAGGTTACACTAGAACAGAAGAGTTGACTGTCTCCAGGAGGAGGATGTGCGTGTCTTTACCACATGTCCCCTTTGCCCTGTCTTCTCTTTCCAGGTGAGGTTTAAACGGGGCAGACAACCACATTGTGGAATATCCAGTACATTGTTTCCCTGGCTTTCCTGTCACAGTCTTTAATTTGCCAAGTCAGACATGGGAATCTCATTATTCAGCCATGTTCATTCTGGTGGAATTTTGTTGTGAAGAACATTGCTTTAAAATGCAGCCTGAGGCTTTTGGTTAGTAATCTCTTAAATGACTACACACCAGGGCTCCTGGGTAGTGCTGTTGGAATGACATGGGATCTGAAATGTGAAGCAGTAGGAACTGTTTTGTCCAGCACCAGCTGGGCTGGCTCTCTGATGTGTGAAGTTCCAACTTTGGTCCTTGAGTGACTCGATTTAACATTGATATCAAATAAACAGCCTCAAATCAAATAAATTATGTCATTTTCTGGTTCAGAAGACTTTAAAAATGAAGATAATGCAGAATTGAAATGAAGTGTAGAAGAATGTTCTGCTTTTAAACAATTTTATATTATGATATATTGTTTGGGTAGTTGTAATTTTATATTTTAACTCACCTCTTCCCCCGACACTTTGGACGCCTTGAAGCCTGAGTTTGTTTCTGTTGTTGCACGATCAGGACTTTGCATGCATTTCTGGAACCTTCTTTCATTTACAGCATCCTCTTTGCCCTGCATTTGGTGGTGCCTGATATTGTAGGACAAATAATTATCTCGGAATATTTAAACACACCTTAACGTCTGTGTTCCAGTGGAATTGTGTTTAGTTTATTTAAACAAAAAATGGAACAGCTCAGGGAGCACCTGCAATAATACTGGATGTGCTGCTGTGTCCTGGGTCAGCCTTTTCTCTGTGGCTGTGGAATTGAAACCTAAGCAAAAGAGATGAGCCAGACCTGAATAATAAGAAGCATTTTTGTACTTTACTGGGAAATGTGCATGTTGGAGAAGTATTTCTCTTCTGAAGGATTTTTTTTTTTTTTTTTTTTTAATGAGACCTAGAATCTTTCCCAGGATAGGAGAGAGCTTCTGTAACTAACAACCCACTAAACTGTCCTTTTGTGCCAGCATGTCTGTGTGCCTTTAACACAGTGCTTTTTGTTCGTGGTGTCTTTCCCATAGTTTGAAACTGAAGTATCCCCCTCCCCTTGTGTGTAGACAAACAGCTTTGGACTCAGAGGGAAAGGCGTGTAATTCAACTGGAAGAAAACTTACAAGGAGCAGCCTCTTAAGGCATTTCTACAGTGATCACTAATCAGAAATGCTCTTGCCACGTGTTACTTTTCTAATAAGCCACAGGGAAGCTTTAATGGTTACCCACGACACCAGTACAAATTCAGAGCTGTATGGTTATGATTTGCAATTGGTCAGTGACAACCTCCTAGCATTCTCATGGGAGGAATGGTTTTCCTGGGAGGAGAGCAGGAAGCTCAGTCATTTCGTTGACATGATTCTTCCTTCGTTGCTGCTGATTTCCATTTTAGCAGTAACTTTTTTTTTTTTTTTAAATACAGGGATATATGAAAAAAGAACCACAGTGTTGCTACCCATCTTGACATTTTTATAAAAAGTCATATAAATACAGTACTAAAAAAATGCCAAGAATACAAGATGGTATAAAATAAAAAATGGTGGATGTAGTTCAGTGGTAGAGTGCTTGCTTAGCATATGTAAGACCCTAGGTTTGATTCCCCAGTACCCCAAAAACAAAAATAAAAAAGCAAAATGCTGATTCCCTTTTATGGCAGACATGGTGTTGCAGGCCTGTAATCCCAGCAACTTGGGAGCCCAAGGCAGGAGAGTCACAGATTTGAGGCAGCCTTGATGACCTAGTGAGACCCTGTCTCAAGTTTAAAAATAAATAAATAATAGAAAAATAAAAAGAACTGGGAATGTAGCACAGTGGTAAAGCACCACTGGGTTCAATCCCCTGTACTGCAGTCAGTCAGTCAGTCAGTCAATCAATCAATCAGTGGTTTGCTCCTCTCCCTAATTCCTCTCTATAAAAGTAATTATTGCTATTTGTTCCTTGTTAGTTGTTCCAGAAAAAAAGAAACCACTATGGACAATTAAAATATATACCACTAAAAAAGTTTATATATTTTTTTGAGTTTTGACTTTTTATGCGGGCGTGGGGGGGGTGGAGTGGTACCAGGGATTGAACTCAAGGGCACTCAGCCACTGAGTCACATCCCCAGCCCTATTTTGTATTTTATTTAGAGACAGGGTCTCACTGACTTGCTGAGCACCTTGCTTTTGCTGAGGCTGGCTTTGAACTCCCAATCCTCCTGCCTCAGCCTCCCAAGCCACTGGGATTACAGGCGTGTGCCACCACGCCCAACTGAGCTTTGCTTTTTAACTTCATCTAAAGGTCTCTGAGCAGCACATACAACTCCTCCGTGTCCTCTGTAATGGTGGCACAGTACCTCATCCCATGGAAACACGAGTATATAAATTGCCTGATTAGTACCCAGGGAGTTGACTCCCAAACAGCTTTAAAGTCTTGAGACTGTGACCCATATGACATCAGTGGAGAGTGCAAGGGCACCATGGTTTTTAGTTGCAGAGTGATTTGTAGTTGTTGGTGAGGTAAGTCTTCTCCGGGGTTTAATCAGGATGACAGTGTTCACTGTGTCGTGCTAAAGAAATGCTGGCTGTCATGACAGAACACTCAGCCCTCACTGGCCTAACATGATAGCAGTGTGCTTCTCCCGCACCTTACAGGCTGCCTGGTGGTCTGTGCAGAGTTCCACACACTGGTCATTCAGGGACTCAGGCTGACAGGCCTTCTGCCATCTTTATGTTGCTTCTGCAATCCCTTTGATGTCAAGACCCAGATGATACATAAGGGATTTAAAGGGATAGGATGGCATGGTAAATGTTACTGGGCTAGATCTTGAGGAGTGGCATGCATTGACCTAGATTCCATTGTTCAGACTCAGTCTTGTGACCATACCCAACTGCAAGAGAGGCTGGGAAATGTGTTCTAGCTGTATACCCAGAAATAAGGGAAATAGGTTTGATGAACAAGTAAGAAGTGGGTTAACATGACCAAAAATGTGAACGGGAGTGCCTCCAAAACATTGGTTGTCACCGGAAGCTGTGCATCTGGGCCTCCTGTCTCCTCCTTTGACATTGCTGGTATGGGGTACACCTGGCTAGTAATTCTAGAGGAGATGCTGGCCTCTCTGTCCTTTGATTCTTTCCACCCTTTTCTTCTCCAACTGCACAGTTCTTTAATCAGAATGGTATTGTCTGCCACATGAAGAGGTCTTAATACAAATGTGTGACCGAACTTGAGGAAGAAAAGGGAGGCAGCGAAGTGTGATGGGAAGGCTTTTGCCGTGCCACCTGGAAGACTGTCCTGTGCAAGCAGAAGCAGTAGTGGAGAACTGCATGTCCCTGCCCTCTGTTCTGTGTCTAACTATTTGCAGGGAGATGATCCCTGGGGGCTTTCCAGGTGACGGCTTTCTGGAATAGAGGAGGGCCAACTGCACACAGGAGCTAGGCAGAGGCCCAGTGAGTCTGCCAGGCAGAAGTGGTGCCTGTTGGCCTCTCTGTGCAGCCACCTGGGCTCCCTCACAGTTGGTGTCTGAACACTGGAGAGAGAGATGTCAGTAACGCTCTGCTGCCCCTGGCTCTGCTGCAGAGGAATCCCAGCTTGGCTATGGCAACAAATCAACAGTTTATGGCCACATGCAGCTTGATCGTTTGAGAATTAGTGAAGATTATGTATTACCCTGCAACAGCAGTCTGTTTTTTTAGTGATACCATTTTAGGGTAGGAGTGAAAAATAAAAAGCAGCTATCTTCTTGGCACATGTTTCTTTCCGACACAAGAAACAAATACTTAAGAGACAGACTTGTCTAAACATGTAGAACTTTAACTGAGGAAATGATTTAGAAACTGTTGGAAAATAGGTTCTTTGTCCCTCCCTGCTCCTCCCTGTTTGCCACTTTTCTTTGTGTTTATTCAGATAAATTGGATGCATTTCAGAGCTTGGGAAAGCCTCAGAGTATTTCTGATGTCTTGCTAGAAAATATAATACATCCTGGGTAAGTTAACATCTGTTATCTTAAGCGTTTTAGTAGTTGGTCATGTCAAGGAAGTGTCATCTGGTGAACATCTTGATTTAGCCATCTGTTGGGGCGATTGCAGTCGTATGTAAAGGGGCAAATGGACACAGAAAAAGGAATTGAAAAGACTGGTAACTCTCAAATGATGAAGGCATCTCACACTCTTTAAATAATGGTGCCTGTCAGGTTTTTGGACACTTTTCTCAGAAAAGAGAAAAGATATTAAAAAGATAGCTGCAAATGCAACAGGGACCGACAGAGAACCCAGTGACTTTAGAAATCAATACTGGAATCATGTACCTTGGCTATCATTTATCAAAGCATCTCAAATTATTTTACAGAGGAGTTCACGAGTCCCCTAATTTTACAAATGAAGCAATTGATGACTGACCATAAACTGCTTCTTTTATCCACAGTTTCAGGCTGTGGTCAGGAGGCAGAAAACAACAAACAGCATCAGGAAAGCATAGCATAATGAAAGGCTGGCGTGGGCTAGCTGGATAATGGTGTGATCATATGCACAAGAACACCATCGATAAGTATCATTATGAGACAGCCTGTGTGTACGGAGCTGGCTACTGAGTCACACTAGACCAGGAAGTAGCCAGGGAAACAATCAATAGAAGACATATTACTGAAAATTAATATTCCTCTACTGAATTATTCCTATTGATTCAGGGATTTCAAAAATGGCCTTAAATAGTTTGATGAATAAAAGCCTTTGTATTTCTTAAGCAGGACCAAACTAACAGAGGAAATCTCTAACACAAAACCTTGAAGCATGGCTCAGAAACATACAGCTTGCATCGTATATCCTCAGGAGGGTCCTGCCTGTGTTTGCCTAGAGAGGGGGTTATCTTGCAAAGCCACATGCCGTAGAGCTTCATTTTCCATGGTCAAATCTTTGCTCTGAAAGAACCTGAGTTTCCTAAGTAGTCAGAAGAAACATTAACAGCATAATCTATAAAGAGGAAAATAGAAGTGCTTGCAATATAGGGAGCGAGTCAGACCTTTGAAATTAGGAGCATGTCAGACGGAGGGTGGAAAGGGGAGTTCTGAGAGTTTGGAAATAGAAGCTTATGGTTTGCTCTGAAGGGCAGCTCTGCTGCGTTGCCCTTGGAGCCCAGAATCCTGTGCTGCAGCCGGGAATGTCAGTGGTTTTGGGGAGGAGCTGCCCTTGACCATGGTTGGCTGCCACTGCCTCCTCCCTCCAGGGTCTGCCTTCCCTGTTCTCTACTTTTCTCTGAGGTCGGTACCTCTCTTGTAGTAGAGAAGCATATTATTTATGGCAGATAAAAAGTTAGTGCTGATAAGCAGCATTATCGCTGGGGCTCAGTTGACACATCTCTGAAATGAAGGGTTGTTAGTGCCTGGTTTCATCTCTAAAATGGAATGATTCTAGGTTCAGCTAAGACGGACCATCCTTCCTGAAGCCCTGCCTGGGAAATTAATGAGAACGCTTTTATATTCTAAGCATTTTTTGAGGAAATCTAATTCCTAGTAAAATGTTCTTAGCATATTTTGTTCAATATAACTTCTCAACCTTTTATCGGCTTCTTATGGAAAGCTTTTCATCTCAAGACTTAAGGTGATAAACTCTTTTTGTTGGGAGTGTATTTTCACAAATATTAGCAAAAATATCATAGAGAAATACTCATAATTGGTGAATATCTGGGTGAAAAGCTTTAAGCATATTTATTGTTCTACTTTTCCAAACTTGGGGTAGATTTGAAAAATTTGAAACTAAGACAAATTAAAGAAAGCAGTTTATTAAATGACTTTCCCAAGGGCATTTTGAAGTTAAGTGGAAGAACTGGGTATAGATTCCAGTAGCTCAGTTTCCCATCTTGTGCTTTTAGGATTTATCTTGCCACTAAAGGAAAGACAGAGGCAGGAAGGATTTTCCTTCAGGCCCTGATACGGAACAAAATGTCTCTGAGCCTTGCAGCATTTCTGTGTGTTTCTGCTTATAAATTATCCAAGTGGGAGTAGCAGGAGATTGGTACCTGATTGTCAGCTTTATAAAACTGCTAATTGGGACTGGAGTGTAGCTTAGTGATAGAGTGCTCTCTAGCATATGCAAGGCCTTGGTTTTGATCCCCAGCAGTGCAAAACAGACTGACAAAAACCCAACCAAACAAGCACAAAACTTTCCTGATTGAATGGCATTAGGTGACTATTTCATCCACAGAGAAAGAAATGGGTGATTCTGGTTCTGAACCTAGAACTTAAGTTTATGATAGCTGGAAATAGAAAATGAATTCATGCTAAGCACTATTTCACAGTGAAAGAAGGAATGTTAGATACAAGTCTGACTATGTGATGGAGAGGTGAAATTCAGCATCGATTGCTGTACTCTTGCACTGCTTTCAGGATTGAGGGTTTTCCTGGAAGTCGTGGTAAACACTGTGTAGAGGCTGAGAAGGCCTTAAGTTGTCTTCCTAGTCTGTCAGTGTGGAAGGTGAGGAGGGAGAGGGCAAGCTCTCAGTCTACCTTCTGGTAAAGAAGATGGGTCTCCAGAGACACCTTTCCAGGAACAGACAGTGATATTTGCCTGGCACCATCTTACCTCTCACCCCAGAGCCTCAGGGAAGCAGTGTCCTCAGATATTTTTCAGAGTTTTGTCACGTTACCTGGCCTAGTAACAAATTACAAAATCAAGATAACCTGTTTATGATCGTCGTGAACCTTGTTAGTGTTATGGAATTTGGAAAAAGCTAAGAATTAGTGCTGTGCCTTCTCAGAGATGGTGAGCTAAATTTGGGTCATCAGCATGGGAGAAGGGGAATCACTTTCTTCCTGGCCTCATGCAGCTTTTTTCCTCTTGGGGGCCTCATACATTTGGAGGAGCAGCTATAAATATGTAAAGGAAGCCAGTCTCCTAAGTGAATGGTTCCGTACATCATTTTCCAGAGCACCTTTGATGGGACAGACTCAGCGTTTGTCATTTGATTATTGTCTGAGAAATATTTTCACCAACCTCTTATCTCCATTAACTCAGATAATCAAGAGTTTTTTTACAACTGGAAGGCACTGGTAAGTATACTGATGCAAGTAGTATTTTTTCCACTAGGTGGCGCATCAGCAAATCTATTTTGCAATCCATAGAAGTAAAAAAAATTGTGATGTGTGAAAAATGAAGCATCCATAATGCATGCGAGAGAAAGGTATGCAAGGTGATTCACTAAGCCAACTGGGAAAAACACAATCAGAGTATATAAAACTAATTGTCTCATTGTTAAACTATCAGGAGGAGCTTTTGTAAGACTAATAGACTGCTCGAAATTAAAATGCTTTATTATGGCACATGGGGATTTTTTTCTGTAATAGTTGGCTTTAGATCACAGCTACAAGTAAGAGAATACTGTTAATCTTGATAGCATTTAAATTTTAGGGAATAATGTACAGAAGATGTTTTGGCATCCTGGGTTTATATACTTGAATTATGGTCAGAAAAATGGTACATACTCGAGTTGGAGAAATTCTTTCCGGTAACTTTTAAAAAAATGAACAAAAGAACACACTGAATGTTTCTGGAATGTATTATCAACAGCTCATTATTAAACACCAGAGCTAAATGAATAACTTCATGCCGAGAGTCTATTAGCTATGATTTAATACTAAAAAATGGTCAAAGAGGCTTCTTTGGAAGCATGCAAAGGAAGCAATTTTTGCATTTGATACAGGTATCCTCTCTGAAAACTGAGTAGTAAAATTAGCAGCATACTTCTAAAACATGTATTTCAGAAGACAAATAAGAATATTTTTAAAAATTCTGCTTTCTAGTCACTTATTAGGATTTCATTTTATTCTCTACCCCCCAAAGAAATCTGTATTTTTTTCTAATGAGTTAAGGTAAAGAATCTCTGTATATTGCTTTAAAAAGTGTAATGAGATTTTTCTTTATTAGTTTTGTCTGTAGGTAAAAATGTCATGATGTACACATCTCGTTGCATCCAGTTTTCTTTAGAGGACAGTTAAAGAATACAATTAACAGGCTTCTCACAAATGTCCTTACTCTGTGTCTCAGAGGATAGCCGTGACAGGTTTTCAAGGTTGTCAGGTGAGGTATGAATTCACCAGAGTTCGGGTGGCATTGGAGAAACCTCAGGAAGGAACAGATGAAAGATCTTGTTTGCTTTTAATAATTGAGTCATGGAATATGTTTAGTAAGACCTAGACAGATCAGATTTACCCAGTTCATTGAACTTCAGTCTTAGAGGAAGGTTGTGCACAAAGTGCCTTGTCTTTCCATAAAAATGCTAATCTTCGGTGAGAAGAAATTAAAGTCACATTCTTTTATGGCCTCAGGGATCAATACTTCCTTTTCCTTCTACTTCTCTTTGGTTACCTCTCTTCCTCTCCCCTCTTCTCAAGTTTTATAATCACTTATGGGAAAGATTATTTGAGTTCTAAGAGGGTTCCTAGTATAAGTCTTTTAGGTATTTAAGCTAAATATGTTAAGAGTAAAAGGACATTATACTCTGCAAATTTGGGAAGAGAGAAAGGGACAGAATTTGTGGGGTCTGGTTTTTGTGGACCCAGAAGAGATGTCAGAGTCCAGGATGGTTGTGGTTGGAGAGAGAAGCCCCTTTTAGGAGCCAGACCCAAGGTGTCTTGTGACGCCCACACACCCAGCTGGATTTCCCTGTGTGTGCCTGTACAGCAGCTGTCATCTTTGCCTGGCATTCTTTCTTCTTCCCCCCCATCCCCTCTGCCCCAGAGACTTCCCACATTCTTAGGCCAGTGAGTCCTAACTTGTTTGCACATTGGACTCACCTGGGGAGCTTCAGAAACTTGATTCCTGGGGCCCACCCTCTACCCCCTGAAATTGTGATTCAGTTGGTTTGGTTGTGGCCTCAGTTTAGGGGAACTAATAAAAGATCCTCCACTGATTGTTGTCTGTTTTGCACTGTTTACTACTTCTCCCAAACCCTCCCTCACTCTGCCCACCTTCCATATCTCAGCATCCCCAGCACCTTGCTGGTACTGGCCCTATGTTGCTACATATTTCCTGTCTTTTGTTTATTTATTCACGTGTCTTGGAACTGTGAGACCTAAGAGTTTCCCTCTTTCTGTTCTCAACATCCATCATAATGCCTGACTCATGGTTGATACTTAGTGATTGGTTTTTGAATTAAGGGGATAAAAAAATAGTAATCCAATGATTTAAACAAATCGACTCATGCACTTCTGACTTAGGAATTTTCATCGCCCAGGTAGATATTTCTCCTTCACTTGAAGAGCATAGATTCTCTAATCTCTCGTCTTTTCTTCAAGCAGTGATAAGTATATAAAATTAAAGAGGAATATGTTCTATTGGTTGGTATTAGTTGGAGTCATAAAAGCCAGCTTTAGATAAGAGGACCAAGGAGGGCTAAGCTTGGATTCAATAAAGCTCAAGGAAGTGAGTGGAAATTGTCGATTTCTAACAGAGTAATTCCCCATCGCTTTACTTAGAGAATATTAATTTATCTAATTGATGATAATCTGACCAATTTATTGTAGCATTAAAAATGCAAATTAGTTGCCATATCAAAATATTCACTTGTGTGCCTGAGACTTTTTAAATTTTATTTTTTATTTTATTAGGTGATAATGGGAGGCATAATTGTTAATGTTTGATTCTGGCAAAATACAATTAGTTTCTCTGAAACACATTGTGCATTAATGATATCATTAAGATTAATGAATATAAATGAATGAGCTGGGGATTTCAAATAGAACATAGTGACTTTGTATCAGTGTGTGAAATTTGAGATAGATTTTCTTGATTTTTATGGATAATGTGCTCAAATTTCTATTGAATTCTTATATAAAGAGTAGAGAGAAGATAAATCTAAGAAATTAAATAAACTACCAAAGGACCAATTTTTTTTTTTAACTTTTACTGTCATTTTTGGGGAAAAAAAACTTTATAAATTTTGGCTAAAGAAAACCACGCTTTGGTTTTACATTAAGAAAAGTTTTAAGGATAGCTTTCAATATATATATATCCGGGTCCTGAATGTGTAAAAGTGTATATTTTGGTGAATTAAAAAATAAGGATCATAAATCTTTACTCATTAAAATTAGATGTGATTTAATGACATTTTTGTATATACCAGATGTTCTACAATAGCATTTCTTACATTAATAATTTTTAAATGTTATTAAGAAAACTCAATAAAGTATTTATTTCTCTTGAGCTAAGAGATGGAGAAAGGCGACAAACAGAAAGAGATGCTCCTCATCACTGTCTTAGGGAAGAGTCCTGGACTAAAATTGCAACACCCCTTCCCAAATCATAGGGTATTCTGAGTACTGATGCATGACTGTATGAAGACTGTGTCTTTATAGTATAGAAAGAAATCTGACCACAGTGTAAACCAGAACAGGTTGAACTATGGACTATGCGCTAGAAATTTAAGCACTGTGTTTTCTACATCTTCTTGCTCAATTAGACAGATACAAATACTGTGACCTCAGGTAGTGCTTACTGTGACTTCTTCCTATTGTATATATCCTTGCCGTGATCGTCACTGGACGCTTGTTTCTCCTCTCTGTGCATATGCATGTGTGGGTATGCACACATTTTTTTTTTTATTTGTTTGTGTGTCTATTTGAGAGTTTTGCAGGCAGCCCTTGCCCTTGGGTTGCAGTTGAAGTTCTGGTGGGATGGATGAGGAAAAAAGAGGTATTTTGCAGCATGGCTACTGTCTGGGCGCTGGGTCCTGGACTGAGAAATCTGAATTCTCTTGTTAGCTCTGCTTTTCTGCTGTTTTCACGACCTTGGGCTCTTCTTTTAACCTCATTGTCTCACTTTCCTCATTGGTAAATTGAACCAGTCTCTTTCCTTTCTACTTCACAAGGAACTGATGAGGATTAATGATGTAGAATCTGGATCCCATTTTGTGTTTCTCAGAAGAGTACATTTAAGTGAGGCCAGAAGACAGAGTTAATATTGCAGAGAAGTGGGACACACATTGCTTACCAGGCTGTATGATAGAGTCCCAAGGAGTACTTGCTTCTTTTTCAGCCGTAAACTAGTTGGCAGGTGGCAGCCCCATTTCTCTTCTTGTCTGAAGTGGAGGCATGTTAGTGCAGGATGATGATAGAAAGTCAAAGCAAATGTGGGGCATAATGGAATGACAAAATTCAGGGGGAACTCCTATGCTTCTGCGTTCTTGCCAGAAAGAAATCTATTTTTTTTTTAAATCATTTATATGTACACCTCTTGGACCTCTTGGCTACTCAGTATTTGTAGAGTCACCAAAGTGCTGGGCCTTGTGTGTATAATGCAAACAAGGTCAGAATGTTTGCAGTCAAGCTTCAGAATTAATTGAACCTGATGCCTCTAGCTAGGCTAAGACTGAAGACGCGATCTTAAACTTGGGGTTTAGAACGGTCAGCTTGCTCAAGGTTACTCAGATCTATGTAGTGATATGTGTGGATATAAAAGTCTGGATGGAAAAAAGAAGCTTGATTAATAAGTTTGTGTGTGGAATCCCACCTTCACTTTATTTAGCATCTTTGTCTTTGGTCAATTGTGGCTTGAGAATTTGGAGAATTTAAATTTATTTTTTTGCTGTGCTGGAGAAAGGAAACCTTAATTGGGTTTTAGATTCCAAGGTTAACACACTTGGTTTTTCTCTTTGAAAATTTTGTGGATTTTTCCCCTTCGTGTTTGTTTTTTAAGCAGTTTAGCTAGGTAACGAGATATTTAACCTGAATCTCAGCCTTTTGTCACTGCAGGATTTAAAAAATGTTTACTATGTGTATAGCCAGAGAGTGCTTTTGTAATCACTGGTTGAGTTCTTATACTTGGAAAATAGGGGATAGGGTACATTTTTTTTTAAATCTTATTTTTATTTCCAGGTACATCTTGTCACATTTTGGTAATAATTTTAGGAATATCTATCTGTTTCAGAAGCTCATAAACTACTTAGTTGATTCAAATAGACTATTACCAATATATCACTATTCAAATTTCTAAAACTTGTGCAATTGATAGGCATCCTGTAATGACAGTACTACCAACATCACTTCACTCATATGCTCCTGTCTTTCTATATGAATATGAAGTATGGAATTTTGCTAAATATTAGTTCATGGTCCCTGTGTTAGCTGTGTATCATTTAGAGATGAAGGAACACAATTGAAAAAAAAAATACTGGTGCTATTTCCAATTGTCAGATCTTCATAAACGCTCTCTTATGAAAAAAATGAAGTTGTATTACCCAGTTTTATTAGAAATGCTATATTTTGTTGGATTCGTGTGTTCGCAAAGTAGAGAATATTTTCCTGCTGTGATTGATGTTAGGGCATTTATGAGGATAGTCTGCTATATTTCATATGTATATGAGGGTGTCATTGTTAAAATGTTCAAAAGAAAATTATGTATGTGATTTATATTTTATTATTTCCTCCTAGGATGTAATTTTTTCAATACTATGATTCCTGTCATATTGTCAGTAGTGATTTGATGGCTAATATGCCAGAAATAATTAGATAAAAAAAAGGTGATGCAAACGTCAAGACAATATAGCTTTCTTGTGAAAAGCCTTAAGCGAAATCATGCATGGTACATAGCAGAAATCACCAACTGCATACATTTAAGGAGTCTTCAGACTGCAGAAAGATGGGACGTGGAACTAAAGGCAAGAAGCGTGGGATGCAGCATATTTTGTAGGCATATGCTTGCTACTGACCCCACCTGCAATTTTTGCAAAATGAAACGTAGTTTAGAAAATGCTGCTCTTCAGATAAATTCTGATTTTGGTGTATTGTCAATGGGAAGGTGTTAGGTCCTCTTTTTTCTTTTGAGTGAGGAAGATTTCATCTTTCCCTGGGAGGCAGCTTGCACTGTTTCATTCTCCTTCCCAATAGATTTAAAATCTTGTTCTTAGGGGAGGAAAAGACATATAGTATGAATTTCTATTTCTTTACCTTTGTTAACCTTAGAGGTTAGAACTTGAACATTTCAAATAACTATTTTAAATTATGAGAAAAGGTAATTTGTGGTTTCAGTGTTTGTTCCTGAGTGGAATATCTCTTAGTACTTTAGATAAGACTGGAACCCGTTAAAGGGAGTCCTTTACCTTTTGAGCATTGATGACACTAGTTAACTAAGCTATCTGGTTCACTTGTATGTTACTTTAATACCTAGTAAATATTTCTGAAGATTTGGTTGTAATAATATTAGGTCATAATCTTATTGTGGTATTAATATTGCACAGTAGCAAATGCTGGTGTCAACCTCAGCCTAGTATTTAAGGCATTGTCATCTCAGAGTTGTCATTAGAATGTGTTTTGCATACAGAAGCTTCAGCTCCTCGCTGGTTTTAGAGATCGCTTTCCCACTTGGGAGAGTCCTTGGTGATGAGTAGGGATTGAAGGGAAGCCTCAGCCCCCTCCTCGGCCCTGAGCATGTTCCTGAGCAGGAAGGAGTCTGGAAGCTGGGGACCAGTGGGGAAGGACCAGGTGTTCACAGTGAGAGGTGTTTGCCCATTTTCCAGCAGCTCATCTCTTCCTCCCTTCCCTCTTCCCCAGCTTCCTGGTCATAAGCCCATAATGATATTTTCATTTTGCTGATGAGAAACCCAAGTTCAGGGAAGGTAAGGGACTTGCCCCAGCCTACTGAGCTGCTCATTGGCAGGACCTGAATGGGGACTGGCTCCGTGCAGCTAATTCTAAGTAGGCCTGGGGAGTCATGGCTTCTGGCAAATGAAGGGAGAAGTCAGGCCTGGGATTTCCCCCATTTCCCCCTTTTTCCTTCCCAGTACTACATGGAACTGGGTGAGCAGCCTTGTCCTGAGTCATTTCACCTAAAGGAAAGAGTGATTTAGGAGCTGCCTTTGGGGTAAATTCCAGACAAGATTTCAGACTAGAAAATGAAGAGCTGCCCAAACCTCCACAGGTTAACAAGGATGTGTGTTATGCCTGGCACAATTGAAAGGGTGCCCATGGCTTTGTGGAATTCATGTGATTGTGAGTAAATATGGGTTGTATTTGGAACTGTGTAATTCAGAAGCATACCAGGAGACCGAGAGTTGTTTAGACTGAACATGGAGGCTAAGGAGAGAGGGCTAAGAAGAAGGTCGAGGCCATGCCCTCTAAGTTGTCTCTTGCTAGCACTCTTTGTCCCATCCTGCCCAGGGGCCTCTAGTTTCCCTCCTTACATAGCTGCGACCCCACTCCTTTTCTTTCTTAGAAGCACAGGGCCTACAGAATTCAGGATTTCAAATGCCTTTTTCTGGTATATTCTGATCACTGATGCTTATGATAGGGTAATTTTTCCTCAGCAGCTAAAACATCTGATGACTTACATGTTTTTCTTTTACTTTGAAAACATTTTCCCCTCCTCTGTTTAAAACACTAAAGAGGAAGGAGAGCATGGTGGTTAGAAATGCAGACTCTGGAGTCAACTTGGTGGAGGCTGGTATCCTGGTCCTAACTTTCCTTGCCTGAGGAACCTGAGGAAGTTATTTAACCTCTTTGAGTGTCAATTTCTTCATCTATAAAAAGGGATAATAATTGGTACCTTATTCTTCAGGCTGTTTTGAGAGTCAAATGAGATGATTCTAATTACTTAGAGCAGTAATTAACATTTGGTATGTGATCAGTAAATGTTGACCATTATTTTTAGTATTGAGAAGTTAAATGGGGAAATAGAGTACAAATATTAAAGAGGAATTTAAATGTAATCTCTGACATATATGTTTTCAATGCTCACAGTTGTGTTGGTCATATAGGGTTCTCGTTACCATTTAAATTGACTCAGTGGTATGATTGTAAGCATAATGATGGATACTTGTATGCGCTCTCATGGTCTGTTTCTCTTTTGTACCTTTATATTACCTTTTTTTTTTTTTTTTTTTTTTCTGGTGCTGGGAATTGAACCCAGGGCCTTGTGCATGGAAGGCAAGCACTCTACCAACTGAGCTATATCCCCAGCCCTATATTACCTTTTTTTTAATGCAACACATTCATTGGCCACTGACTGTTATCTTATGAGTGGAAAAAGTAATTCGTGAATGAAGGGAGAGATTCATTCACTTGACCATATCGACTTACTTTTAGAATGAACACACACACAGACATACAAACCTTATCTTAAAGTGACTCAAAGCCTCTTGTCCTAAAGTGACTGACAGGATATGGTGGTTGGAGGGTTTTGTGGCTGTCTGTCCTCCTTGTTGAGAAGTAGTGGTCACTGCCACACTTACATGTGAAAACATTTAGGGGAAATTACACCCTAGATGGAGCAGGTACTGGAACATTGGGAGCTCTTTCTGGTGGGATGGGGGTGGGGGAGAACATGGTGACTCTTCCCTCTCTCTCCTGTCCCTGGGTCATGTAGAAGGGTGGAGGGAGAAACAACTTCTCCATCAGAAAACGATCCTCTGTACTCCCTCAGACATCAGCTCCCTCTGCTTCTGGGTGGATGTTCAGAAAGGAAGGCGAAGGGAAGGCATGTAGCTGCTAGGAGGGGTGGAGTGGGGTGCCAAGTTAGGGCTGCAAACTTCACACAAATTTGTGTCGTAAACAACACTCCTGCTACTCACAGTGTTCCTCAGAGTCCTTCCTTAATGAGCTGAAAAATGGATCTGATCCAAAGATACCCTGACTTAGGGTAACCAACATGGAACTAGTCAAGGCATGAAACTTGTTTTTAAATATGTGAAAGATGCCTGACCAGGTGAGTTTGGAGACGGACCTGCATCCTTATAGCCAATATCATCTCTGTGGCCAGTGATTACAAAATCTCCATTTACCATTCTGTGAAAATGTATACAACCGAATGCTGGTTTACCCCTGGTTTTTCCCAGTTGGGATTTGGAAAATTTTTATTCCTGTGAAGCATTTAATTGAGGTAATTATTAAAATTTAAATTTGACCTTTTTTATAGTGACCACTGATTTTGAGTGTTCCGTGAAGTTAATCATACCTATAATGGGCATGTAATGTTATCTGTACAAGTAATATTTTAAATCAAATACCGCAAAGTCCTTGGCTATAGATAACAATTAATGACAAAGCCCACCAGATTTTATTATGTGAATACACGTGTACAAGCAGTATACCTTGAGGTTAGTACTTTGTGATTGACTCCACAATATTGTGAACATATTCTGCAAAGGTATAAAATCGCAGAAAAAATGAGTTTATTAATGGAAATTAGTCTAGATCCCAATTATTACCTGTGAATAGTGTCATCATTTGAAGTTTTTATTGCATTTTAACACATGGCTTATCTTGATGAGAAAATATATAGCAAAGGGTAAATGTAGCAATTTTCCTTTTACTATTCCCTCTGCTAAGCCATTATTGCTCAATGTTATTTTTCAGCAGCCTTTCATTTTTGTCCCAAATGTTTTTGCCTCTGGCTGGTTTTATTTCTTTAAAATGTATGTGTATCACTTCTCAAAGTGATACATTTTGACAGGTAATCGATATTTTTTCATAGTAGATTTGATGGTGTGATGGTCATAATCTTCATCTTAGACTTAGTTAATGGTGGAATACTAACCTAGCTTTTATCTCAAAATATTCCTTTGTTTACTTTTCATCCTCAGCCCTATTCTTTTTTATCACTCCCACACGCCAAACAATTCCAGCTGCAAGGTACCTGAGATGCACAGGGTTCACTTCTCTGGGATGCCTGTCACCTGACTTTTGGACAGTGTCCTCAAAATGTCTTCTGATAGCAGTGCCAACTAGTTTTGCCACTGGTCACAGAAAAGAGACTTTTGGGTTCTCTTTTGCATATTTTTTCCTCTTAGTAACCTGTGATCTTTATTTCAAGACAAAAAGTGTTTCCCCTTCTCTCTCTCCAGAGGGAACTTGGTGTTCTCCACCATACTCCACTTTTTCTAGAAGTACCAGCACAGTGAACATCACAGTACTCAGAACAGAGGTAAGGACATCATGGTTGACTTTCGATTTTAAAAGTTCAGCTTTTGGAGTCAGGTGTTTTTTTTTTTTCTTCTTTCTGAAACTAGGTAGGACTTTCTCTGCCTCTGTGGACGGACAACGTGACTCTTAAAGTTGGTAACTTCATGCTGACCTGCTCATGATTGAGGCTTTGTCTACTAGGGCTCTTGGAATTCAGGGCACTTTCTGTGTTCCTCTCTCAAAGGGGAACTTGAGGGAGAAGGGGCAACACTTGTCATTCTCTTTGTTTTCATTGAAAAAAAAAGTCTTCACTTTACAGGAGAAGGTTGACTGACAGGAGGGCTTGTGAAGGATGGGAATCTCTTCCATCAAATTCGCAGAGGACCCATAGATAGCAAACCCATCTTGTTCTCCCTCTTCGACTTCCTCTTTTCTTTCTTTTTTTGGCACTTCAATTTAAACAGCTTTACTTTTTTCAAAATCTTTTAAAAATATGGTTTGTGCTCGAATCTGTTGGTGTACTTTGATATGCACAATGACCAGTTTTGTGCTGTTTTCTTTCGTTTTTTTTTTTCCCTAGGAGATGGCATTACTTCTCTACATGTAAAGGAGAGCTAAAAACTCTCCAGGGCTTTCTGCAGAAGTGGTATCAAGTGAACACACTTAAGAGGAAAAGCATGCTTCTCTGTTGATCCTTTTACTGGGGTGGCATCTCTTGACAAGGAAGCTCTGTGTCTGGAGACATACGTAAAGACTGGGAACGAAAAATGCAGTCAGTTTTCCTCAGTGGTTAGATTCATAAATTCCTGAGCTATTTTTTAATGACATAATCTAATCAATTGATAGTAATCCTAATAGTATGCTGACAGCCAGAAAGGAACGAAAGCTAGTGAAGTAACAGTCAAATGGATAGGGACACATTAGCTACTTCCTTCCTCTCACATTTAGAAATCTCTAAAGAGCTGGATCACCTAAAAATCCAGGAATTACTGATCTTTTAAAAAACATGTAGGCCTGCCTTTTTGACTTTCTTTCAAAAACAAACAAACAAACAAAAAAACCGAATTTGTCTAATAACTAGAGTGAAGGAAGATGTGCTTCTCAAACTGCAGATAGTCCTTATGTCTCCCAGGACCAAATAATTCTCTCAATTTAAATATCTTTAGAATAGACACCAGGGGGAATAATTTATTATAAATTGGTAGTACTGTGTATTGTTACTCCTGTGCCATCCCAGTAATGAAAACTTAATATTCATCTCTTGGTTGCTTTGAATTGAAATAAGATGAGGATGAGCGGAGTAAACAAGCCGAAACAAGACTGTGAAATTGCACATGATGGGAATCTTTTTTTTTTTTTCCTGCTTATAGACTATAAATAGGTTAATATTCTAACCACTGATGGTTCTTAAAATTTCTTCCCCTTCCCCCCTTTTCCATTTTGGTCAGGTGTCAACAAACTAAGTTATTTTCATGAGGGAAATTAAAATCTAAGTTGTTTGTGTCTTTGGGCTCGGGATTGACTGGTGAGGTATTTATGTAAATGATCAGGGCTTTTAAGCTGGAGGTGTGAAGAGTTTTGGGAGGCAGGCTGGGAGCCGCTTCCCCAGCCCTGGTTTTCGGGTTTTCAGGCAGTGTGTGTGTGTGTGTGCTCTGCTACATTTTGTTTTCTTTGATGCCTTCAGAAAAGATGAGCGCCAGGGATAGTGGTGCTGCTTGGCTGACCAGCTGTGCCCTAGTTTTTCACCGTCCCAATCAGCAGCTGTCTTTTACAGAGGTGTCTGTCACCGCTGATTTACTTAGCCACTTTGACCCTATACTTGATTCAGAAGGGGCTTGACCCAGAGCCACTGCTGAAAGCCATTTACCGGTTGCCTGGAATGCCATGGCCAGCTTTTCGAAGAAGAACAAAAAAGCAGGGATCCTAGGGTTTTCCATCTGATAACGAGAGCCGCTGCCTGCGTGGATATGTGCATTAGGTGTTGGAGCCCACTTGCTGCTCTCTCCCTCCAACTGCAAGCATCCGTGATCTCCGAAGTTGCTGGAGTGAATAACTAAGCGGGACCAGCTGACTCCGGGCTCCAATCAGCTAGAGCGTGATGTAAGTGTTTAGCAGCTGCGGGGCTCTGAATTAGCGTGCCCAAGTAGAGGTAGTACAGCATGGCTAGACTGTGGTGAGAGGCTCAGAGAAAGCAGAGGGGGAGATGGATGAGTCCAGCATTCTAAGACGGAGAGGGCTCCAGGTAGGAATCGTTCTGTTCTTGACATGTAGCATTGTCAGTAGCCAGCCATTGAGGATTTCAAAGTTCCCTTGTCATTCCTTTACTGGGCATGAATATGTGCACCGTTCTTAGTGTCTACTTGGCAGTGAGCTCTGCCGAGTCTCTAGTTACAGGTATGACACATCACAGGTTCGATGAGGGAGGCTCTTTTGTCAGAGACAATAGATATGACTTTTAGTTTGACACTTTGGCGGCGGTTTGTTTTTCTGCTGGTTGTTCAAGAATAGTTAAACGTGGCTGGCAGTGACAGCTGATGAGCCGGTTTGGCATTCTGTCAAGTGTCTGGGAAGTCTGTGGAGGGTAGCAACTCTGTCCAGTCCTGGGAACACAGGACTCAGTTTTGCTTTGGGGTCAACCTCCTCCTAGCAGCATCTGTGTAATCGCATGGCAGTTGTGGGCAGCTGCTGGGAGTCTCCCCCGACAGTAAAATGAAAGTTTCTTCTGCTGGCAGCTCAATCAAAGTTTGCTGTAATTTATTTATATTGAAATGAGGCAAAGATATGTATCTCACAACCCTACTTTTTTTGTGCCCAAGTTTC
Source organism: Sciurus carolinensis (assembly GCF_902686445.1). Classification (NCBI taxonomy): domain Eukaryota; kingdom Metazoa; phylum Chordata; class Mammalia; order Rodentia; family Sciuridae; genus Sciurus; species Sciurus carolinensis. Next base: position 54,978,517 of record NC_062218.1, read on the forward strand.
TCTTAATTAAATTACTCTGACTTTGGTGTACAAATGTATTCCAAGTTAAAACTTGGTAAATCGGAAAAGTTGGAAAAAACAAAACAAAACAAAACATCTGTTTGGCAGTTGGTAAGTTTAAGGAAGCCAAAACATAAGTCTATCCAAAATTGGTATTTTAACTCCTGATAACTCTTTTTCCTGTGTATAAGGGATATTTTTCTTTGGGAAAGAACCTCTTCATTAGCCATTGTTAAACTTAGTCATTATTTTTGAAATTAAGAAAAAATGCATGCTTGCAAATACAGAATATACAGCACATTTTAGAAAGGCTTCCGTGACGGTCTTTTGAATCACAATTGGTCTTCCTGTCTGCTTTTTTGTGCTGTCAATTACAAATAGTAATATTATTTAGACCACTATAATATTATAATATTGTGGGCAAACCAAAGGATTATTTGCAGGTAAACAAAAGAGGGATTAAGAAGTTGGGGTTAAATGTCATCTATTGTTCTCAACCTAAGTAAACAGCCCAGCTCCTTAATGAATGCCAGTGTGGTCATTGTTTTGAATGTACAGTGGGGTTAGTCACGGCTGTGGATTTCCTTTTCTTTGTTTTCATCACCTCCATAAAGTTCTGGTGATGCACAGCTGTTTGTGTCCACATCCTCTTTGGACTCACTAGTTAAATATGGAAATGCTCTTTGTTGAAAAGATGATGAACTCTATAAAATTACTAATAGTTTATATTATCCATGAATTGACTGAGAAGTCTCTCATTCATTTCTGGTGATTTCAAATGTATTTTTGAGAACAAATTCCTTTTTCTTCTTTTTTGTTTTTCATTTCTTTAACCTACCTCTTGTGACAACTTCACTGGAAAGCTATGGTGCTTTGAAGTATTATGAATTTATTTCATGGACCTTTCATTGTGGAAATAAAGGAATCATTATTTTGGTTATTTAAAATAATGGAGCTATTGTCTATCTAAAAGATTTGCAGTAAAACAAAGGAAGCACTACTTGCTCATATAGTATTAGAGTGCTAGATTTTTTATACTTAAAGATGAGTAGTAAAAGAAACTTTTACTACACCTACCATCATCTTCTGTATAATGGTTAGAGAATGTCTGCTTTGTACTCTGAATGGGAAAAAGTCTTCATGTCATGAGAAATAGCATCAAAGTGCCTAAAAGTTCTGCTACTTCATAGTTAGAACTCCATTCTGCCTTACACAGTGCCCGTTTTGCTCTTACTGCATTAAGTCTAACATTTGAAAAATGACATCCCATATACAGAGTGGCTATATTAAGGAATTCCACTGTAAGGAAACTACAAAGTAAAAAAATTAAGTGTGTATTTGTATTACAACAGATGTCAGCGGTAGAGTTCAGAAGAGCAACGCCACCTAGTGAATTTAAGAATTCAGTTAATTTACAAATGCTCTGAATGAGAAGCATTTCATCTGGCCAGCCAGGGAGGCACACCTGTGATAGTAAAAAGCGAGGCGCAAATTGGTATGTTTGTATTCCTGGCTCTGACCCTGTGTTACTAGGTAATCAGAGCAAGTCACATCCCTTCTAGTGTCTGATTATTATTCTGTGAAATCCACAATCTGACATATGACTTGAGTTTATTACAGAAGGAGATAGGTATAATTGTGTTTTCAAAAGTTAAAGGTCTTTCTGATAAGCGGATGATGATACATACTTAGGGGTGGGAGGGAGGCAAGAATGGAGGAAGGATGGATTGTATAGAGGAAAATGAGGAGCGTGGGGGGGGGAAGAAAAATAACAGAATGAGACAAACATTACCCTATGTACATGTATGATTACACAAATGGTATGACTCTACTTCATGTACAAACACGGAAGCAAGTTGTACCCCATTTGTTTATAATGAATCAAAATAATTAAATTATTACAAAATAAAGACTTCTTGTTAAAAAAGGTTAAAGGTCACATAATAGCTTATAATAGGTTCTCAAAAAATATATTCTTGGGAAGAAATGATGATTTCTATTCTTTAAAACATTCCATATCATTGCCAACAGAATAAAATTATATTTTCTCCACATTTCTTGTTTGAAGTTGTCTCTAAATTAGAACAGTTACTAGTAAAGCTAGTAAACATTATTTTCAGTGGTCATTATGACAGGTGAATACTTAGGATTTTATATAATAATGGGAATAAGAGTCTATGTGCTGAATAGATACATAGTGTGTGGAACTAACCAGCTCTTTAAATAACTTAGAGCCTCATGTCAGAAATCTGAAGCATATACTATTCTAATTCTCTAAAATCTAATTTTATAATAATGCAGTATGTGTTTAGTATAAAGTCTTGCAGTATGTGTTCAGAACCTATTTTTAAGTCTTCAGTACCTCTAGCTCTTCAAAACACCATACTGGTGGTGTCTTTAAATTTTGGACTTTGAAAATTTATCTCAGTCAGACCATATAATTTCTCAGAATGTGGCTACCTCATAAAATGGCAGCACAACTGAACTTCTCATCCGAAGCACTGTGCTTTTCCATCTTTTCTGTGGGCTGTGTTAATATTTCCAATACTACTAATAGCACTTCAGTCACTCACTGCCTTTAAGGTGAGTGTGAAAGAAAGAGGCCCCAGTGGTCTCCACTGTTAACCGTCTGGGAAAGTCTGGGAAACGTCTTGGATTGCATCTCAAAACGTGGACAATTCTGACGGATGGAAGGGCTTGGTCAGATCTTGGACTTGGGGCAATTTGAATTTCTAGACAGGGCTAATTCGTCAAAGGATAACTGACTCCTTTTGGGCCTAATATTCCTCATTTGTGGATCATATTATTTTTTAGCTGTCAGGGAAATGAATTAATTGTGTTAGTGATTTCTATTATGTTCCCCTTGTATTTGTTATAATGAGACCATCCCTATCCCTAATGTGATGGATTCCAGGGCTGGAGAACAATGGATGACAGGCATCAATATGGCAGGCAGAAGTCACTGAGGGGGGGCTACTCCAGAGAGACCTCCCGCAGTGCCTGTCCTGCCATCCTCTTGTCCATCCCTGCCTGGCATCATCCTCCCTTGCTGACTCTCCTCCCTCAATTGACGATGGCCTTTCCAGGTCACTTCTGACTGTCACACCCAGCTAGAATGTGCATGGGGGGCAGTTTTTCCCCTAAATTTACTATATGATGCAGTTATACAGCAAAACAACTAAATGTTTATAATTTAAACTTGTAGATTTGTGAGAATGTTTCCTTCTCTTTTTCCTGTGTCTTATCTCATACCACCAACCTATTTAGAACAAGAACAAAGAGTTAACATCTCCCCTGGGCCTAGGAACTGACTTTCCACTGGCCTTGGTCTAGAATTCAGGTTTAGAAAGCTGTGAAGCATGTGGCCACTTTTTGTTCTGACTGGACATCAAATCACTTCTATTTTGTATTCGAGTGTGGGCCATTCAAGTCATAACCTCTAAATGTTTCCTCTGAGTTAACTTTACTGTAATTATGGATATTTTACACCTTACCTGAAATCCAATAGCATGATCATTATGTGGAAGTATTACTCTGTCGTTATTCATTGGAAGACTGGGTGGATATAGTGAGATGTATAGTTGGAAGATTATAACAGAAACACTTATGATAGTATTTATTTTTTAAAAACTACTTTTAGTTGTTGATGCACACATGCCTTTATTTTATTCACTTATTTTTATGCAGTGTTGAGGATTGAACCCAGTGACCCACACATGCTAGGCAAGTGCTCCACCACTGAGCTACAGCCCCAGCCCCATGTGATAATATTTATTCCTCTTTGGGATAAGTACTTTTATTCTTCAGCAGTTCCAGAAAACAGGAAGACTTCTATGTGACAAGAAGAATCAACATAATAAAAGAACTTTTCGTAGCACCTGTTAGACACATCAACAGTGTATCTGAATGGTATTTCTTATCCATTGTTGGAGTTTAGTTTTTCCCTCTGAGGTAATCATCATACTATAGTTTTCTGAATCTTTCAGAAAACATTTCTATTTTGTACTCTAAGAATTATTTCTTAATAAAATAGTAATAGTATAAAATAAGAAACAAATTTAGATGATAGCTCCTCTTGCACTATCCAGCTCTACTGTAGAGTTGTTGAACACTAGAACATCGTCATATCTATTTCAGTCAATGCCTTGGTAACCTTCCAAGTCATCCTGGTTCCCACCTTTGATTTCTCCATCTCTTGCCCTGTTGTCAAACCCTGTCAGTTCTACTATAAACGTATGCCTGGAGTCCAGACCTGCCCTGTTTCACTCCTGGGTTGTGAAGATATCTTGGACCCTCTGTGCCCAGGCCCTCCCCAGTCCATCCTGCTTCTCAGTCAGCTTACATAGCCATCCCTGCTTGAAAATCCCCCCCAGGCTTCTCTTTGTCTGCCCCAGTAGAGAGAGTAAAATCACACTGCTCTCTCTCTAGCTGTCTCTTGTTCAGCTCCAGTCTGCCTTTCTGGTTTCATCTTCTTCAACTCTTTGTCTTCCAGAACCCTGTTCCATCACCTTCTCTCCCAGCATGCTTTGAGATTTTGAAACCTCGTAATCCTCTTTTCCTATCACTACTTTTCTTTATGTTGTCTAAATTCTTCCTGTTTGTCAGAAACCAAAGTAAATTCTAATTCTTTCATGGAATTTTCCATAAATAATTAATTAATTCTATTCTTAACTTTATAATAGGCCCTTGTCTTTTACTTGTACACTGTTTTATTTGCATGTTATAGCATGATGCATTTTTTAAACTTATTTTTGTATAAAATGATTAAACTGTTTAAAATTATCTCATTTAAAAATATTTTACCCTACAACTAATTTACTGAGTAGTTGCAGCTTTAGATTCTTATATATTTAATAACAGAATAGCTCTGAGACAAAATTTCTTAACTACTTTGAATCTCTATGTCCATATCTATAAAATGGAGATAACAAATGAAGGATTTAAATATTGAAGGAGACTGGAAATCTTTTAGCACAATGTCTGTATGTGGTTCCTCCTCAATCTTAGTTCTCGTCCCTGTCTCACCATGAAGCCTTGCATAGTGCAACTTTAAGTAATTAAGTATGGGTGTCAGGCAGGATCCAGGCGATAAAAAAGATGGCATGTACTAACTGAATGATTGGTGGAGAGTTTAATGAAGGGATTGTTGAAAGGATTGGAGCAGGTGTCGGGAAAAGTTAGGGGATGGTGTAGTACCATGTGCTGGAAGCAACAGGGAGCCCTTGCCCAAAGGGGTGAGGAGGGAAAAGTTAACAGAATCTGGAGACAGAGATGACAGGAGATAGGAGAGGTGACCCTAGGAATAGGGACAGTCAACCATATGACTCCTCAGGGATGTGCCAGGGCATAGATACCTTGACTTTATTTTCCCCTGTTCTTCTGAACCCTTGCTGTGCTGTCCATGAGCAGAGGCCAGAGGGCAAGGGAATTCATGGACTCTGGGGCCCAGCATGGGATGAAGAGTATGTCTGGCTGGGTAAAGGAAGTGCATCCAGCATAGTTGATAATCACACACACTGACCTGTCCCTGGCTCTTAGCATTTTGCCAGGCAAAGTCAGTGTTCAGTTTTCATAGTGCACCTCACTGGGACCTGAACTGAGTTCAAGCATTTGAACAGCCTCAAAGATGCTCTTTGTGAAAACTCACAGTCCCCAAGCATTGCCCAGTGTTGTGCAATAATGATGTAATGTCTCCAATCAGGCCCTCATTCTCATGGGGAAATGTTAGTTCATCCATTATCTACTTTAGTATTTGGAGCTCATGACTCTTCCTTGAATCACTAATGCAGGATACCTGTGCTGCAGCTCCTGCAAGCAGTCTGTTGTGAATTGCTCTGCTTTACAGATCCTGCGCATGCTTGTCTCAGAGAAGTGTTGTGCAAGAGGAACAGCCCAGGAGACCTCCTATGGTTCATCTCCCAGATTCCCCCCAGGTTTGCCCTACTGCAGGCCCCTGCACCAGGATGTGACACACCTAGGCAGTCCATCTCCACCTCTGTAGAAGCCCCTTTGCAGAATCATAAACTCGCATTACATGCTTGGCTTTTATTGAGAGTTGATAAAAGAAATGACTGAGAAAACATCTGCACTTTTTGTAAAACTCTCCTTGAGGTCCCATCCATTATGTTGTGCTCTCCTACTGTACTAGGCCCACACAATAAATTAAATTCAAGTTCAGCACTAAAAAACTCCTGCCCCTAGTGAGCCAGTTTGTGTCTTTCAGTCTGGGGATGAGAATGATGTGACTCCTGTGTCTTTCCGTTTGTGCCTCAGCTGATCAGGACTGAGTTTTATGCTTAGCTGCAACAGTTCTCTGGATTAGCCACTGCTTCATTGTTTAGCTATTGGTTCCTTCTTATAAGAGTTGTGTGGTTACATTTGTTATATCTTTTTAAAATCTTTAGTTGCCCCAAAGATGCTCTCAAGTAGATAAGACCTAAAAATTTTGATAATTTGCATTTAAAACAATGAAAGTGCTTAAAAGAGCGACCAAAGACAAAAGTAGACTAAAAGACCAACTGATCAATAAACTATAAAAATTGAGAATTACACCAACTTACAGAGATCAATATGCGTGCAGCAGCCAATCATTTTATTTTTGGCACCAGGGTCTAAAGAACAGGGTATTGGATTTACCAGAAACTTACTTTTCCAATAAATTATGAAGAACCATACAACTTTTTAAAGTATCATAGAAATCATATAATTTTTCTTTGAAGCAATCAAAAGCACAAGGATTAGCAGATAATTTATGACATACATGTGTTAAGAGGACAGCATTGCTGTTAAAATTGTGCTTTTTACAAATATTTAATGATATGGGGAAAAGCTGACAGTAATGTCAAATGAAAAAACAAAGAATATGACTTTAACTGTATTTGTATGTACAATTCACATATGTCTGAGGCAGGTGTAAAAGCATGTATGCACATATGTACACATGTGTGTATATACTGTAGCCTAGAAGGATGAAGGAAAGAGCCTGTATGTGCTTTGAGTGGTCAAGATCATCTCTACCACTAACTGTGTGATGTTGGTGGTGCTATTTAATTCCTTACCAATACAGTACTAGCACTTATTCAGAGTTGTTGAGGATGAATTAAAATGAGATATAAAAAGTCCCCAAAATATTCATCATGGCTAACAATTATCAAGAAATAATTTTCTTTTTCTTCATCATTAACATTTGAAAAAAAAAACAGGAAGAAAATATATTAAAATGTTGGTCTATTGTATATTGATGGGGTCATAAGAGTTTGTTTTTATTCTAACCATTCTACAGAGTATATTATTTTATAATCAATCAGAAAAGTGTTGTTAGGTGGCCTATTTTTATTTTTACTTCATTGTCTAAGAAAAACCTTTGAAGTACTCGGTGCCATCAATGAAAGGTCCTTAAAGATCATTTTTCTTTTTGTGCAAAAATGTGAAACTCAAAAATGTATAAATCAACTCTGATGTGATGCATGTCACCAAACCTGAGGACAGTGGTTTGAATGCAGCAGCTTGAGCTTTTGAGCCACCTGGAGAGCTTCCCAAGTCCTGCCTATGATCTGCACATAATCCACAGCAGTTCAGTCAGTGTCTCACAGTGGTGAGCAGTCAAAGTTTGAGACCAACTGCTCCTAAGGGGCTAAATGTCCAAGTAACCCCCAAGTTGTGGAGCATATACCACTTCTATATCCAAAATGCATGATTTGACAGCCTTTAGAAGATGTGTCCTCCTTTCTTCCAGTGAGAACTGGCATGTTTTTCTCTTCATGGAGAGGTGGGTGGAATGTGCACGTATTAATTACATTTGTTTCTTGCATTCCCCAATAATAGCAATGATAGCCATGTGAGAGCTGAAACTGTAAACCAACCACCTCAGTGGGGCAGTTATTATAATGGGGTGACTGTAGGTAGCTCTAGACCTATTCCTCCAAAAGGACCCATGGCGCTGGTGGTGTCCAGGTGCAATTGTATGTTTTTAAAATTGCTGCCACATGCTCATGCTTTACATCAGAAAACTACTTTAAGGTCATGTAGGATGGTTGCCTTGCCCCTTGCAGCAAGTGCTAGAGATGGCAAATACCTGTGATTTGTGTTGGAGCCCTTCTCACAGGTACTCTTGAGGAATGTGCATGTCTCAGAATGCTGGTTATTTCACTTAGATTGTGGAGGTGTGTGCTTTTGATTCAGGCAGCCAAGGACAGAGCCTCATTCTTTGCTTTTCTTTCAACAAATGTTTAATAATAATAGCATATATCGACAGGTTTGTATCAGAGGATTACGTGCATGTCTTCCGTACATACTTTATGCTTTTCTCCCAAGCTCTAGCAGTACAGAAGTGAATAGAATAAAATACCATTTTTCCAGGGGTTTGTAGAGTGGTAGGGAAGACAAACAACCGTTTCCAAAATAGCACATGCTGCAAACCATGTCAATCATGATTCAGGGGCCTGGGGATGGTGCCCAGCTCTGCTGAAGGAAGTTGGGAAAGCTTAGTGGAGGTGGAGCTCTTTCTGACAGATGAAAGATGCACAGGTGTGCATTAGTCAAGAAAGGCATCCCAGGCAGGGGGAACAACACAGTGTGTGCAAGGTGTGATGGCTAGATAGGGTGCACCCTTAACAAGGATGTGTAAATAGTGTTCGTGACAAGCAGGCAGTGATGAGCAGTGCCCTGAGAATATGAGGGACTTGAACTTCCAAAGGTAGGAAGACAATGAAAATACAGAGCTGCTTTACCCAGTGTTGACTTTTCTGTTAACTATGAATGAAGAATACTTGGGAAGAGCCCAAGAATCGAAGCAGGATAGATAGCTAGGGAGTAGAAGTGCACAGGTGAGTGATGCCACGGCTGGACGGAGGTGCTGATGGGTGGAAGTTGAGGAAAGGCAACAAAACATGGTGGCAGGTCATCACATTAGAGGGATGTGGTGACCTGCTGAAGGCTAAGAAAGGTGATGTAGAAGAAGCTATAGTCGATTCCCAGGTTTCAGGAGTTAGTGACTAGAAACAACTAAAGAAGTGAAGGTGATTTGGTTGGTGAGAGGATGGTTAGATGGTCTGTGAATCTTGTGTTTGAAGTACCTGTGGAGCCATCTGGGGGAGATGCTCAGTGAGCACTTGGGTGTGTAGTTTTGGACGTCTAAGGAGAGGTCAATCCTGGGCAGAGATTCTGAAGAAGTCATCAGCTTTCATAATTGATTGAGCCAGACTATGAATAAGGAGAAGACAGTATCTCCCAGACTAATATTGATTTCTGTTAGAATGGTTTTCAAGAATTATGCCTTAATGTGTATCTTAACACTTTGTTTTGCAGGAATGGTTAAAATCACATAGTAAACAAAGTAGTTTTATGGTTTAGTGTCAGGTTTTGAAAGTGATGTATCCAATTTTGGAGATGCGTGTGCTTTTTTTCTTTTGCAAATTGCTTCCAACTTTGACAACTTGCCTACAAGTCTCATTCCAATACAATTTTGAAAAGGCAGAATGAAACATCTCAAACTAGAGACTGTAATGGAAAAAGCAATTCATTCTTAAATGAGGATGATGAGGTTGGTACCATACTGCTTAGAACAGTGAGTGAATTTAAAACCTGAGTGAGATTATATCAAATTCAGACATATTTTTCTTTCCATTTGAATGGAATTTCTGTAATTGAAGAAAGACACACAAAAGGTACAATTTTATTAGTTTTCTGACACTGTTCCCAATTTCTTTTTGCATATATATGTGTACACAAAGCCCTGAAATCATGTTGCTAATAAACCTGAACCCTTCTTTTTTGGGGGGACAAAACATGAGAAGAGTAGAGTACTTTTTTTAGAATACTTTTCTTTCTGGTTCCTGCTTAGTCTTCTAGTGTGTTAAGAACATGCAAACACTTAGGAAAGTGGTGGGGAGTCAGAGGTAGAATCTATTATAATGAGCTCAAAGTGACTTTGGAAAACGTTAAATATTTTCTAATGGAGTTTTCTTTTAGCTTAGTGCCCAAAGGTAGAAGTAGGTCTGGAAGTATTTCATTTTATATATTTTTGTCACAATATTCTTCATGATGAGGTAGTGATAGTTTTATATTTTCTAATAACCTATCCTCAATGTTAGCAGTGCTGTGAAGGTAAAGATTGAGTAATACTATTGATATGCCTATTTACACTTTTCCTTTAAAACTTTATTCCACATATAAATTGTGAAGCCCACAGATTCGTTTTCATGATCTGTATAGCAATTCAACTATGAGCCAGTATGGCAAATATGAATCAGATTTGATAATGTGGTAGATGTGATTATTCTCTGAATTTTGTGCTGAGCTGTAGTAGAAGTATTCATTTACCCCCCTGCTGTGGCCTCAAGGTGAGCAGAGTTACTTTCCTCTCATTTGACTTTGGGCTTAGCCATGTGGCTATTATTGGCCACTGAGCTGTTGATGGATGGGTTTGATTGGAGTCTTGAATGATGCTTGTGCAGTTTTGCAAAGTTTTGTCTTTGGTGATCTATCATGAGAAGAGCATGAAGGTCACTGCTACCCAACTGTCCTTTGTCCCCCTGTAGCCTGGAGTCAAGTTCAATAGACCTACATTCTACCTGCAGACGTGCAAGTATGAGAAAAAAAAAAGTTCATTATTGTAAGCCATTGAATTCTGTGGGTTGTTACTGAGCACATAAGGACAATGGTGACTAATGTAGGGGATAAGCTCATGTTTGCTAAAAAGCAAACTGAAGTCTTCTAGGCTCCTGTTTGGATGTCAATCCACCACTTACTGGCCTTGTTTTCTTGGGCATGCTGCTCTCTTGTAACTCGAGGTTTTGCATTAGAAAGGTATACTACTTACCCTACCCCCCCGGAATGTTGTAAAAATAAGTAAGACATGTACATTAAATTACTTCGAAGGGTGTCAAGCAGATAGTAAGAACCTGGTGATTTCATAGTAAGTTTTGGCTGCTGTTACTGTTGTGTTTGTGGATAGCTGAGCCTTCTTCCTCCTCTGCTTCCCTTGCATCATGTGGCATTGCCACATCCTAGCTGTGTGAGTCTGGAACACACAATTTTAACTTATCTGAGGTTTAGTTTCTTCTTCTTTGACATAAAGATGCTAACATTTACCTGGCAGAGGAGTTATAAGGACTGTACCAGAATTAGGCAAGTATCTATCTTAGTCAGCCTGGGCTGCTAGAAGAAAGTGACAGACTGATGGCTTTCATAACACATATTCGTTTTTCACAGTTCTGGAGGCTGGGAAGTCCAAGGTCAAGGTCCCAGCAGGTTAAGCATCTGATGGGGGCTGTCCTTTTGGTTCACAGACAGTCATACCTTGTGTAATGAGAAGAGGTCTCACATTCCTTCTTCTTCTTCTTTTGTTACTTTTATTTTTGGTACTGGAGATTGAATCTAGGGGTACTTTACCACTGAACTACACCCTGAGCCCTTTTAATTTTTTATTTTGAGACTTGGCTTTGCTAAATTGCTGAGGCTGGTCTCTAACTTGTGATCCTCCCTGCTTCAGCCTCCTGAGTCATGTCTCTTTTTTTTTTTTTTTTTTAAATAAGGGCATCAATGCCATCCTGAGGAAACCTACCTTGATATATTATCTACTTCTAATTACCTCCCAAAGGCCCCATTTGTAAATATCATCATATTGGTGATAAGGAATTCAACATGGAACTTTTGGGTTAGTGGATGGGGGGAATATAGACATTCGGATCACAGTACTAACTATGCCTAGTAAGTGGATACTTGGTAAAATTAACTTTATTATGATGTCTACTCTCCATGAATTTTTTTAGTCCTTCCTTAATTCCCATTTCTTTAAACTTCACTGTTTCTTGAGTATCTATTATGATAGAGGCGTAACACCTCGTGCTTTGGATTTCTCAGTGTCTAGCAATCCCTGTTTTTATTAAAAGAGAATAAAAAAGAGTGCGGACAGCCGTCTCCCTATGAACACAAGTGCTGCAACGCAAAAGGCCCAATATGTTGGTAAGGCTGTTCAAATAGGTAGCACTTGCGTATTGACTCTTGTTCCTGCAGGCATTCCAAAAATCCTTTTGGAACAAGGGGACTTATAAAGGGCGGGAGTAGCTAATATAGACAGCAAAGACTTTTGATCCTGGGATTACAAGTCCTCATTAGGAGCGACCTGGCCTCTGAGTGCATGGTGACTGGGCTGGGATGTGAACCACTGGGGGTCCTGGGCAGCATGTGTACATAGTGGAGATGACATCTAAAATGCTTATGTTATAAATGGACAAAAACTGCCACGCTTACTTTTTTACCAGCTGGAAAAGTGTTTTGATGTGTTAACTGTCAGTCTTCTGAGTCTTTCCAGCTCTTCCCTTTTGTACAGATATTGTGGTGTACTGCCTTGTCTATTTCATTTCCACGTGTGTGTTCACTGACCGCATCATCCGGTACTGCACTGTATGCTTTCTATCCAGAATTTGTTCCGTGGAAAACCTCTGTCCTCAACATACTTGCTTTGAAATTATTTTGATGTGTATCAGCTGGATTAGATTTTGAGCTCCTGGATATTAACTTCTGTATGCCACTTTCTCTAGAAGCTAATTGACTGATTTGGGGTGGAGGCGAGATGAGAGTCTATACATTTGACCAATTTCACAGACCTTACCTTGCAAGCTATTGAAATGCAAATTCAGGCTATGCTGAGAGACTTCAAGAATTCACACATTCGGTTCTTTGTTTTCTTCTGAAAAATAAGCATTCAAAATTCATGCACATTCTATTATTCATGTGCTTTATATTTAGGTTCCGCTTGTATGTCTAGATAAATCTTATCACCATTATTTAAAATTTCATGAATGAAACTTTGCATCTCTAATGCCACACTAGCCAAGACAACTTAAACCAATCAAAATAATTTGAAGTGTAGCATTTAATGAGTTCTGATGTGTGTCTGAGTGTATGCATTTACATATACACCTATGTCATTGTCTTATCAATGCTGTCTGTATTTAACTCTCCTCTATGTAAAGGGTGAGAATTCTAAACAACCTTATGTTGTTTTGCCCCAGAAAAACCTGACTCTCATATGTGCTGCTTTAAAGTCTTGCCTGAAGTAGAGCATAGACATTGAAGCAATTTTCCTTGATAGTTGTCAGGTTAGTGGTCCTTAATGGGGATATTCTCTCCTGTGTGACTGTCCATCCCTCTGTTTTTTCAAGTCAGCCACCGCTTTCCACTTTTCAAGTGCTCTAGAAAGAATTTCTTATGTGGGCAAAACAGTTCTTCTGTCATTGGATCTGGGCGACAGGTTAGCTGTCCTCAGACAGTTAATGTCTTTAGGAATCCCTTTTTTCCTAAGCTGTGGTCACTTCACCCTGAAGAAGGAAGAACAACTTCTCCATATCCTGGACTCCCCCCACAAAGGGTCCTGCCTCATGCCTGTTGGTGCTGATGCTAATATTTTCTGATAAAACCTTCATTATTTGACCAGGCTGAGTCTCTGGCACCAGGTTGAGAAGAAGGAAGAGAGATTTAAGTTTTCTGTTAAACCTTGTGGTTCCATACAGGAATGTGGGTTGTGGCTTGAAATAAGCTTTCTATCACTTTCTGGGAACCATATCAAAAAGGACTCTATCAGTTCTCTTTGCAGTCTGGAAGGTTCTGTAATTTCCAGGAAAGTTCCCTTGCTCTGAGAAAATAACAAATGTTCGTGGGAATCTGGATACGTGGGCTGGTGTGTATCAGTGTTCATGCTTGGATCACCAAGGGGTTGCATAAATTCTTACAGTTGGACCATCTTGTTCACATTTATGAATCCTCTGCGTTGTTAGCCCACCCCCCTTCAGATTTGATAGGATGGATATGCTGGGGTGGCTTGTGGCGGCAACGGTGACTACATCATTTCCTGCCTCCTCTCACTGGGAGAGCGTCTTTGATTATAACAGCCCTTCCTGTCATTGTCAGATGCTTTCCTTAAGTTGTTCTAAACTGAAAACTGGTGTGAAGTCTGGCGTTCATCTCTAGCAGCTGGTCCCCGTCAGTCCTGGCTGTGCGCACATGCATTTATTTGCCTTGTGGAGGGGTGGTGGTTATGGACTGTTGGTTTCTGCTTTCCACAAATCCCCCTTCCACTCTGGGTTTTCTCAGTTACGAACTCGTATGACCTTTTAAATTTTCAAACACAGGCCCATATTTATATAATGTTCTTTCCATCTGCATTAAAAACAGCAGCTACTTTGGACTTCGTTTAATATGTTGCTTACATTTGAGGAAGCATCTTTGAATTTTCCATCTCTTTGCTAAAAAAGTGAACGGTTTATTCTTCCCAGCATCTCACAGTGACTAGTTGCAAACTTAGATATCTGCATTCAAATCCAGGTGGTTTGGCCACACTCTTAATGACCTTATGCAATTTTTGTTTCTTTGAGGTGCACAAGACAGATGGCCCAACTGATAATTATCATCTACTATGACAAGTTCACTAGAGGTTGTATCCAGGGTAATATGTGCTATGGTTTGGAAGTGATTTGGCCGCCAAGCGTCCATGTATTGGGAGTTTGGTCCCCAGTGTGGAGATGTGGGAGCAAATGGTACCTTTCAGATGTAGGGCCACTGGGAGGTCCTTAGGACTGTTAGAGGCATGCCCTTGGAAGGAATTAAATTACTTCTTATGAGATTCTGGTTACTTCTCATGAGAGAATTGATATATAAGGCTGAGTACTGCCCCACCCAGTTTTTCTTGCCACTTCCTGCCTCACCAGGTGCTCTTTCCCCCTGCACATGCTCTGCCATAACATCCTCACCAGAGCCCACTCTGACCTGAAATCTCTAGAAGTGTGCACTAAATAAATTTCTTTTCTTTGTAAGTGTCCTGCCTCAAGCACTTTATTATAGTGATGAAAAGCTGCCTAATACAACATGGAAGCCCGGAGATGGGTATGGTGTGGTTGCTATGCACAGGTGGAAAGTTGGAAAGAAGAGTTCAACTCACTCATATTTCTCCAGTGGCCTTGAAGAGCTAAAGCTATGTTGTGTTTTTCCAACTGTAGGGTTAGACGAGGAGATCAGCTCTGGATATTTTGCCTGTGAAGGAGGATAAAATAATGTCCATTGTTTTAAAAGGATGGCTATTTTGGTCTATGGAAATACAGCTAGTTTGTTGCTATATATTAATGACTTGGGTCCTGGAGAATAGAAGTAATCCCCAATTATAACCCATAAATTATGTAATTGTATCAAAAGGTATTTTATGATCTAAAAATCCCTGAAACATTCTCTTGCATCATGGAAGGATTGCAGAAAATAGTTGTTCTATGAAGAACCATGCTAGTAAACATGGAGAAGGGAATAAGGAGTCAGGCAAAAAGATGGAAGACTTAAAATTTTAGTTGGTTAATTTTAGTCCTTGGAAAATAGAGTGAAAGACATCTAAGGGGCTCATGAAGATAAAATGGTGCCTGGGAACATTTATTAATTTCATTATGGGGAATAAGTTTGAGGTAGAGCTGTAACTTTGTATGACTTACTCAAAAGATGTGGTCCCCTAGTGTTGAGCATGTCCTGGGTAACTGTTCCTTCTTAGCAGCCCCTGATTTCCCTTTGGGAAAGAGATGCTTTCTTGCTGGACATTAACTAGGAAGCACACAGCCTCAACAGTAGTTGAAGCTATTTAGGGTATACGAAGAAAGCTTGTTTCACAAAGTTGCCCAGGAAAGAAAACAGGTCCCTCAATGACATCTCAAGGCTGCCTGAATCAAATCCTGAGGCAAAACCTCTCACGGGACTTTTTAGTTATAATAGTAGGTAAATCCCTTACATTGTTTAAATCACTGCAAATCGTGCATTACTTGGAACAAAAAGCATCCACACTATTTTGAGATTTTAATTTTAGTTACTATTTACTGCAGATAGAGATTTTTTTTCCTGTTGAATATTTAGGACTTTTTGCTTTAATGTTGTGTATTTAGTATGTTCACTGCCCACCCCCTTATCTTGCCTTTTTTCTTCCACAAAGATTTCTATCTTGTTGTTTTACAGTGTAAATATGTTTTATACATGAATAATATGTTTCTAAATAGGGTAAAAGAGGTGCAAAAAAGGAAGGTGATACTTACAGAATGCATATTTATTTCACTGACATTAGTCATAAAAATATTACATTTTTCTTTTTTGAAGGGTTAGTACATTTGTGCTCTTCTGCTGATCTCTTTAAAATATGCAGGTTTTTTTTTTGTTTAGTAAGTAAAAAGAATTACTAGGCATGACTTCAATGATCAGCTAGCCTACGTTATTATAATTTTTAACCTAAATAATTTGACAGTGACAAATAGCTGAACTGGCAAGTCAGCATAAAGCTTTAATTTGTTATTGCCTTTTATCACTTCTGCTCTAAATAATCGTTCTCATCTGGCAGCTTTTAGATGCAGTTGTGTGAGGATTAGGATGTGTGGGACAGGACAGGAAATCCTGCCTCGTCATTTTTTTTTAATCTTTCATTTCTTTTCATTCTTCCTGGTTTTCCTTTTCTCTCCAGTGCACTTAGTTTATGAATGTTCTTAGAGTTATGGTCTGTTGGCTCACAATTTAAGATCCGATTCCATGGACACCCTTGCCAGACTGCATGTGTGTCTGTCACGGGGCATTTGCACATGGTGCACAAGCAGCTTGGGTGGCTGCTCTGCTTAAATCAGAAGACTGTGTCAAACATTGGGAAGGAGTCAACTTCCGTTCTGCCCACCCTACTGCATCCTCTGGTCATTAGTTATGTGCGATTGAATTTTGTTGAGGCCCAGAGTCTACAAAATAGGAAACCTGTTGGACTCAGGTTATTTCCTCAGGATGAAATAATTACTTGCATCTTTGTTCTCTATTCTTCTGGTTCATTGGGACATCTTTGAATTGGGATGAAGGCATCATAAGCCAGACTGGTTCCAGGGTCTAGAGGTGGAGCATTTTTGCAGAGTTGATGAAGATTTTGAGGGATGTGTCCAATTCTGCCTAATTCCTTCCATTCTGCTTCATACCCCAATGTGAGGCTGAGGAAGCAACAGCAACCTAAATCAAGATCAAGTCTTGACCCAGGAGACACCTCTGCCTTGAGCTGCCTGCCCTGCCTCCGCTGGCTGGCTCTTCCGGCTCCTGCCTGCTCACATTTCACCTTTCTCTCTCTTCCTCTTTTCCCTCCTCCCTTTTCTCCTGCCTCACCTCCCTCTTCTGCACCTTTGCCCTTCCTCATTTTCTCTACCTTCGCCTTTTTCTGGAGTCCTCTTGGATATTTGTTTCCCAGAGAAGCAATTTTCCATTCTAACCCACAAGTCAGGGTGAGGGGCTGCTTCCGCAGGTCCTGCTACTGGCCCGGCTTTGGTCAGACTCCATCATCACTGCCTGCTCTCTCGCCTCTCTCCACCCCATCTGTCCATCAGCTTCCTGGTATCAAGAAGTGGGTTTGTCCTGTTATGTCCCCCAATGCAGGGTCATACATGGGAAATGATCAAGCAGTGTCTTGTTCATTTCAAGGACTAGGGTTACAGGTGATTTAAATTCTCTTTGTGGTTTTTTTGAGCCCTTCTATTAGGATTCTATGTTATGGATTATAATCAGAACAGAAAGTTCAAAAAGAAATATAATTTGATAAAGGCTGCATGTGAAATAAAGGAGACATTCTCAAGGTCTGCTCAGATGTTAATGGGGTCCTTGACCAAAAGCATATTACCTCACAGGCAAGAGGCAATTATTTATAGTGGTTACATCAGCCAGAATAAAGATGATCAATTCTGGATTCTTGTCTCTGCACATCCTGACACTGTGAAGAAGAGTCCCAGTTGAAGAATTTGCCTGATTTTTATTGCCTGTTACTCCTCCAGGGTTCAGGTTTAGAGCTTTTCTGTAAAAAGAAAAAAAAAAAAATTGAAAAAAAGGGTCTTTTTCTTCAACAGCTGTAGCCTGAGGTGCTTTAGAATAAGAGAATCACAGAATTTTAACTCCAGGAGAGAAACCTTAATCTAGCTTAATTACTTCATCTTTCAGCTAAGAACATTGAATTTCAGAGAAATAAAGTAACTGAGCTGGAGTTGTTGAAATAGTGCATATCAGAATCAAGGTGTTTTCATTTATAGTTGTCAAACATCCTTTCATCTGTTCACTGTCTTCCTACACATAGCCAATGGCTGAAGTTTGCAGTGAACTATTACTTTGTAAGAGACTAGTCCCTGCCTAACAGAAGTTATCCCATTTCAGAAAGTTCATAATATCCTAAAGATAGTCTTTGATTTAACTTGGAAAATTGCAAAAGCCTGTCCCAAGTTGCCATCCTTCATTTTCTATCATTTGAATTCCTTATCTTTTTCTTAACTGTATTTTAGGAGAGTAAAGGCAAATTAAAATTTCCTCAAGCCTAGACACATAGATATACATTAAAACCTACTAGGGGGACAATAGGGAATGGTTGAACTCATGGCCAAACTGGAGAGCATATATTTTGCTTAAAGGAATCCAAATTCCACTTTTATTTGGAAAATTTAAGACCCAACAAAACATATACATAGGCCATAACTGCTCTTTGATCATTGTATGTATAATTCCTTTCAAATCTAGACCCTCAGTAGATTTTTTTTTAAACAAAAAACCTATTTTAAGCCTTTTTTTAAGAAAAAAGAAAAAGAATTATACCTAAATGGGAAGTTTCTCGTCTTGGAATTGGGAGAGGGTTTTTCTGCCAGGAGACGCTACTTAGGCAGTATTTATACTCAGTGCATGCCCAACAGCATTTCCCCATAGATGGTGAGCTCAGTCTTTATAATTAAAGAGTGTTTCGAATCATTCTGAAAACAAAAGGGTTTCAGTATAATATTCTGTCTTTATCCTGTGTTTTTTTTAATATATGTATAAAAACTATCATCTAATTCTATCTGCCTGCTGTCTGTCTATCCATCCATCTGATATTTATAGCCATGTATGCAGAGGCTCAGCAAAAAGGATAGAAGAGACACAGATTCAGTGGTGCACCTCCTTAACTAGGTTTAATAGGAGGGTGGGCAGGAGCAGCAGTCTAATTGATTAGGCTGCCGGGCAATTTGAGTCAACCCGTTAGTTACCATTTTTTGTTACGCAAAATTTAACACCCATAGCAAGAGCCATAAGGATGCCGCAGTAGCCTCAGATGCATTCTTTTCGTGCTGGCTGTTGCTTTTAAAGGACAGTTTAATTCATGTGAGATACTGTTCCCACTTGCTGTCTCTTTCATTCCTGGGGAAATGACTCTTCAGAGTTACCATTTCCTTAATGTTTTAAAAACCTGTGCTGCATATCTAAAACTCTTTTTGCTTTATTAGCACCACATCTCACTGGATTATTACAGTGTGTGCCCTGCTTCTCTCTGCCAAGTCTCTATTTATGTCAGTGTTTCCTGGGTGCCCATTTCCTTCTGAAGATGAGCAGTAGCTAATTGTGGAATAATTCTTTTCTAAGAACAGTTTCTATCTATACCCTTCCTTTTGACTGTTTGCAGACTTGCTAAGCAGTACCTTATTTCACTGTGGTATTTTAGAGCTAGAAACATTTTAGCACTTCACTTAATTTGATCCCCTGATATAATCCAGTGAGGTTTCTGACACTAACCAAACCCTCAGTATTTTCAGCAAATAGTAATTTCCACTAAAGATTCTGGCACTGGGCTTAATGTGGTAAAATATTTTGAACATCCATTAAGAACTTTCCATATTGAAATGGATGTCTCCTAAATGTTAGGAGCTGTGCTAGATACTTTATGTATATCAACTGTAATCCTCAAAATGACCTGGTTAGATATTATTAACCCCCATTTTATAGATGAGGAAACTGAAGCTTAGAGATGTTCAACAAATTGCCTGGACATCATAAGGCATGTCTGTGTAGGTACAAACCTGCCTGTTTGACTTCACAAATTATACTTGTACCCTATACCCTAGTCTGGTCCTTTCTTACTCCATAGTGATTTTGGGGGAGAGGTTTTACTGAAAGGTATTTTACATAGCTGAAATCCATTTAGATAATAATTTGGACTATATTTTATCCCCAAAATTAGAAACCTAGATAAATCTTTTGTATAGAAAATGTCATGCAGTGCAAATTTGCAAAGCTCAATTGTGTACATTCGATTTATGAAACTTGAGATCTGTGTCAGTAATCTTCAAAGGACGTCCTAATAAAGTATCAGCTATCTTTCCTCCTTAAATAGAACACCTCTTATATTCCTTCTGGTGAGTAAAGAAAGAAAGGGGTATGCAGAAAATATGAGATGAATAAGACGAGTATAATATCATCCAGTCTGAAAGGGAAATATGAACAATGTGGGTGACATAATTTTAACAGTGCAATAGTGTCTGGGACTTCCTGGTTGAAGCCCAAAGTGAGAGTAAGAAGAAGATGGTTAATAAATCTAGGCCAGGGCTGGAGGTGCACACCTGTGGGTCCAGCTACTCAGGAGGCTGAGGTGGCAGGACCACATGAGTCCAGGGGTCCCAGGCCTGCCTGGACAACATAGTGAGACCCTGTCTTCTTAAATAGATAAAATAAAAACAAATCTCAATGCCTTTTGTGACCTCCCTCCCCACATCCAGGTTCTGGTACCTGTGTCCCCTGGTTTGAGGCCCTGTTTCCTGACTGCTGGGAAGTCAAGTTATTGCTCTGAATGAACCTAAACTTCTGCTCAGGGCATGTTGGTGCAGATGATTTGTACTAATGGGGAGAGGCATGTTCAAAAGACCTGCATGGCCAGTGTGACAGATTACTTACTATTCTAAAAGATTTGCCTGGAGCTGGGCACAGGGGCGCATGCCTGTAATTTCAGCAGCTCAGCCACTCTGGAGGCTTAGCAGGAGGATTGTAAGTTCAAAGCCAGCCTCAGCAACTTAGCAAGGCACTAAGAAACTCAGCAAGACCATGTCTCTAAATAAAATATAAAAAAGGACTGGGGATGTGGCTCAATGGTTAAGCATCCCTGGGTTCAATCCCAACAACAACAACAACAAAATTGCCTGGGATGATTTTAACTCTTCCAGTCATGTGGGTTTTATAGGTCCATGTGTGTGCACACACTCTGTGTTGTGTGTGTGTGTGTGTGTGTGTAAGTAAATTCTCCGCCTAAAAATAATTTTCCCCTGTCTTTATTTTCCTATGTATTTCAAACAGTCACATTTCTTCAAGTTTTTTCAAAGCTGCTCATGATGCTGAGGGAGAGCTGGTAGTATGCTTGTAAACAAACCAATAGGACCAGAAAAGTATTTTATGAATAAGTCTGATAAAAAAAAACTCTCCTGTTTTAGCAGTTTTTCCTTTTTACTCAGTTTCCTGGGAAAGGGAAAAGTCCCATCACAAAAGATGGATGTCTCTCACATAATATTGTTCAGTAACATTTACATATTTATCCTGAGTTTAGACAATGGCCACAAAATCTCATCAGAAAGAGCAGAATGTAGACATTCAAACTGTTGATTTGGAAAATATTAGAGAATGTTTGGGTATAATGTTTCCAATTCACTGCTTCATGGGTTTTCTGTCTGTGGGAATAGTTTGTTGAATGAATGGAAGGAAAAGGCCCTAATTCCTGTGAGAATCTTTGTGGAAAAGAAAATTAGAATTCTTTTCTAAATATATAACATGTCTTGAGCAGATGGAATATGCTTTAAGGTATCTTGCATTGAACATAAAGTAAATGAATATAGTACAAATATTTTAATTAATAGAAAGTATTTTAATTAAAATATTTTAATCAATTTACTAAATTATAGGGTCAATAGAAATTAGACATTTATAGTAAGTCATAATTTAAAATAATTTTGTGAAGTTGCATAAGTACACTTGCTACAAATTTTGATAGTTTTTCCACGAAGGCAGAGACCGTATCCTTTTTAAATGTTAACTTTTATATCTCCACTGCCTAGCACATGGTAGGTGCTTATCAAGTGAGTACATGAAAGAATAAAAATTATACATTGGACATATTCTATCTAGACTGTACCCGTGTCATTGGTGATTTTTAATCATGGTTAGTGTGTGTATTGGTTTTCTGTGGCTATGTAACACATTTTTCCAAAATGTAGCAAACCATGGACTTTCTCATATCCCAGTCTTTGTGGGTGCAGCTTAACTGGGTGATCTGCTCAGGTCTTTCATTGGTTTACCATCAGGTATTGGTCAGGGCCACGGTCACCTCCAGGCTGCAGGGAGGAGGACCTACTTCTAAGCACCCACAGATGGTTGTTGCCCAGGTTTGGTTCCTTGCAGGTCCCGGAACTGAGGACCCTAGGGCAGCTCACAGCAAGGCATCTTCTGTCAGAGTGAGCGAGAGAGGACAAGCAGGGCAGAAGTCACTCTTTCGTAACCTATTCTGGGACGTGATACCTCATCACTTTTGCCATATTCTAGTTCTTGGAAAGTGAATCACTCAATCCCACATTCAAGGGGAGAAGGTCACAAAAGGGCATGAGAACGAGGATCCGAGACTGGAACCACTGTACATACTGCCTACCACAGTTGGAAGGGGACAAGCTTGGGAGCTGGAGATCTCCACAGGCAGAAGCCATCACCTCCCAACCCACATACACACATTAGCTGATGTCGAACTTTTTTGTGGGATTGTGTGAATTCTCCCTTGCTGGATCGTGAGGTCCTTGATGACCAGGACCTTTATTGTCCTCTTTATTTTTGAGTCCGTAATACACATACCGTTTGGTACTTAAATATTTAGGAATTAATGGAATCCCTGTAAATGAGGAAGAAATGAATTTAGAGCTAGACTAGGTGGTATTTATTTATTTTTTTCTCTTCACTTGAATCCTCCTGGAAGCAGAGCAGGAGAGGAGGATTCCAGGGCTAGGAGTTTGGGACAAGGGAGAGAAGGAAACAAAAGGAGGGAAGGAAGAGGGGCCAGTATCAGGCCTCAGCTAGGGGCTGTGGGATCTACTGGGACCTCCTGAGATGTATTGAAAGAAACCCTCCAGAATCATCCATCTGAAGGACTCCTAGGGAAGTTGGAGCATTTATCCACCTCCTGCCCCTGTCTTTGGCTGATGGGTGTCCCAAAGGAACCAACTCCTCCTCACTCTGGGGCTGGCAGCTCCGATGGTTTTGGACAATGCCTGGGGAAGAAGTGGAAGAATGCATGCAGTGTATATTCGAGATGGACACTGCCCACCCCAGGTTAGCCTGAGCTCGCACTGAGTTCTCTGTAGCTGAGGCTGATTCTAGAGGGTTAGGGAGCTCCTCAGGGATAGGGTGCAGGCCACCTATGGTGTCTGCGGCACTGTGGGGACCAAGGTCTCATTACAGGTAGGACCTTGATGGTTAGGGTGAGAAACGGAGGGACATCAGAGACTCAGAGACATGCTTCATCTTCACCTAGAACTTAAATGGATAAATCCTTTTGTATAGTTATTGGGAGTTTTATTATTTCCGCTTGAACAAAAAGAAAAGTGAGATATCGATTTCAGCTTTGAGGAGTTATTAATTGCCCTTGCATGTGTCAGCCAATGTCAGTGCTTTCTGAAGGAAAAGATTAGAAGTTCCTGCACGTTGTCTTGATCAGGAATACACACACTGATGGCTTTTCTGATTTTAAATCTGCTTTTATCTGATTTTGAGTCAAAAGATGTACATTTGTGCGAAGAGAGTCCTTTTGACCGTATTATGGTAGGACAACTTTTGATTGTGCTTTTTATTAGGTTGGAATGTCTTCCTGTTTTAAGTATTGACCTAGATGAGAGTTATGATTACACAGTCATGCCCAGCTAGGAGATTCGGTGGTGGAAACAAAGTTTAAAAAATGCTGCAAGGTATAGAGAATGGTAAAACAAACATCTCAGTATCTGACATCTAAATTGGAGAAAAGTTTATGTCTTGTCATTTTTCTGAAGATAGTGTTTATAATGAGAGCTCTCGGACATTACAGTAGAAAAAAACTTAAAACACAAAATAGGAACACAACATGACTGAAAACCTTCCCTCAGTCTTTTGTCTCTTTCTTCACCTTTCTTCTCAAAAGCCATCAGCATCATCAATTTGGTATATATCATATATTTTGCAACTTTTTTCATCCAGAATTGATTTTTTCATATATCTGTGTGGATTCATATAGATTTAGCTCATTCCAGTGCTGTTTTTTTACCTTGTGAATATAACCACATTTTCTCTTATTCTTTCCCCTAATAAACATGTTAGGTGTTTCTAGTTTATTGTTTGCTAGATTTGTTTATTTATTTATTACCTGTTACAAGCAATGCTTCAATGGACATCCATGCATGGAATTCTTGATGTCCACAGGTAAGGATTATTCTAATATATGTGTTAAAAAGCAGAACTGTTGGTTCTATGCCACCGCTGGTTTTAAACTTACTAGATACTGCCAGTAAATTGGTCAAAGTACTGGAGCCCGTGTATATTCTACTAGAAGGCTGCTTGCTGGCTTCTCACTCACCAGCACCTGGTAGTTTGATACTTTTTAATTTTTACTAATCTTATGGATATGAAATGGTGACTTTTAGAAATTTGAATTACACTGAAGAGATCTTGTATCTTTATGTGTCTTGAAGTCCTGATTTTGTTTTACTTTGATTATACTAAAGTGGCTGTTTATGTTTTACACATTTTATAGTTTTCTTTTTCTATTAATTTATTTTACATATTAGGAATATCTTAACTTGATCTGTTTCTTTTTTTAAAACTTAGTCACACAGAGGCTTAACTTTTAGTGCAGTTCATTTTGTCAGTCCTGCTTCATGAATTGTTTCCTATTTGTTGATCATAAAATATCCCATACTTCATTTTTTCTTCTAATTTTTTAAAGTTTTATTTATGTATTGATTTATTTATGGTGCTGGGATTGAACCCAGAGCCTTGTGTGTATTAATAAGCATATGCTCTACCACTGAGTGGCAACCCCAGCCCAAAGTTTTGTTTTGACATTATTTTAAAAAATAGCATTATAATTATACATAGTAGTTGGGTTCATTTTAACAAAATCATGCATGCAAGCATTTGTTTGCAATCCCCATCCTCCCCCCTCCACCACATTTTTCTTCCTCTACTTATCTTTTTTTTGCTCCTTTATTGTTAATTGGTACTTTCTACGCGTATATAAAGGTGAAATTTCCTTTGGTATATTTATATATGCCTATAACTTGATTTTATTGAATTAATTCCATATTTCCTCCCGTTTTTCTTCTTCTGCTCCACTGATCTTTCCTATATATTTATAACATCTGATCCTCCCACCCCCATCCCATCTTCTTTCCCTTATTTTGCTCTAGCTTCTACATATGAAAGAAAACATTTGACCCTTTATTTTCTGAGTCTGGCTTACTTCACTTAGCATGATGTTCTTCATTTCCATCCATTTATCTGCAAATGCCATTATTTCATTCTTAATGGCTGAGTGGAACTCCATTGTGTATAAATACCACATTTTCTTGATCCATTAATCTATTGACAGGTATTTGAGCTGATTCCATAATTTGGTTATTGTGAATTGTGCTGCTATAAACATTGAAGTGGCTCTGTTGCTATAGTAGGCTGATTCTAGTTCTTTTGGATAAATACCAAGTAGTGGGATAGCTGGGTCATATGGTGGTTCCATTCCTAGTTTTTTTGAGGATTTTCCATACTGCTTTCCATAGTGATTATACTCATTTGCAGTCCCACCAACAATATATTGGTGTACCTATTCCCCAATATCCTTGCCAGTATTTTTTATTATTTGTGTTCTAGATAACTGCCATCCTGACTGGAGTTAAGTGAAGTCTTAGTATAGTTTTATTCTGCATTCCCCTGATTGCTAGAGATGTTGAACTTTTTTTTTTTCGTATATTTTTTTTTATTCGTATATAAATGGCCAAGAGGCCATTTGTGTTTCTTCTTTTGAGAAGTTGGTTTCGTCCTTTTGTTCATTTATTGATTGGATTATTTATTTTCTGATTTTTTTTTTGAGTTCTTTATGTATTCTGGATATTAGTCCCCTGTCAGAGAAGCAGCTGGCAAATATTTTCTCACATTCTGCAGGCTCTCTTTAGGCTCTTAATCATTTCCCTTTTCTGACAGAAGCTTTTTAATTTGATGGCATTCCATTTATTGATACTTGGTTTTATTTCTTGAGTTTTAGGACTCTTGTTGAAGAAATTGATGCCTGCACCAATATTATGGAGCATTGACCCAATATTGTAACATTTCTGGTCTAATTCCTAAGTTTTTGATGCATTTTATTTGATTTTTTTTTTGTAGTGTGAGAGATAGGGATCTAATTTCATTCTTCTACTTATGGATATCCAGTTTTTCTAGCACTATTTGGTAAAAAAGCTATCTTTTCTCTAACGTGTGTTTTTGACACCTTTGCCAAGTATTCGATGACTATAAGTATGTGGGTTTATCTCTCTGTGTTTTCTGTTCCGTTGGTCTTCCTGTCTGTTTTGATGCCAACACCATGCTGTTTTGGGTACTGTACCTCTGTAGTATAACTTGAGTTCCTGCATCACTCTTCTTGTTCAGTATTGCTTTGTCTATTCTGGATCTCTTATTCTTCCAAATGACTTTGACTGTTTTTTCTAGTTCTATGAAGAATGACTTTAGGTTTTTATTCATCTAATTTGGGTTGGGGTGTATGGTGAGGTATGGATCAAATTTATTTATTTTTCCAGACAGAAAGTGAATATTTTGCCATATTATTTGCTTATCAGGTTTATCTTTTTTCATGTTTGGTGTACTCATTTTACGCTACATTCCCAACAGTGTAAAGTTCTGGTGTTGACTTCTCTGGATGCCCCAATCTATTCCTACTACAGTGATTTAATTATTGCAGTGTTATAATAAATTTTGACTTCTGTATGGTAAGTATTCTATTTTTGTTATTCTTTTATTTAGAATAGACTTGGATATTTTTGGCCAGTTAGTGCTCCAACTGCATCATTTGTTTAATTCTACCAAAACAAATCTACTTGGAATTTTGGTTGGAAATATCGTTCTTCAAATTAATGTGTGGAGTATTTGAGTCTGCTATTCATTGTGCCCATCAAATCATCTTATAATTTTCACTGTATTGATCTTACTCATCCTTTTATGTATGCATTCCTAATATCTTACAGTTTTTGTTGCTGTTATGAATTGTATCACTTTTCCTTTAATGTTTTCTAATTGGCTATTGCTAGTACATATAAATACTGTTTATTTTTATAACTTGATCTTGTATCTGAAATCTCTTTTGTGCTCTCTTAATAATTCACAAAGCAATTATCTGTAGGATATCATGATATTTTAGTAGAGACAGTCTATCAGCTACAAATAGAATAGCTTTCCAATTATTTGCTTCTTACTTTTTCTTTTATTACTGCATTGGTGAGGACTTCTAGTACCTTATTAAATCATTGCAATATTGTAACACTTCTTATTTTGTTGCTGCAAAGCATGAGAATTAAATAGTCATTTCCTCATAGTTTCTCATCTTTTCTTCTGTAATCCACATTAGACATATATTAACATTTCTTATTCAGCCTTCCATAATGATAATTACCATTCTGCTTTTTAGGTGTGTTGGTACTTTTTAATGCTGTACTATATTTAAATATCAAATTCTGAAGTGTTCGTTGGTGCAATACCTTTACTTAGGACACAGGTCAGCACCTTCATTGAACCTGGGTTCTCTCTCCTTCCTTCCTTCCCCCTTTCCTCCAACTCAGAACCCTTCCTATAAACCCTTCTTGTTGTACCACCAACAGGACTTGATTGGAGAGCTTTATCTTAGTCAAGTCTTCAATTTGTTTAGACCATGTAACAGGGCATCTTTATATTACCACCTGTTTTTATCAAACTCAAAGATAGTTAGAAAGCAGTGATACTGGATGAGGATTGACTTAAATGTGGCCACCAGTTTTGAGAAATCTGAGCAAAGGCTCATTATTGAGTGTAGACTCACATGAAATGGGTGATTTATGTAGAAGAAGTGTCTAATGAAGATAGCATGACTCTTGAGCATCTCACAGTCTCCAGAGCATGGGTGACTGCGGTGGCCTCACCAGGAAGAGTCTTGTGTGTGGCCTAGGGGCTCTTCTTCCTACAAGTCAGGACATGGCTGGGACTGAAGGGCACACTGTTGCTCTCTTAGAATCGAAGTTTTAATACTGCAAAAGGTATTGACTTAAGTAGGTATTTAAGTGTCTTACAAAGCATCTTAGCATACTTGAGGTCACTAAACTTAAGTGAAAAGTTAACTGAAAAGTTATCTCAAGTCATTGACTAAATATGTCTTATTATTTACCCATAAGGACCTCTGTCTTCAGGGTAGTGCTTAAGAGCACAGACCACAGTCCCTCTCTGTTTAAATACCGGCACCATTTCTTACCAGCTCTTGACTTCATGCACATTTTCAGACCTCCTTATACCTATCTCATTTGTAAAATGGGAATAATAATAGTGCCCATTTCTTAGCTGTGTTATAAAGATTAGTTAATACACATAGTGCACAACAGAGCCTCACATGCAGTAATGGCTGTGTATAATAACTGTTAACTGTTTTAAAAATCATATACCCACAAGACTATTTACTCTCCTTTGAGGACCTTGCAACTGATTAAGGCAATAAAATATGCTATCTTGACCTTTTATTGTTGCACTAAAAGCAAGGTTTGCATTTAGAAAAGTGATGCTCAGAGCAGTAAATCATGAACTACTTTAGTCCTTTGGGAATACTTTAGGATTAAGTATTGCTCCAGGATTAAGAATTAAGGAGTTAAAGACAAAAGTCTTACAATGTTTCCTTAAATATCTCTTTCAGCTGCATAAGATTAGCACGTTTTTCTTGGCAAAGAACACCTTTTCCTTTTTAGCTGGAGTATTTTTCGTCAGCAGCCTTTCTGGTGTTTCTTTCCAGACACTTCCTGTGCTTCTATCTGTCACCTGCCCTCATTCCATTCCCCATGCTTCAGCGCTTCCCTCCCACCACTTCCCATCCTCCGACTTAGCAAGAAAGCAACAACAAAACTTTGTTCATTGATTGTGTAGCACGTTTCCTTCCTATTTTGCAGGCCATGGGGTGGTCAGAGTGGAAGTTCCCTGGCAGCCTGGGAACGTTGCTGTGGATGGCAGCAGCACTTTTATGGTGTCCTCAGGATGCATGGCGGGAGGGGGCCATAAAGCAATGCCTGAGTCTGGTGCTCCGGAGGCAGGCTCTGCAGTCATCTGCTTCCAGGGTGGAGTTACTGCTCAGTTATTTTCAAAGCAGTTAGCCCAGGTTTTATTGAATTAGGTAACTAGAGGCACCTGTTGTGTCCTTCCACCACATGTGTTTCTTGAGACATTGATGGTCCCCACAAAGCCTAGAACTTTGCAGGTTGGAGGGCAAGGCTATTTATTCCAAACAGTGGAAAATGTTCAGAGTCCTCATGAAATCAATGATGTGAAGTTTAGAGTGGAAATGAGTTGAGTCAATGCTAGGGTGACATAGTGAGCAGTTACTGACAGCGATCTCTAGACCACTTATAGCCAGCATCCTGTAAGAGTTTACTCATGCCAAGCCTATGCTGAATGTGGGATATATGTCTTAGTTATCTTCCAGCCCTATGGAGGTAGCGGTTACATCCTTAGTTTGCAGTTGGGGAAACCACCTGTGGGTCTTTCACATGTGACAGAACCCCTTCTACACATTCCATGTCACCATACAGGGTGAAGTCACCCTGGAACTGCTGTAGGAAAGCCAAAATCCATTTTATTTTTTATATTTTCCTTGTAAAATTAATTGTTAAGTAAAGAGTAGAGAATAAAATTACAACTATGTGACCTCAGCAAAAGGGTGATTTAATTTGTTCGTGGTTAAAACATTGAATGCTCACATCTTATATGCATTGGGACCTTATTAGTTAAAGGGAATGACAAGATGAACTTTCATGCACATACCCTACCCAAGAACTGACAGGGATTGTGCACCAGTGGAAGATGTGTTAACCATTGTGCTGTACACTGGCTGTGCTATATTAGGTGTTCAGTGCTATAATCATAGCTGCGATGTGAGTAGGCCCTTAATCTGTTTCACATATGAATCTGTGTGATAAGCAACTGCTGGATGAGAGAGGTCAGTTAAGTGGTATCTCCCCTGCCGACTGCAAAGCTGGAATGCTTCCCTCTTCTTGGGACCCCAGCCTTTCTCCTCATGCCTGCTAGAACAGATGAAACAAATCAAAATATCTTTGAGTAGTCTGGTGCATCCCTTGCTTAATTTAAACCCCAATCAGGTCTAATTATCAGAGCCATATTACTTGCTGGCAATAATTTGCTTTGGGTGCAACTCTGAGCTATGTTGAAAATTTTATTTTGCCTTTAGAAAATTGGTTTACCTTTACATTTTTCCCCCTAGATTTCCCTGTGGAAAATTGGTTCTCTTAATTTAGGTATCTTGTAATTTTTCTCATTAAAAATGTGTGGCATGTGATATTAGATTTTTTTTCCTAAATTGAAGTGACTTAAGTGGGTTGACATATGGGCTGCAGTGTAATTGTGCTGTTTTTGGAGCTCAAGTCAGTAATTACATCCATAAACTTATTGTCTATGGCAAAATATGTTAACTGGTCTTTGACATAAAATTCATTAATTTGAATCAATATGTAACATTCTGAAATGCTTTAACAAAGGATCATTGGCTTATGGGTATAATATGGTCTAAGACCTAAATATTTCTCTGTGAACAACAGTAGATGTAAACATTTTATAAATGACTTGTCAGTACTGAGAGTCCCAAAACACACATATTTTGAAACCTACAAATTTAAACTATGGCATAAGCCCAATAGTTGAATTTACTTGTTTATAAAACTAGGGTATCCTGGATATTTTTGATCTTTAGAGTATTGACCTAGCTTTCAAACAGGCTCTTGGAATTTCAGACCTTCAAAACCCCATGACTGAATGCTAAGGGAAGTTGAGTGACTTGGGATGACAACTGCCACCAACTGGTTCCCAGGGGGACTGCTCCCAGTGAGATTCTTCCTGTTGTACCCCAGTGAGTACCTGGGTTCCCTTCTTCATGGAACCCCAGTGGATTCTATGCAGACTGACTTTTCTACTTTTCCTAATGTTGAATAACTTTAAAAGGTAAATTGAAGTGCACCAGTTTTGGGAAGTAAATTTGAATTCACAGTGAGAATTTCATCAGGAATCCAATCCCAGGGTTTTCTTTTGACTTGAGCCTGTAGATCTACAAAAATTACATTAATGTGAAACCTTGACAAAAGAGAAATCCCTGTGATTAGATATGTGAGCTCCACACATAATGTCTTGTTCGCCTCCTCAGCATTTCTTGGAAGTGAGAAGCAGAGAAGAAAAGTACTTCATGGCTTTTCCACTCAAATTGTCTTCCTCTCCTCCTATCAGGCACACAGACATGTGCACAGCATTTCTGAACAGCAAGGATAGCTTTGAAAGTGAAGCAACACATGCTGGTTAAAAAACTGGGACTGGGCAGAGAAGGGAGGAGGGACGCATCCTTTGGGTTGCTGCTAACTTTTATTCTGCCATTATATGGTACCTCTGTCTTCTCTTGACCTCCAGGTCACTGCACCTTTCCCCTTATCTTCTTCCCTCTGCACCTGTTTCTGTCCCCACTCCATTTTCCTCTCTACCCCACTCCCCCAAGTTTCTCATCTTGTTTTCTTCTCCTCCCTCCATTCTTCTCCCCACCTCCCTAGCTGACCCTCATCAAAAGGCTCCCTGCCCTCTGGTGCCTGGTTGGGTTTGGCCCACAGCAGGAGGTTGGAGGGAAGGAGGAAGAAGAGAAAATAGGCTAGAAGTCATTGCTGCCTGGCTCCCTCTCTGTGGAATCAGCACAGCCTGGCCTAATGCTCTTCTCAAAGAAAGGGCACCTGTCAGGTGACCCTGCCTACCCAGCTCTTTGTTTCAGATTCTGAGCAGCCTCCTACCTCTCCTCTTCAGGCCATAGGGAAAGAAAATACTCCTGTGGTTGAGTCCATTGTGCACGGTGTATATATGTTTGTTTCATTTATTGCTTTGATAAATATTTACTGAGCACCTACCTACAGAGCAGAGAGAGAACAAATGGGACCACATTGCTGGCATTGTGGTGCTTATAGAAAATAAACTAACAGACAAAAAACACTTAAGTAAAATGCCAGGAAGTGATAAATGTTATGAATAAAAGGAATACAGGGAAAGGGAAAGATGGGGTTCTTCTTTCAGAGGAAGCACATTTCCCAAATGAAGTGAAAAGCCATGCTTTGCAAAACATGTAGAAGGAGGTGTTTTCCAGTGAAGGGAACCTTAGGGACCCCAGCAGCTGGGAAAGTGTATGGAAGGCTCTGGAAGTGGCACAAAGACCAGTATTGGCTGGAGTGAAGTGAGTAAGGAGTGTGGATAATAGGGAGTCAAACAAGCACCCAGGGCTGGATCACTCATGGTTTTGCAGGCATGAAGGACTTGAGTAAATGGAAGGGAAAGACAGTGAAGATTTGAGGGGAAGTGACATGATTTATGTTTTTTTTTGGGGGGATGGGGTGGGTGGGTGGCTTATCTGCCCCTGGGAGGATAAGACTACAGAAAGCAAGAGCAGCAGAAAGGAGATATAAGACTATTGCTGGACTCTGGCCGTCTTGTGTGGTGTTGTGGGTTGACTTGTGTCCCCACCCCCACCCCAGTATGTTGAAGTCCTAACCTCGGGTGCTTCGGATGGGGCCTATTTGGAGGAGAGTCTTCACAGAGGTGACCAAGTTAGAAGGAGATCATTAATGTGGTTCTAATTCAGTATGACTGGTGTCTTTATAAAAAGGGGACAGTTGGATACTATTACGGTTTGGGTATGAGGTATCCCCCAAAAGCTCACTTGTGAGACAATGCAAGAAGGTTCAAAGGAGAAATGATTGGATTGTAAGCCTTAAGCAATCAGTGAATCAATCCCCTGATAGGGATTAACTGAGTGGTAACTGAAGTGGTAGGGTGTAGCTGGAGGAGGTGGGAATTGAGTTGTGCCTTTAGGTATATATTTGTACCTGGAGAGTGTACTCTCTCTCTGCTTCCTGATCACCATGTGAACTGCTTCCCTCTGCCACACTCAGACCATGATGTTCAGCCTGAGGAATGGAGCCAGCCTTCTGTGGACTAAGACCTCAGAAATGCTGAACCCCTAAACAAAACTTCTCTTCTCTACATTTGTGCTGGTCAGGTCTTTTAGTCTCAGCAGCAAAAAAGCTGACTAAAACAGTTACAGAGACAGGCATGCTTAGAGGAGGGATGCCATGAGGGGAGGAGATGGCTGGCTGTGAGGCACGGAGGAGGCCTGGAACAGCCTTCTCCACAGCCCTCAGCACCTCCTTCATGGACTTCCAGCCTCTAGAATATTGGACCGTGGGTCTCCAAGTCTGTGGCACTTCTGTTGCACAGCCCTAGCATGCTAACTCTGATGGCTTAGCTGGAGCTGAAGCAGTGGAAGAAAGGATTAGATATGAAACATATAGTTGAGTCCAACACTGAGGGTTATAGAGGTATGGGATTGTTTGGTCCAGGACGGACATAGCAGTAGAAGAAAACCGAGATCAGAAAATAAGACAGCAATGTGACTCCTAGGTCATTGACTCCAGGTAAGTGGTGCTCTCTGTCCTAGAGGTGAGGAACACTGAGAAGGACAGAATTAGGGTGCAAAGGTCAAGAATTGAGTCATAGACATGGGAAATTTGTGATCTCTGGATGGCATCTCCGAGTAGGCAGTTGGAGTTGTGGGGGTATTATTATGACAGAGTGCCCATCATCTCCACCCCACCCCTGAAAGTACACTGCCTGGGCTACATACTCCATTGGTGGCCGTGCTTTAGGAGAGACACCTCTGCACACAGATGGCACCAGTCAGTATGTAGATGTTTTAATTTAGTGTTTCTTACATTTTTCTTAATATGCATTAGGAAAGAAGTGTAACTATCACAACAAACCATGATTTAAAGATGCCATTATGTAGGCCATCTTTAGAATTGAAGCATTTAATTTTTTTAAGAGAAGGAATCATCTTTTAAAGTAAAACTATTACTAAAATAATAGTACACATAGTACATGGATATGGGGAAAACATAAATGACTGAAGTTTGGGATGTAGCCTAAAGCATTCTTCATGAATTTCCTGGGTGACTCCCATCTCATTACAATTTAAGACCTCTGTTATTGTGGTCTATTTTTTTTTTTTTTTTTTTTTGTTCATCTTGTGTTTATTTATTGTGTGTGTGTGTGTGTGTGTGTGTGTGTGTGTGTTCTTTTGCCTTTTTGCAGTGCTGGGAATGGAACCCAGGGATTCCCTCATTCACCCATAAAGCAGATACTTTACCACTGAGTAAATCCATAGCACCCTTAGTATGGATTTTGTCTGAGGGTCACTTCTTCAATTTAGAGACCAGAATTTGTTTTAATAGGAACTAAAGTAGGTCAGGAAATAGAGTCCAGTGCTGGTAAAGCTAGTAAATTATTTCATGATGTAAAATATGAGCATGACAGTGAAGGAAGCTAGAAAGCCATGGCCTGGGTCTGCTTTCAGCGGTGGGGCTCTTCCTTCCTCTGTCCCATCTGGTGAATCACCTCCTGAGCTCATTTGAAAAGCTTAACTTTGAAAGAAGATGAGAAAAGATGATCTACTCTCTTCTTTATGACATTATTC
Organism: Sciurus carolinensis; assembly: GCF_902686445.1. Lineage (NCBI taxonomy): Eukaryota > Metazoa > Chordata > Mammalia > Rodentia > Sciuridae > Sciurus > Sciurus carolinensis. The sequence continues at coordinate 55,013,117 of NC_062218.1, forward strand.
ATTATGAAGGTTTTCATAAATTAATGTGTGATTAGTTCCATGGGCTTCAGATGCTTATATCATAATGAAAAATGTGCTCTATCTTCTAAATGACACATTTCTTCAATATTATTTGGTTTCTGTTCCCTGTTTTGATATGCTTGACAACCATTATCTCTTTCTACCTTGTAAATTCTATCAATCAATTTATCTTCATGGGGAATTTTGACTTTTGATCCTAAGTTACAGATGTTCAAGGGCCTCTTTGATAATTGGTGTTGTAGTGTTTATAGTGTTTAGCAAGGGCTTTGATTGGTGGCGAAACATTTATCATAAACAAAAACCATATAGAAGTTGGGTGGAGAAATTTATTCTTCTCCGACAATGCATGAGATTGTTTTCAGAATTAAAGCATCTTTGAGTTTACTTTTAAAAAGTAGTCCAGGAGCCCTTAAAACACATTTATGATCCATTAAGTTATTTCCTGGATTGTTTTAACATTAAAATGTCTAGGCTAGAAATGTCCAATGATAGATTTTTTTAAAAAATGGGATTCATGCCAAAATTATAGGTATGCTTAGTTTTAAATTTTCCTTGTAGATCTCATTTTAATATAGAGTAACTTATACCTGATTTGAAGAATTAGGCTTTTGTAAATAATGTGCTGTAAGCAACTAAATTCATTGGGTACCCATTATTTTAAGCCTGATATATTGTTTTCCACAGAGCATTCTTGTAAATACGTTCATGTGATGCAAATTAGGCTAGAGCACTAATGTATCAGATCTTTAATGCTAAGGGAACAATAATTTCTTTAAAAAGTATGATGTGCAATGCTAAGGAATGTTTGTAATTTCTAAAATGACTTAACAGGTGAAGGCTTGGTGCAAGCATTTAGCTTGAAGATAAAACATGTCTCATTAACTTACTACATTACGCACATGTCAGCTCTTCTTTTGTCATTTTCGAATAGTTTATTTATTTACATAACTGAGGGTTGCTACCTTTATTTGTACTGGTTATCACATCAAAATGATTTTAGTTGAGTCCACCTAAGAAATAGAATATGCTTCTGTTTTCTCAAAACTAATGTGAGGAATTCAACTCCCCCAAACCCCCTCCCCCAGCTCTTTTTGCAGTGAAGAGCCCCAGTTTGCATACACAAATAAGCCATTCAGTTCAGAGTCCTGCAGGGCTCACCCAGATCCAATCTGTTATTTTGCTGATATTGATGTCATTAGCCAGGAGGTAAATGGTACCAGGAGTCTGATGTCTCACTTTGGAATGAGAGATACCAGAGTTTGAAGGCTGTCATTTAGAGGAGAAACAGATTCTTGGGACTTGGAATTTGGGGAATAAAATGAAGTCACAAATTTTGCCTTTAATGTTAGCATGATTGATAGAATTCAGGGTTTTCCTTGAACATAGAAATTGTGGGCAAATTTGTTATGTATATTTTCTTAGTTCATTTTCTGTTGCCATAACAAAATACCTGAGACTAAATTATTTATAAAGAAAAGAAGTTTGTCTTATTCTCCAGGGCCTGGAAGGTCCAAGATGAAGATGCTTGCATCTGCTTGGCATCTGGTGAAGGTCTCTTTGCTGTATCATAATGTGTTGAGATAGAACAAGCATGCCAGCTTAGAGCTCTCTTCCTCTTCTTAGAAAGCCACTAATGACCTCATGGGGGTCTTCACCCTTATAACCTCATCTAATCCTAGTTTTTTTCCCAAATGCCCCACCTCCAAATACCGTTAACTTGTGAATTGGGGGGTTAAGTTTTCAATGTATGAATTTTTTGTTTTTGGAATAGCAGGTTCTGCTGCTGGGTGCTCAACCATAAAATTTGAGAGACAGAGATTGGTGGAAGAAAACAGACATATTCAAAGTGGGCCCTTCACAAGATGGAGGATACCTTTTCTGTCCCAAATCTCCATCTTCTGGGGCACAGAGGAAACATTACTTTTATAAGAAGAAAGGCATGATTGGCAGGAAATAGAGCTGTGAAGTGCTAGCCAGAGACTGTTACAATTCCAGTTTTCTAGCCTTGCTGGCACCTGCACAGACTTGGTGGCCAGTTCCTCAGTTTCCATTCTCAGCATAAGGAAGCTCCGTTGCAGAAAAACAATTTGTCAGAAAATGTTGGGAGATTAGAGCTTTTAATTTTAAAAGGGCTCTGTTATGTTTGGGGGTACACATTCAATAAGCCATAGCATATAAGGAAGTGGATTTCCTAAGAAACCATTTATGGGTGCTGTTTGTTTTTTAACAAATGTATAATGTACTACATAGTTGAAGTGGTACAACTGTACTTAGTTGACTAATCTCAAAAATGCATTGTTTGTACTTCCCCTGGAAACACCAGGAGATCTGGTAAGTAACTGGAAAAAAAAAGGAAAGAAAAGCATTTCAGTTACAGTCTCCCTGAAAGTGAAGAAGCAGGTGTTCCAGCTTCTTAATGACTGAAGTTTTCTCAAAGGTCTCCATCTAGGGTCTAAATGTGTATTTCTTTATATAAGGTCTCAGTGTCACTAGGCTAACTCATAAATGTGTAAGCAGCTAACTACCAAAGACTTTCTTTCTTTTTTTTTTTTTTAACAATGCAGTTCAATGTGACTATTGAAAATTAATGTTAGTTTAAGTTTAAGATGTGGTGCATATGGAGAAAAACTTGCTGTGAGCTGTTGACAATTCCTTTATTTTCACTCTATGTGCAATTCATTAAAATGACATTAATTCTCCAGGCTCTTCCTTGGTTTCTATTAAGATATATTACTGGAATCTCTATCTAACTACATTGATTATTTCATAGATCTATTTGTTCATTGCAAGCAGACTGTTGTTACATCAAGTTGTATTTGATGATAAATGAGATAAAAGAGAGACCAGGTTCCAAAAACCCACCCCTTGAAGAATGTGCTTGCTCTTTTTAAACCAGCCTTCTGGCAACTGGGAGTTTAAGATCCAGATCTCAGGTTTAATATCCACATCTGCCTCCTGCCGAGTTCATGGTACAATTAGCTAATTAAAAAAAGATAACATTTTCACCTTGGAGTCAGAAGAAGAGCAATAAACCACAGGCCCAGGATTTAGTTAATTTGCACATTGACTGTAATTGTGTATTTAAGACTGAGATTAATTTTTTTCCTGATGAGTGGGAGCCTGGCACTGTGCATTGGAAGTCTTAACTCAGTTGTAATCATTCCACTGGGAGGTTAATAAGGGCAGAGAGTTCTCCAGATGTATTAATGAGGATGACAATTTATTTACATGTGATAACTTCTTTTAGGAAGAAAAGAAAAGGCATTAAAACCCCCTTCTGATAAATCATTAAGTTTAAAGGATAATTTCTAAATAGTTAATCTAAATAAATAAGGTCTGATTTTTCTCCCCCAAACTACATTTCTTATGTAAAACCTATTGATTGTGTTGACATGGCAAAACATGCTCAGTTTTTTGTTTGTTTTGCTAAATAGTGAGTTAATGAATATCATTTCTGCTGTTAAAGCCTTGCTACATTTTCTAGGTTAGCTGAGGTTCAAGACTGTTTGCATTGTTTTTCAGAAGAGAGTGGAGAAAGAATGCAGGTTGGCAGGGCAGTTCTAGAAACAAAACAAAACAAAACATAATCCTGCCCTGCAATCTGCTCCTTATGACATTTCCCTTTTGAAAGGTAAGCGCTATGCTGTGGACAAGGAAGCAGTGATTGTTGACCATTCGGTGGGTGGGATTGATATATGTCTTAGAAGTAACAGAGCAGGTATTCCTAGAATAAAAATTTAAAAAAGATTTCTTAAGTCATATAATACAGGCTTTGGATTTTTACCTAAATGGAGGCTCTTTTACCCTCCTCTGTTATTAGAGCTGAGCAAATGCTGTCCGTCACCTGAGGGTCATTTTGCTGCCAGGCATCAGGACTGTTAAGCCCAGGGGTTTTGTGACACCCTCTCTTTGTTCCTTCCATCTTGCCATCCCCAGAGTCAGTGTGCACTGGGAGGTAACACTTGCTTCTTAAATTCTTGTTTAGGATCTGTAGCTTTGAAAAATGGAGGAGTGACCCTCTGTACCATTTATGGGGGCTTCTGTTCCAGACTCTTTAAAATATAGTACCTCAGGTGGTCTTTGCATGTGTTGGCATGGAAGGTGTCACAGGGAAGTGGTAAGTCTCTCTGTGTGATCCATTTGCTAACACACACACACACACACACACACACACACACACACACGGGCATTGACAGAGTTGGTCCAAGGAGAGATCATCATTTTATATAGGTTTAGTATATACAGTTTAATGGAAGTCACAACAAAAAATAATGTGTGTTTAAGGGCAGGGTTATTGGTGGCTCCTAGACAAGATGAATTCTGCCAGGATGTTGGCGAGAGAAGCTTCCCAGGCAGGAGAATTTTCATGGCTCTGAGGAGGACTGTAATTCATTATGGTGATATGCAAATGGTGCCAAGTCTAACCCTAAGAATGTTCCACAATAATTCCTTCTTTCTTTTCAGGAAGATAGACTTCATGTTAAGGAAATCATGTTCTAGTGTTCATTAGCATCCTTGAAATATAATTGGAGGAAATGACTAGATAATAGAAGAATGAAAATTTGGCAGGAAGTGTCTCAGTCCTGGACCGTGTTTGTGACTGTGTGACATACATGCATATACAAGCTTTTTAACAAAATGACTTGCATGTAGCGTGTGCTTTGTCGGGGAGTACCTGTTATGTGTTTTTGTTATTAGATTTTTAGCTAAAAGAGATGAAGTATGGTGCCGTTAAACACTGTCCCTCTCCCTTTTCTGATCATTTCCCATCATCCCATGCCCCACTTCTCCCTTTCCTCCTCTCGTTCATTCCCCATCTTCCATTCACTGTCAGGAAGGGCAGCCTCCGAAGAGCCATTTCAACTCAGCCCGACATCGCCAGAGACTAGTGGACCCAGCTGCTTCAAAAGTGAGTGTGTCCTGTCGCCTTGGGCAGCAGGCGTGCATGGCAGTAAGGGACCTCTGCATTAAACAGGGGTGTGGGTTTTACTTATGTGGGTATAACTGAGGGTTTAGAGTACGGATATGGAGCGGGGACAGTGACTTCTCCATTAATTCAAGACCATACATACCAGGGATGTTCTGGTAAATGTTTCACAACCGGCATGAAAGCAAAACAGTCTTGATTAGTAGTATTTGTCAGTTACCATGGTGTTTGAATTCCTACCATGGCAGGTTGCAAATATGTGTGACATCATTAAACTCATAGCTAGGAAGAGATGCCCAGTAGCACCCTACTATATAATTACTTATGTTATACAGTTTGTCTACCATTAGATACAACTGATACAAACTCTAGTACAATATAACAGAGAATTAGGAAGTGGGGTTGGGGATGTCATTCAGTTCAGCTTATCTGGCAGGCATAAGGTCCTGAGGTTCAATCCCTAGCACCACTAGAGGGGAAAAATTAGAGGATTGATTTTGAATATCCTTTACTTTATTTTCAGTACAATGTATTACTCGTACATGTAGATAGATTAATTTTATCATGAGTAGCTTTAACAGTTGGTTTGTAAAATTCCTGAAAGTTCACTGAGGTGTTGTGGGTCAGCTGCAGTGCTATGATTATTACATGTAGGCTGAGATATTCTTAAGGTCATTTGGTCATGCCCAGCTGTCTTCAACAGAGAGCCACGGCCACCAAAAGTGGCTGAAGTTTTGGGTGAGGATGTGCTAAACCCAAACAGTTCAGGTAGTCTCAGGCCAATTCTGCTGCACATAGACTTCAACCGAATACATGTGTTAGGCAATGGGAACAAAGCATGTGTGCTTTAAACTCAGTGACATTGCAGCTCTCTGGCCAGGTGAAGCACTCCAGTCAAATCTTTTGGAAAGGTTTCACTCAACATGACAACTTTCCAGAGGCAGAATTCTCTCACCTGTGTATAGTGAGCATTAAGCAACAGGATCCTCTGGTTCCACTGCTAGATATGAGGCTGGTTACACTTGAACCTCAGGTGTTAATTCTAAGGGTACAAGTTGCAGGCCTTTTTGAATTCTTATGCCCTCTTCATGAAAGAGACAAAAATGCCTCTAAACCGATTTTGCCTTTTCACTTAAATATAATTAATTTCAACAATGAAAGCCTGTTTTAAACACCCACCATATGACTAGCAAGCTACAGAGTTTCATATCACCAGTGAAAGCCTGTTTGAGTTTGCCAGTTAACAAAATCTCTGGTGCTGACTTACAGGCAGTGACCTCTGATATCATGCTAGTTGACCACCCTGGGTAAGTAAATTCTGGTTAGGGCTACTGACTGTGCATAGTTATAATTTTAGCCCGTTAATAATGCTACATTGTGTATGCTAAGGTGCTTAAAAGTAGACTTCAGATGTCATAGCCCTTTGATACTATTAAGTGCCTTGGGTGTCCCTTCCCTCCTGAGTCCCCGACAACTCAGGAATCTTGTGATAAAGTCATGCGAATTCTGTTAACATGTGAGGGAGAAATGTAAAGTAGCTTGATTAAATCTGATGGTTTCATCATGTAAGATGTAAATTTTGTTGATGCAAAGGGTAGCTCAGTAGAGCAAGCCCCTTTTGAACCCCACCTACAAATGTTTACTAATGAAGTCCTGAAGTCTCATGTGAAATGAGCGCATCCACTGTTAGACACAGCATGTGCCTCTTGCTCCATGATGATTTAAGGTTTCAACTCACCTTGTTTTGTCCCTCCTCTTTTCTTTTGTCCTGTATTCATTTCATTTTGTTTCTCAGAAATGCTGTGCAATGTGTTATTTAGTATGCTATCAATTAGCTAATTTTCTTCTATTGGTGAGAAGAGGCTTTATTGTTGTTCTGTTTTGAGTGAGACTCATGGCTTCTTTTTCAAACTTTCAGAGGAACTCATTAACTTGCTGTGAAGAATCTATCTGGTGCCTTAATGTGCTGTGTGAATTGGTTCAGCCATAGTACCAAATAGGTTTAAAAGGTCAGATCCTTTCCTTTCCAAAATGCTAGAAATTTGAGAAGCGCCTAAAAATCTTATATAATATTAACGAGCGATGGGAGAAGCCACTGTTTGCTGTGCCGGATGCATTACTAGGACAATAAATGGCAAATGGAAATGTGCATCTGTGTAGCCAGTGACCTTTTATTATAAGCACACTTGGCTTAGATCAGCACTGTATCATTTTCAACTCAATAACTTAAGTTGTAGTAAAGAATTCTTACAAATTATAGGTTTCCACGTTCTGAGGGTCAGTAACGGTTTATGGTAAACCAGGTGCCAAGCCTTTTGAGAACATGGCGTTTATTGTGAGTCTGCATTGTTTGTTCTGGGAAACAGTATGGTCAGATGGCAACATTTAGCTTCCTAATTGCAATGGGCTGTGGTGCAGAGAATATTCTGGACTGCGTTGTACCTTGAACTTTGTTGTAAACCAGCTCTGTGACCTTGGGTAGTCACTTGAGCCCCATTGCTCTCTATTTTGTCATTGGCAAAAAGAGGAATATATAACATGTTCTCAACCAAATTATGGAATTGCTTTTTCTCTTCTGCGAATACTGTTGAAAACTAGATATTTTACCATTTAGTCTTAAGATTTTTGAATGGCATTTCTCAAAATCCTAAAATCCCTCTACAAACGGCCTCATTCTTTCATTACTTGGAAAGGCTGGCAGTCTTCCACCAGGGTCTTCAGTGGAAATTAATTTTCAAAACAGAAATGACTTTAAAACTGGGGGTGGGGGAGTATGGGAACCAACAATAAGGGGCTCCTTTTCTACTCAAAGCATTGGCTTTTATTTTTGTCTGAATTTTTGCTTTGCTTTAGAAAGGCTTTTGTGGTTTAGTGTGGGAAAACAAGCTTTGAAATCTGTTTTATTTGAATAATAGTAAAGGGTGAGGAGGAGATCAAAGATAAGCAGTGTACCTCTGATTGGCTAAGCTCGTTCACTGGGAATGTCTAAAGTGTCTTTCACTTTGAGAATATACTCACCTGCCTGTCCCCCAGTAGGAACGCTGTTAACACAGCAAATGAACAAAGAATGAAGCAAAATGGGCAGTTGGAATAATAGTTCAAAGACCACAGAGCTGTTATTTGTGGAGCTGGTAAAGGCCTCTGTTAAATAAAAATCAATTTGGTACGGGAGCATCGGGGACACGATCTGGTAGACAGAAGAGAGCACGAGAGGGTACTGAGGATTAGTTTTCAAATCTCCTGGCATTTCAGCACAAAAGGATGATGAAGATTTATTCTTCACGAGCTGTCATTTTACCTTGGAAGCTTTGCTGATCCAGAATAAATAGGTTCATAAAGATGGTATTGAAATTTTGAGCGTGTGAGAGCAAATAACGGCAGGCATAGCATCTAATAAATTTAAAAACCAGGAAGTGTTGTAACATTCTATCCTTCTTTAAAAAAACAAACCAAACCACCCTGATACACAGATAATTCATACCAAAACCTGCTTGTCAGTCTAAGATCCATGGTTTCAGTCTGCTGTAGGGCTTTAAAATCCTTTATACTAATTCTAAGCAATTTCTCTCCTTTTCTCTAATGAGAATGAGGTTTATAAAACTTGGGCTCCCCTGCTGGGAAAATCAGCCCAGAGCTATCACAGAGCAGATGGTCTTCTTTTCTCACTACTATAAACCTTTTAGGATTGATCCATTTTTTTTTTTTTTTTTTTTTTTCATTTTTACCTATCTGAAAAGTAAATATCTGTGAGACCTTAGAAACCCACTGTTCAGACCCAGGAAGAAGCTGCCTGGACCAGTTCATAGTTGCATAGATGGTGTAAAATAAAAACAGTGGAAAAGCATGGAATTTTCAGTCTGTTTTATCAGAAGAAAATAGGATTTTTTTTTTTTTTTAAGCACTAAGAGTATAGGCTTCAAATTATCTACATTTTTGAGTCTTATTATGCATGGAGTTTCTAGATGGTAATTAGCGCCTTCAAGTGTTAAAGAATAATTTCTTATTTTTTGGAAGATTCAATGCTCATTACTATATTTAAGGACATAGAAAGATGGGGAAGGGATTGAAAAACTGGTTGCCATAATTATTTGGGCAATTATTTAGTTGCATAAAATGTTGCACTATATAAACTTTTTTATTATAAAGACATTTAGGGAATCACAAATTTCTAATAGAAATCTTTGAGACAGCTTATAGTTTTGTTTTGACATCAGCCATCTATAAGTTATCTTTGGTCCTTACTAAAATGAGCATGGATCTCATCTCTGAAACTTATTAGCTAAGACCTTGAGCCAATTACTTAATCACTTTGATAAAGCTTCAGTTTTCTCATCCACAAAATGGGGACTAAAATAATATGAATATCATCAGGTTGTTTTGAAGATTCAGTGACATAATGCATGCAAATTTTTATCACATGATTAAGCCACTTAGTCAGTACTGAACTGTAAATTATGATTGCTCTTATCATAGTTATTAGGTAATCATTATTTAACTTTTCTGGAAATTTTCTCTCTTTTGTAAAATAAGTGGTTAGGATCAGTTAGTCTTTGAGATAGGATGTTTTCGTTGTTAAAAGTCTGTAGTTCTAATTATTTTTGCCTGCTGTATTCTCAGCAGTGTGTAAGGCCTAGAGAATTATAACTTGTAGGATTTGATTCTTTCCTTCAAGAATGTAATTTGATTGGCAAAGAAATAAAGCAGACCCAGTAATAAATTGTATGGTAAACAGTATCAGTGTTGTGTTGATTTTAAGTGGAGTGAGATCTGGGAGTGGCAGTTGGAAAAGGCTTCCTGGAAATGTGGGCTTTCATCAGCACCTTAAGGGAAGATTAGAACTTTCTAACAGCATGAGTGTGAGCGAGCACATTACATAAGTACCTCTAGTGGTCTTGGGCCGCACCAGACTGGAGGATGTGTGACAGGTCAAGATGAAGGTTCTTGTCACTGTCCTTCATGGTGGGTCACACACTTCCTCTGAGATCCCACAGAACTCTTTTAAATTGTTTTACGAGTGCTGACGCCTAGGGAAGGGCTCTCCTCCTCAGTGCAATGAAGGAATAACACCACCTTCCTCGTTAGGGGTACTTTTTGAATGTGTGGTCGGGGGCAGACATTCTGTCGAGTAACCAGGCTGCTCTGGGGAATGAACTGGCAGCACTTGTTAAATTCCAGAGTGTCCTTGATCCAGGGATCCCAATCCTAAAGAAGTTGCCTCTGTACAAGGACATGCACACAGGTACCTCTTGCATCATTGTTGCTGTGCTGCAAAGTGAGAAGCGCAGACAGAAGCAGTAGACAGCTAAAAGGATAATTGGGAGAATAGGGTGATGCTGTGGAGTATCAGCCATTAGAAGTAGCAGCCCAAAAGGTGGGACACACAGCCATGTGGATAGAGCCTAAAATACATTGCTGTCTGGAATAAGCTTAAAATCAGTCTGTTTTAATGTCAATTAAAAACATGCACAATGTACACTATATAATCATTTTACAGGAGCACGTAATGAGGGCAGGATGTACTTGAGGTGGTGGAACCATTGCTTGAAGGCAGGAGGCAAGGGCATGGGTGTGAATAGTAGCACATTGGAACGTGATCGTGCTCTGGAGGGAGGTGTAGGATTCACCTCACCCTCTTTTCTACGTTCTCTTGGACCTCCCCAGGAGAAAACAGACACAAATTACGGCACAAGGGACAGGATCGCCTGTGAGACAAGTACTGCTCCCAGGACTAAGGGGATTGCCAACACCTATGCAGCGCCGGCCTGTGCCAGTGTGGTTCCAGGTGCTTCACACACAGTTTCCCTTCATGCTCACGGTAACCTCAGAATGTCCAGTGCCATTGTTATGGAACTGGGGCCTTCTGAGAAACCGAGGCAGTGTGAAGACCCCGTCTTCAAACCCTGATTCTTCTAATCAAGTCAAAAAGACTTCAGACATGTTGCTCAGAGTTTCAGACATGTTGCTTAGGAATGAGCTTATTAAAGAGATAGGGAAAGGGGAAGCGGACACTCTCAAGGGAGAGAGGGGGTCCTCTCAGAGAGAAGAGGGTCAATGTGCCTCTCCTGCACTCCAGTTTTATTGAGGATCCCAGAGAAGTTTCCAAATAGTTCCACCCAGGTTCACCTTTTGATTGTTGACTGACAGCAAGATGACATCAGATTTTCAAGTCCCCACTGCCATGCAACTCTAGGTCACCTTGGCCCATGCTGACTGGTTCTCATTGTACTTTTTTTTTTTTTTTAAGGTGGGGGTTACTGGGGATTGAACTCAGGGGCACTTGGCCTCTGAGCCACATTCCTATTTAGAAACAGGGTCTCACTGAGTTGCATACTGCCTCACTTTTGCTGAGGCTGGCTTTGAACTTGAGATCCTCAGCCTCCTGAGCCACTGGGATTACAGGCATGCACCACTGTGCTGAGCTTTAATTGGATTCTTAACCATACATTCTTACAGATTTTATGATTAGGAGGAACTATCCTTATTGCCTATATTTTCAGGATCTGGTCACAAAAGTCTCCTTGGTTCTTTCTATTGACTTTATCTTGGGCCTGCATTTCTTCTGCAGTTCACAGGTAGTTTGCTGAGGAATGTGACATAGCTTGTCCACTTAGGTCAGGCAGGGCTGCAGGTAAATTGCTTCTTGGAAAAGAAACCATGTGGGAGTCCAGCACAGTGGGCCCCTTTTATGGAATTATTCTCTTATCCTCAGGTTCCCACCGTTCACATCACTGGGTCCCCTAACACCATCGCTGCCATTTTGCAGGTCAGGAAACTGAAGCACAGTGATGTTGAATATCTGCACAAGATCACACAGCAAGTCAAAGGGAGTGAGGAGTCAAACCTAGTTTGTCCCTATTCTCAATCTCACACCGGGCAGCAGTGGACACCACTAACATGGTGGCGAGCGATGCTAACACTTTCCACAGCTGGTACCGTTGACATAAGCCTAGCAGTTGCAGCTACTTCCTTTTTATGGAGTCAGACCAGTTTTCTTTCCCAGAGAGGATTTATGTGTATAAAACTGGTTACTGCAGTGTAATAGAGTTTCAAAGTATATGGCCTGCAGAATTTCCAGAAACGGAACAATTCCATAATAACAGCACCCAGATCAAGAAACAGGTACTTCTGAAAAACAAAGAAGTTAAAAAACTTCTGTTAGTTTTTACCGGACACTAGGATGGTGCTGGGAGATCAACACCATGAAACACATAAGATTTTAAAAGTGAAACAGTAGAAATGTAAAACATCCTGAAATCGCTGTGGGTAGCAGGCATTTTAAAAAAAACTGATTTTCATTGAACTCTTATCTCGGTTGTTTTTGTTATGACTGGCAGATGGGTAGAGACAGCTAACGAAAGAAAATCTTGTGGTGAATATTAAGACATCTTCCTCATAAACAAGGTTAAAACAGTTACAAGTTTTCATTAGACATAAACCAACAAACAGATTTGACAAATACCTACTATGATTTGAATATTAACAAAAATGTTACAGATAAGTGATATTTTCATCTTTCCTCATTCTTTAACTCTGGGGGACCCCTGACTTATAGCATTCAATTTCAACTCCTATGGGCCATGTTTGCCATTTTATAGGACCAAGCTGTAACAGTGAGTATCACACCAAAAGCAGAGTGTTTTCCCACATCCCAAGTGATCAGTTCTCTCTCTTTATGTCCAAAAGAATGCCGTGTTGAATTTTGAATGCTACTTATGCTGTCTTCTACCTGCCTAGCAAACTTTGTACACAGTGATTCACTGCCTTTGGGCAGGACAGAGCTGTGAAGTTCAGAAACTTCCACAAGGTCCCTGAAGCCCTGATCGATAAGTAGCCATCATGCCTGTTCTGTGCCACTTTCATCTCAGAGGGATAGGCAGTGTCCCAGGCATGTCTTGTGTGGGACTGTGTAGGACTTCACAGAGTTCAAAAGAAAAGCAATCATTGTTACTTTTACTTTTTTGCCTCAAGTAGTGGTGATGCTCTTTTTACTTCAAGTGCCAGAGAAATCCTTTGGCTTAAACACCATTCTCCAGCCACTTGACTCCAAGCTGCTTACACAGTGCTGCAGGACTCTCTGAAAGTGTTTATGGCCCTCAGAGGTCTATGCCTGTCTATCCCAGTCCACAGAGATTTTTGTCTCTGATGACTTTAACAGAAATATCAGACCCTTAATAAGTCAATAGCAAAATGGACAAAGGGCACAAATAGATGATTCAAAGCAAAGCAAAGCAAATACAAATAAATGGTTTTTATGCATAGGAAATGGTTCTCAACAGGCCTCACAAGGGAAGTGCAAATTAAAAATTGTACTGACATGTTTCTTTACCTATCAGATCAACGGAAATCTGAAAGTTTGATAACACTTTCTGGTGAAATTGGTTTTTTACTAAAATTGCTGGTAGGAATGTAAATATAACCTCTGGAGAGAGAAAATTGGCAGTATCAATCAAAAGAATATATATATATATGGACATTCCAAACCACCAATCTGTTTTTGGATAGTATGACCATCATGCTATTTCAGCATACATGTGAAATGAATTGAGTCCTGGAAAAAGTTATTTATCATAGCAGAAATTTTAATAGCAAAAATATTAGAAGTAGCCCAATTTTCTTTTAATATCATTTAGTATTTAACTGGGTAAACAAATTTTACTTCACCCATGTGATGGAATAGCAGGCAGCTATATAAAAGAATGACTCTATTTCATTTGGAAGGGTCTCCTCATCAAAGGGAAAAATTAAGACTATATAATAGACTTAATATACTTTCTTTTCTGTAATAGGGGAATCAGAATGTACATTCATATTGGCTTAGATAGTCAAATATTGCACATTTACCATATATTCTGGAAAAGTATGTACAAAACTAAAAATAACAGTTCTCCCTGGTATAGGAACTGAGTGGATGGAAAACAGGGGTAGAAGGGACTTTTTTAAAACCCAGAATTCCTCTTCATACTGTATGAGTTTTGAGCCATGTTAATATATTACCCAATTTAAAATTTTCAAAATAAATTTTATTCTGCATAGTTAAGGTATATAGTACTGTTATGATTTATATATTTGTATCTGTACCATAAATTTATTACTATAAAGAAACAAATGAATATATCTATCATCTTACATTTAAAAATGTAACAATAAAATTTAAAAAATTAACAATAAGAAATTTATAACTCTTTGGAGTTTTTTCCTTTTTATTCTGAGTCATTTCCAAAACCTCCACAGTATTCTAGCCATTTCTGTCTTCTACTGGATTCTACTGAAATGCCTAGTTTCCCTTTAACAGTGGACCTTTTGGCCATGTTCACCATCAATGCAAAAAAGGCAGGATATTCTAGGAAAACAAGGAGAAGTAAAAGACTGTCCAGCTTACCCCATTTCTTTCAGCCTAGCATCTAGCATCTCTCAGACCCATCCAAGTGATTTTTTTTTTTTTTTTTTTTTTGGTACTGGGGATTGAACCCAGAGGAGCTTAACCACTGAGCCACATGCCCAGCTTTTTTAATATTTTATTTAACAGGGTCTCACTGAGTTACTTAGGGCCTCACTAAGTTGTTGAGGCTGGCTTTGAACTCAAGATCCTCCTGCCTCAGCCTCCCGAACCACTGAGATTATAGGCATGCACCACTGTGCCTGGCTCCCATCCAAGTGATTTTGAAGAAAGTAACTTCCACTTATTTTCCATGATACTATCTATATAGCATGATATAAGCACAGTATTGAAGCACTCAAAAATGTTAGGATAAAAAAAACTTTGAAATTCAATTCTAGTAATATATACTGAGCATTTGTTTTGGGGCCAGACCCTATGCCAAGGGATTTAGTAATTAGACTTGAAGGGGAGTCTAGCCAGCTATCCAGCTGTCTTTTGAAGAATCACTTTCTAATCTCCAAAACAAAAAACCAAAACTCTTTTGAGGGGTTAGGGGTATAACTCAGTGGTAGAGCACTTGCCCAGTATGCACAGGTTCCTGGGTTTGAGGCCCCCACTGCACACCAAACCAAACCAAAGAAACTCTGTTGAAGCATAAAGTATATACAGAAAAGTGCAGATATTTTGACTTTATCCCACAGATCTTAAACACTTTTTTTCACCAATAGTTTTTGTACTCCAGAGAAGTACAAATATCAGTGAGCTTTCACAAAGTGACACTGCCTATGTAGCCAGCACCCAGATCAAACGAAAACAGCATTACCTGCAGCCCAGAAGACCCTTTTGTACTATCCTTGTGGCAATCTGAAGAATGCTTTGAATTTCCATTGATTTTCTTTTCAGTCTTGTATTCTCCTAATGTTTCTTGTGGGTGATGATAATGAAGTTATATAGAAAGAACAAGTTCAATGTTCTACAGCACAGCAAGGTGGCCTTCACAGCTGACAAGGCTATATTATATATTTCATAGAGAAAAAAGGAGTCCAAAGGCTGCCAACACAAATGATGTTTAAGGGTACTGATTAGCCAGGGTTGATCATTACCCATCCTATGCATGTGTTTGATGATCATAGTGTACTCCTTAAAAATACATACAATTTTAAAAAATATTCCCCATCCTAACTGATTATCTAGTAAAATGCTGGTTGCTTCTGTTTTCTTTTGTTTTTAAGGAAACTCTGGGATGAGGTTTCAAAATACAGGTAAAATAATGAACAAGTGCAAAGACTACAGTCACTATGGTTTCTCGTATTTCAGTTACTGAAAATTCAATTTTAAGTCTAATTAAAAGTTGTGACCAAAAACATTAGGAACAATTCCTCAGTTTGGCCTGTTTCTCTTTCCTGACTTGGGAATGCGGTTCTCTTTCTCTTTTTCCTCAGATGGTTTCCCTTCCATGTACCAACCAGGCCCAGTCCTGCTTGGCTTTGAAGAACAGATGAAACTGGATAAGTTCAGTCTACAAATGACTGTAGACTGTCCATTTCTTTTAGCTTTCACAGGTCTGGTGTACATTAATAAATTCTTAAAACCCAACTTCTCTTGTCCCCAGGAGAATTTTTTCCCCCCAGAACTTAAAACACACACACACACACACACACACACACACACACACACAAAAAAAAAAAAAAAAAAAAACTAGTGAATTATGTTTGTTGACTTTTCTCAGAGTCATCATGGTTGTGATTGCCAAAGACTTTTATAAAAGAAAGTTTGCCAAGATGGAATTAGCACTTTATTTGGAGAAAGAGTACAGGAAATATTTTTTATTTGGAGGTGAAATGATCACAGGATAGGTCAAGTGTATGTTACCTAATTTGGTTTCTAGACTTATGAAGAACTACCAAAAACTTCCCTTTGCCTTCAAGGACTTCTGCATCTTGTGGGTCCCTGTGTTCATCCATCACCCCTGGTCAAAAAGAAAAGCAAATCAAAGCATGGCCAGCAACTCTAAAACAAATAGCCTAGACACTTCACCAGACAAGTCCAGTCAAGTCTTGTCTTGCTTCTGTGGATTCTGATGGGGCTTTGAAAGGAGTTTGTTTCCTAGCAATGTTTGAGGAGCAACCAAAACATTTCTGATACACATATTGGCCCAAGCTCAGAGGTCATCAGTGCTTCTTTTTGTAACTGGTTTCAATGTCTCGATAACTCCATTACCAGTTTTAACTTGTTTTCAAGCCTGTGCATGTGTGCGTGCGTGTGTGTGTGTGTGTGTGTGTGTGTGTGTGTGTGTGTGACAATCCTTTCCCATTATCTCATGTATATTTACCTATTTCCTTCCTGGAAAAGATTTGACTATAATGTGCCTTCTGCTTTGGGTTCACAGAGTCTCTCGAATATGTGAATTGATGATTTTAACCAAGTTTTGGACATCTTCTATTCCAATACAGCTTCTACCCCATTTTCTCTCCTTTCTTCCCCGGAGTGCATATTTATGTTCAGCAGTTTGGTACTGTCCCACAGCTCTTAAACACTGGTGTTTTTGTTTTGCTTTTCATTTTCTTTTTCCTGGGTGATTCATGGTAGATAATTTCTATTGTTTCAAAGTTAAACTTTGCTGACCCTTTCCTTTGCTTTGCTCAGCCAGTTGCTAAGCCCATTGAATTCCGCTATATTTTTTCAGTCTAAATTGTTTTCCTTATTTGTTCAATTCTTATTGTTATACCTCTTCACCCAAATTGTTTGTGTCTTCATTCCTGTTGCCCAGCACTTGCCACTGTGTCCTTTGGCATAGTTGATTTTTTGGTCTTTAATGACACCAGTATCTCGGCTACCTCTTTATCTCTTTGTATTGCCTGTTTCTTTGATTGACCCTGAGTCCTAAGAAGTCAGTCCCAGTCCCAGTCCCAGCTCAGGCAGAGAGCAGAATGACTCGGCATCTCTACCCAAGGACTACAATAAGGAAGAAGCTTACCTTTTCCTGGAACTAAATATTTCTGCCTTAGTTTATCCTTTTCTTTTATTCAAGTGTTAGTTGCCTACTTGAAAAATTATAGATATAAGGAGCACACCTATTTCAGAGACTTCCTCTTCCACTCAGGTTGGATACCATCACACTGTCACCCTAACAATCAAAGCAGGTTGTGTTAAGCGACAAAATCAGAGTTTAAAAAAAATGTCAACAATGCTAAGGGTGCACATAAAGCCAAAAAGAATCATACGAAGTGATAAGCTCTTCAGAGTAGAAAAAGATCCATGCCCACTGTCAATCCTGGTGGAGCATCAAGAGGAGGAGGAACGTGCCACGGATGGAGCAAGAGGACCAGCCAAACTTACAACATGTTTCCTTTCTTCATTCTTATTGTTCTGAGCGATGGTCTCTTGTGACATCCTCAGTGGAAGACGGAGAAACAGGAAATTTCCAAATAGAGAAAAGGAAACAAAGATGTCTTGGCCATTAATAAATAGTGCCCAATTCTGTTGTTCTGTCACTGTTGTAAACACTGTGGTTATAGTATTAACTAGGTTCATCTTTCACGTGAACTGTAGGGCTATGATATAGTGGACATGTATTTTTATGCCTTGTGTTTATTTCTTTAGAGATTCCAACATTGTAGTGCACAAGGAATTTGTTTCTGTAGTTCTTATGTTCAGTATTCCTTTGGATTTGTTATTGCAATCTTGTGAGGTGCACAAGGGGACACTTACTGAATGACAGCAAAGGCCACCTACCTCTTTCATCATAGTGCAATTCAAAACTGAATTCAAAGTTACTCAGTATAATAAACTGGTATATTTTATGACAGTGATTTGGTTTCTGTTTTTCTTGGGGTGATCCTTGCATTGTACCAAAAGCAGGACTGAGCTAAACCTCCTTTCTCAAAGTATATTCTGTCTGAGCAGTGTTTCACCTCAAAATGTTTTGTGGCCCCATTAATTTGGGGGAACATTACAGATTCCACCTTTGCTCTTAACAGATACAATGCTGAGATTGTAATCATCTTGAGATTTCACAGTAAGTCAATTCTCTGAGCTACATAAAATTGTTTCTTAAGTTTACCTGAACACCCAACCTTTTGCCAAGGAACTTTGATTTCTTGTCAAGTAATACCTGTTAACAAAGTTCTAAGGCACTTTGGGGAATTGCTGAGGCAAATGAACCCTGTTGCTCTTTATTTTAGGGACTATGCAAAATTCATACTGGGCTGTCATTCTGTAAGCTGGAAAACACCTTTCCCACTGTGTTCTAATAAGGAACCAGGAAGCCTGTGGTGGAGGGAAGAAAGAGATTCTACCCAGAAGCCTATTTACATTATTGCTCAGGGTTTCCTGCTTCTAATAGTGTTCATGTTGTCATGCTCTTTATTGTAGGAGTTTACCGTTCTTGGCTGCCTAACTTGCCCAAGGACTGTCTCAGTTTGCCAGCCCAGGAAAATAAACTGGGTCAGCTGTCATATCCCTCAAATGAAAAAAGACAGCGAGCCACCTAGATGGCAATTGGAAGAAAAGGTCAATCAGTATATTACTTTTCTCTCCATGAGTTCCTTGGCCGCTGGGTGAGTAGTGCCTTCTCACTAGCGGTGGTAATCTCTTCTGCTAAACTTTATTTTAACCTTGCAAATAGGTTAAAGGAAGGGCACTGTTAATAATGTCTTCTCTCATATACCTCTTAGCTTATTATTTGGGCTGAATCTTGCATCCTTTTCCCTCTAACTCAAGCCCTGCACAGTCCTGCTCAGATGGTATGTTCTGCAAGAAGCTGGCTTTATTTATTGTGGGAATTTCTCCTAGAGCTCTGTCATGCTCTTGCGCAGACAGAATGCAAACATTTTTGTGATTTTTGACAGTAGCTGGGATCTGTGTGGAATAGGGGGTTTTCAAAACATTTCTCAGTCAATATGTTTACTCTACTTCGCCAGCCATGCAGTGATACGGTGCATCACCAATACTTGAAATAGACTGCTACAGGAGGTCAGAATGGAGCATAGATTTTCTAACACAGCATGTTAGATGAAATGATTTTGTGTACTTTGAAGTGGAAAATTCAATCAGAATTTTCCACACTTTTTAGTTAAAGCAACACTGTTATTTATTGATGAAAGGTGGACAGAGAAAAACAACAGAATGCAAACAGAGTGGGCAAGAAATTTAGCATATTGTTCCTGGCCATAGCAAGAAATACTTTTTTCTCTTGTACTTTAATGAAAACTACTTGAGATAAAAAGGATCTGCTTAAAATACACAGCTACAGAATGCATGGAATATATGCCAGTGTGTTTAGCATGTATATGGATCAAAATGGAATCTGACTTTTTAAGAAGTTTGTTTTTCATTAAGAGATGGACTTCATGGTTGATAAATAGCAATTGCAATTGCTTAGGTAATCCATATTGGCTTAGTTTTAAAGTAGCAGAGCTCAATTGGAAAGCACCTGAGAGTATCAGGAATATAGGAATAGAAGAGAGTCTCTAATCTTTCATTGAAGTAGGCTTAGAATATTTAAATTTATTACTCATTTTTTATCTGTCCTTTGGTGCAGTGAAGCTATATCGGCATAACTACTTATTATGTAGTTGAATAGTTTATACTTTCAAATTTGCAAAACCTTAGGGTTTCAATGTCAGATTTGTGTATGCGTATTTAAGATAGAATAATAACCTAATATTAGAGTGTTGATATGTGCAGTTACTTTTCTAGTACTTTACATGTATTATTTTGCTTAATCCTCATAACAACACCATGAGCTCTGATAATCTTCAATTTCCAGCAAGGGAAGAAAGTCACAGAGAGGGCAGGTAAGTTGCCCAAAGCCATTTGGCAAAATGAAGCTGGTACTCACAGGTGCCTAAGCCATTCTTCTGAGCCATCCTTCCTGGCCACCTCTCTGAGACTCTGCACCTCAGTGTATTCAACCTGGTGGTCCTAAGGATGGATGGGTTAGCAGCTTAATTCCATTAGCATATAGGACTTATATATTTAGATTATTTTAAAGAGATGTTTTCTCAGTAGTATATTTTATTCTAGCTACAGTTTTTATTTTCTCATTGATAAACAATTTAACTTGGTATAATTCAGTTTTGTTTTTCTTTTTTCAAAAATATTCTTATGGAACCATATAAAAGCATGACTACAAATTCATCAACTTGTCTAAATAAGGTGGCTTTAAATGATAGTTTAGGCTGTCTGAAACTTTGGATTGTTCAGAGTTCTCTTGTTCTAAAGTTGATTTCCCCTTTGTTTATACTATTTGGTCTTCTGTTTTTGTCATTCTTGTGTGTGCTTTTACTTTTATTTTATAGAAATTGAATCTATAATCAACTATTAATTTCAGATTGGCATGGTAACCCAGTGGAATTCATTGTAAAAATACATCCCTTCTGTGTAATTCAGGAAATCATGTGAGTGCAATGTGATTTTAGTTTATTTTTTATTTTTTCAATTAAGAACCCAGTTAGTATTATAGAAACCAAAGTGAAAACCACCCAAGCTCATTCCTCAACTGAAGATGGCTACATTCACATGTGATGAGGGAAGGGGCTTCCTACTTGGAAATCACTTTATATTATGGTTAATAAAAATAAGAACCCACCTCATGAAAATTTTCTTAGGTCTCAAATTTAAATGTCTACGCCAGTTGTAGTCTTTGTGATCCACAGAAATCACAAGGGATCGTTTTGACTTTGAAGGAAGGATTCTGTTTTTGCAATGAGAATAGTATTCAGTCTCTGAGAAGAAGCAATTAAAACCCCAAAGCCTTTTATTGCTTTTGATGCTGGGGAAAAAAAAAAAAAAAAAAGCAAAAACCTCCCTGCACTAAAATATTTTCTGCTAATTAACTGTCACAAATGTGATGCCATTAAGCTTAGAGTCTCTTTGGTTAACTTCAAAGTCATTAACACACAGTATGCAGTCCTCCCAAATATATTTTGGAAAAAGGAAACAAATTGACAGATCTGTAATCATTGTTTCCAAGCCTTTTGTTTTTCATAGAACCTACGCTTAATTTAATGAACATTTTGTCATCAACTAATTTAAGGAACATTTAGTCATCAATATTTAGTGCTTTTCTTTGGGTAACATGCACCAGCCCTCAGGGTTCCAGGGTTGTCATGGTATGCATTTGAATACCAATTCTGTTTCCTGGTTCCCTGCTTTTTTTTGCAAGTCCCAAACTGACTTGTCAAGTTCAGTGCTAAGGACTTTTGGAGAGTATCAGTTAGGAATGTATTTAGCTGTAATTGACAGAAAACTTAACTAACGGCAGCTTAAATGAATTGGAATTTATTTTTCTTATATAAAAATGTTTTTCTGGCAGAAGGTTGGTACACTATCACAGTGGGGTCTTCAAGGACCTAGGTGACTTTTTTCTTTGCTCTCCTTAAATGTGATGCCACTGACATTATGATTGATGTCACTTTTCCAAGACAAAAAGTGGTGGTGCTCCTGCCTCTAACTGCAACATAGAGCATGGCTTATGTGAAACCCTGTATGAGAAAATGCGTAGCACAGTGCCTAGAACTTTATAGAACAAAGTTAACTTTTATCACTGCATGGGTATCCACAGTAGTGCCAGTTTTCCTAATGGTGATGGAAAGTGTGATGTAGGAGATAAGGGGTCCAACTTTAGTCCATAGCCTTCAATCTTGAAGTCCCCAACTCCAGCATTTTTCCAGCTGATGTTACTTAAAGCAGCTTATCGGAGAAAAAGTACTTTTAAAAAAATGTCAGATGCTGTACCCGTTAACAGATAGAATCTATTACTTACTAAATGAAATATATCCTCTACAAGCCAATTGTTTATTTCATTCTGTGACTCCTTTACAATAAATTTCAACACTATTAGAGGCTTAAGTTCACATTATTGATTATTTGAATATGTGTGTCATTAATCTTCCATTGCTCTCGTCTATTTTATATGTACATTTTAAGTGTCGTCTTTTGCATTTAGATAGAGAGGAATGGCCAGAAGAAACTTGACTTGTGGATATTAGCTTCATATGGCACTTCAAGAGCTCCCTTGAGCTGATTTGCCAGTAAATTTCTACACTAAAATAGGCTTTCAGAATAGTGACCGCTAGATAAACTACGAGGTGTCCTTAGTAAATAAAAATGATTAATCTCGGCAGAGTAAATTCACTATCCTGGGTCAAATAGTCTCATCCAATTCTGTTTCCTGGTTCTATAAAAAAGCCTTTTTCTTTTTGTATTAAGCTTGTCTGTAATTTTAATGGAACTTTTGAATTATTATCTGATTTTTAAAAATTGGTTCATAAAAGGGCATTGATTTTTAAAATTAGGGCCAGTTGAAATGTTGTTGATATGCAAGCTGCTCTTCTTTAATGGAGCTTAGAAAACACAGTCAAGAACACATCTTAATCTGTGTTAAGATATATCTTTTAAGAATGATCACAACTTGTAAATGATTAACTGTGCTTTGGACAGTGATTTGGGTGTGGAAATGTAAGGGAGCCAAAGGGTAAAAATGAAACTCTCTTAAGCAGGGTTCTTTCTAATTGTTCGTTTTTATTCCCTGTCATTGATACTTCTTTCCCAGGGCATTTTCCCAGTAATGATAAGACTCTCAAATCAAATAAGGCTTCTGAACACTGAAGATGTTTGCTGCTCTTCTGTTGAAGAATCCTATAGATTTATAGTGATTCTAAAAGGTGTCTCATATCCACTATATTAACTAGCTTTTTAGAAGCTTATGAACATTGTAGCTTTTATTGATTCCAGGGAATTGGACCCAACAATAAGCAATAAAAGTCGATGGTAACTTTCTTCCCATATAGGGGTGTGCAGATCAATATTTTGAATTTACTGTAATTTGCTGGTAATGGATGGAAGAACTGAAAGAATTGCAGAGCCTTGTGGGGCACAGCTGTGCAGTGTTTGCCTTTTTATCTGAGCTCAGTATAGGTCATGGGCCTTCCCCAGTAACAAGAAACATAGTTAAGTGGCAGGGTTGATACACTAATTTATCCAGAGGCTTCTTATGTCGGTTCTAAGGAAAAAAAAAAAAAGAAAATCATAAAACTTGTTCACGATGGCCTCGCTTTTGCAGAGATTGCAAGGGACCTCTAAATTTGCATTGTCTTAAAGGCAGCTATGCTCTAACTATCTAGCTATGGTGTGTGATCATCCTACTGATTTAATAGCAGGACATTCTACCGTGTCATTCTACTGAAACCCATTTGCTTTGAGACTTCAAGTTATTTTACAGAACCCTGTCCAGGTTCCATCTTGAGATGTGGAGGAAGTGTGTGGGTCAGGCCCACATGCTCACTAGTTTTTAGCCTGTCTTTGTCAGAACTCTTTGCTTGTGTTCCAGCTGCCTCAACTAATGTGAGTAGTGCACTTAAACAGCAATAGCCAATATCCAGGGTACTGTTATGTTTCAGAACTGTGTTAAAAGCACACATGCATTGTCATTATTCTTAACACCCTTTGAGATAATTTGTCTTAACCTCATTTTGTAATTTAGGAAACTGAGTCTTAGGATAAAAAGGTTTCTCAAGGACACTTTTCCAGCATTGTCTTGGATTGGAAGATGGGCACATCTGTATGTTGATTTAAGGAAGTCTGTTAGCTTTAAGTTCAATTGTTTTACTACATGTTTCTATTTTAGTTTCTTTTTATTTTGTAAGGACTGGCTTCTCTAATATGATCAAAACTAGTTTCCTTAATTTCAAAAAAGACACAGAAACTTTCACTTGAAAGAGTTCTTTTGTTCTTTGAGAACAAAGTGACTACCCAAAATACATTACCATGGGCTGCCGGCTGTTGACCTTGAGGTGCTGACTGCATTTCACTTAGTGTATACTGAACACTCAATAAACCAGTGCTGTTGGTCACATTTGTATTAGTTATTACTCAGGAAAGCCCCTTTGTGGTGCTGTCTTGGAAGATGGTGCATGTACAAGTATGATTCCTAAACTTGATTTTTTGACATCAAGGGTATAACCTTTGGGAAGCATTAAAAGCCATAGTAATTGACTGGAAAGGAAGCTTGTTTCATGTGCTCATTTACTTGGGGATAGCTGATTATTTGGCTTGTTACGCTTTTTCTACTTGACAAAAATGTGTGTTAAAAGCAACGTATTTGCAGGACTTTGCTTCAAATAAAATCAGAGTCTATAAAAACAATTTAAGTGTGAAATTTGCTTAGAAGGAGCTGCCAAGATCTGTGTTGTATTCCTCCTTTCTGTGAGTAATTGGCAGTGTGCTACCAACTCTGCAGTTTGATAGCCTACACGCGGGGGTCCCTGGTACAAATATACCAAGTCATTACTTGGTGGTGGAAAATAATTAAAATACTCTGAATGCAGACAGATGTAGACTCAAAGACAAGCTAAGTCTTGTACCAGCTCTGTGACCTTGTGTGAGTTACTTAAGCTGTCTGTGCCTTATTCTCTCATCTGTGAAATGGGACTAATAGTGGAGATGAAACAAGATGATTTATGCCATCATGTAATGGATGTTAGACTCTGTTACTTAACGGGTGATGGCAGGTAAGCTCAGTAAGAAAAACAATTTGGATCACTTGTATAAAATTTTAAGGTATGCAGTGTTTTAAAGTTTCCCCCAATTGATGATTAACTTCATGCAGGCAAGACATGGGAAGCTGGGCTGTGCTCTTATCTTACTTTGTATCTCATGCTCCTGCCCCTCAGGGACCCTCTAGTTTAGCATAGACAGTTTTTCCATCCCCTCAACCACATTTAGATTCCCATCATTTAACCTCTGACAGACTTTCACCGCTTTTGGTATCTGAAAGTCCCTTTCCTTACCTCTGTGGCACCTGCCTTTGGCTCTTCTGTGGCGGTTCCAAACTTCCCACAAGTGCAGCATCTCTTCTCCCTCCTGTGGATCCCGTTATGCATTTCCCTCTTTAGCCTGCCTCCCCTCCTGCCTCTCCACTGCCTCTTCTTTGGCCCTGCGCCTCAGCCATGCTTCCCAGATAACTGAATAAGCCTCTTGAGTCTTGTCCTGTTCGACACCCTAATGCCAGACCAATCCTTTGCAGCATGTGGATTTGACCATCTGATTCTCCTGTTTAAATGTTTGGTGAGCTCCTGTTCCTATAGGATGAAGACACACTGTTCCCCAGACCATCCGTGATCTGACCCTGTAGCTGCCTCCATGTTCCTTTCCTGTGGGTATCTTTCTGCTATGTCCTGACGACACTGAGTTTCCCCTACCTGACTTCATCCTTTTCCTCTTCTGCACTGGTCCTTTCCTCTCCCTTTCTCAGACTGGCCAACTCCCAGACATTACCAGAGAAAGAGGAGGCACAAGTATTGTGTCATTCAGAAACTTTTGAATCCCCAGGAACAGAAAACACCAGTTAAACTGGTTTAAACAACAAAGAGACTTGATTGGCTCATGAATCCCTGAAGTTCAGATACTGCTAGGCAAGGATGATCTGTTGTTTCAAACATATCATCCAAAACCCCACTTCTCCCTGTCCTCCTTCTCTCCCACGTTATTACCTGTCCTTGAGGCTGCCGTTAGCTTCCTGGGGTTAATGCTGAGCAAACATCGTTTTGCCAAGATTAGGTTCCATGCCATCTTTGAGCCAATTATACTGACCAAGAAAATGAGCTTTGTCATTAGCTTAACTTAATCTGTGCTTAGTCTAGAGGTTGAGAACAGTGTCAGTTGCACCAGCATTTCTAATCATGAATAACAGGGAATATCTTAGAGCAAGGAACAGCCCTGACCCTCCTCAAAGACAACTGATCCCCCCCACCTTTGTATTAGTGCATACTTTGAAAAGACCTCAATTCCAGGCCTTTTCACACTGCATTTTACAGTGAGTAAAGCCCTTTATCCCCAGTGCCTAGCACCGCACCTGCCACATCGACCTTTACTAAAAGGTGTGTGATTGAATAAAGGAAACCCATTTTGCTTGCTTTAATCCCCAAATGTGCCCTTGCCTTCACCCTTGAAAGAAGACTTTTGCCTTCTGTGTTACTGAAACTACAGAATTCCAAGTGAATTGCTTCAGTTTTACTTTGCCCTTCTTTAAAAAAGGCAAAGGTACCTGTTTCTACCTCATCTTTCTTCCTCTTTAGGGGAAAAACTGTCCTCTTTTTGTTTTGTTGTTGTTGTTATTATCAGAGTCGACTCTCCCTGTTCGTGTAATTCCTTCTCTCTGTCCCTCACCTTACCACAGTGTCCCACTTGGTATGGTTTGGAGGCTGTTTGTGTGTGTTGCCCAAAGGGTTATGCTGGAAGCTTGGTCTCCATTGTGGCAATGTGGAGAGGTGGTGGAACCTTGAAGAGAAAGGACCCAGTGGGAGGTAATTAGGGGACATCACTCTCAGAAGGGATTAAGGTAGTTCTTGCAAGACTCCAGTTCCTGTGAGACTGCCCAACTTGAACCTCCAAAAGTGTGAGTTAAATAAACCTCTTTTACTTATTAGTTACTCAGCCTCAGGTCTCTGTTATAGCAATGGAAAATGAACTAACACCCCATCCTCTGGTTTTCTTAAAGTACAGCAGGTAAATCGGGAACTGGATGATGTAGGCTCCAATTTTGATTCCATCACCTCATGACTTTGTGACTCTGATGGATTGTTACTCTCCTGTGGGCTTTTCCTGGGAAGGTTGAGCATCCTATCCAGGCAGTTAGGTTATTTCCTTGTGAATCTCATTGACTCTTTTGACAATAGGTTCTTAAAAGACCAAAATAGTATATGTTGTGACTCTGAAACTTTGTCTGTGTGAAGGGCTTATGAGACCAGTGCCAAAGTCTTGAGGACAATAGCTGTTTATTTAAGTTCATGGCAGAACAAACCCACATGGAAAGAAGAATGATATTTCCGATTTTCAAGGAAATGGGTATGTAACTTTAATCAAGTGAAATTTATATAAAAGCTCAGCAGACATTTTGTGTGAACTTTTCATGGTTTATTCTGTCTAGCTTTATTAGCACAAATGAATGTATTAGAGTCCCTAAGGAAAATTGATACAAAAGATAGAATGACATAATCTTGCAAAAAGGGCGAGATCTAGGATTCTTTGCTCAACTCACATTCCACCCTGGAATTTTGCTGGCGTGTTACAGGTCGAATGGTTTGAATGTTCAAGCATTTCTATAGAGAGCTCCCTACAGATTTTCCAGCTTTACTTTACTGGAAACTCATGTGCTTTGTGGGCTGTGTACAGGATTTTTCAAGAGTTATTGAAAGCCTTCTGTGCTGATTCAGAACCACGCTTGCATATAAGATCTGCTTCATTGGTATGGACTTTTCTGTACTTTGCTTCTGCCTTCAAAAGTGATTCTCAGAAATGTTGGCCAGGAAAATATGGTCCCAGGCATTTCTTTTGGGACCTCCCCAGTGCTCGAGCCTCCACCCCCAGCTGATTTTATAGTGCTGGGAAGGGAGGGCTCTTTGCAGATGACGACAGTACTCCTCACATGCAAAGGAACTAAGAACTTCAAACTTCACTACCATAATGACAGCTAGAAAATTAATATTCTCAAAAAAAAAAAAAAAACAAAACAAAACCCAAAGGTTTATGCAAATTAATAGTCCTTAGAGAGATTTAATATTACTAACCTCTAATAAGCAACTTATGCAAACAGCTCTCTCTCTAGATCTCTAGGGGTGGTGCTCAGGCAATAACATTTTTAAAAGCTCCCTGGGTAACATTAATATGTAGACAGGTTTCAGAATCACTCCATCAGCCGAATTAGCCCATGTTCAGAACCACCGCTTAAGCTGGATGATCTCATTCCTTGTTATTTTCTGTCCCCTCTTGTCATTCACACATTCGGATTGTAGTACATAATCTTAAACCTGGTGGTAGCGCTTCTGTTTCATATTGTGTGTGTGTGTTTCCCCCAACTAGCTTTGAGAGACATTTATATTGATTTCTTTCCCTTTACGTGTCCCTAACAGTACCTGGTACACCACCTTGCATACCTCAGCTCTTTGAGCACTCCCCCTAAAATGATAGTTCGTCAGTGCAGGGTACCTGTGCTGACCCCTGGCAAGAGGTTGAAGCTGCCCGTGACAGGGGAAAGATGATAATGGGGAAGCACAGGAAGTTCAAATCTACTGGTTTGTGGACAGTGGCCGGGAAATAGTGTGTGCTGGACATTGCCATTTTGTTTATTTTCAGGGTTTTTGTGGGAGGAGGTGGGGAAGCAAGTTGCCCAACTTCCAAATCCCCTTCCCTCTTTTGGAGGGGCTCCAAGAACTTGGGTCTTGTTCATCTTGATCCTGCTTCCTATTGTGCTAGGAGGAGAGCCAGGGTTCTGTTCTTGTGTCCCCTTGGCAACTGGGGCAGGGGCTATACTCACAGGGTCCTGCAAGGAGCCACAGGTAATGATGTGGGGACAGTCAGAGTGCTTCCTGGAGGGGATGCTCCCCTGGAGTGTGCCCCTGCAGAGGTGTCCTAACTGGGCGGTTTTCTGGCTAGTCATCTTCAACTCTGGGTTTAATTCCCTGGTTCTTGACCAGTTTCTGACAGTCTGCCATCATGCCGCCTTTGAGAGTGTTGACATCTGTCCCCATGACAGATTTTATGCTCCTCAGCCTCTTTCAGTTCCCTTGTTTCGAAGGACTCCAGCTGTGGCTAGTGCAGTGCACCCTTTGGCCATATGGAGCACATCCTACCACTGCTCCAGGGGTGTGATGCGGTGGCCCGTGGGCGTGGCCAGCTCTTCTTTTTCTATCTCTTCTCTCCTTCTCATTGCTTTCCATGCCATCTTAGATGATGATGACTCCAAAATCTCTCTCCAGCCCTGACCTCTTTCCTCCACCCAGTTTTGTGGGTCCAGTTGCCTGTTTGGAAGTTTCTACTTCACATTCTTGTATAGACAGATTTCTTGAAGGTCACATGTCCAAATGATATTTTCTTCCCTGAGATTCCATTTACTTAGGCCACAATTTTTTGACTCTCCACCATGCTTTTTTCTTCTATGCTCCATATCCATTTTTTTTTTTTTTCTAAGTTCTATGAAAGCATATCTCAAATCTGGCTGCTTCTCAACATCTTCACTGCTGGTCCGAGCCACCATCTTGTCTCACCTCAACTACTTCTCTACCCTCCTAAAAATTGCTATTAAATATTACCTTAAAATAGGCTTAGCGTATTTAGATATTTATCTCTTCTATTTTCCACAAGTTCTAACCTTTTTTTCTCCCTCTCTTTTCCTCCTCCTCCTCTTTTTTTTTTTTTTCTCTCATTTTCAATATACTTTTTAAAAAGTTTTGAAGCTAGACACAGTGGCACAAGCCTGTAACCCCAGTGAATTGGGAGGCTGAGGTAGGAGAATTGCAAGTTCAAGGCCAGCCTCAGCAACTCAGCAAGGCTCTAAACAACTTAGCGAGATCCCGTCTCAAAAAAAGAGAAAGAAAAATATAGGAGTAATTTTAGGTTCAGAGAAAAACCGCAGGATAGTTCAGAGAATTCCTAAACTCCCTTCCTCTAGCTTCCCTTAATTTAACATGTTACATAACCTTACATTTGTCAAAACTAACATGTCAAAACATGACTAACAATTCACTGTAGACTTTTCTTACCAGGTTTCCCTTCAGTGTTCTTTTTCTGATCCAGAATCCAATCCAAGATCCTACATTGCAGTCACTTATCATATCTCCTTAGGTCTGTGGCTGTTTTCTCATTTTTGCTTTGTTTTTCATAGCCATGACAGTTTTAGGGGTACTGGTTGGATATTCTGTAGATACCCCTCCATTGGGGTTTACCTGATGCTTTTTCTTGGTTAGAATGGAGTTACCAGGTTTTAGGGAGAATAGTGCAGAATGAAGTGTCTTTTCATCATATATCAGGGGATACCTGGTGTTAGCTTGACTTACCTGTGGTGATGCTAATGTAATTGCCTGGTCCAGGTATTGTCTGCAGCATCTCTGTGGTGATGTTGCTATTGTTCACTTCCCATACTCCGTTCTATGGAGGTAAGTCACCAAGTTCCTGTTCAGTCCCAAAGGAAAGAAAATTAAGCTCCATCATTTGAAGGGGGGACTTACCTACCTATACTATTTGAACTCCTGTAAATCTGTATCTTTTAAAGTATACTTTTACTAATGCCTTAAAAAAATAGTTCAATTCTTTAAACACCTGTGGCATTTATGTATAAAATAGTATTCATATTGCTTTATTTGTGTGTGTATAGCTATTAAATATTTTTTAAATATCCACTGTGAAAAATGACTTGGAAATATAAAACTTTATAGTTTTCTCTACCGTCTTCATGACTGAAACAAACTATTTCTCAGGAATGGCTGAGGAAGGAAGCAGAATCATTTGGTCCCTCTTGTCATCTTGGACCCTCTGTGAATTCTCTTCCTGGATTTCAGGAAACCTTTGGTACACTCAGTCATTTTGTTTTGTTTTTTGAGATGGGATCTCACTTGTTGCCCATAAGGCCTTGAACTCCTGGGGTCAAGCAATCCTTCTGCCTCATCTCCCATGTGCTAGGTCACAGGTATATGCCTACATGCCCATTCATCCTCAGTCAAGGAAAATTCTAGAAAACCCCAGAATTCTCAGACAACATTAATTTTACTTCACCTTTATTTTCAATGTAAATATTTTTAACACTTTTAGAAAGAAGGCGAAGGATATATTATTCAGTGAATAATAATTAACAGTAACTCTAAAAAGTATTAAAAGTCATTGAGTAAATGATATCAGTGAAATTAAAAAATTTTAACCTTAAATGTTAAGAGTGTATTTACTCTAGTGATACCTAATAATTAGCACATTATTTTGTTGAGATGGATTCTTCTTGCCACCCTTTTCCCCCACTTTTTTTCCTACCTTCAATTCTTGCCTAACGCTAAATTTCAAACACATGTTCCACATATGCCAAATGCAAGCTTCAGTTTATGACTCAGACCGATATCACATGTCTTATCTAATTATCCAAGTATGTGTTAGTGACCTTATCCTGACATTAAGAAAATAAAATGAGGACACATACACAGAGTACCGCAGGGGCTTTGGCGGTAAAATGCCTTGGTGCTGTTCATTTATGTCTGACCAGTGCAGATTTATCAGCGTGTGGTCTCCATACATTAGGGCAGTCGCTGCTCCCTGCTCAGTCTGCGATTGCTTAGCCCCCCTGGTATTTGCAGACTTTCGCAGCTACTGTTCACAAGGTCTTGGCCACGGCACATTCATTTCTCTCACTTTATTACCATCACATCTGATTCCAATTTGCTACCAAATTGAGTTTCCAGTCCTGAGCCTGACATTCAAGCAGTCAGGTGGATTAGCTCCTTCAGCTTGGTTAGCGTGGTGGCTTCAGGTCAGTTGACAGTGGCCTATTAAATGTCCTCTGCTCCTCATCTTGGAATCTCGGCTGCCGTCCCGGGGAGCAGCAAGGCTGGGTTACCCACTGTAACCTTTCTCCTTGTTTAGAACTCATAATTCTAGACCTACTGGAAAGACTTCTGATTTAAAACAGAGTTGGTTTTTATCCCTTATCTTGCTGTTTCAGCAGCTTTTTCTCAGAGCGAAGCAGCCAGTTTATGGTCGGGTCATTTGAGGGGATTTGATTGAGTGAACTACTTGAGTCATTCATTTGGCCCTGTCTTAGATCTTCCCAGTGATCTATTTGCATAGATAGTTGAAATCACATCTGATTTATTACTTTTTTGTTATTAATGATAGCACCTCTGATATCTTCTGTGCTGCTGTCAGATCATCTTATTGGACAGAGCAGTATTACCCTTTCAGACTCTAGGCCTTTTGCTATGTAATGGTTCTCAATTTCTTTTTAAAAGAAATAATATGGTGAAGAATTCCTTCTGGGGAGTTCTCTTTTTTCAACCTGCATACAAAACTAATTTCTAGTGGTAGGCATAACCCAAGATACACATATAGAAAATTACTCACTGGTTTTCTGTTTGCATTTCAGCTCCCAAAAAAAACCGTCCAGGTTAGAAACTTTCCTCTTGTCATCGGGGCCTTGAGTAAATGAAGGTATATTTAGGTTTCAGAATCGGAGAGCCAGGGTCAGCAAATACTATAATTTCTTGTGACTAATCAAGGATCCAAGAAAAAAGCAAAACCAAACAAGAAGAGCAAAAACTAAAGCATTCACCCTTAACCCTTATAAAGAAATCCTCAGCTATTAGGGGAAAGAAGGCTCTTCTTTGCTAAAATTATTAATTCTTTCTGCTACTAAACAGTGATGTGATTATCATAACTCTGCTTGGAAAAACATTTGCTGATAAGTAGGGAGGGCATCCTCTGTTTAAATCCCACATCACAGAGCTTTTGTTGCTTCTGATCAGATACTCTAAAGGCCATTCTCTGCAAGATGAGCTGGAGTAAATTTCACTTTTTAGAAATGATACCAAGGCTACTGTCTGCAGCAAACATTTAGCATCCAGTAAGATAGAAGCCAGGAAAGGAGAGTTTGAAGTTAAGGGGAAACACCTTTCAAACAATAATGCTCAGCCCTGGAAGGCAAAAAATAAGCTTATGGGAAAGAATAACCCAAATGAATCAAACCTTTGGGATTTATAGGATACTTCATTTCAGGTTCAAGTAGCTGGATGACTCATTGCTTCCTATTCTTTAATTAGGGTCACCACGTCAGGGTTGGAGTATTTCTGAATTCCTGTTTATTTCTTTCTTTGGTGAACTTGTTTGCTAAGTTGGTTGGTTGACTGGGTGGATTTTTGTTGTTTGTTTTCTTTTCCACAGCTTCTCTACCGATTAGGTAGATAATAATCTTAATTTGAGATAAGTGTAAGAGCCTCTTTTTCAAAGTAGGAAACCCTTTGGTAATTGTTGTGGCCATTTGGTTACAGTTTAGAGGTTCATTAACCTACTTTTAAATATCTTAAGCAATAAATTACATTTGTTGTGAGGAATAATACCAGAAGGAATCCCATGTCACCATCTTTTATTTTAAATAATGAAGTATGATATTTGGTATGCATCATGTTTTGCATGAATTTGTTTCTTTTGAGGGCAAGGTAGTCTGATTTAATTGCCCTTTTCATTTCACCTTTCATTTAATTGTAACCCTGTAAAATTTCTCCTACTACTTATATCTATTTCCTGTTTGATAAGTCCTTTGGTTCTTCAGATTTTCCTTATGCTCAATTACAGGACTGTGCAACTCAACTTAGTATTTTACTGTAGTTGCTCTGGGAGGATTGATGGTTTTTGTCCTCCAGAACTCAGTTAAGCTGTGTTTATACCTTAAACACAGTGTGCAAAGAGAACAGTGTAAGAAGGACTCCAGTATGCAATTATGGCATCAAAATCTTTTCAGTATACAGAACGCCAAATCAAGTATAATGAAGGATGATACATTTTATGTTTGTCTGGTTAACATCCCAGTAGTCTAAGGTTAATATAACATCTCCTATATGTGTTTTTCTTTTCTTTTGCAGAAGGAGCTGAGTCTCCCCCGAAGAGGAAGTCTGTAAGTAGTAGTATTATGTTTCCTTGTTTTCTTTCTGCGTAATTTGTGTTGTGGTGTTCTCTGACTTGTTACACTTCAGTGGCGATTGGAAGATTAATGATAATCAACTGAATTAAGAAAACAAAAACGTGTAATTCATTTATAGAAAGTCAAATAGTAATGATTTCACTATAATTTCCAGGGCTGCTTCTCCTGACATTATAACTAAAATATACATTTATTCTTGGGAGGATCTTATTTTTCAAAAAAAAAAAATTCCAAGAAATTTAGTCTTTTAAGCTATAGAGAGTATAAATTGATCTGAATCAGGAATTAGTGCTCATCTGTGTGTTCTGGAAATCTGTGATTATTTCTTATACTGTTGATTTTATGCAGTCAGTTGTGTACTTTGCATGTGAGTTGATAAAGACATTGAGTCAGCTGAACTTTACTCTTAGATCTAGATCTTAGTGAACTGATTCATGTAGTGCTCCTGTATCAAAACATCAGATTTATGAACCTTGACTTTGTTTCTTTATAGTGTCTCCATCTTTCATTTTTAAAGGCAAATAATATATTTGCATAAATCATAGCTTTTTCATTAGCAATTTGTAGGATGAAATTAATTGCCTTTAATATTCTACTGTGTTCACGGTAGATTTGTTATTAACTAGTACTTAAG
Organism: Sciurus carolinensis; assembly: GCF_902686445.1. Taxonomy (NCBI): domain Eukaryota; kingdom Metazoa; phylum Chordata; class Mammalia; order Rodentia; family Sciuridae; genus Sciurus; species Sciurus carolinensis. Next base: position 55,047,531 of record NC_062218.1, read on the forward strand.
AACTGATCTAACTATTTAGATTTGCTGTCTGATTTACATAGAAGAAGTTAGTGGAAGGGCAACTTTTTAAAATATACATTCATTCTTGGGAGCATCTTATTTTTTAAAAAAAAGTAGTATAAATCTTTAAGATAAAATTTCACAAATCTCTCTGTGGAGGATTAGAAAAATATGTAGTGACTGTTGAAAGATAAGATTCATCCTATTGGCTACATTCTGGAAATTTTTAGCCTTTGTATTTTGGAACCAAAACTCTTGAGCTGTGAATATATTATTATCATTTTGCTTCTTGTTTGTTTTTTTTTTTTTTCCAAGTTCAAACTGCCAGGTGGACTATTCCAGATGATTATTCTTGGAAAATGTGCTTAGACAAATTGTCATTAGCTCCCAGCTTCCACTTCTCTGTGCTAGAGGTTAATGGCCAAATAGCTTACATTAGGAAATGCCCTTAGAATTAAACACTCTTTTATATCATTATTAAGACTGTTTCTTCAACTTGCAAGAGTCAAAATTTTGATGTTTCCCATCATAATGAGAAATCAGAAATAAGAAAAATAGAATAAAACTACATAAACTATCTTTATTGGAAAAAATATTAATTTGTTTATTTATACTTTTATTTGGGGCTTAAACACCCTAGATATTTCATCTATGCTGTATTTGAAAACTTTAGTACTTTAGAAAAATTTTGCTAGCCTTTATACTAGATTGCACTTGGCTCTATTAATAACTTTCTAGTAATTATTAGAAAGATCATACTAATTAGCAAATTAAATTCCTTATATTTGTTTAAGAGCCATTTCTTCTTTTGCAGTTGATTAAGTCTTAATTCTATTAATGTTAACTGCTAACCATGAGTTGATCTGAAAATTTACAAAAAGAAGATATTTAAATTTATCTACTTGAGAATGGAATCTTTAATGAAAAAAAGGATAATGAATTGTTTGTTTAAAGCCCATGCTTTAAATACATAGTTAGGGAAAGAATTGTGTGCCATATAAAATCCCTTCCCTAGTAAATACCAGTTGATTGTTCAGAGGACAGAATAAAAGCACAGTGCATATGTCAAACTACAGCTACCTTTTCCAGGGAATTTTGTAAAAATATTTCCAAGTGAAGGAACACCAAAATAAACATGCGGTCTTGTATTTTCCATTAAATACAAATACTCCCCCCCAAATTAATGATGCCTGATACAGCTTTCTTTTCTGTAGCCCAATGCCACTCGATGTTTTCAGTGAACACCACAGTGTCAGGAATCATTCTCTTCATGTAAGGTTCTTTTAGGACTTTGAAAAAAGAAAATAGCTCTTAAAATAAATGCAAGAGTGGTTTTAATACAAATCTAATGAAGAAGGGCACAGGCGTATCTTTATTAGGTGTCTGTATTAGCCAACATCATGGTACCTGGTTATTAGACCCTTTAACACTTTCTCAGCTTATTTACTGCCCAGATGCCTCCTGTACCAATAATTTCAAAATCTTTCTATACCTCCTCCCAGAAGGACTGGGGTTTTGAGTCTGCTGTTCTGTTGAGTCGTGTTTAACAGTGAGCAACTGCATAGAACAGCGTTGCGCTCATTGTTTGTAGTAACACGGTGATATGATTGAAATTGTCAGAGGGCGCATACCTTCAGAGAGGCTGTGCTTTTGGAAGGAGACACCTTGTTTTGGTGTATCTGCTTCCAATTTGTTTGTCTTGAAGCATGATATTTTTAAATAACATTTTCATCTTTCCAAAACTTATAAGATCTGTTAGATTTGTTGAAAATATTTGAGTTTTGTTTAGAATAAGCTTAAAGATCATTTTTATGTCCACAATTATATATAAACATATACTTAAAACTTTCACAAATAGAAGAACACAGAAAATATGCTTTTTATTATTACTTAAAAGTATGAAAAAGCAACTTATAATCTGTCTAGAAAAGTGTAATTCAGATCCCCCCTAATTTTCAATTTATAGTCATTTTGAAAGAAATAACTTGAAAGCTCATCTTGTTTCACAAACATGTGAAAAGTTTCCAAAGGCAGTTATTGCAACCTTCTTTTTTTAATAGTGCAAAAAGTAATAAAAAATAAAATTCAAGGGAACTGCTTTCAGGCCTGGTATAACAAGTGACTTTCCAGCCCTTTCTCTCTCTTTGGGCCCCAGACCTTAACTCTGTCCCAGCTGCCCTAAGTTTTTTGCTTTAATTCTTCCATTCAAAGAATTTCCCTTCACCAAGTCTTTTGATCCCATATTCTTCCAGCATTTTCCCTCTCATTCCTCTTAGAACTAAAGTTATCTCATTCTTTGCTTGCTCTCCTCTCAACAACCTGTCAAATCATGATAGAGTTATTTGAAGGAGTACTAAACTGCAGGTAAAAGGACTGGAGGATCTGTATCAACAGGTATAATTATAAAAAACCCAATGAAAATTTCATAGGTAAGATAGCATTAACATTATAAAATTTAAAAATATGCAGAAGAATATCTTGTACTGTTTTTAAGTGCCTTGATAGTAAAAGTATAAAAACATGCATGGAAAGCAGGTTTATGATAAAGGTTATTTACTAGTGCAGGAAATGACTGAAATGGGAGTTGACTGGCCTTACAGGGAGTTTCATATATCGTTAATGTGGCTATGTGCACCTATGTGTTTATCTTTTACCCTCTTTGTTTTGGTATTGAAATATTTTAGTTAAACTACTCAATGATTTGACAAAGTAGAATTCAAGCTGTTTTAGCCAAGTATTTTCACAGATTTTAAAAATGATTTGAAGAAAAATCATATAAAATCTGCTTTGAATAAAAAAATATACCAAACGTGTGTTTTGTTTCCTGAGGATTTTTTGTTTGTTTTTGTCTCTTGATGAACATCAGCCCCAATGGCAATTTTATAATGATTGAAAGATCTTCTGTGGCAGGCACCGATTGGTTAATGACAAATTTCACAGAAAAAACATTATGAGGATAAATTTTGGTACTCTTGAAATGCCTTATTATAATACTAACTGCAGGTAGTGGGGGGCAAAGAGACAATTGCAGATGTAATCATATATTGTAACAGTTAGGTTCAGAACTAGATTCAGTGCTCTGGATTTTTAGCCTGATGCTGACTTGTCCTTTTGTATTCATTCAGCGAGGTACCAAGTATGGTAACTTACCCTGTGTGGCTGTTTGTGTAAAGGGACACAAGACTGTCTCCCCCACCAGACAGGGAGCCTGGAGCAGAGAAGGTACCCGGTTGCTTCTGATTAGCCTGCCCCAAGCCTGCTCTGTGAAGAGAAGCCGTGATCCCGTGGCTGGTTGGCAGATGCCAGGACCTTCATGGTTTATATTCAATGTGGGACACAGAGACTCCCTTGACATTATTTTGATTTTGTCAATAATTTATCTGAACAGTGTCTATTTCTAAAAGTGCATTAGTATCATGGTCTTTTATTGAGGTTTCACCCATATTTAAGAACTAAAGTCCTGAAATGACATTTCTAAGTGGAAAACTCTCTGGGAGGAGTTTGCTTTTAGGCAGAAGGAAAAAAAAAATAGTGGAAAAATGAAAAAGCCAAGATGTGAGCTAATGGATGGCAAGGAACAAAACCAAGGTGTCCCTGGCAGCTGCTGCTTATTTTTAAAGGACTCCTTTGTCTTCTGTTAATTGCCCAAATAAACAGCTCTCCGGGACAGAGGCTGCTGCTTCTTTTTCAATTCCCTAGAGTCTCTTGGTAGCTTTTATACCCCAGAGAGAGGAGCAGGAAATTGGTTATGCTAGCTCTCTCCTTTCCTCCCATCCTGCTTTTTAATGGTCTTACAGATTTCTCCACACAGAGAAGAAGGAAATTGTATTATCTATTCTTAGCAATAGATTCTCCCTGTACTTAAAATGGTCTTTCTTCTACCTTGTTTAATTATGAGCCTTAGTGCATTGTTTCATGTATCTCTGTAGGCCTGTGATCTCTAAAAGTATCTGCAATTATCAGTTTCTTTTAGTGGAATCAATGATTGATACTTAGGTGACTTCTTGGCCTTATGTTCTTTGGTCATATATGCTTTAAAGATTTTTAATGGGTATCCAGCAGCAGGAACCCAACGCAGAAGCAACTCATCATGTGCACAGCAGTCCTGGAAAAATATGTCTCTGCATGCTGAGGAATTGCTGGGAGTATTAAAATTACCGGAAGCAAGATGAATCTTGGCTCATCTTAATGTCTTGATCTAGCAACAATGCCAGCATCTTATAACAGAATTCCTTTCAATAGTGTTAATGTTTCTTTTCTATTCACCCTTTTCTTTCATTATTTGGAAAGTGACTGGAGTCCAGTAGGGTTGGCTGGGAGTAAGCATGGTAGATGTCCATACCGTCTGTCATATGCTAGGCACGCTTGGAAGCCCACCTCACTTTCATAAAGGGGATGTCCCTCTTAATCACACCTACTGCAGTGTCAGACATCCCAGTGCCAGAAATTCATTTGCTTGGATCTTGAAGATGTTTTCTTTGGTACCTTACTGAAACAGACATACCTTGGGGGATAGCAGAAGTTAGTCAATTAATGGGGTGCTTCTGGTGTACAGACCAGAAGCAAGGCTACCAGAGAGTAGAGGAGGTGTTGAGAACCATTTGGCTACATGAATTATACACTTATTTGACTCATTTCTAATTTGGCCTTTCTTAGGTGGGTGCAAGAGTGTTCAGGGATGGGTAGAAAGATGAGAGTGATGAGCAAAGGGAGACAGTATTGTCAAAGAATGGTTTAGGACCTTGGAGGCAGAGGAACCTGATGGTCCCTGGGAATTTCTGGGTGGAACTGAGCCTGCTGGAACTCTGAGATAGAATTTGTCATATGATAGATATACTGAATTGCTTGCTTTGAATTAGAAAGTTTCTAAGGTTGAATTCCTTATTTTGAGACAAGATAGGAAGTGACCTTATATGTAATTGAAGAAACCTGAGTTAATGTCATTGGTGTACATAGTTCTATGCAATTTTTTTTTTTTTAAAGAGTTAAATTCAGGCCCGGTGTATTCAGAGCACAATGCCTTGACTGGCTGTTTAGAAAAGTGGTTGGAGTAAATGAGGTTATTTTCAGAATGCAGGGAGAGGGAATCACCTTGGTTTTACAACTGATTTGAAATAGATTTATGAGATTTTCAGCAAGGTGAACGCAACATTTCCTGAAAAAGAGGGAAAGAGTTTAATTCAAGCAAAATAAAGGACACATAAACCATATTTGGATAACTTTTAAAATAAATTTATTTTCTGCTTAGCATTTTCTACCTTCCCACCCCCACAAATATTGAAACAGGAATTCAAAATATGTATTGTCAAAGACACATGGAAATCCAGTGTCATTTTGAATGTTAGAAACCCAAAAACAAAACGAAGAAAAAATTGAGTGTTGCATCTGAATTAGCATTTAAAGTGGCATGTTTATATAAAAAGAGAGCAGTGTAATATATCCTGAGAGTAAAGAGAGGATTTCAGACTGGGAAGAATGTCAATTGCGTTATATATTCATGGAGTAGCCAGTTTGGTATTTGGCATGTATTTGCATCGTTTCTTATCACACATGCACTTATCTTCTGTGAAATAGGGAGGGAGATTTGGGAGATGGAAACAATGTAGGATTGTTATTTTTACCTTTGAAAAGAAGAAGAAGAACTTATGTTTGCTCTACTGGAAAGGGTTAGGTTACCCTAGGGGAGGTTTAGATTTTTCAAAATATGTGTGCATTTTCAGACCCACTCAAGAATGTAGATCTGAATCGTGTGTACGTGTGTGTATGCACATGTGTAAGAGGGGGCGTGGTATGGAGGCTTGTGTACTTTGAACTGATTCTCAAGATAAATCTAAAATGACACTTCCAGTTGAAAACTATTGTTCTTAGGTGAACTTCAGGGGGCTCCGGGGTAGGTTTGGGGGGTCCCCAAAAACTTGAAGGGAAATTACCCCTTTCATATGCTCTAGTATAACTTTTTAGCAAGTCTGAATTCAGCAGGATTTGGGGGAAGGTTTTACAGTGAGAAATCCTCTCTAGTAAGACCTGTAAAGAGCGGCCCACTGGGACAGGGGAATATGGGTGCTTTTTCACTACAAGCTACCTTTTCCAGGCTGTGAATCTATAGAGAATCCCTGGGTAGCCATTCAGAGTATGGACCCAGGAGCACACTGCCCAGTTTTAAATCCTGTCTCTGCCACTTAATGAAGTTTGTGACTTCAAAATTTACTTAACCTTCATGTGTCCTGGTTTCCTCATCTGTAAAATGAACATACCATTATATTCAGGAATTGTTTAGAGGATCAATTAATATTTGTTATAACAGTGCCTGCCGTGTAGTAAGCACTGTTTTTTTTTTTTTTTTTTTTTTTTTTTTTTTTTTTTTTTTTAATAAATAAAAGCTATGAGGAATTATGCCCTGTCCCTTCTCCCTACAAATCCTGTCTTACTGAGTTAGGCACAAGATCACATTATAGACTGGGCAGTTTCCTTAGTGCCAGATCTTTTGATTATCATTTTCTGAGGGTCTGTTTTCTTTCCAAGGAGAGGTGTTAAAGGTGTTAAACTTTCACTCTATCCTGTGATGGTCAACCATGATGTAGAGTTTTCTACATGTGCAGCAGAGACAGACCCACACATATTATGGCACTGTATCATCAGGATGTGGGGGGAATGAAATCCCTGTGCTCAGTGGCCCTTCTTATAGAATAATCTATGGCTTCTCAGCATAGTGTACAGGTCACTTCTTGAAACTCTGTTTTGGGGCAGAATGTGTTGTGAAGAACGATGTGGGACATTATAGTTCTCCATATGGAATATTTCAATCATAGGATTTCAGAGCTAGGAGAAATCTGATTTAAAATAGCTATATTCAATAAGTGAGGAACTGAGAGCTTAGGATTTGGGACCCACTTTGGCTCAGATAGACTGATTTTCAACCATGATGAGAATTTAGGGTTCCTAACTACCAGGGACTGGAACAATGTTTCTTCTTCAGATCAATATGCTGGAGTCAACATGCTGGGAAGTAAAGGGGTGTATACATTGAGTTCCAGGAAGACATGAATTTTAGCATTGACATCCACAGTATGGGCTAAATAGAGGATAAACTTCACAGAGCATGTTTGACTTGACTTGTCACGGTTTTTTACTTAACACTTAGGAATACCTTGAGTCACCCACCCACCACTGCCAGGAGCAAAGCGTACCTCAGAATTAGGAAGACTAGTGACGGCTACTCTAAGAGGGGTGCAGCAGGCCCAGCTGCAGCAACTGGCAACCCCAAAATATATCCATCATCCAGTTAGACACGTGAGCAGCAGCTGAGCTCTGTATTGTGCTCTCTTTACCCACATTGCTTGGTAGTAAGTTGGGTCCTCCACGGCCCTGATAGGAGAGTCGAGAATTCCCTTGTGTTCCTCTCAGTCTCTGGATTTCTCTGCTACGGTTCCTGGATCTTTAATACCCTTCTCTTTTACTCTTGGTGGTGGCAGACCTAAGCAACTACAGAAGAAAATAATGTGTTTTAAGGTTACTTCCCCCCCCCCCTTTTTTTTTTGCTTTACTGCAGTGGAAACCTTACCTTTTGAGGTTTTGATGGGTCATTTCTTTCATCCGAAAACATCTACATTGTCTTTTTTAAAAATTATTTGTTCTAATTTGTTGTACATGACAGTAGAATGCATTTATACATTTTGATACATTGTGCATACATTGTCTTTTAACATGTTGTTCTGTAAAGTCTTCTCTTTGGGGATGAGGTCCAGGACTTTCCTGTGCTTACACGTTGGAACATGAGACTTGCCTGTGGAACATGCCAGTAACTCCATAGTCCTTCCCTTTTGGGTGGACATCTGGGTTCTGCTTCACTTCACACATCATCCAGATAACCTTTGGCTCTTACCCCTAGGAGATTCTATGCAGATAGTTCTGTCAACACAATTGCCTGAAAGGAAAATATTTTTACCAACTGTGGTCTATAAATTTGATTTACATGTGGACATAAATGGGTGGCATGAATTTGACCTAGAAGGATATATTTTAATGACTTTTTTAGAATGAAAGTTCTAAAAAGTTTATACATGTATGGTACGAAAGGAAAGATTTTAAATGCTTGTATTGTAGAAATATGAAAGAATCTTTCAAGAAGTGTTTGGATATTTTAGGGATACTTCCATGAAAATGTCCTTACTTTATTAGAAACCTTTAGTTTAGCATAACCTCTACATTCTTTATTATGAAGGAAGAAAATGATGTCTAACTTTCTGTGTGTCATAGATGTACATGGGATTAACCTGTTGGTGACATTAACTCTGAATGCCTTATTGTTCCTAAACCTGGGTGTTCTATGTAGTCTGTCATTGTTATGGCAGTGGCGGTACATGCTTCTACTTAGAAAGGTCAGCTTAGAAGCAGAGGTTATCTTTTTGATGTATTTTTTAAGAGACTGAAGAGGCCATTTGCTTTGGGCTTGGCACCATGTGACTTCCACGTGTACCTGCTTTGAGGAAAGTGATAATATTTTTGTGAGGGGAATGGAGGCCTTCCTTCTAGGCTAAGCAGCAGGGTTATGGGAAGGAGAGTTTTGTGTCTTTTCTCTGCTCCCCAGGGCCTTTCTACCAATGAGTAAACACTAGTATTTGTTTTGCATGGGGCATATGAGTGAGTTCTCCAGGGGTTTTGTAATTCAGGATATAAAACATAGTGTTTCTTATCTTAACAAATCAAGAATCAATTATCTACAAGAATAAGTAGAAATTTTTTGTTTTATGTCTAGGGTAAATTAGTTTAAATATTAAAAATAGTCCTTGTGGATTAAAGAAGCACCTGGAAGCAATGAGGTATGTTTTAAAAATGAACTTGACATTACATATTGAAATGAAATTAATAGATCAGTACACAGGTTTCATGTCTTAGGGGAACAATGGTGGCTTTTTTAGGTGTGCTTCCAAGGTATTAATTTGTATGTAAATGCAGTTGGTTCTGATAGGGAAAATATTGTTGCCAAACATATGGATTTTAAAAAAAGTTTATTATGATTATCTTTTAAATTCAGGCCACTTAGCTCTATTCTTCTTTTCTATTTACTTTTTTTCCTTAAAGAGGTTGCATAAAATCTTTAAGACCATGGTAGAGATGGTGATGGCTGTCTTTTCAGGTGTTTGAAAGGAGAATTAAAGCAAAGATAGTTCAATGGGGTGCTTCATTAAGGCTCCATCTAGTCTTTTCCACTCCAGCACACACCATATCTGCTATTTAACATCACCTAAGTTGTATTCTGTTAACATACCAAGAACTGTGAGATCTGTTTCTTTTAACCCATAGCAGAATTTAACACAATAAAACAACCCCGCAACCCCCATACACTGCTTTCTCTCGTGGAATTCCATGTAGCATGAACCAATTCAGCTGTCCCAGGAGCCCTATCACCTTCTCTGCTCTACCAGTTAACATTGCAGTTTTTTCCCTTTTAAAGCCAGCTTTATTGAGGTGTAATTGGCACACAATAAACTATGCATAATTTAAAGCGCATAATTTGATACGTTCTGACACATATACACCTGTAAAACCACTACCACCGGTAAGATAATATGTATTTAAAGTACATATAGTTTATATTTACATTTATTATTTATATTTCTGCATTATTGTATAAATAATATACAGATAGTGTGTGTATGTATGTATGTATATGTATCTCCTATAAATTTCCCTCTACCCTGTGCCCCAACCAGGCAACCACCAATGCTTGGCACCCCTAAAGGTTATTTTGTATTTATTAAAATTTAAGTTATTAGAACAGTACTGTACATACACCCTCCTCTATTTTTATTTGTTTTTTGATCTGACTCCTTTCAATCAGCATCTGGCTCTTTTTATACTTCCTGGATTATTGTGGCTTAATGTAAGTCTTGAAATTAATTCTTGTGGCATGTGTTAATAATAATTCATTACTTTTTATTGCTAAGAGCAAGCCTACTGAATGATTATGCCACAGTTTGTCTATCTGTTCACTTGCTGATGGACATTTGGGTTCCTTATCCTTTTGGTCTTTATAAAGAAATCTGCTACAGGTTGAACATCTCTAATCTAAAAATTTGAAATCCAGATTGCTCTAAAATCTGAAACACTTAAAAGTGCAAGCATTTTGGATAAGAGATGCCCAGGCCATGGACATAATCTGTAAAGGAAAAGAGTTTTTAATTTTGCTCTAATTTATGGACTTGTTCTTTAAATGCTTCCTTCGGTGTTGATCTGTCATCTTTGCATAATCCAAGGGTACAAAGGCTTTCTCTGGTGCTTTCTTTCAGAAGTTTTAGAGTTTGCATTTAGACTCATGACTAATTTTGAGTTGATTTTTGTATGTGGAGTGAAATATGGATCAAAATTGATGTTTTTTACATGTAAGTATCTAATTGCCCAAGAACTATTTGTCAAACAGTCTATCCTTTGCCCCCTGAAATACCATATATCTTTGTCAAAGCTCAGTGTTCCCGTGTGTGTCTACCCACAGGCTTTCTATTCCACCTCTTTCATTAATCTGTTTGTCCTTATACCATTTCCACGCTGCCTGGATTATTGTGGCTTGATCGAAGTCTCGATAAGAGTAGTGACGATCCTCTAACTTTATGCTTTTCTCCATTGTTTTGGCTATTGTAGATTCTTTTACTTTAGAATCAGTTTTGTCAGCTAGTGTAAAAAAACTGAGTGGATTTTGCATGAGTATGTGTGTATGTATGTGTGTGTGTGTGTGTGTGTGTGTGTGTAATTATATTGAATTACAGATCAATTTGAGGAACTATGAAGAGTTGATGAGTAATTACGATGAAACTGTAGCCTAGAAGTGGATTGGAGAGAATAGCATGTCAGTGGCTGCAGTGTGGAGAGATGGGCACAGGACTGCCTTTGTGGGGTACTTATGGTGGAAATGAGTGACCCGTGCTGGGAAGACCAATATGAAAATGGAATGACCAGAAAGGAGTTCATACCCTGTTATAAAACCCTCTCAGAAAAGCTGAAAGGAATGGTTGGGTCTGTGTTTCTGGAAGCCGCTCAGGGACTTATTTCAAGTTGAAGTCTAAGGGAACTAGCCACATTTCTTCTGGGAAGAACTGTGGTGGAGAGCCCAGGCTCAGCAAGGAGCCACAGTGGAGGAGGAAGAGTGTGACCAGGTAATGCTGAGGGGCTGGGGAGAGGGCCACAGCCTGAGAAGGTTGTGGTGCTGGGCACAGAGAGGGTGGCATTGTGCTCTAAGGACTGAGTAATAAAAAGCAATGCAGTCCTGTCGTACACTTGACCTGACTCTTGATCTAGAGCAGTGGGTCTCAACTCGGGGTGATATTGCCCCCAAAGATGACATTTGACAATGTCTGAAGACATTTTATTTGTTGCAGTTATTGGGGGCGTGTTAGGGTTTCTCATTTATTCGGGAGATGCCAGAGGTACTGCTAAACACCCTACAGCATACAGGAAACCTCTACCTCCAGCCCAACAAGGAATTACCTGCCCTAAATGTCAGTAGTGCCTGGTCCAGAGAGGGAAGAGCAGAAACAAAGGTGGAATGAGAGTGAGTGCTCACCGGCATTTGAGATTTCACAGGTGTGCTGAGTCCAAGAGAAAAAAAAGTGTTCTCTTGTGTAGTGATGGCTGGAAAGTTAACCTGGATCGCCAGGAATTGCTGTGAGACTCTCCTTTGGCGATGTTTTCAGAAGGTACCTAAAAATGCTATCAGATAAAACTAGAATTCTTTTAACCAAAGAATACCTTGGACCACAAATAAATGGAGGGAATTTGGAACATTAGAGTTAGTTCACTTGAAGAAGAAAATGAATGGTCATGGCAGTGACCTTGGGTTTATCAAGTAGTCTGCTTTTGATTACCAGTGATAGAAAACCTAACCCAAAGTTACTGGGAAAAAAAAAAAAAGAAAGAAATTTACCAGCCCTTATGACTTTTTACCCCAGGCTTCCTGTGGGGATTGATCCAAAGGGCCAGGGCTGTCATGGAGGGCCCTAGCTCTCCTTTCTCCCTCTGCAGGCTTCCTTCCATCTTGTTCATCGATGTCTGTCAGCAGTTCCCAGGGTTACTCTTTTTCTTGTTCACTCTCCCTGGGAGAGAAGTTTTCTCCTTCCACTCTTAACGTTTTCTCTTTGGACCATTTTGCAATCTGTGTTCAACCATGAGAATGGCAGTGTTTATGACATCTCTCTCATGAGTTTAGGCCTTTGCTGTCCAGTGCAGTAGCCACTAGCCACATGTGACTGTTGAACTCTTACACTATGTCTAGTCTAAATTGAGATGGGAAAATTAAATGTGAAATATCTCATTAATAATTCTTATATTATTGAATATTTAAATAATAATATGGGATATATTGGGTTAGATAAAAATATAAAAATTACATCCATTCATTTCTTTTAAAAGTTTTTCAGTGTGACTACCAGAAAATTTAAGACCATGTAAGTGACTTGGAATTATTTTTCCTGTGGAGAGCAGTAAGTTTAAACCAATTAGGAATCCCTGGAAATGGAGTGTATTCAACCCTACCTGAACATGTGGCTGATACCCATGGTGGGGAGAGAGAGAAAACAGACACTGGGCAAGTCACCATAAATGACCACAGCCTCTGTCGTGAGACTGGCTTTACAAAGAAGGAAGATCTGTTCATTTGATACTGTTTTACTAAAGATGGAGATACTACTACTCTATTACCACTGATCCAAGCTAATCATTTTTTTTTCTTCAATGTAGTTTGGAAAATTGTTTAATTAATCATTATGCCTATAGTAACTAGTGAAACAGCACAAAGTTACACAGAGCAGAAGTACAGATCCCCATCCCTTCCAACCCGTGTGTCCATTCATAACCTTTAGGCGGCCGTCGTTCTGCTGGTCTGTGTCCTTCCATTCCCTGCTCTGTGCCCAGGCAAGTGTGTTCACATACACTGACTTGTTGCAGTCATGGCTGCTGCCTGTCCTAATACAGATGTGAAGCACTCCCTCTTCAATTTGCTTTTCTGACTTCATCAATATTCCAAGTCCATAGAGAGATTTATCCTATTTATTTTCATGATTATATAATGTTCTACAGGGTAGATGTACTACATTTCATGTCACCATTTCTTAATTAATGGGCATTCATATTGTTTTCAATACCCCCTTTCCACCCCACTTCCCACCCCACAACAAACAATGCTGCAGTAAACATCTTTGTACCTATATCCTTACGTACTGGTCCTTTTTTTTCCTATAGGATAGATTCCCAGAAGTGGAATTGCTTGGTCAAACGGTATGTGTATTTTTAATTTTAATAGATATCGCTACCTTGCTTTACCCAAAGGAATAGCAAATCACCTTCACACCTAAGATTGCCCATTTCCTACATTCTCACCAGCGCTGGATGTCACTGCCTTTTTAATTCTTGTCAATCTTATTATCTCTCATGATTATTTTAATTGCCATCTCCTTTACTATCACTGATGTGGAATGTATTTTCAATGACCATTGTCTATGAATTTTTCTGTTTTTCATTTCATGTTCATTTTCAAAGCCCATTTTTCCATTTTCAATTTCCAGGAACTCTTATATTTTAGAAATATTAATCCTTTGTTGTATGTGTGCAAATATATCTTTGTGGTTTTTATTTCAGGTTTATAGTCTTTAAATGAAACCTGTTAATTATTGTTTACTCAAGCACCTCCATCTTTTCCTGTATTGCTTTTGATTTTTCTGTCACACTCAGGGTGGTAGTGGTACCATCTACCTCAAGGCCAGATAAACAGTCTCTTAATTTTTTTCCCAAATTTTTAAAGAACATTCAGTTTTACTGCAGTTTTAAGTTTCATACATGATATGAGGTAGGATTCTCTTTTTCTTTTTCTCTCCTAGATGAATAACCAGTTACTTAAGTCCCAGTTGTTACAAGATCCTTTATTTTTCCTGGGATTGAAATGATACCCTGGTCTCATGTAAAGATGCCACATGTTTTTGGATCTATTTCTGGACTGTCTATTCTCATCCCTATCTGTCTATTTCTGTTCCTACACCATTCTGTTTTGAATGCGGTGGCTTTCTAGTGACTTGTCATGTCTGGTAAGTTCTCATTCACTACCCTTCTTTTCATACTTTACATGACTGTTTTAACTGTTTATTTTTTCCTTTCCATATTCTAGTTAAATTCAAAAATTTAAAATTGCAGGTATTTTATCTTAAATGGTTTTAACATGAAAGGTCATACAACACTACACAGTGAAAAGAACCAGAAATTAATATTTTTCAGTTTGGAACCTCTTTACTTGATGTTAGTAATTGAAAACAATATTTATTGATAAACTAAGGATTATTTCTTCTGTCAATTTTATTTCTTCAAATGTGATCTTACTTCATCTCTGTGATAATTGTACAATTACTCCAAGGTACAGAAGTGGGATTATAGGCATGTTGTTTTAATCTATCTAAGAACTGAATCATTACATTAAAGCTTAAGTGGTTAAAGTTTTCAATGACTATAACTTTATAAATAATTTGTATTTCTTTTTGTTTGCCAATTTTTGAGATATCTAGACTGGTTGGAGGCTGTATAAATATATTGTGAACTAAGAACTGTCTTTTATGACTTGATTGTTTTTAAGCTTAGTATTGAATTGCCACACTTGAAATTTTAGAGAAAATTGTTGAAAGTTATAATGTATTTACAATTCTTAACTTTTAATTGATATTAATATTATGTTAATTTACTTGCATTCATTGATGTATTTAATTGCTTTTTTGAATCTTTGGTACAATATTAAGGTAATAAATACCTTTGTGTTTTCTTAAGGTATTTGAAATATCGGAGCTAGACACTAAAAGTACTTGTGATTAAAAATAATGTTAATATTAGCTTATAGATGAATACATATACAAGCAAAAGTGAAATCTATACCTTTTCTTTCCTTCCTCTTCCTTCTCCGCTTCCCTCCTCCTCCCTCCCTCCCTCCCTCCTTCCTTTCTTTCTTTCCTTTCTTCCTTCCTTACTTCCTTATTCCTCCCTCCCTTCCTCCCTCCTTGACTTACTTACTTACTCATTTCCTTTCCTTCCTTCCTTCCTTCCTTCCTTCCTTCCTTCCTTCCTTCTTTCCTTTCTTCCTGCCTTCCTGCCTTCCTGCCTTCCTATCAAATCCAGGGATTTGCTCATGCTAGCCAAAGTGTTCTACCACTGAGATATAACCCCAACCCAAAGTCTGTATTTTGCTTAAGAAAAAAGAGGGATATCCCCATGTAGATCCTATGTTTACTTGATTCATTAGAAAAACTCTCTAGTTTTTGTGTCACCAAAAATGAAAGGGTGAAAAAATTAATGTCTTATGATTATTATTAAATGACATATATGGATAAAATACAATTATGTCTTAGAAATTGAGATTCCTACAATTTTAATGGTAGAATAATTCAAATAAAGAAACTGGTATGGAATTTTTTTGCATATATATGATTATTTAACATCACAATTTAGAAAAGTGAGGGAAATTGAATTACTAACAGTTTAAGACTGAAAAAGGACAATAAAATTAGAGTTATGTCAAAACCTCTGTTGAACTTAGGATCTGTATCAAATCAAAACCAAGTATAGTTTTCTGCTTTGCTCTAAAGGTGGTGATGGATAGTTATTCCCTAACTCCCATCTCATATTTATGTGGAACTATCCAGAAGGCACTTCATGGATCCCAATTTTAGTCTCTAAGATTACTCCCCGTTAAAAGGCATCAGGACTTTTTTTTTTTTTATCATAACTGGATGCTGTTATTTTTGTTGTTTTCTGATCTGTATTTTGCTAAAGATCAAGGTTTCTTTAAGCAATGTGTGGAGTTCGGGCTATAAAGGACAGATTAACCAAATTGAAGGAATCTCTACTGGGCATTGGTGAAAACATAAGCAGCAAAGAGGAAATGGTAATTATAACCACAAAAACCAAGAGTCCATCATGAAATATGCAAAGATGACAAACAATACAAACTGTGCTAAATAAAAGGCTTCTTGTGTTCCCACATTAGTTGTATTTTCATCAACTCAAAATGTGTTTCCTGCACCTAAGCTGTAATCATCATCAAAATTGACAGTTGATAAACCTAAATATAAAAAGATATAATTACAGCATATCTCAAATATGATTACGTGTATATATCTGTGTAAATTCTACATTGTTAATCTTAAAAGTGTCCTAGAATGTAGGTAGACTTACCAGATATTGAGTACCATAGTTAAAAAAAAAAAATACATAGTGTCATAAGAGAAAAAGTAACCAGTTTTTTTTTGTTTGTTTTTTGTTTTTTTACTATTACCATTAAATGTTTAACTCTCGAATTTGTTCCAGGGCTGTCCCACTCCTTCACACCCTGAAAGATAGAATTTTTTAAAAATTACGATGGAGGATCTCTGTTTTTGTGAAACAAACAACACTCTTGAGAGGGGTTGGAGTGACTGTAGGAGTCCACATTCAGTATTGTGGCTGTGGAGTTTATTTTTACTGAAGCCAGTATGTGTTGATCCAGACAAGATGTCCAAAAAGTCACTGAAGAATAGAGGACACAAAGTGATACATTGGGAAGCTATAAGCACTAGAATAATAAAATAATACTCACAGGATTTAAGGAATGGAGGATAAAAAATGCAAAAAAGTGTGTGTATATATGTGTGTGTATATACCTATATATATTTTTTTCAAAAGAAAAAACTAAGGTTGTGTTAGAGACCGAGTCCAACATAAAGATACTAAACAAGTATGGGTGCTGCTGTCTTGACCAGAAAATATTTGGATGTACCTCCAGAAACCTCTCAGGTCTTGTGTTCAAAATGTGACTCTTTAAGGCCAGGGATATCCTTCCTAGAGCTTAAGAGATGAGGTTAAATGGAGCCTGCCTTAGTTCATGGGCACTTTTAATTTAGATCAAACTGAAATAAAACCACCTTATGTGACATTGTACTTTTAAAAGATGGTAAATCTTACAACTAAAAATTAAAACTGAATCAAGATAAATATTTTGGATGCATCAATTATCAATTAAAGACTTGTAAAGGTTGCCTACAGGTGTTCAAAGTAAAACATAACATCACTTAACATGGTTCTAATCAAATGCTATTCTCTTATTCTTGTTAAAGTGTTACCCTTATCAAATAGTGTCTTCATGTGTTTGGTACTATCTTAAATCATCTCAAACGAAAAGTTACCAGTCTCTCATCTTTATTTTGCTTACTCTACTACTAGAATATGTTAAACCTTCTATACTCAGGAGGGAGCAAAATATTGATGCTGCAGATCCATTGCCAGCATTGACTTCCATATTGCTTAAATTTTAAACAGCTCTGTCAGGGCCAACGTGTAGTATCCCCAGGGAAGATGTAGTTCTTTTGGTGTGAGGATCCACCCTGTTGCCTGATTTACTGCAGAAATTGTAAATCAGCCATAATTGTGACCTGAGCGCTTGTCTTTCCTGCTGGCAGGTCTTCTTGCCATTAAGAACTGAGTTGAGACTGCTCCATTTATTCGGATGAAGCCTGTGGGTCAGTAGTCAGTGACCCTTATTCTCTGTGCCTTAAAGAGAAATTGCTGCCTTTATCTTTTGGGAAACCGATTGTGAGCTGGTGATACGTACCCCCAGCTGCATTGAACTTTCAGGTTAAGTCATGTCAAAGGACTACCTTTTAAAATGGCACATTAAATTTGATCCCTTGCTATTAATCCCTATAATATTTTTATACATCTGAATTTTTAAATGTCAGTCTCCTCTGTTTTCTGATACCATTTCTGCTAGCATTCAAATTCTAATGAATGAAAGAGCTACTTGCAAAAAAAAAAAAAAAAAAAAACCCTCATCAGTCTGTCTCTTAGTATTGCATTTGTTAAAGGCCATCATACTATCTCTTAGAAAGGAATAGGACTATTGAAATATATGAATAGAAAACTTCAAAAGTGAATCTGTCAAAGTGATAGAAAGCAAAGATATTTTAAATATAATTGCAGTTGTATTCAGGAGTGAGAAAAAAAAATGTCAAAGCGTTTCTACTTAATGCCATTCCTGAGGTGTGGAAAACGTTGTGAGAATGAGTAGGATATTCACAGGAAGGAGGGCACCTCAGCATTCTCCAATTTAGGGCTGCACATGTCCCCCAACCTCCAATTTATCTGACCAGGTCTCCACCATATCTGTTAAGGCCCCTTCATTTTCATCTGCTCAGGCTTCCAGCTGTGGAGCATAAGATCACATTTGTAGGGACACTGGGACTGAACAAATATTTTCTTTTACATGGTGCTCTCAGAAGAATCCTTTTATCTCCTAGATGGCCAGGCTCCTTGGAGGCCTGAACAATGAAGACTCTCTGGGAGCTTAACACACTTTGAAGTGGATTGCTCCTCATTGTAGGGCCACAATAAAATGTGGGGTTTTCATAGTCTTTGCATTGATGTCTGCAGAGCCAGATGGCTTTGTAAAATGAGCCCAAAAGCAGTGTAACTGATTAAAAGAAATGCCAGGTAGTTGAAGGCTTCCACACCCAATTTGAGTCTAGCAGAAAGAATTGTTCTCTTGGGGTACTTTGATATTAGGAAATCTCATTCTCGCATCTTCAGAGGGTGGCTAAAGACAATAGAGACAGGTGTTGGCACCAACAACCTAACAAAATGAAGGTTGAAACAGTATCTTGAGCAAGCCATTCCAATGTGACAAACACTTTGAAAGGAAATGAAACTGGCCAGAGAGGGAAGTGCTTTAAGTAAGGGTGGTGGGTACTTTTTGAGGTTGTGGCTCATATCAAGTTTTCTTTTCTTTCTTGTTTTTTTATTGTGGTCCTAGAAACTCCAAAGATTCCACTGTCTCATGCCTTAGAGTGACAGCAGCTCACCGCTCTCTGTACAGTGTAAATGGTTCTATTGAGTCAATGCCAGAGCCCTGGCTTTTTTGTTACTGCTGTAGAAATCATCCTGCCTGTGTGTATAACCCTGCACGTTGACCTTAACCTAAGAACACAGTCATATTTTTCAAGTTGTTTAGTGGAGGGCTGATGAAACTTGGCCTTGTAGGTACAGGAATTCATAGATGTGACAAATTGTTCTCTGCTCTCATAACCTAGCATCAGAAATGGATTTTGCAGCCAAAGGAAGAAAAGGCTCATCTTAAGAAGAACTTGAAAAACCATCATGAAAGAATTTGCTGGCCCTGTGTTTAGTTTTTCCCCCCTTCATCAGGAAACCCTTTAATACTGAAATGAACAGCATGTGATAAAACCCAACCACAGGGTTGTTGCCTTTTCTCCATTACCATCTCTCCCCCTGCCTCGTCAGATGTGCTGCTGATGGGCTGGCAGAGCAGAGAGGCCCGGGGACCTGGCACCTGGCAGTTTCCACTGAAATAGCTAATTTCAAGAAGAGTTTGTACATTTTGACCTCTCTGAACTTCTGTGGATCTTGGAAAGAGGGAAGTAATTCAAACCTGAAAGCATTTCTAAGAATTGTGTTGGAGAATAAATTGATACATGTATCCCTATTACTTTGGTCTATCTTTTAAGTAGTAATGTAGAATACTTGATAGTGGTCTTTGATATTGGGCTAATTGGTCTTTGTAGAAAATAGTAATTTGAATAATATTTCTATCAATCATGTAGGTGATCATTGTAGAGAAACTAGGAAACACAGGAAAAAATGCATTCAGAATTAACCTGGTAGAATCAAACAGACAATATTACCTCATGTACATGTATGACTGCATGATTAGTGTGATCCTGCAACTTGTATATTGCAATGACAGAAAAATGATTATAATCTATTTATGTATGATCTATCAAAATGTATAAATGCATTCTACTGTCATGTACAACTAATTAGAACAAATAAAATTAAAAACTTAAGAAAAATTATCATAGATCTTATCACTTGGGAAAAAGACAGTTTTAAAAGCAGGAAATTTAGCTTTTATTACTACCGTCTTTTGATGCATTAAATAATTTTTCCTTTACACACTTCCACCGTCAGATTCTCAGCATTCAAGAAGTGGGGAGGTATTTTATTTTACTATGACAATCCTAAGATCATAAGGCATTAATCATTTCTTCTGATTATTTCCATTGTAGAAAAGTAGAGTAATGTATAGTATTGTTTTTACTCATCATCTAACCATGTAGAGACAGTCCCACAAACACTTTATTGTATTGTTTTCATCTAAATCCTTGTTATTTGATGATGATTGATTCTTGGTGTGCATTTTTTTCCAGCCGGAAGTGCTTTCTGGAACTGATCTGTTATACCTGAGTTGAGCACCTTGCTTGCCCACGAATGTGCTTGTCCTCAATAGAAACAGGAGAGGAAAGTGCTGGACTGTTTCTTGTGGTTGTGAATAGTCACTGAAAGCCCTGAGGTGCTTCCTTACTTTCAGTAATTCATTTTATGAAATTCTAAGTGGGAATATTTTTTCCTTTGGCTGTTAGTAGTATTTGTTTATAGGTTCAGGAAAGCTTTTACAAATCACTCTGAAAAGCACATTTTAATAGGTTCCAGAAGTCAGCAGAGATGCTACATTCATCCAGAGCATAGAACAGATTTTCTTTTGTTTTGCCGTAACAATTGGGGCCTTGTGAGATTTCCCCAGAAAACCAGCGCTGCAGCCATTCTTGCCAAGTTGCGACTTGTTGGTCATGGAGGGTTTCCGAGAGTTCCTCAGATATAACTTTGTACAGACTGTCCTGCTGGCGTGGAGGCTCCCTTAGGGCAAGAGGCTTTGCTATATCCTCTGTGCCTGGAACCATGCCTGTCATGTAACTGGTGGACCACAAATGCTTGTGGAACATTGTGTGATTTGAAAGAATACATTTCCTTTACCACTTGGAATTGGACCCAGGGGTACTTTACCACTGATCTACACCCCCACCCCTTCATTTTATTTTTTTTATTTTGAGACAAGTTCTCACTAAGTTGCTGAGGGTCTCACTAAATTGCCGAGGTTGATCCTGAACTTGGCCATCCTCCTACCTCACCCTCCCAGGTCACTGGGATTATAGACATGAACCACCATACAATCTTATTTTTTGTACTCAAGTCTTTTATGAGAACAGATAAGAATGATAGATGGAATTCTAATGTATCCATTTGATATTTTGGGTTAAGGAAAATTTTTGAAAGCCTAGGCAATGTAGGCTTCCATTCACTTTTATGAATTGAGGAATACCAGAACTCCATACCTATTCTACGTGTATTTCCCATTCAGCTTGCTTGAAGTCCCTGTATCACAGCTTTGCTGGGTGTTGGTGGGGATAACACAAGTGAAAAATAGATATTAATTGATAAGAATAAAATTAAGGTTTTTCGGTTACTCTTTTGGCTCTAATGTTTTGTTAGATGAAAAGGAGAGTTTAAAAAAAGTAACTGAACTATGGCTAAGAAGCACTATCATTGGAGGTACAATGTCTTTTTGGTAAAAGTATAAAAATATGCTTGAAAATAATGAAAACCAAATTCACATTAATGTTAACCTCTAGGGGAAAAGAGAGAAACTGAGATTGGGTAGGGGTGCCAGGGCCATGTTGCTATTTGATTTGTTAAGTTGGGTAGTTGTACAGATAGATGTTCATTACTTTAATCCTTTTCCAGGTTCTTTTAGTAAGAAAACAATATAAGATAGAGAGGGGATATGCATGCAATTGAGATTTTTCCACTCCATTGTTCTCATTAAAAGATTTTGCTTTTCCAGTTTTATCAACCTCTATCAGACAGATCCTATTGACTAGGTGGGTAGGAAAAAGAATGAAACGATAGAGAGGTGTTATGGAATTAGAATTACATTCAGGAGATATTGATGTGCAGAGTGCACTTAGATACTAGAACTGAATCAGCAGCAGTGAGCAGTTATACCTCCTGATGCGTATTCACTTAACTCTTCTTTGACTCAGTTTCCATTTCTCCATAAGCCATTGAGAGCTGCATGTCTGTGTGGTTGCATCTCATGCAGAGACTTTGAAACAAGGGTAGGCAATTTAGTATTAATTGATATCTCATGATCTTGGTCCTGGTAGTACAGGATCCTTATAGGGGTGGAAACAAATGGTTGCCTCTAACTGTCGACCTGACCATCAGCAAATATTCCTGGAGCTGCCCTCGGAAGCTGTGTGACTGGAGTCACAAGTTTGTAAGTGATGGTGACTGAAAATCATGATACTTGAGAAGTAGCTGGAGGCAAAGACAGAGACAGCAGAGAGACACACACAAAGATGTGGATTCTTGAGAGGAAGGAAGTAATGTGCTAGATGGACCAGAAAGGAAATGGGAATGCTCTACCCACCCTTTGTATTAATTTTCCAGAATTGCTGTAACAAAATACTAGAACCTGGGTGACTTAAACACCAGAAATGTATTGTCTTATATTCTGAAGTGTAGAAGCCTGAGATATTGATGGTAACAGGATAGGTTTCTTCTGAGGACCATGAGGAAAGATCTGTTCTATACCTTTCTTGCTATTGGTGGATATGAAGCTCATTCCAAAGAATTTAGTAAGAACAGGAGAGGACACTCCACAGAACACAACTTGGTGTTTTGCTGGCAATATTTGGCCTTCCTTGGCTTAAAGAAAAGTTGCCTCTCTCTGTCTTCATCTTTGCATGGCATTTCTTCTTTATGGACATCTGTCTCTGTGTGCAATTTCCCCTTATGAGAATGTGGTCATATTAAATTAGGGCTCACTGTAGTGACTCCATCTTAACTCCATCTTCTAAATAAGGTCA
Organism: Sciurus carolinensis; assembly: GCF_902686445.1. Taxonomy (NCBI): domain Eukaryota; kingdom Metazoa; phylum Chordata; class Mammalia; order Rodentia; family Sciuridae; genus Sciurus; species Sciurus carolinensis. The sequence goes on from NC_062218.1 coordinate 55,070,249, forward strand.
CATTCAAATTTCCTGGGAGGTAGAACTTCTTCTTTTGGGAGACATAATTCAACCTACCCTCCATTCACATGCTGAAGTCTGCAGGGCACATCCAGTGACTACTAGGTGTGTTACCCAGGTCGAGCTTGTTGTGATCCATGGCATGTTTCTTACTATACTTGGTTACCAAATTCTTTGGAATGGACTCCATAGCTCTACTGATAGTGAAGGAAAGAACTGTGGAAGAATATGGGGATAAACCAAGTTATTTGTCGGGGAGAGAACCATTGAAAGTGCATTTGCCAGTCTACCAAGCAAGGAAAAATTATGAGCCACTCCTTGCTACTATTTATTTTTCCTTTTCTCCAGGATCTTCTCTACACCTCATTAAAGCGAAGACTAATCTATTGAAATCCAATCAATTCTACTTTAGATGATGGCAAATGAATATTATTTCTACTACATTACCTGTGCAATAGGCCTGTGTGGGTAAACCTAGAAAGCTCCCCACTATTTATAACGTTTCTCTGACAATGTGATCCGGCATCTGAACCTTCTAGCTGCACCTACAGAGCAAAGCATTATATGTTGCTGAGATGAACTGGGGAGATGGAGTTGGTCAGAACTAGAGGTCCTCACCACTTGTCTTCTCCTCCCACAGTGGGTGCTTTGGGAGCCCTGTGTGCTTTGACCAAGTGTGCTCATCTCTGTTGGAAGGCTGTTACCCCACATGCCAGTGGACTCTCCCTGGTGACTGATCAAGGCTGGGCACTGAGGTTCCTCAGGGATCCCCCTGAGGTGGAGGAGATTGCTCATACCCAAACTAAATCATCTGAGGAATTGGTAGAGGCATCCAGCTGCATATCTAGTATTCATGCCCCACTTCTGTCTTAATTATCAAATTCTTGATTCTTGAAAAGTGATAATATACTTAACTGAAATACCATACCTACCAGGATCCCTCCGTTACAGCTGGTATGATTATGGTACTACATTCTGACTGGTGAGAGGTAAGAACTTGTTATACAGGAAAAGCCAGCTGGTGGAGATCATTTTTCTCCTACTTCCTCCTTCCCTTTAGGAATACACTTGTGTTGGATAGGGTCCCAACAGCCATATTGGCCTATGAACAGGTAGACTGGACCTACCAAAGAACGTGGAACTAAAAGGTAGAAGTCTCATGATTTGGTAGTCACCCAAGCAGCCCTGGACTTGTTGCTTCTGAGTCTCTTTTACATACGAAAACATTTAGCTATTTTGTTTGAGTTACTTATTTGGGTTAACAATTATATGCAACTACACCTAATCCAAAGAGAAACCTTCTCCAATCACTGTACTGCACAGGATACAGTGTATGGAAGAGGAGAGGCCAATCCAGGAGAAGGAAGAAAAGAGTATTTCTTTCTAAGACAAAAAAGAACTGGTCTGCCGTGCCCTGTGGCATCTTTCCCTTAAGGCATCTTGTGTATGAACTGTAAGAGAAGACTGAAACTATGTCCTCTTAAGCTGCTCCTTTATTCACCACGCCTCTGCTTCCCAATACCATACTGAATGTTGGTGAGGACCATTTTCTGCCAGATAACACTTGCAGCAACAGCAGAATCTTGGTGGTAAAATTGTTTTGAGCACCTCATAGCTTTTTACCATTGTTTAAGAAGATGGGTAAAAAAATAAAAGGAACTTCTAGTATCAGTTAAGAAGTGTAAATCTGATAAACTTAATGCAACTAACATCAGAGGGCAACTTTTTGTCCTTCCCTAAAGGATTAATCTTCAGCTTCAGACATTCATTGCATTTAGGCCAGTGGTGTATATATATGAGTGCGAATGGAAAAAACAAAGTGTGTGGACAAATCAGAAGTTTGTTAATGTGCAGTGATATGAGGAATAATCAGGAAGTTTGTTTTTTTTTTAATCTCAAGGAACAAAAACTTCTGTGATAATACATATTTTTCTCTTTGATGTGTTTTCAAGACTGAAGTAATGGAGAACTGCCTTTATACAACTCTATCTCCCATTTTTGCAACGGAATGATTCTCTGATGTAGTGTGGTATGTGGGAGAAAGCTGGGTGGGCCAGGCTGCTGTAGGAGGTTCAGTAGTGAACCTGTGGTTAAGGTAAAGCAAAGAGGCAAAAATTCTGTGGCAGAACTGAGGTCACATACTTGTTCCTGTGGAGGGGACCCACTCCACACAGCTGTGTAGGGTAAATAAAGGTTCCCCTAAATATTCCTCATCCATCTTGAATTATTCATGCTCCTCTGCATCTTTGGATTCACAACTAGCTCCTAGAGATGAACATTTTCATGGAGGACAGGATTTAGGTGAACTGAGCTTCTTAGAACTTATCAGTAACTAGGCAAAATCAGTTTCATGTGTCAGAGTCACAATCAAGTGAGACTCTTAAAAAATTATCTATTGCTTAGAGAATTGATACAGCACTTAATATTGTCATACTTAATGTGTATGAAATGTCATTTTCTTCAGAGTGTGTTGTCCTTGTTTATGCAATTTTATTTTTTTATTGCAATATATGCAATTTCAAATATTTACAGGGGCTTTTCAAGGTTTATTCTAACCTCAGTTCCTATTATTCTACTCTTATTCCCAAATTATTAATTACACCAATTGCAGGTTCACCTTTCTTGAAGCTTATCAGGACCCTAATTCTTTGTGGTGGGAAAGGAATTTCTGTCTGGTTTTATATGTCTTCTTTCATTCCTGATAGTTATTATAATTGTCACTTGTCAGTAAAAACCAGATTGGGTTTGACATTGCATTGCATCTATTAATTTCTAGTCATTATTCTGCAATAATCTAGAAAGTCTGAAGATTATTTGGATTATGTTATTTATCCATGCTATGCTTGGCTTCCATAGCCCAAAATATTCAGACTATATGAAAGACATTGTTGCCACCAGAAAGGCTTGCAATATGTGAAAGAAACTGTAAAAAGGGACAAGGGTACTCAAGTACAGCACTGTAATAGTTTTCCACTGATATTACAACCAGAATGGAAACATTGACACCTGATCCTGTCGGATGGTGTAGCTGAAGTTTTAAAAGAACATGCAAGGAACCCATGTTGTCTTCAGGGAATTTTGGAAATGTTTTATAATGAGGTTAGTGTCCAGTACTATTTTTCAGGGGTGTGAGGAGGACTGTTAGAAAGGGATCTTCAAACAGTAGCCTGGTTGGTAAGAACTAAAACAAGGATGTCTTCAATTAACTGTCCCTTTTCCGTTGCTACCCATGAAATCTGTACCAACAAGGGCTTTTCATAGATAAGTATGTTTGTCAAACTGCAGGTTGAATTGCTTGAGAGGTTTCTGGAGATGAGCAGGTAAGAAGGCTCCATCAGGAAAAGCTCTGTCACGCTGTTATCAGCTCGTATAATGTAGACATTTTCTTTTTTCTATTGTTTTTTCCTCCCTCCCTCCTTCATCCCTCCCACCCCCCGTCTCTTTCTTTCATACCAGGGATTGAACCCAGTGGCACTTAACCACTGAGTCATACAGAGCCCTTTTTATATTTTATTTTGAGACAGGGCATCACCAAATTCCTGAGGCTGGCTTTGAACTTGGATCCTCCTGCCTCAGCCTCTCCAGCCACTGGGATTACAGGCATGTACCAGCACTCCTGGATAATGTTGGTATTTTCATGGGGAAATTTTAGCCCTGGAGAGAGGGGTTTGACCCTTGTGTGAATGTCTTGTTTTATTATCCAGTTTTCTTACCCAAATGGTAATTCAAACAAGATAACTTTTCATAGAAGACTTTCATTTTATTATTTTATTTTAGCTGGACAGTGATTTCAGAGGTGGAGGTGACTTGAGAACTTGCTCTCACCCCACATATTGTGCATTTCAGAGAATAATACAGTTTGTTTTCTCATGAAAATAAAAAGGAAAATAGTGGGGAAAAAGGAAAAAGAAATAAACTTGTGTTGCACTTCAAATTAAATTCCCTGCCTGTCCCTTTCTAGTTTGAGACCACAAATGAAGAATCTTGATCTAAAAGCCACAGTGTAAAATGAATGGTGATGAAGGTTTTCTCCATCTTTGGTTGGTAATTAGCAATGTGTGGGTCATGGGTTGGTGATTAGTTCTGTTCCTCAGAGCATGTCTGCAATCTTTGATATCTACTTAAGCTATGTAAATAAATTGCACAGTTTTTATTATGATTTTTCTATTAATATTTGATAGAGTGAAATTTGATATTTTCCTCTATGACAAACCATGAAATTTAGCAATTAAATCCTTTCATTTATTCAGAGTCTGTACTCGGTTTATATAAATCTCAACAAAACATTGTGTTGAGGTTTTCAAAATATTATTTAGTTTTTTTTTTTTGTCAGCCAGTAAACATACCTCATCATAATTATTTCTAATCTCCTGATATTTATATTGTTTAATTCTCATCTAGACAAGAACCATATTTTCAAATCAAAGGCACTAAACACTGGGGATGTTTTGACCCTGTCAAATGTAATGATTTTTTTTAAAGTATTTTGTTTTTCACATATTATTACATTTAATCATGTACAGATTCTGTCCATAATTCTTTAATTGGAGTAAACTAGGTACTTATATTTCTCATATCTACTCTGCCTATTTTGTACTAGTATGCCTTTTTATATGGAAACATTTCTGATAAATAAAAATATTAAGTGTCTATGAAATATTTATGTAATTTGACTCCTTGGAAGTGAGAACATAAGATTAGGAAATATATATACATTTATTTATCTTTCCTCAGCCAAACCTATTAGTAGTTGTTCGTTTTCTTTTACCAAACCAATAAGTTGTTTTTTATTTCTTGGACCCAATTTTTTCCCTTGGTTTCATGTCATCATCTCATTTCAATTTATTAATGAAATAAAATAATTCACCATTTACAAACTGTTTTAGTCAGCTTTTTCACCACTGTGATCAAAAGACCTGATAAGAACAATTTTAGACATGAAAAAGTTTATTTGGTGCTCACAGTTTCAGAGGGCCCAGGCTGTTGACTGCTGAATCCATTGCCCAAGGTGAGGGAAAACATCATTGTGGAAAAATGTGGAAGAGGAAAACTGCTCAGGACATGGCAAACAAGGAAGCAAAGAGAGAGTTCTCATTGCCAGGGATAAAATATAAATCCCAGCGGCATGCCCTCTGTGACCACAAACCTCCTCAAACCACACCCTGTCTGCCTACCTTCTGGTTAATCCCTGTCGGTAGATTAATCCCCTGGTTAGGTTTTAACTCTCAAAATCCCATCATTTCACCTCTGATCATTCTTGCATTATTTCACACATGAGCTATGGGGGGGGGGCACCTCATATCTAAACCATAACACAAAATTTGCTTCCTCTTTCATTATCAGGTGTTTTCATGTGGGATTCTGTGGATAACTTTCTGGAGACTGAATTTCTTCATCTGAATCTCCAAAGTCTCCTTGGCAGCAGAAAGTTAAAGAAGGATTATTTTGTTTCTGTCTTGTGGACCTTTTCTCTTACTAAGTTTTAAGCCTCTTGTGGTACATTGCTTTGCCTCCTCCTTGTTCTTTTTGGAGGACCTAACAGCAAAGTGGCAGCATGTAGTGATTGTGGACCTGTTTCAGCACTTCCCGCTCAGTAGTGTTATCATTGATGGTTGAAGTCCCTACATTTGGAGGTACTCCTCAAATGTGAATAATGCATGAGCTTTTTTAAAAGAAAAATTTTTTTTCATACTCAAAATATTGACAAATAATTTTTATTTTAATGCATACCAGACAATTTCAGGTATAAGCTGTTCACTACTAAAACTAAAACAAATTAGAACAAGTCCAACACAATTACAAAAAAAGTAGCATTTAAAATGGCTATATTAATTTAATATCACATATTAGTGATGATGCTTTGTTGAAATACATTGCCCTTCACTGTATGAGTATGTTGTTGGTTACTATGGCACAGGTTTCCTTATTTGTTTGTTTTTCTGAGTTGGCATGTTTTTTATGCTCAGTGGGAAGCTCCATTCTCCTGTAACATTTCTAATAAAAAGTCTTTAGTGATGATTTCACAGTGTTCCATAATTTTTTCTTTTTTTGTACCAGCGATTGAACCCAGAGCAGCTTAACCACTGACCTACATCCCCATCCCTTTTTATTTTTTATTTTGATACAGGGTCTCCGTAAGTTATTTAGGGCCTTGCCAAGTTGCTGAGGCTGGTTTTGAACTTGTGATCCTTCTGCCTCAGCCTCCGAAGCCCCTGGGAGTACAGGTGTGCTCCACCATGTCCAGTCATGTCATTTTGACTTCACTTGTGTATTAGGTCTCTGATCTTTTCTCACAACCTCCAGGCAATGGAAGGTAGTGGTACTTGACCAACTTAACGATTAATTAATATGAATGGAAATGCTGCATGGAGATTATGGGACAGCCTGAAATTAAAAGGCTATTGATGAAATGGCAACAAAAATTTCAACAGATGTACTAAATGTTCACATACTCCTAAAAAAAACTCTTTCAGACTCCAGTTCGAGGAAATCTGGCATAGAATATACATACTTAGGGCAAATTGGTGAAAATTACTTTTAGTGTGTTAACTGAATGTGACTTGATGTATAAATTGGCTTATTTAATATTATAATTAAAATAGGCAAATCTGGGCTTAATTATTATTTATCTTCTTCTTCTTTTCTGAATAAATTTTTCGAACCTAAGCTTTTTCTTGTTTCAATTTGGCTTTGGTTATTTCTTATTGTAAACCCAACCTGGCTGTTAGGGGTCTCATTTGCTGTGATGTAAACTATCCTGGCAGCAAAGGAGGGATCTACAGGCTAAGTGGGAGAGAATGTGCAGAACTATGAGTTGATGAGTCAAAGAGGGTGGAACTCTGCAGTGAGGGGAAACCTGGTGCTGTTTGCTTGGTAATTACATTCCTTCTGGAAAGCTGTTTCCCAAAGGCAACTACATACATTTGCAAACAATAACTACCTTAGTTAAGATCTTGTCTCCTTTTTTGCAAAAGGTAAGACCCTTTTCCACTTTTGCCACTCAATAGCTTAAGTCAATAGACTTAAGTCTCTGGTCAAAAGAGAAATGTGGAACATCATTAGGAGCATTGGTGAGACAGAGCATAGGAAAAGCTCTGCATAATCCTTGGCATAAGCTAGGCACCCATAAATGTTTGCTGCCTCCTAATAGTTCTGCCAGTGTTACAAGGAATACTTCAAAGTAACTACTCTTTGAATTCATTTTATACACAGAGAGGGCAGGTAAAGGCAAGAGACAGGCATCCCTGTTTCTCAACTTCTTCTTAGTCATTAGATCTTTTGTGGTGTGATGTTTTCAACATAGAAGTTGGTGTGTTATTATTATTATCTGTTTGATGAAGGGAATCAATCACCTTCCAAAGAACTGATGGAAATCTTCCAACCTCATTGCTACTCACCAACTCTGCCCCTTTTCCCCTCTTTCCAACCTAGTTATCCTTCAACTTCTTTAAATTTTCTAGACCATATTTCTAGTCCTAGGTAGGCTTTCTTCCATTTCTGTCCTGGAAGATCCTGTTTTAGTCAGCTTTTTTGCTTTTGTGCTAAAAGACCTGACAAGAACAATTTTAGAGGAAAAAATATTTATTGAGTGCTTAAAGTTTCAGAGGTCTCAGTCCTCAGGGCTCCATTCCCTGGGGCTTGAGGTGAAGCCATTGATCAAGGTGGAAGGTTGTGATAGAGGAAAGCCGCTCAGAACATTGCACCAGAAAGGAGAGAGAGGGAGAGACAGATGGAGGGAGGGAGGGAGAGATGGAGGGAGAGAGAGAGATAAAGAGAGAGGGAGAGACGGAGGGAGAGAGAGAGAGGGAGAGACGGAGGGAAAGGGAGAGGGAGAGACATAGGGAAAGGGAGAGAGAGAGAGAGAGGGAGAGGGAGAGGAAGAGACAGATGGAGAGGGAGAGACAGAGGGAAAGGGAGAGAAAGAGAGAGAAAGAGAGAGACAGAAAGGGAGAGACAGAGGGAAAGGGAGACAGAGGGAGAGACAGAGGGAGAGGGAGAGGGAGAGACAAAATATAAACCCCAAGGGCACATCCCATCTCCAGCGATACCCTACCTGCCTTAATTTACCACACACTAATCCCTATGGAGAACTGAAGCACTGATTAGGTTAAGGCTCTCATGACCCAGTAATGTCCCCTCTAACCTTCTTGCACTGTCTCACACGTGAGCTTTTGGAGTCACCTCACCTCTCAACTGTAACTGCTTCCAGCAGATTTTGCCAGCTCAGTGCTCAGGCTGCTGTCATTGTCCTAGGTTTGTACTCCTCCGTGATCAGATACTTCTCCATGGACTTATCTGTCTCTCTTTAATTTTGAGGTTATTTTACATTTTCTTCATTTAATGGATAAAAGCCAATGTCCACAAAACTTACCCAGCCTTTTACAGCTAGTAATCGATAGAAAAGGATTCCTTCTCCTATCTTTATCATTCCTTTGACTATTCTCTTATTTTCTTGTCTGTATTCTGGTTTCATAAGTAGTAAGTGTTAAGGTGGAGAGTGCATGTATTTTGGATGAACTGTATCAATGGAGGCACATGTATAACTGAATTTAAATCCTGGCTTTGCCACTTGGTATGAAATGATCACAGAAAAGCTACTCAACCTCTCTGGTCCTCAGTTTCCTCATCTGAACCATGGAGACAGTCGTGATGACACTTCAATCATGCGTTGCTAGGAAGATTAAGTGAAACAACATTGGTGAATGCACCTTGAACAGTTCCTGGTGTATGTTAAGCATCATGTAGGTATGTGAAATAAGAAAAAGACTTTATATTGTGAAGCAATGAAAATCAGTAATGTTGTTTTTTTTTTTTTTTTTTTTTTTTTTTTTTTTTTTTTTTTTTGTAGGTAAGCTTCAGTCTGAGTTTTTCTGGTACTGCCAATCCTTGCTTTTAGAAAATAAAAAAAACTGAGGAATTTGAGTCCTTGGCTTTATGCTCTTGATCTTTAGTGTTATCATCTTTGCTACTCAGGAGAAGCACTTTTGTCTATTTCTTAATTACTCAGTCCCTTCTACCTGGACACCCTGTAGCACTTCTTTGATGAAATATCCCCATCTCTTTGCTTCTAATCATTCTGCAAATGACAGAATATAAAAACTTTCACTTGCTGACTGTGGAAGGACAAGGCCCAGCCTCTTCTGGGGGAAGTACATGCAGATAGAAATACAGCATCATGTGATTTTAAAACATTTGTAACTTATTATAGAATAAATATTTGAGTTTTTATCATATGTCAGGCACTATACATTTTGGTGTGAAGGCACTGGAGAAGTACAGTGAACAGGATAGAAATGGCCCCTTCTAAATTTCATAAATGTTTCTCATTCATATTAGGAACAAGACACCCCCCCAGAAGGATCTGGGTGCTTTAGTGTACTCTCCCGTGTACAACTTGATTTATTATACAACTAGGCTATCTCATTATCTTTGAATCTCTAGTACTTCTCAGGGACTGGCCCCTACCAGGCACAAAATAAATGTCTGTGGTCTAATGGATTTGTAATTTATGTTGGTGCATGAAGAGTAAAATTTTCTTCCCATTTTGCCAACCAGTTGCTCCTTTCTCCCATTACTGAATATTCTTCCTCTCCCCACTGATTTGCTATATCTCATTATATTTAATGTATGTCCTGTTCTGTGATCTGTATTTTCTTTAACCAGCACGTGCCACACTGTTTTTCAGAACGATAGACATATATTTTCTTTTTTCTTTTCTTTTTCAGATTAATCTACTTTTCATTTTATTCAACTATTCATTCTTTTCCCTAGAAAAATGTTAAAAACATGCTTGAGGTTATCCCATCATGCCACATTTCCCTGAGTGGCATATTAAAAGTATAGGACTGGGGATGTAGCTCAGAGGTAGAGCACATACTAGCTTGAGCAAGACCCTTTATTCAATTCCCAGCGCTGCAAGAAAGCAAAATAAAACCAAACCAAGAGTATATATCTCATTAAGGAGAAGATGCCATCCTATGGCATCTAGTTTTTCCTTCTAGGAACATTTTTTATATTTAATGACACTGGTATTAGCTTTTCTTTCTAAAGTATTTTAGTTTGTTTCTTATGGATCACACACATTTCTCATGGTATATTTTTCTTTTGTTTATTTTTATGTAATAGGATTTTTTATACCACATTTTCTTTTTGTCATTGGGAACAAAAAATGTTGAAGTATATATGTCTATATGGAATTAGTTCAGGCTAATTATCTTATTAATTTCAATAGTTTTTAATTGAATCTGGTTTTCTTGATATAAAATTATATCACATGCAGATAATAACTTTTATTCTTCTTTTCCAATATGTTTGCTTCTTGTTGAACTCTTATATAGTTCATTGAATGCCATCCTCAAATCACTTTTCAAAATGATGATGATAGGTGATTGGTTCCTGTAATGCTCCTAGTGCTTTATTAAGATAAATGTAGATTGTTAGTGTAAAATACACTCTCTAGTGTGAGAAATGTTTTAAAGTTACATAGTAATTTTACCACAGAGTGCCTTGTTCATATTTAATTGAAAGTTGCTTGCTATTCAGTAAAAGGATATTGCTTTGAGATATGAATAAATTGCCTGAATTTAATGAACCTATCCCTTTTATTCCAAAGAACACCCTTCTAGTTGTTTCTACAGTGAGAATGCTAATTGCCATGTTCCAGTCATGAGTTTAGAAAGAAGTTGAGCTGTCCCATGAAAGTCCGGGCAGGGCAAGTCTGAGTAATGCTAAAATCATACTGAAATTTTAACCAACCATGACTCGGTTCAAACCGTGATTGCATTAAGGTCATTGATTTTCTTTCTTTCTGGAAGTAGAAGAGTATCTTTCTCTGGTAGAAGATAATACATTTTAAAGCATACATTCTTCATAGAGGCAACCTTACTCCTCAGGAGATAATGATTGGTGCTTATGGGGTTATCAAATATTAAATATTACAGTGGCTGGTGACCCTTCAAATGCCTGCTCTGTGTAAACAGATATATGATACATTTCCTAGGTTGGGGGAAAAGTCTAACAAAGCCCCTTGGCAGAATGATGATGAGTGGGAAGAGAGTAAGGTTAAGAAACAGTGACTTAGAGCCTCTTCAATTTTTTATACCAATCTCTTGTAATCAGAAATATTAGATATGCTGAGAGACAGGGCCATATGACCAAAAGGTGAGATAAAAGACAGATAATTTATAGTTACAATTTTTCTCAAAATTGGAGTTAGAACATAGAGACTTAAAGATAACACAATTAAGATGTAGAAGAAAAGTAGTTGATGAATTGGAAAATCTCTCCAGAAACTCAGAATACATAAAAAGAGAAACATCAATAATTTCATAACTGTAAAGTATAACATCTGAAATTATGTACCTTTGATAGGTTTAACAGTTGATTAGATACAGCAGAAGACAGGATCAGTCAGCTAGAAGACAGATTAATAGAAAATAACCAAACTGAACCAGAGAGAAGAAATATCAGAGAATATATTCCACTAGCAAACTTTTTGAGAAGTAGCACCCTTTTCTATATCCTTGACAATAATAATTTTTTAGTGATGTTTTTGACTTGCCTACTTCATTGTTAATATCAGTTTTGTTTTACTAACATTTTATTATCTTTTCATTTTATTTTTCTATTTGGATGATCTTTTCTGATAACTTTATATTCATGCATTTGCCATTATATCTCTTGAGATCATTTGTATTTTTCTTATCAAGTTGTAAAATTTTTGTCTGTGAGATAACACAATTTCACATAAATTACCATTATCATTACCAATATAGTTTCTAGGTCTGTATATAAAACATTTGTGACTAATTACACTGTTTTATTTAACAGCAAAATGTCTGGATCTCTTTGATCCAGAGTGTGCTGAGAATTATAGTAAAAGGCTATATAATAAAAGATTCGTTTTCACAACATATTCTAAACTATATTCATAGTAATATAGTCATGCTGGGCACATTGGTGCATGCCTGTAATCCCAGTGACTTGGGAGATTGAGGCAGGAGGATCTCAAGTTCAAAGCTAGCCTTAGCAACTTAGCACGATCTTAAGCAACTTAGCAAGACCCTGTCTCAAAATAAATAATAAAAAGGGCTAGGGATGTGGCTCTGTGGTTAAGCACTCCTGGGTTCAATACCTGGTGCCCCTCCCCCCAAAAAGAATATAGTCATTATAGCCTATACTCTAGACTGTTGCAGATACATACTTGTGTGTATGCTTGTTATGTTTACCCTCAATAATTTTGTTTGACCAAAACTGTAGGAGATTCACAGTTTCTACATGACTTCCTCCTTGGTTTTCGATTAATTAGGTCAAGTCACTTTATGCTTAGAAATTAATTAATAAAATCATTGTCTGGTTTGCAAATTAAACAATTATTTAGGTATAATGAAGTAGCTAATGACTTTCCTGCAGTTTGAGGTATCACTCTGGTGGTAAAGCATGCCTGTGAGAGTGAGGGCGTTGTATCCTTGCCGACAGGAAGTCGTTGCATTACGGACACACCTGTGTGTGAAGAATTTCTATTGACTCCTCCCCGTCATGGGAAAATGACCTTGCTGTATATCTGGCCTCTCTTTTATTATTAAAGGCGATTATATCGTGAGAGGTAGAATAATATAAGGATAGTTTATTTTAGCTTTGAGGGTTGACTATCTTAACGTGTTCTAGTTGCTATAACAAAATACATAAGCTGGTGTGTCAGCTTTGTGTTGCTGTGGTCAAAATACCTGACAAAACAACTTATAGGAGGAAAAACGTATTTTGGCCCATGATTTCGGCAGTTTAGCGTATGGTTGGTTGAGTCCATTGCTGTGGGTCCGAGGTGAGGTCATTTTGGTTATGGGGCAGAAGTGCTCTTCCATTCATGGCTCTCCAGGAAGCATAGAGAGAGGGAAGGAGTCACAGGGAAGAGGAACCCTTCAAGGTCATTCAAGGTCCACCTCCTCCAGCCACGACACACCTGTCTATAGTTATCACTAAGTCCATTTAAGTTAGAATGGAATGATTAGGTTACAACTCTTACTGTCCAATTATTTCACCTCTGAACATTTCTGCACTAACACAGGAACTTTAGGTAATAGCTGGGTAGCTTATGAACACCAGAAACTTATTCCTAACATTTCTGGAGACTGGAAAGTTTAACATCACAGTGCAGGTGACCCAGTGTCTGGTGAGGACCTATTGCCCAGTTCATAGCAACCGTTTCCCCACTGTATTGTCACGTGGTTGTAGACGAGGGCAAGGCCTCTCTCTCTGGGGCCTCATTTATAAGGGCACTGATTTCTTATGTGAGGTTGCTTCCTTACGATCATACCTCCTTCCACTTCCAAATACACATCTGGGATTAGGATTTTAACCTTAGAACACATTCGGACCACAGTTCTATCACTTGCCAACCCACTTAACCTTCATGTTAAATAAACTTCCTGGGTCTTAATTTCATTACCAATGAAATGAGGCTGATGATCACATGGCTCTCTCGGAACTGGATGTGGTAATGCACATCAAGAGCACAAGCTGCCCTCAGCACTTCCAGGAAAGCATGGCTGTTCACGTCTGGGCAGAAGTACAGAATGTTGACTCAATAGCCACCAAACATAAAGACCCAAAGGTCTGACTCCAAACTTAAGGAATATTAAAGTATTCTTCCCCATATTATAAAAGTGTTGCTGCCTTTTAAAAACAGTGAGTGTAGGGAAGTTTCGGGAACCTAAATACCTCTCGTTGTCATTATTTGATATAATCTGAAGCATGACAGTTGAAATATATTTATATAGAAATACCATAGTAGCACAGTCCAAAGGCTTGCTTTTTAGTGGACTTGCATGCTGAATGCATTTTCTCAAGTTTTGTCTTTAAGCAATAATGCCTATAGGACTTCCATTCTATCGCTTGGAACACTGGGTTTATCAATTGTAGTGCCAAGAACTGTGTATTTAGGACAAAGAATGCCCAAAGGATGCCCTGCATCCTGAAATGTTTGACCCTCCCCCCCCCTTTTTTTTAAATAATTAAAGTTAGAGCATGATAAATGATAAAAATTACAAAAAGGCTCTAAAATAACAAATGTGTGTTTTGTAGTATCTTGTCTTCTCTGGTAAATCAATCTTGGTTCTGAAGAAAACTCTTACATGTTTTAATGTGTCTTACATACAGATAAAAAATTTTTAAAGTGTAGGTAGGTATCTTCAGTTTTTGCTCTATTGATTTTTTGTGATTCCTATTTTTTTTTTTAATTTGGAGTATTTTCTGATTTTGCTATTTTAAAAAGTTGTCCACAAATTGTATTTTCTTCTGAATGTCTTTGGTGTAGCTAATTTCTTTCCACAGTGCTACATGGATTATTCTGTTTATGTTTCTACAATACTGTGTGTGTTTTCCTGCCAGTATAGAAGATAGTTCCTGAAATGGTCTATGTGATAAACAATTGAGTTTGTATAGTTTCTTCAAAGTCACAACTCCCTCCCTTTTGGATATTGTTCTGAGTGCTTTTAAAATAAAATTCAAGACCATCCTTCTGTGGTATCCTTTTGCTAATTAAAAGGTTTCTATCATGATAATGAAGTTAAAACTTTGGTTAAATTGATTGTAAATTTGTACATTTAGTAGCTTTAAGTTGCAACTTTTTTTTGTGGTGCTGGGGATAAGTTGCAACTTTATATTACAGTAATAGGAGACACAAACTTTTTTTTTCTAAATAAAACTTTCTTTGCAGGAGATAATATTTATAAAGCTTCTATCAGAGTGGCATCGTTGGCCCTCTCTCTCTTCCCTCCTTCTTTTCTCTTCCTCATATGTATATCCTGTGTTACTTCTAATGTTTCTCTTCTCCCAGGTTCTGGAAACATGTATTTATAGCTATACTCTATATTAATAGTTTTCTATTGCTGTGTAACAAATTACCATAAACTTAATGGTTTAAAATAATACCCATCTATTATCTCACAGTTCTGTGGCTAAGAAGTCAGAATAGCACTCAGCAGAATCCTCCAGCCTCTTCTGGTTGCTGATTGAATTCAGTTTCGTGCAAGGATAGAACTCATGACAGCTTCCATTGTCTTTGAGGCCAGCAGGAGGATCAGTTTTCTGATACTTCACTTCTTTTTATAGGACTTAACTTTATGAGGTCCAATCCATCCAGGATAAACTCCCTGCACCTTTTTTTTTTTTTTTTTTTTTTGGACCAAGGATTGAACCCAGGGACTCTTAACCACTAAGCCACATCCCCAGCCCTTTTTTGTATTTTATTTAGAGACAGGGTCTCGCTGAGTTGCTTAGGGCCTCACTGAGTTGCTGAGGCTGGCTTTGAACTGTGATCCTCCTGCCTCAGGCTCCCAAGCTGCTGATATTACTGGCATGTGCCATCACGCCCAGCCTAAACTCCCTTTTGATGAAGTCAAAATTGATTGATTGGTAACCTCATCATGGGAGGTTTATTTTCACAAATTCTTCCCATGAGGATGATACCAGGGTATGAGTCATTGGGGCTTTTTGTAGAATTCTGCCTATCACATCCTGAGCTTTCAAAATAAAGTAAATGAGTATCTCTTAATTAGGTTTCTGGACATGATGTTGTGACCTCCATCTTATAAACAAGTAATGCTTGGGCTTGTAGAGACCAAGTAAGGGGCTCAAAGTCTCACTGGCTGCCCTCCCCTTCCCCTCACCAAAGAAAAAAGAAACCCTCCCCAAACAAAAAAACCATGGAGGCAAAAATCCCTAATTGAGCAAGAAACTTATTTTTAGGGTATTTTTTTCCATAAATAACCACAGGTTTCAAATGAATTCTTTTTAAGTAGTTCATATTGAAATTGGTTGTTTAAAACCCATGAAAATATTTCCGCAGGGAAACTGTACTATAAGTGGTGGGTAAGTTCCCAGTGTGTTCCACCAAATCCCACTAACTCATACTCCCAGGGAGGAATCCTGAACCTCTTGGGTCCTATTCCCTGAGAAACACAGAGGTCATGAAAGCTGTGTGGCTGTCTCACCTGGGCTAGCTCCTTGAAGAGGACAATCACTGGTACTTAGGCCATTTGGGGAGAGACAGAAGCAAGTACTGCTGCCCTCCTTACCCCCACCCAGCTGTCTCTGTTTCTACTGGAGGTTCATGGAGGCTTTGACAGTGTCTTCTCCTATTCTGATAGGAAAAAGTTCCAGCACTGGGACCATATTTAGTCTATTATTTAGGTAATTATATTATATCCTGTACAGAAAATCTTATTATCTGAATTATCTTTTATAGAGGATCAATTAATTTACCTGGTGATTGAAAGTTTTTGCATGGTACCTCTTACACTTGCACAGTAGGTTATGTGTTAAACTAGTGCACCAGCAATTTTATCCTTCAGTTCTTTCTCTTTATGTTTTTTTTTTTTTTATAATATGTATGAAGGGATGGCTTGTATCATACCAGCATCCACATGTTAGGTAGAATTGTCTCAAAATCGCACAGCCTCTTTTTCTCTGTTTCCCATCTTGAGTTCTGTCACGTTCTCCCTGTCTTTAAAATGTGCCTCAGAAAAGAGGGAGAAACGGGAGCAACTCCATGGGAGTCCCCACAGGAGGAGGAGCTGCTCTCAAACTGAAATGATTGAAGAGAATCCTAGTGGTGTTCCTGACTGGAATTCAGGAGGAAGTGTGTTTGCGGAAGGTCAGGGAGAAGGTGACTGAGAGGGGAAACAGTGAGAGGAGGGAATATCTGGTTTTATTTATCTTTAACTATTTTTGTTGCTTTGACCTCAATTTTGTACCTCAGTGTCCTACTTTGTGACTTCGACGAAATGATTAAACTTCTTTATGGATCTTAGGAATAAAGGATTGATGTTTGCCTAAATTTAGACTTTTTTTTTTTTTTAATTCTGAATTTTACTTTCTTCTCATTCACTGCCTCAGGTAAAATAAATAAATAAATGAATTCTATTCCCTTTTGATCTTCATTTCAGGTTATTCAAAATGTATGGCTGACAGCCTTCAAAGGAGAGATGCAGGCACTGGATGTTTTATTCAGGATATTGCCGCTCTGCCCTTTTGTGTAGCTATTCAAATTGCTATGGTGGGGCCTGAAAGGTTGTCATGGATTTTGCCAGCAGTAAATGACAAGTCCTAATATATATGGAGAATGTTCTAGGTGTACTAGAAATTTCTGTTGCAGCCTCTATCGTATGGAAGTTTGTTTTCCGTGTAATGCTAAAGTTCAGTCTAAATTTTGTAGGCAGACAGATCCAGGTCTTACCTCACATGTAATGTGGGAAGTTAAAATAATTTAAAATGCAATTATGAGTTGAGAATGCATTAAAAAAGCACATAGTAACTTTTAAAACAGATTGTTTTTAATAATTCTGCACCTTTGGGACAAAAGACATTCCCTTTTTATGCCCACCCCCTTTAGGAGGTCCACTTCTGTTTTCATTGGCTGTAGTGAAATCTTTCAAAGATCATTACCTTAGTGCCCCCTAATGAAATGTAAATAAAATGAATGATTACAGCTTGATTATGGTCCAGTATTTATGAGGCTCCTGGTAACTTGCTGCATAAATTTAACTATGTGAGTAAAGTAGGGACAGTCAATGTGAGAGTATTTTATTTTTCTTTCCCATTTTTTATGATGTACTAATTCTTTTCACCTCTGCATTCTTTATTGTTGTTTCTGCCCTAGAAGAAGTAGAACCCTGGAAAATGCATATATATTTTTTTCTGGATGACTTTTATGGTCCCTGTAGGGTTCGGACCAGACCTGAGTTGCTGCCTGATCCTGACCTGTCAGAGGAACACTGAAATAAAAGGAACATAGCTTTTATTTTTGCTTCCTATACTCTATCCATCTCCCTGCAAAGAAATGTCAGCACTTCTCTTGCCTGCCCTTACTTATGAAGCATGTCAGATTTCAAGTCTGTACTTTGATGGAAATCTCAATGTAAAGGGTTAACAGTATCCCCTGATTACTTAGAGGGCTTAAGCATTTTGAGTTTTCTACTTCATCATCTGGACATAGGAAGTTAGCTTCCATTCAAGTTGCTACTCAACACTACTTTTCCCTGCTGCCTCTTCTTTATAGAATTGCTGTCATGGCTGTTTTAGCTAGCTTTGCATTGCTGTGACCAAAGGACCTGACAAGAACAATGTAGAGGAGGAAAACTTTATTTTTGCTCCTGGTTTCAGTCCAGTTAGTCAACTCCATAGCTGTGAACATGAGGTGACACAGAACTTCATGGTAAAAGGGCCTGGTGGAGGAAATCAGCTCAGGACATGGCAATAGGCAAAGAGTGCTCTGCTCACCAGGGCCAAAATATAAACCCCAATGTCACACACCCAGGGACCTACCTCCTTCACCCACACCCTACCTGCCTATGGTTACCACCCAGTTAATCCATAGCAGCGGATTAATCCACTGATAAGGTTCTAACTGTCATAATCTAATTGCTTCACCTCTGAACATTCTTAAATTGTCTTGCACATGAGCTTTTATATTGAGTCTTAGGAATGACCCTCATTTAGACCCAGCAGTTTGTGATGTGAGGTGATTGCATGGGAGTGAAAGTGACAGAGATACAGTAATACTTATTCAATACTGATTCAACTATTTCACATGGCTTGGAGACGTCTTTAAAAAAATTGATTTCTCCAACAAAATGCAAAGGAAAATAAAATGTCTACATGACAAGTTTCTCTTATAAAGGGGACCATCTCTCTTATGTATGACAAATGTCATAGGTTCCATTCCATTCTGAGTACCATGTTAGTGAAGAAGGTGGTAGATGATGAAGGAGCCTGAGACTCAAAAGACTTGAGTTCAAACATGTTCAAGATCTGAGTTCCCATGTTGACTGAGCAGATGGGGAAGAAAAGGCAAAGATGAAAACCTACACCATATTCCCAATTAGATTCCCTGTTACAGAACCAAAGACAGTTGTGTTGGAATATGATAAGATATGTGTACATTGTGATTCCAGTTTCAGATTATTTGGAAAGGGATGTAGCATTACTGCCATTCACATATAAACTCTCTGTAATGTCACCAGAGATGACTTTTGAGAAGTTCTCTGCTGTTTGGTTGGGGAGGTGTCAAAATGGGTGGTTTTACACTTCTCCATTCTCACCTCCTGATACTCAAATCCTTGTGTTGTCCCCCTATGCTCCTCAGCCCCAAGCAGGAGGAAGCAAAGCATTTCAGCTCCTCCTCTCAAGGAAGCCCACAGCTTTCCTCCAGGGTACTTGCTGAGCTGCATGACTCTTGTTGGTGCCAGGAAGGACACCAGTGGGCTTTGGAATGCCTCTGTGTCACTGGCCTAGATGGGGCTGAAGAAAGTAAGGCAAGCTTCACTTCTCAAGGTAGCTCGGACAAATTCTGATTTCTGATCTCTCGTCAAGAATCCTAACTCGGCCTTTCTGAACTAATCCCCCAGTTGAATTTCAGCCTTCACTCTTTGTGACCATGCTTGTAGCAGTCTTTGTTAACAATGAACTCTTTGCTTTGTTGAGTGCCAACTTTGTGTGAACTGGACATCAAGCACTTAGTATAAAATGTTGATCAACACAGATGGGAGTTTTATTATCATATATTACTTATCCTAATTGTGATACATGATATGAAGGGAGAGATGTGGAATACTATAGGACAGAGCAATGTGGTATTTTGATTTATGTCAGGTCAAGCGATCTTTGAGGTATCCATATTTAAGCTGAGGTAAATATTTCATTGTGATGAAGGAGCAGAAAGATATTTTTTTCCTAAGATAAAATTCAGAGAGTTTTATTTCATCATAGAGTCTTTCACTTTTGTTAAAATCATAGATCCCTTATATATATTTAAATCTAACAGTCCTAACCAATCAATATGCTTTAGATGTTTTTTTTAGGTGTTACCAAAAATATAAACAAATAGCTTTTCAAAATGTCTAAAGTATTTATAAATCATAATCTACATTAAAGACTTTTGGGGCTAAGCAATAAACCTCATGATAAAATGGTTGAATTTGGAAATGATGGAGTTGGAAAGAGATGCACCACTAGAGAAGAAAGATGATTATTTAGGAAATAGAAGAGTAAAATCTGAGTTCAGAACAGCAAGCACTGAGTCAGTCCTTTGTGACAGTGTGCTAGGTGGTGAATGAGGTGTGGAGTCACATCTCCACAAGTACAGTTTAGTTTAGAAACATAAGTAATGTCTTTCAACTAAAGTAAAGGACATAAGCCTTCAGTATCCTAAGAAGTACTTGCTTTGATTTTTTTTTTTTTTTTTGGGTTAGGTATTCTGCAAGTATTTTAACACAGTGTTATCGGTATTAAGTAAAGCTAATGGATTTGAATAGGTATATATTGAATGTTGTATGATAAAAATGTAGACTATATCTTCTACCTTTACCTTTACTACTTAAGGGAGGTTCATCACATTGATCCTTAGTGAGGCCCTGACTTAAAATTAAAAGAAAAAAAAAAAAAAAGGGCTGGGAATGTGGCTCAGGGCTTAAGTGCCACTGGGTTCTATGCCTGGAACCAAAATAAATTAATTAATTAAATTCTCCTTGGACTGGGAAAAGAGCTCAGTGGTAAAGCACTTGCCTAGCATGTAGGAGGCCCTGGGTTCAAATCCCAGTTCTGTTAAAAAAAAAAAAATAATCCTCTTTCTAGCTGGGTGACCCTGGACAAGTTAATCACTACTTTTGTATCCCTTTTCTTATTTGTAAAATGGGACTAACAATCCCAATGTATTGAAGTATCTGAAATTGTGGCCTAAGTGCTAAATGGTAGGTATTTCAACTGTAATACTAGAAACTATTATGTTATTATTATATTATATTATTATATTAATGTTAAAAATGTTTTCAAAGTGTCATTCTCCCACATAAATTTTGACTGAAAGAAAAGAAAATTGAAGTTACAACTAGAGATTCCTTAGAAGATAATAAGAATGATCATCTTAAATACTGTAAAATTTCCTTCAAGTTCTGCTCAGGAGAAATCAATAATTTGAGGTGTTTTTCAGTATATTTCTATGAAATGCATTTTGCTTTTTCTGATGGTCCATCTCCATGTCTACCTCAGTGATCACTTGATGTTTACAGAGTTCATTGCTGTAGATATTGCAAGATGCATACTTCAATATCTCCTAGTTTTTCTGGAAAGGGGTTATTTTTGCATTGAAAGATTATAATTTGATTTAGCTATTTCTGGAAGGAATGGGAATAGTAGAAGTATTTTCCATTCTTCAAGAAGTGGTCTTTATATTTTGTACTACATTTTCTTATTGATTTTCTTTTTTAAATATATGTAATTCTCTTTGAATTGCTTGGTTAATGGAAATAGACAGGGTTAAAGCTTTGTTTTCTCTGTTGTTCTTATAAAATGCCTGAAGATCAAGCAGATATAGTGAACACAGAGTTAATATTAGTTTTGTCTTTCTTCCATTTCACCTCTTTTTTTTGTTCAGTGGAACTTGAACTATCAGGATGAAAGTCAATATAAATATTGTTGTTAAGGCAATTAAGTTTGGGCCAACTTGTTCATCATCTCTCCTCCCTTCTCTTCCTCCCTCTCTTTCCCAGTGAAAATTTTAAAATGTTAGAAATCACATGTTAGAAATATAACAAATAGAATCTTTTAGATAAAATTCTATTTTTAAACCAAGAAAACATTTTATAGTAAAACTGAGAAATAGTAATTTTTATTATTTCCAGAAATTGGCACATAGCAGGTACTGAATAAATATTTGCCAAAGAAATGATGGTTACCCAACATGCAATATAAAGAAATGATATTTGTTTTTTCATTGCTCTGTTTGTGTCTTTGGCACAGAAGGTACCCAGTAAGATAAGTCTGTCATTTTTATTACTGTGACTTCAAATGAAAAAGAAATATATATGGTCAGGTCATTTATTATGGGTTGTTGGGTCACCATAGCATTTTATGATAAAACAATTGTGCTTGATTTGTAATTATACAAGAGATGACAGGGAATGACATTTCTGAAAGATGAACCTTTTTAAAATAGTTCTGATGATTGTGTAAACATTTGTGTCCCTGCTATTCACTTTACTTTCTCCAGATTTCAAAATCTAGTATCCACAAATGTTACTGATAACATTTCCCTAAGTTTAACTGTGGCCTGTGGCCTTTTCTTCTCATCACTAATTCACTTCATAGATGACTTTTAAGTGAAGCATTCGGAACGTGAGTTGACTCTGAAGGACACAGTCATGCATGCCTGGAGAACAAGGGTGGAGCACACACCCCTCTGTCTTTAGCAGTCAACTGGAGTCCTAGAGGTGGAGAAGTTCTCCATTTGTTATTGATAAAATTCTCACAGAACATCAGGTATGAAAAGTGTCTTAGTTATGTAATTCACAGCTTGAAAATTAAAAAAATTTAGAAATCAAACAACATTGCAGTAACCTGTTACCAAGACCCTTTCTTTAATAAGGTTGCTCTGCCAATGTGGGTAGACCTCTTGAAGAAAGATGGTGGGGTTTATGATAAATCATCCCACATGTAATGAAGCATGACAAAAATGGAAGACACACTTCATACCCCTGCTAATTTCTCAGAAGAGGAGCTAACCATGGTCTTGCCAAGTATGGAAGTGAAGAGAGCCCTTTTATCAGCTATAATCTCTAGAGAGTTCTTTGTAGTTTGTGAAGTCTCTTCAGAAGTTCTCTGTATTTTGCTTTAATAATTTTGTCTATGACCAATGATGTCACTCAGAGTACTTCAACAGTTGCCTCTAGCTTACCTTCTGGTTTATGTATCTGATATATATCTGACTTTAGGCAATATATTACAATAATTTTTTTATGATTAAGTATGTTGAATCCATTAACAAGAAAAATGCTGCCAGAATCATTTTGTCAAACAACTCATTATCCATACTGTGATCTGGAAAAGTACAACATGGAAAATGAACAGTCTTTTACTAACTATATAATGTTAAGCAACTAATTAATTATTTTTATCACAGCTCATAAAATTGACCCCTTTACTCTTTAGCATTCTGTGCTTTCTATATGTGTAAGTTCTGTATTTTTCCACACATCTTTCTTTTTATTCTAGTTTCCTTGGTACTGATTTACCTTAGTTTTTTTTTTTTTTTCTACTTTGATGTATTTAGTAGTGTGTGTCTGTGCACATGTGTATTCTTATGTACTGTTTCAGATTCTTTATAGAATGATAGTGAGTTTAAATTACTTTTTAAAGAGAGTATATTTGAGGAGTGTCTGAAAGCTGTAAAGCATCTAATGTAGAGTCTACTTTTGTGAGAGATACAGCTTAGGACTATAAGGAACTCCCAAATTCACAGGCTTGGGGGATTTTTACAAACTGGGCACTTGCATGTAACCAGCACTTAGGTCAAGAAGACAAGACATGATCTGTATATCAGAGCCCCTGAGTACTTTCTGTCACTCCCTTTCCCCACCCCACTCCACTCCTCCCTGCCTGATGTGTAATAGCCCAGGTCGGGTAGAGGACAATATAGGTACATTTTCTTTTCCCCTTTAAAAATAAATTGTGATAAAATATGCATAGCATAAAGTTACCATTTTACCAATTTTAAGTGTATAAATTACAGCCATTCCCACCGTCCATCTCAAGAGTTTTCTCATCTTCCCCAACCGAAATTCTGTACTATTGAACACTAAGTTACTATTCCTTCCCCATAGTCCCTGGCAATGGCCATTCATTTCACTTTCTATGTCTATGAATCTGACAGCCGTAGCCACTCTGCAGAGTCATGCAATGCTTTTTACCTTTTGTAACTGGCTTATTTCACTTAGCATAAGGCCTTTGGGGTTCATCCTTGTTATGGCATATATCAGAATTCCTTTCCCGGTTGAAAAATATTCCATAATATAGCTGATACCATATTTTGTTCATCTGTTCATCCATCAGTGGACACCGTCTTGCTTCCACTCTTGGCCATTGTGAAGAAGGCTGCCGTGAACATGTGTGTACAGATACCTGTTTGAGTCCCTGTTTTCATCTGGGGCTGGAGGGGATAGTCCCAGAAGTGGGATGGCTAAATCCTAAGGTCATTTTGTGTTTAAGCTTTTGAGGAATCGCCATACCCTTTTCCAAAGTGGCGGCACCATTTTACTTTTCCACAGGGCAGTTATACTCTCTTTTGCTTGATGTGCTTCTAAGATTTATCTTACAATGAATGTGGTTATGGGTCATTCAATATCATGAGTATGCAACATTCCAGTATGTGAATGTGCCACAGTGCACTTAGCCATTTTATGTTGATAGGTGTTTGAGTAATTTTCAGTTTGGGGTTATTCAAAATAATGCTGTTTCTGTTTAAATTTTTTTAAATTAGGTCTTAAGGTTCTTTGGATTTGTTGAGTTATTTTCTTAGGGGAAAAAAGTGTTAAATCAAAAATATTTATACAACTCACAAAGTCTTCTGATAATCTTGGTGTTACAAGTGATAGTACAGTCAACCCACACTGGCCTTGAGAAGGGATTTGTTGGATCACCTAATTGGAAAGTTTAAGTGTTCATCATGAGGCATGTCTTGATCCATGACTCGAACAATTTAACTCACACCTAATTTCTGCTCTTGTCTGTGTTGGCTCTGCCCTTTCAGGAATATTATAGGTACTGTTCCGGTGGTCACAAGACAACCAAAGATATGTAACCTGCCAACTTCAGATATCTTATCTTGTCTGTAGCCTGACTTGAGTCACGTACATGTCCTCAAAGCAATCTCAGGATCAGAGAATGGATCATGCTGCCTGGGTTAGACTGAACTTAGAGCATGGAGTTAAGTTTTACCCACAATTAATGTAATCAGAGGAGATGAGTGCTATCACCAAAGCCAAACTGGAGTACAGTTACCGTAGGAATGGAGAGAAGGTGCCAGGCCTTGTGTTCAGGGAGTACTTTGTCGGAACTTGGCATAACATGGATCTGTGGCTGCAGATGGTAGGAAAAAAGACTTGAATTGCAGGCCTGGTGGGTGTTATAAAGTATTACTCCAGAGTAAAATCTGAAACAAAAGAATAGTTTACTACCAGCTGGGGACTTGGGGTAGAAAGGCAGCACAAATGTTCGCACCGGGGAAGTGTCTTGATCCACGGAACATGGCACTGTGTCCTGGAGCCTGTATCGCGTGAAGAAGAGGATGCAGGCTTGTAATCCCCCTTCAATTTCAAGTGCTTCTCTGCACATTCCCTTTTATTTTATTTGCTTGTTTTCCATTTTCTTTCTGTTTATAAAGATTTCGATTCACATTGATCACGAGGGAGATAGTGTTGTGAGGAAGAAAATTACTAAATCTTAAAGAGATGGAAATGGTTCACCTCTCTCCCAGTTTTAAAATACTACTGTGTCTAGCTGAATGTGGTAGATAACAAGTGTAAGGAAATTAGATGATGTTTCAATAAAAGTGAATACAGTAAAATTCAGAGATATGGCAAGGAATTACTAGTATTTCTGGCAGCTAATCTCCTTTCTTTTTAACATTAATTTTTATTCTTATCAAAGTATATGTTGAGTTTTAAAAATTAAATAATACTGCCAGGCTTATGAAAAACTGTCATCCTGCCTCACCCCTCCCACCCTTCAGTCCTGCTTCCCTCAGAGCTCTTTAATAATGTTCTCTACGTTTCACAATAATGCATTTAGTTTGCTCTTTCTTATTTTCAATTTTGCCCTTTATATATTGACTCTATTTGTGATACCCAAAGACTTAACTCTTGTACTGCCTCATTCTATACCGTATTATTTTTCCATTCCCCAATTCCCCCAAATAGCGGTAGCACTGTTAAAATAGGATTTTGGTAAAATTGTTATTTAATGTTTATAGTATTGCAGTTATGTACATCTTCATTGCCTATTGTCACTGCAACAAATTACTGTAAACTCAGTGTCTTAAAATAACACAGATTTATTATCTTATAGTTCTGAGGATCAGAAGTCTGAAATGAGTCCTATGTGTCTAGACTCAGAGTCTGTCTCCCTTCTGGAAGCTCTATGGGAGAATCTGTTTCTTCCCTTTCATAACTTTTAGAGGCTGCCCTTAGTCTCTGGTCCTGGTCGCATCACTCAATCTCAGCTCCCACCTTGTTACCCTCTCTCAGTGACTCTCTTGGTTCCTTCTTCCCCTTTATAAGAACTCTTCTGATTACAGGCAGTCCACAAGACAATATAGACTGTCTCATCTCAGCACCCTTAATCATATCAGCAAAGTCCCATTTGCTCTGTAAAATAATATATTTATAGATTCTGGGGATTGCAATATCTTTAGAGGGGCCATTATTTGCTGTTTATAATGCGGGGGTTGCCCATTTTTCTATTGATCATATCTCTTTTTATTTTATAACTTTGTGTTTTTCCTGAAGTTAATAATTGGGGTGTTTTTCTCTTTGCTAGATTTTATGTAGCCATTCTGGATCCTTCCCATATTCTGCAGTAGTTAGGAAGCCTCTATTTGTACTTTCCATACTGTCAAACATATCAGATAGCCTGTTGGTGCATCTTCTCTGAAGCAGCATCCTGGGCCCTCTGTGTTCTGGTCCTGGCTGGATGGGGTGCTCTGTGGCCTCCTGCATGGCTGCAGATTTCTTGGGATTTCCTTTCACCATGGTTTGGTTTCCATCATGCTGGTGACTCCCTTGGCTTCTGTCTATGTACTGCCCTTTCCTTGACTTCATGCATTTCTTGAATGGTTTAATTCTTGGCTCAGGAGGAGCATGTCCTCCTCAGTTTCTTGAGAAGAGGTGTGCTGGTGGTAAATTTGACACCTTAGATATCTTAAAATATCTTTAGTAAGCTGTGTAAATGCCAGTGATAAACCCTCTGCCTGGCAGGAAAAGGCCTCATGTTGTTTGGAGAAGGAAGAAGAGGAGGGAGCAGGAAAGGGGAGGTAATGAGAATATGAATGAATGAGAGAGAATGGATGAGAGAGTTGTGTGAAAGAGTGAGGGATGCTTCTGTCTGGATCTTTCTTCATCATGTCCCCCCATCACAGAATCGCTTCCATCATTTTTCCTCCCTCTAACGTCCTGGCTACAGGAAGAAGTTACTGTGTGTCCCTCAGTGGATGATCACATGCAGACTGCCTCATGTTACCTGCCCTGTGAAATGATAAAGAGTCCTTAGAAACCATTAAACAACTTCTCATAGAGTCCTACTCGAAAAGTTCACTGTGCTTATTAAAAGACACCCCCAAATCAAACCAGCACCTAGAACATAAATCTGATTCCGCCTTTAAATTTGACTGTACCCTCCTCCTGCTTTGCTACATGATTCAGTCCTCAGGAACCAAACTTAAGTGTGGTCCGTCTTTGTATCCCCCATAATGCCATGCGTGGTAAAAAATGCTGAGTAAATATTTGTTGAGTGACTGTTCATCACACATGGGCTTCTTGATGTCCATCAAATGAGCCAGGCTTGTTCCAGCTTCAGAGTCTTTGCAATTGCTGTCTCCTTACTGCCGCATTTTCTTCCTGACACTTCATGGGCTGGCAAATTTCACCCTGCCAATGAAGTTTGCATACCAGAGTCCTCAGAGCCCTGATCTAAAGACATCATCTTTTCCTTGATTCTGTCATCCTGTGATGGTGGTGCCTTGCATTACCAGAAATGATCTTATCTATGTCCTTATTTATTTTCCTGAATTAATGGACTCTATCGATGTGTACTCAGTCTCATCCACTGCTGTCTCTCTTACACCCAGAGCATGCACTGCTAAATAGAAATTTGTTACATGAATAATATCAGCTATTGAAGAATGATAGTGTTCATGCTTCTGTCCAATCCATACTGTGATAACTGTATGTGATAAAAGTATAGAACACACACATTCACCTTCTTTGAAAGTTTTGTTCAACTGTGCTTGTCTTTGAGGAAAAATAGATAAATTGAAGACAGGGAGTGATGGTCACTTTCACTCTGAGTTCTGTATTTTGCATATTCCTTGTAGAATCTTCAATTTAGGGAAGAAGAAAAAAAATACTGAATTGGGGAGATCTGTCCCTATCATCAGAAAGTCAAGTCCCTTATATTGAAATCCCACATCCAGGTACCTCAGATACCTGTAGCTGATATTACTTGTGAGTCAGTCTCTTTGGCCTCAGAGTGCTGTGGAACATGTACTTTGGGGCATTTTGCTTTGAAAAATTCTATATCCAGGTTGCTGTTTGTGTGTGGCATGAAGTCCTGGTTAATTAGGCTCTGTGACTTAGAGACACTTCTAGGGCTCTGACTATAAAAGGCTATTCCCTGTGAAAACAGGACAGAAGTGTACACATATGTTCAGGTTAGGGGCTGATGGTGTAGCTCAGTGGTGGAGTGCTTGTCTAGCATACACAAGGTGCTGCCTTCAATTCCCAGCACCACACACACATATACAAAAAAAAAAAAATCATATAATTTGGGTTAATAATGTTACCAGGAGAGAAAATATGGAATGAGAAATGAAAAAATAAGACTACTCCAAGTTGAGTGTAATGACATCAGAATCAAAACATTTAAAACTGGTCATTGATACTGAATGTCCTGTAGAAATCGACCCTTATCTCTGGAACACAGTGTCTAGAACAACACTGTTATTTGTTGTAAGGGGCTATGTTGTATATTGTAGAATGTTAAGCAGCATCCCTGACCTGTACCCACTGGATACCAGTAGCAGCAGCCCTCTTCCTCTGATGTAAGATGCGAAACCAAAAATGTCTTCAGATACTGCCAAGCCTGGTTGAGAAACACTGCTCTATAGAATACATGGAAAGACCCAGCCTTAAGTCATGACGATGGATTTGTTCAAGATCCATACTGGTACCAATAATGCAGCAGAGGGTATCCTTATAAGAGAAGACTCCTTAACTTCAGCCTAGGTTTATGTATGTCTTCTCAGTCATACCTATGTAGTTTAAAACACTGTCCTCTCTCCCCACACCCACCCAAACACATCACACTACTCTTGTGTAACCTTAACACACACACACATACACAGCTAGTCCATGACGTGCCTTCTGTCCAGCAGAGGCCTTTCTCGCTCTGTGTGTGTTACCTGAACATTACCCAACTCCATAGTTTCTTGGAGGTCACTCTCTGAGTTCATTATTCTGACACTATGCTGATCTATGCTGTGTAAAGCTACAATTATAGGAAAAAAGGAGGACAAATCTCTTTAATTGGGAAGAGGTAATGAGAATATGAATGAGAGAGATGTGTGAAACAGTGGAAGATGCTTCTGTCCTTATCTTTCCTCCTCATGCCTCTCTAGCACAGAATTGTGTCTGACAATATAAAGAAGGTCATTCATTCATCTTCAGCCATATTTTTGGAATACTCGTGTGGCTGTTCTTGGCCCTGGACACATACAGCTCTGAACAACACACAGCACACATGCCTTCATGGAGCCTGCATTCTGATACAGAAAGACAGACAGTAAATGGATATAAAGTATGTCAGGTGATGATAAAAGCTAAGGAGAAAAATGCCTCAACATGAAGAGAAGGAAACACTAAATCTGGGAGTCCTGCATTTCCTGTGGGGCCATCTGGTGAGGTGGGAAGGAGGGTCAGGAGCAGGATATTAGACTCCTCTGAAGAGATGAGTTCCAGGATCAGGAGCATGTGTTAGTCAGTTTTCTACCACTGTGACAAAATGCCTGAGAAAATCAACCTAAAAGGAGAAAGGTTTGATTTTGCCTCATGGTTCTAGAGATTTGAGTCCATGGTCAGTGGACTCCTTTGTTTTGGGGCCTGTGATGAGGTGGAGCACCATGGCAGAGGGTGTGTGGCACAGTAATGCTGCTTACTTGATGGTGGCCAGGCAGTAAGGGAAAGGGACAGGGTCCCATTGTCCCCTTCCAGGGCATGTCCCTAGTAACCTTCCTTCCACTAGGCCCCACCTCCACAATATCCCAATAGCACCACATACTGGTCACCAAGTTTTTAACACATGGGCCCTTCGTGGTACCCTTAAGAAATAAACCATCCCAGGGCAGTAAGCACAAAGGGCCTGAGGTAGCAGTGTGTTGGAATATGTGGAAAAGAGTCAGGGGTACCAAAGAGACTCACAGGGAGCAGGCCAAGTGGGTATGGATCTTTGACTGTCATGTGGAACTTTGAAGGCTTGATGAGGTTCCTCTTTAATTTTTTGATAGAAACAAATTCAAACATACTAAAGTAGAAACAATGGTATAATCACCCCATCACCCAGATTTAATAAATAATAACCCACAGCAGGTTTTATTTCATCTATATTACATTTTTTCTCCCTTCCCAGATGATTTTGAAGCAAAACTACACATATTATTTCATCTATGAATATTTTTGTATATAGCTCTAAAACATAAGGAATTAAAAGTGATCATGTTCTAATATTATACTTAAAATTAATTGATGAGTTTCATCAGGTACCCCTACTGTCTATACACATTTGTATATGCACACATTTACAAACATACACTTACATTTAATGCAAAGGGTATTAGTGTGTGTAGTATCTACATCATACTGATTATTTTCTAAATGTCAGATTATGTGTATGCGTGCCATTTCTGTGATATCAGGGCCCATAAAAAGTTCCTGTGTTCCAACTGGTTTGTCATTTTTAATCTTTAGTTTCCCTCCCATCCCCCATACCCCATTAAAATTTTTTTTAGAAAACCAGTCATTGATTCAGACTTTCACATCTAGCTTCTGTTGATCTCTGTGATATTGCTTAACATGTTCTTTGGCCCTGTATCCGAAGCAGAAACTTGGTTGTATCCAAAGGGTGATATGAATTTTGAGTAAGACTAATTCACCTGTGTTGCCTCAAGAAAGAAACAAGTCCTGTGCCTCTCTTTCTGTGTTGTTAGCATACATTGATGAGCATGGCCCAGACAGACTGGTTTATTTGGGTTTGAAAAATGGTGGTATCCTCATTCTGTCATCCCTTCTTTATTACCAGTGAGAATGTCTCTCTAAAGAGAATCACATCCCCACCTCTAAGGTGTGGTTCATAGGGAAAGCAAGATAGATGCTTGATTCTCCCTGCTTTAGAATTTTTTAAGTTTAATGGGCTAATTCTCTGATATCCTTCAAAGGTGAGCCTTCATTCCCTCCCATGACTATATCAATCTAGCCAAGTGTGCTGGATTTTTTCTTTTGTTTGTTTGTTTGTTTGTTTCATATTGTGAATGAGAGAAAAGCTGTTGGAGAGTTTTGACCTGAGGAGTGACATGTTCTGGAAAAGATCACTCTGGAGTTTGTGTCCCATAAAGTGAAGAGGGTACTAGGGAGGATGTGGAGAGATGAGTCAGGAGGCAATCAATCTAGCTAAACACATCTTGGATCGGGGTGGTTTCAGTCGTGAGATTCTGCATAGTTTTCATTGGAAGGAGGGTTATTTGGGGGTGAGAGTGTTGGGGACAAGATGGTAAGTTTGCTTTGGGATATGTTAAATTAGGGATATTACAATGAAATACATGTGAAAATGTTTTGTGGTTCATATAAAACTGAAATGCACTTAAAATCTGTGTATAGAAGTTTGTTGAATAATATTCTAATGTGTTTCCTGAAATGGAGAGCTCCTTTAAAAGATTAAAGAATGTGATAATTTAGCTCTATTGTTTTGGTATAGGTAACTGAATTTTTCTTTCTTTTTTATTGTCCTTTGGTTTATAACACTTATGCTTTCAAACCTTCCCTAACTTTCCTAAGTTGGTCCCTCATTCTTTATATTCCCTACTACCTCTGTGATTTCTTCTTGTCATGCTTTTTTACACTAAATTAGATGTATTTTAGACATTTCTGTCTGCCTCCTATAAAGCAGTGACTATCCCAATGTCTATATTTCCAGTAAGGATTTGTTGCCTCTAAAAGAAGAGTTGTTTAGTTCAGTGCATTTGGTGAATAGTTACTAACAAGTGTCACAGAGTAATTGATAGAGGAGGGTTTAGTAAAGGGTTCTAGGCTATTACATAAACCTCCACTAGCCCACGTGTACCTTAGTAAAGTTAGAAGCAGGTGGTCTCTAGAAGGTCACATGACTTCATGAAAATGAGAAAAATGGGGTAAAAGCAGCCCAGAGCCAAGTGCAGGGTTGGCAAAGTGGGGAGAAGACTGGATTTCAGCCCATTTCCCCCCTTGCCTAGCCCCCTTGTACAGGACCCAACCTGAATAACCATATATGGCTTCCCTGTCTATGAAGGTCTCTGGGATAAGAATAAATACTCTAGGATCTTATCCTGGCCTGGCTTCTACATGTGCACCCTTAGTTTCTTCATCTGTGGAAAGATAAGAGTTTGATCACCACAGCCTTTGAAACAACTACTTAAACATCATCCCTTCACCCAGGTGGTACTGTGTGTGTGTGTGTGTGTGTAGCCTCGTAGTGCTTGAAAATAAGAATTCTTGATACACTCAAGTTCTAATTTGTTCCAGTGTTTTTTCTCAACAAACCAATGGTTGCCAATTTTTAAGAGCATTTTAAAATTCATTAGAGGAAGTGAGTCAGATATGTGTTCTTCATATACAACAATGGAAGTACACTTAGTTCCAACTTAGGAATACTGTGAAAAACTGTGTTCCTGAGATAAATACAGGATGAAACTTTTAGGCTTTCAAAGTATATGTTGTCTCTTTCCTTCCTAATTCATCTTAGATTGCTTCTGTAAAATATGGAACACTGAGATGTTCTTAAAAACCAGCTTTTCAAAAACAGAAATGTGAGCTCCTGTCTCTTGCATTTCCGGTTGGTATTTCTCATCTTGGGTTTTGCCAGTACACACAAGTCTCTGCCTCAAGACAGGGCTCACCTTCCCCCAGATTCACACTTAGTTTATTCCTCTTACTGATGATTGCCATATATAGAAAAAAAAAAAAAAGAAATCAAATGATTTTCTTCTGGCACTGTTCCTCATCTCTTGTGGAATATGAGTGATTTTGTTAACTCCAAGGAAAGTGTGAGTGCATTCTCTTCTAGGTGGCCAAATGCTGTTCCTGAGCATCGCAGGGATGTGGGGAATAGCTGACGTTTGCTGAGATAAACTCTTCTAAGTATGACACTGTGGCTTTATTTTTCCCCCCAGTCTGCATGGCGAAAAGAACTCTTCATTTCACTGAGGTGAAAAGTGGGTCTGTGAGTGGAGCGACTTTCTTTAAAAAAAAAAAAAAAAATCAGAAACCAATTACTTGATATGCAGAGCTGCAAGCTTCATTCTCTTAACGAAATCAGTGCAGTGTGCACCGCCGTTAACCTGAGGAAAGCCGCTGACAGCTCTTGATTACGCTAGAGGTGGAAGGACCCAAACTTGCAGGATCCCCCTCCCCCTCGAGAGGTTGTTAGTCCAGTCCTTTAGAGAGGTTCGTTTTGGCTCTCTGTCATCACCAGGACGCTGGCAGGGAATGTGTGTCATGGTTACAATAGAGTGTGGTAACATATAACAACCATGAAAGCCCAGCGGGAAAGGCTACAGATTCCGGGGCTGACCTTGGAGTAAGTATTGTCTGTCTTTAATATTTTAATGCTTTCTGCATGGCACTAGCTTTCCGGCGACCAATAGCTATTTAGCATTTGTTTGTAGTGACAGCCTCAGAGCACTGCAGTGTGAGGTGGAGGAACATGTCTTAAATGCATGGCATTTGGTTTCAGCTAATGTGCAAACCCAGACCCAGCATTTTGCATTGCAGTCAGAGGAAAGCACTGCTGCATATTTAAAGTTACTAAAGCTCAGTTCTGGAAACATCTTAACAGCTCATTGTGAAAGAATGTATCAGTAGGCCATGGTGTATCTGTCTTTTTCTCTTTCTCTCTTACTGTTTGTTTATCTTCATGATGCCTGTTTCTAAAGAAAGGTCTCTGTCTGCATTGAATAATAGAAAACATTACAATGGATTAGAGTGCAAGGGAAGGGTTATTTGTGACAGTCATTAGATATGATCCATGTCTTATCAGTACAACAGAATATTAATGAACTGGAGTACATTTAGAATCCTCTCTGCAGAGTCTCCAGCCACTGCATACAATGTTTACCTAGTTGAGCTCTGTGTTTGCTTAGCTGTTTTTTTTTTTTTAACCCATTAACTCATCTCACTGCCTTCTGATTTGATGTAGCTATGTGAAAATGTCCACATCTAATTTGTGGCGCAGAAGTTAGACATCTGTGATGCAGGAAGTGTCAGCAAATTTTTATTTTAAATCTGTTAGTTAAAGATGCAGAAGCTGTGGGTTAGTCTGTGCTGGCATACTTAAAATAATAAACAGTAAAATATAAATCTGGTAGAAAAATATAAATATCCTTTTTTTTTTTCTCATTTACAGCACAGATACAAAATTATGTTTTCGTGAAATCAGTACAGTCCCTGTGATCATATATTGGGCTACCACCAGGAAGAGACTGCAGGAAGAGAGCTATGCCCAGTTCCAAGTATTAATTGTTCCTCTCAAATTCTATAGATGCATCACATAAGAGGACTTATTTCCTTAATTAATAAACTAATAAAAGCACAACATTCTGAAATGAATACTTTTTAAATCAGTCCTTGCTCTGAAACTGTGCACTGATTTTTCACTAATGAGGAGCTCACTTATGAAAAGTTCGAGGGCTCTTAGAACCTTCTTGGTAGATATGGCATTCGTCATGATAGAGACATAAATACTATTTACCTCTGCCATTATTTTTTTTCTTCTTTACCCCAGTCCTAACATTCAGCCCTTTCCATCTGTGTGGAATATTTGAGTGGCTTTCCTTCCACTTCCTCTCCCTAACACTCTGGAAACCCATCTGAGAGAGCCATAGTTCTGAGTTAAGATCCAGGAGCATTAACCCCAGCTTGGCTTTTACCTCCAGTTTCTGTGCCACTTCCTTATTGTTTTCTTCAGACTGACTTAGTAGATCTCATTGCACCTTCATCCTTTACTTTCCTTCTTTCATTTCTAGTATCTCATCCACAGTAAGAGGAGTTTGTACAATACAAATTCAGTGTAGCAGAGGTTCCATTTTAGTGTGAAAGCTGAGGGATGCCACAGGTCTCACGGCTTTGACCATGCTGACAGGACAAAGGAGTCAGCTGAGCACAGGGGTCACTTGGATTTTGATTTGTTATCTGACCACTCCCCCTTGGTCTAGCCTCTGCCCTGGTAGATGTAACTGTGCATTTAGAGGAACTTACACAGTAGAATAGAGTGATCACTCTTAAATATAGTATTAGCATGTAATCTACTTTGAACACTTTGTTTACCTTGAAATGAAAATTTACTCTTAAGTAAACATAGCTCAAGTTGCATTCATTCATGAAGAAAGCTAGTCTTTGAGTAAATTAAGCTTCTTACCACTAAGAGATTGAGCCTTGTTACAATGAAAAGTCTTATCACTGATTTTATTAAAGGCAGATTTAATGTGTATAATTGTAATTATTTTGGGACCTTGTAAAAGAGCCCTAACTCACAGACCAAATGTTTAGGATAGTTTTTGAATTTTCCCTCAAGAGACATTACAGTTTTTCTTTTAAGACAGTTGATTCCATAGGCATAGAAACTATAGATTATTACATGAGCGTATTTTATACTCTGTAGATGCAGCAATCCAGCATTTTCCATCTCAGTTATCAGTAACATGGGATAGTTACTGATTCCTGTCTCAGAATGGAAATCCTAGATATGAAATACCAAATAAGTAGGCATTTCAGAAATTAAAGAGTCATTAATTTATGACA
The DNA here is from genome assembly GCF_902686445.1 of Sciurus carolinensis. Classification (NCBI taxonomy): domain Eukaryota; kingdom Metazoa; phylum Chordata; class Mammalia; order Rodentia; family Sciuridae; genus Sciurus; species Sciurus carolinensis. Next base: position 55,105,891 of record NC_062218.1, read on the forward strand.
TCTATATACCCTATGCTTGACTTTCCAATTCCTGGAAAAAGCATTTCGTTTGGCCAGTCTTTTCTCTCCCTCCCTCCCTCCCTCCTCCCTTCCTTCCCTCCTCCCTCCCTCCCTCCCTCTCTCTCTTTTTCTTTTTCATTGTTTAAGAGTTTGCTTCATAGAGATACTTCTTAACACGCATCAAATGTGTTTTCCACTTGAAGACAGAGAGCGGCGTCAGTTCGAATGCATGTCTGTTTTTGAACTGAAAAGGATAGATAAGACTGTATAGTACTTAGATAAAAGGACAGACATATCACTGGACGTCCTGAGAACTTTCCAATGAGCTGTTAAGTTTGAGTACTGTATGTTTAAGGGTGGCAGCCTTTAAATGTGCTTTCAGTGCCCATGGAGGTCAATTCCTTAGTTAACCAACTACTGCACTAAACCAGAGATGACTTAAGAAATTACCACACTTTTTTGAAATACCTTATGAAGTAAAATATAGTGTTTGAGTAAAAATATTATATTACATTTTAAGACAAACAACCAACTCTCAATTATCCATTTATTGGGAAATGAGGATAGCATTCAGAATTTGAAAATGATAGTAAGCCCAGATTTTAGTTTGGTCATTGTCACCAATGCTCTGTGGCCATGAAGGACTCAATCAAGTTGAAATAGCCATTGTAGCTCTATTCTATGTCCTTACTCTAAGATAAGAAAACATGGCATGGTGTGGAGTCAATGTTGTTTTAGAAACACGCTGCACTGTAAAAGGAGTGTCTTTTCCTCACTTCAGCCTCAGAGTTGGAAGCAGAATACCTAACTGGTTCTTAGTTTTATTCTGCCATGTAGAAATAGTTACAAATTGACTAACATCAGCATTATACTTTGATAGATCTGTTGTCAAAATTCCAGTAAGTAAGGTATCTAATTTAAGTTACCTCCCTAACTGAGAGGAGACATGGAACCAAAGGAAAAGAGGTAACGAACTCTATTCCAACCACCCTGAGATGAATATTTGAGAGTTGGTTGCTGAATATACTTGGCGGTTGGGATGAATTAGTGGCAGGAATTACAATGGTTCATTGACAATTGAATTTGAAAAAAAAAAATCTCTGGAAAGTAAAATAATTCATAGCTGCATATAAGAATTTTAAGTATTTATTATGAGAATAAGCATAAGCAGAACTTTGTATCATCCCTCCTGAGGATTAAAAAAAAATGATTTTGGGTCTTTATTATAAGGAAGACCTGCTTTTCCCTGCAAAGTACTAAATATATCTATTTTATATGAAAATATTAGTTACTTTGCTTTTTAAAAGCTACAGTATTTAAGCTGAATCTTTATTTTCATTGCCTGCTAACCTCTTTAGTTCTGCTATGGATTTACTGGAAGAGAGTATACTCAATATAAAATGGCTCTGGATTTTCTTTGATGCAAAAATCACATGCCCAACATATCTGCCAAGTTGCTTTGTGACAAAGAAAAGGCTTAAATAAAAATGGCAGCTGTAGTTTTTAAAATGTAAATTTCAGCGGGAAACCTTTAACTTGTTCTGTATTTTAGAGCTGAAAAAGGACAAGTGATTAGATGATGACCTTAGTCGTATTGATAATCATGCCATAGTGATTCTGGCCTAGAGGGAACACTGTCCCTTCAATGAGCTGTGCTATTTTTAACGCAATCATTTCTCCCACTTGGAATGACATTATTTTAACTTTCAGTCTCACTCCAAGGAGCCTGAGTCCAACCCCATCCAGCCCAGGCAGTCCTTGTAGCCCTCTCTTCGCTTTTCACTTTTGGAGGTAAGCATGCTGCAGGGCCTGCCAGGGCTGCTTTGTCTCTGTCCCCCTGGGCCCACCACCATATCTGCACTTTCTGAACACTGCGATACACACCCAATAGCTTTTCAGTTGTTCCCTCCTGTTAACATGGAGTGAGGAAACTGGTTGAATTGTTTAGTCTGTGACTTAGAGGCTCACGGACAAAAAAGAAAAAAAAAAAGTACTTATTCCATGTAGCATATCTTATGAATATTTCACTTGGTGTTGGATGATTAGATGTTTGACTTCAGTGTCACTAAATTTGCACTGAATTTCATATGTTTTGATCCGTGTCTTGTAATGATGCAATTTATTACAATTTCTAGAAAATGTTTCCTAATTGATGTTAGAGTACCATAGTTGTCACAGAATATTTTATACTGCTCTGGTTTATAGGAAAAGTATTTTATTTGTCTAAAAGTGTAGTTTTTAAAAACCCTTTTGAGAAATTTTCATTTATGCACCCTGCCCCTCACTCATAGGCCGATTTCAATTCATTTTTATGTATTAGAGAAATCTTCCCAAGGATCTCTCCTTGCATCTTATAGGTTGTTACAAGAATGTGTAATAGGAAACACTGCTATTGTATAGTGTATATTGTATTATGGTACATATATTCTAATAGACTTTTTTGAATTTGATATTTATGAATATAGCATGTCTCCCAATATTCAATCAGAATACATCATATGCAGAATACTCAGCATCCTTCTCCACTTTTATTTTTTTTTATCATAAGGAGGAAAGTAGACCCAAATTTTTTGTCGATTGGAAGGGCAACTTAAATTATTTTTATTAATTAATACTCTATTTTATGTATGCAAATGAATAAAAAATGTGCCACTTAGGGCCAGTTCCTTTAAATTGGTATCATTGGGACAGTTTCACACATTTGTTTCTCTCATATTCCTAAAATAAGACTGAACAGAAATCCGTCAAGAAAGATTGACTAGGGAAATGAATTAATGACTTTGAACTTTGGTGCTACTCTTCTGCTGATGGGATTACATTTATTATTATAAAAGTGACTTTCAACATGAAAGTTCTGTGTAATAGCTTTTATAAGCATCCCCTGAATGTAATCAATCCTAAAGCATAGGAATAGTTTCTTCTCTATCTGGAGAATTCCATTGCTCATGTAATTTGTCTGTTTCTGGTGAACCAATCACAAGAAATTGAACTGTCTTTTGAACCCTTTCCCTCTGGTGTAACATGTCTACATTAAATACTCAGATTTCTTTCTGTTTCCTTAATGAAGACAGTAGACTTCAAAATGAAGATGCTGTCCATAGTAGAGGAAGAAAAGAGAATCTGATAAAATGCTATGGTAGTGTAGAGGAGGGTGATGTTTGGAAGAGTGTTTTAGAGAAAAGCTTTATGGAACTGGTTGTGTTTGAGCTGGACCTTGGAAAAATTGGGGTGTTCAGTTTCAGAGGGATGGGGAAAGAACCAAATCAGGGTGAAGAACAAAATCAAGAAGGTAAGAAAATATAGTAGAAATAATATGGACTGGTTAAACAGGGTGGGTAGGGTAGAAGAAAACCATGGAATTATAGAGGAGATGATATAAATTTAAAAATCATTTTAGAACCATACTGTGTAGGACTTTGAGTTATAAGTTAAATGTTTGACTTTCATTTTTCAAGCTTTCAGGAGTCTTAGAAGATTTTATTTTGAATAGGGAAATGACCAGTTTGAGTTTAGGGTGAGGAGGAAATGTACCCCTGCAATATTGAGAATATATTGGGTTTTTGGCAGAAACTCCAAGTAGGATGCTGGTCCTAAATTAGGGCAGTTACTACGCATTAAACTGAAAGTTATAAAGTACTTTATAGTTGGCCAGATATTTTATATGCATGATTTCATTCAATTTAAGCCACCCAACCCTACTGAGACAGGAAGGAATATTACTTCTGTTGACAGGTGGAGATACTAACACTCGTAGAGATTAAGTAGCTTAACTACAGCCTAGTTTCAAAAATGAAATCTTACATCTTTCCACTGTGACTAACTTAAGCCATCCATACTACTTTTATAATTTTATATTGAATTTTAATGACCTGGTTGAGTTAGACCTTGTGACCTCTTGTAGTCATTTTTATTTCCCTAGAGTTTCACTCAATACATGGAAGGTTTATTAGGAATGAAAGAGGAAGAGATGATATGTAAGTTACTTTGCTACTAACAAATAGGCCACCAAATGAATGTATAATGTATAATGACTCAAATACAACAGAATTGTAGTTATCACTAAGACAAATGTTTTGGGAGAGGATCTGATCCATAGAGTCATTCAGGGATCCAGAGGCCTAGACATCCACTTGTAGCTAGTGAGAAAGAAAAGAACATAGAGAATGGTATACTGTCAAGCCTGGACATGGCACATATCATGCCACTAACACTCCATTGTGTAGATATAGTATTGTGACCACACCCAATGAAATTTGGCCTACTTGGATCTAGAAAGAGGTAGAAGTAAGTTTGGTAAAATTGTTAGCAATCTTTGACACTGAGTTGAACCAAAGAAAGGTATAATAGTAGGTGTTCAGCTGATAATTTTCAACACTGAGATTTCTAACCTTAATGACTTGACTGGAACCCAAGAGAGCAAACTTAGGGAGGGAGGACAATATGTAGCCATGAGTCATGCCTTGAACACATTGCGATAGTTCTAGGTAGCGTTCTGTGGTTGGTAGCTTGGAATTGGTTATCTCTGATAGTATGCCCTGATATTGTAAATTGTAGGTGTTCAAACATATTTGTGGCCAGGTGTGGTGGTGCACACCAGTAATCACAGTGGCTCAGGAGGCTGTAGTAGAATGATCATGAGTTCAGGGTCAGCCTTAGCAGCTTATTGAGGTCCTAAGCAACTCAGCAAAACTGTCTCTAATAAAATATTTTTAAAGGGGTGGGGGACATTGCTAAGGATGTGGCTCAGAGGTTATGTGTCCCTGGGTTCAATCCCTGATACAAAAAAAGAAAAAAAAAAAAAAAAGAAGTGTGATCCAAAAACTTTCTGCATCCATATAAAAGTCTTTCCCCCCTCCTCCTATTTATTTCAGTGGATCCATTTTTTTTCTTTGTTCCTCTTCTGTTTGTTCCTCTTCTGTGAGTGGGGCTTGAAGGTCTGGAAGAGAGTGACAGTAGTGCCTTTTTGAGGTGCTGACACATAGGGTTTCTAAATATGATAGTGGAAGATTCTATTCTTTTCATAGTAAAGCCCTGGAGGCAGCTGTGCTGAGACCTGAGTCAGCTCCCCATCTCCAGCAGGACTCTGTGGACTTCTCCACGTCAGGTTTCCTGAAGTGTGGCCAGTTATAAGAGATCTGCAGTTTTCAGGGAAGCTGAATGGAATATATTTCCAAGGAACAAGACCAGGCTCTACTACATGGAGGTTCCAGCAAGCCAACTTTTGGATCAGTAGGAATTTTCTGAGAAAGCTTTCTGAACAGGAAATGGGCTACCTCACCATACCATCAGTTTCAGAGAGGCCAGGTGTCCACTGATCTAGAAAGATGTAGAGCACATTCCTACACTAATGAGGATTAGCTCACATTATTCCCGAAGGCTCTCCCATCTTGAAATTCTGACCCTTTTTAGAAAATCTTTCAACCCACCCCCCAAAAAGAGGCAAAATACATAATTCCTTCACAAATGAAAATATATACGGTCCAAATATCAGTTCATCAGTTACCAGTGTGACAGAGAGCACCTTCAAGACCTCATGGAATTGATGCACAGCCCCCCACTTCAGAGGCAGCTACAGTCACTCAGGGTTTCCCATGATCCTCAGTTCTTAATAAATGAACCATCACTTAGGACCTCTTCATGTAACCTGACATCGGTGTCCTCTGAGGTATGTCCTCACAGGCATATGACCTGTGCCAGCTCACAGTCTGGACTGCACTTAAATAGCAAGATTCTAAAAGGAAGCCCTGACTTTATCTCCTCAGTATCCTTCTTGGTACCTGGCATGCCTGTCCTCCTCAGGGAAGCTGGAGTCTGTGGAGGCTGTCCTGTTACTCAGTGATCATATTTCTGTTATGGTTCACAGTGGTCCTTCCTGTTTCCCCTTGGTCCCCCAACACCCACATGGATGGCGCCTAGAGCCCCTGCTGCCTTCCCACTCTCTTCCTTTCCATTTTACTTCTGCCATGCTTTTCTTTTTCTCTCCATTGGTTCCTGGAGTCTCAAGGTGGTAAACACACAGTCAGCTGTGCCAGAGTTGGCAGAGAGAAGGTATCCTGTTTCTTCTCTTGTCTCCCAGATACCTCTCTCTGTTTCAGCTGTCACTGAAAACACACATGCCACATTGCTAGTAGGGGGTAGCACTAGCCTCAGAGAAGAGTGTTGTCATTGAGCTATAAATGCCATGAGACGCGTGTTGTCTATTTTTCACACGTCTTCACAAAACCTAAAATAGTGCCTGACACAAACAGGAGAGGGTTCATAAATATGTATTGATTGAATGAATGAATGTGTTGCTGCCTGGAACTCAAGCCCATTCTGATGTTTTCACATGTGTTCAAAGTATCACCTGTAGTCATGTATTAAGGGTGTTTTGAGAATGGTCTTGACATCTTAAGAGGTAGTGCTCATACTTTGATTCTCCCATAAATAGTAAATTATAGCCATCAAAATATAAAAACTGACCAGGTAGCATTTATAAATAAAGCAAGGTTCAAGGACAAAGTAAAAAGGTAAGATTGATAAAAGGAAGACACAAAGTATATTAAAGACTATGCTTGACTAGAGAGAAAATGATCTCAGTCATGACATGTCACATGTTGAAAAGGACTGAATATAGGCCCCATGGAACAGGGACCAGCCCATCCCATTACAGTCATCTCCTGAGTGCCTGTACTAGTGCCTGGTGTATACCGACGGTCCTAGGCTTACAGTGGTTCAACTTAATGACTTGTTGACTATTCCATAAAATAGAAGTGGTACGTGTTCAGTAGAAACACTTATTTGAATTTTCAATTTGGATTTTTTTTCCTGGGTTAGCAATATGTGATAGGACACTCCCTGGTGATACTGGGCAGGGTCAGAGAGCTGCACCTTCTGGTCAGCCTTGCAATCACAAGGGGAGACAATGGAAACTACTGTGTGCTGTGTTGCTAACCTGTGATGTTCAATAGATTAAATGTGTTAAGTTTGTTTTTACTGGAATGCAACCCCATTATAATTTGAGGGCCATCTGTATCAGATACTAAATACATTAATTAGTTGTCTATGAATGTACTTTGAAGCAAGAAGGAAATTCTGAATAGGGATTTTGAGGGGGATTACTTTTGACACACGAGAGCCTTCAGTTAATCTGCATTTGCTCCTGGTGATATTCTGTCTCTGTCTGGGTTACTGCTGCCCTTTCTCTATAAGGTTTCTGTTCTCCAGTCTAACACGGACCCCACCTGCCTTCATTCATTCACGTTACCTGACTGCCTGGAGATATTTAAGTTTGTGACCCCACCAACCTAAGTCATAGTGCCTTAGTCAGTGTCAGCACCCCCAACATGTAAAGTTCTGTGACCTTGGGCAAACTGAACTTCTTGACGACTGTCTTCATCTGTGAACTCTCAACCTTAGTGAAAACATAGGAAGAGCAGTGTATTGGTACTCAGTGTGATCATGAAGAAAAGGACATGTGGTGGTCTCGGAGTGGTGGGTGGGAAAGGTAGACAGTAACCATAAGAGGGAGGGCATCAAGGGCAGCTGTCACCTAATCCAATTTTGCCAGAGCTGGTGCATTTTCCTGCTGTTGCTGGATATCTACAGCTGCCTGAATCCCCCTCACTACACTGCTTGCCATGGTGAGGGTGAAGTCAGTATTCACCAAACACATGGCAGCATGTTCCGATTTGGGGTCTCCTTCTCACTGGGAACCTGTAAGAGTGGGAAAGTCACCTGATTGCTAAACCGATGAACTCTTTTAGTTTCCTTTACTTTTTAGGATGAGTAGAACCTTTTATCTTTTTTATTTTCTCTGTTTTCCCCCTTTCACTTTGTGGAAAACGTTGAGAACATCTGAAGAAGCTGGTACCAGATGGTAATTTCTCCGTGCTCTGCAGATACCAGGACTTTTGTGAATGCAATATTTTAATGAATTGCCTTATGCATCCCTGAGTTTTATTTCTCAATTGTCTTTTAGGACCAAATCTATATAGTGCTATACCTGCAAGGAATGGCTGTGCCAAAAGAGATGAGCTGGATAATGATAGCCCGCTTGCCCCATGGTATGGGTGGCAGAGATGAGGAAGGTTGGCACTGTAGACATCACTGAGATGGTGGCAGGAAAGGTGTGGATGAGTCAATTAGCCCTTCTCTTTGCCCCTCCCTCACCTGGTTTCTGCAGGTTCTGCCACTGGGAAATTTTCGTTGCTTGTTGGAATGCAAAAGAAGGGTGAGCCCGTGTGTCTGTGTTACTCCAGAGGGGAAGAGGGCAGGGTTGGAGGAGAAGTGGGAAGCACTTCCTTTGTCCCCACTAACTCAGAGTATTCATTCATTACTGCACAGTCTTTTCTGGGCCAAATATTGTGACTGTTCAACTTCCCAACTTTTTGAATTTTGGTTTTAGAATATATTGAAAATATTTTATGGAGCCTGAACAGTTATCTCTTACTAACTAGATCTTCTTAGAGCATATGGAGAAAAATTACTTTGCTGTGTGTGTGGTGTGTGCATGTGTATGCACATGTGTTGGGGGAAGACTTTGTCTCAAGTTCCATTTTTTGACTGGGAAAAAAAAAGACATTTCCCATCATTTTTAAAAGCCTGTTTCCTACATTTTAAAAATGTGGATACAGCCATTAACACCCACCCTGTTGATGAGAGAATTAAGTTTTGATATTCTTGGAAAGCATAAGATGGGGTTGGTAATGTGAAGCACAGAGGTGTCTCAGGGAGAAGACTAATACAAATGCAGAATTGAAAAAAAAAAATCTCAAGTTTCTCTAGCAGTAACATGGATAATAATACCTCTTGGAGGTGTTATGAGAATTAATTAGGTAACATTTGCAAAATGTTCCAAGATGAGTGTTCTGTTTTATTATTATTAAGCTTCATATTATTCTCGGAAATCCCGCATTCCAAATGAACTACAAAACCTGACCTTGATATCAAGCAGGTTGCATATTCTAATTGAACATGACAGTGAATGATGAGATATTATGAAACTAGGATAGCTGTGCTGATGGTCGTGGGTGAAAAGAAGATAAGCTAAATTTCATGGATTCTTCTGGTTTCTACTATTTTTTCCCCATGACAATTGACTTAGCTGAATCATTACCAACTCCAGTTAGTTAGGAAGGCACCCCCAAAAGTAAAGAAACATTTATTTGCTTACTGTAATATTGGAATTGTTTTATTCTCTCCTCTCTATAAAATACAGATTGGCTCCACCCACTTGAATCAGGTTTTTAGTCCAAAGTCATCTTTAAATCTTCCCCCATCAAATGTTTTTACATGCAGTTATGTACGTGGGGGTGGGGTGTCACCCACTGGGACGTCCTGCAGACCCTGCCTTCATGGTGGGTGCTACTCATCATCTCTACCCTTAGTCAGAGCTGCTATCACTCATTCCTAGGATTTTTGTAGAAGCCTCATGGCCTGTCCTCCTCCTTCCGTCGAACTTTGCTCCTGCAACGTGCCTCCCTCCAGCTCTCAAGTCACCTTTCAAGAGTGTAAGTCAGAACCTTCCAGCAATCTGGTATGGTGGCGCATGCCTGTAATCCCAAAACCTCTGGAGACTGAGGCAGGAGGATCGCAAGTTCAAAGCTAGCCGCAGCAACGTACTGAGACTCTGTCACAAAATAAAATATAAAAAAGGGTTGGGATGTGGTTCAGCGGTTAAGCGCCCCTGGGTTCTGGGTTCTGTCCCCAGTACCAAAAGAAAAAACCTTCCAGCAACTGCCCACTCTCTCCCATGACCTGGAAGGACTTCCTGCTGTCCCTCACTCATTCCCTCTGGCTCTATGGGACTCTGCTTTTTCTTGACCAACCATGCTCTCATGTCAGGACCTATTATCCTCTTTACCTGGAACATTCTTCTAATATTCCTTCATTTTTAAAAAAATTCCAAACCTTCAAAAAAAAAAAAAAAAAGTTGAAAGCATAGTACAACCAACAGCATATTCTCTTGCTTTACCCTTGCCACATTTGGCTTTTTTTAACCCCTCTTTTCCATTCAGCCTCTTTTTGTATTTTTTTCAAAAACTGTTTTTTTCTTTGCTGAGTAATATGAGAGTAATTACAGAGACACAGACATTTAACTCCTATATACTTGAGCATATATCTTCTAATAACAAGTACATTCTCCTTCACATATCACATTATTCTTTTTATACCCCCCATACCGAATAGTAGTGTACAGTACATCAGTTGTCCCAACAAAGTATCTATAAAAGTTTTGTTTTGTTTGCACAGCTGGGGATCTAACTCAGAGCCTAGGACCTGCTCGGCAAGTACTCTACCATTGAGTCATACCCAGCCCCCAAAGTTTTATTTTTAAAGTCTAGAATATAATTAAAAATCAGACATTCCATCGAGTTGGCATATCTCTTTAATCTCCTTTGATTTACTTTTTTTCTTCTTGTTTCAGAATGTTGACATTTTTGAAGCATGCTACTGTTTCATAGACCATCCTGTAATCTCAATGTGTCTGATGGTTTCCTCTTGTTTAGTAGATTCAGGTTCAACTTTTTTGACAAGGACAGGTGGGGATATCCTCCACATAGCATCACATCAGGAAACTTAAAACCTACTGTCTGCCAGATCTTTTCCTATTAGTGATATCCTTTTTGCCTTATTTAATACTCTCTCTAGGCTGATAATTTGAGTCCTTGTAAATATCCTTTTCCCAAAAGTATTCACCCAGTAGGTTTTTGCATTCATTGATGACTTTGTTTGAATCAGTCCCTACATTGCTACTTATTATAATTTTTAGTTCTATTATTATAATTATCAATTATTAGAATTAATAGAATTAATCTAATTCTTTTATCTAGCTGATATTCTTCAGTTAAAACAGAATTGTCCTCATTCTTCTCCCCTTATTTTTAGGAATATTACTATTGACTCTTAGATTTTTAAAAGAAGAAAAAAGAAAACAGATAAACATATATATACACACAAATATATATATATAATATATATGTATATGTATGTATTTGATACATAATGATCCATCTGCATCATACCTCTTTGGGGAGTATGTTGTCCTAGAATTCACCGGTAGGAAGTCTTTTAAGCTGACTCTTGGTTCCTTTTGACATGGCCCTGTTAGTCTCTGAGCACATCCTCGTTTTCTAGCACAACACTGTGTTCTAGCCATCCAGAACAGCCAGAGGAACGCCCACGTGGTACCCAAATGGTTCTCGCCTTCACCACTTTACTGTCTGTAATAAATGTCACTGTGGCAGAGCAGCCTTCCTCAGCCACTGTATAAGCCCCTACTACCACCACCCCCTTTTCCCTACTTCATGATACTTCCTACAGTGACTGTCCCCACTCAGTATATGATGTTTGTTTGTTGTTTATCATTCAAAACTAGAATGAAACCTCCAAGTTGGCAGGGATTTGCCTGTTGTGTTTACCACTGAATCTTTAATATCTGCTGCATAGTAATTCTCAACAAATGCTTATTGAAGAAATGAATGGGTGATTTTACCCCTGTCTTGGGCCTCTGTCAAACCCTTCCAGATCTGCTGCTGCTGCTTTTTATATTTTCTGACACTGACATGAATCAGATTGAGTGCCAGGGGTTCACAGTCATTCATCTGGAGTTCATTGCAATTTTGCTTCAAGTAGTTCCTCTGCCTTTGGATTCTGGAGATATTCAGAACTGTTACTAACAGTGCATTTCAAATGACACTCACTGCAAGCACTTGGCAGTTGACAGTGGAAGCATTTATGATGTAGTTCCTCCTTCTCCAGCTTCTCTGAACAGAAGGTCTAGCTATTTTAGAAATTAAAAAATGAAACACTTAACTATGTTAGATTTTTTTGCATGGAATCTAATGCTGGGAACTAAAATTTGAGTAGAATACAGATTTCATTTTCTAAATGAAAAAAAAAATGTTCCACACGTAATACCTTAAAAGCTTTCATGGGACTTGCAAAGTATAACAGATCTTCAAAGAATATCTATTCTAGCTCAGATGATGAGAATTAAGAATACAGGGCAAGAATTAATGTTTCATGTATTTGATGCATTTGAGCTGAGTGGTGGTTCCAAAGATATCAGATCCTAACCAGCAGAACCTGTGTTACCTGACTTAGGAAAAGACTCTTTGCAGGTGTGATTAATTTAAAGATTTTGAAATGGGGAGATTATCCTGGATAATCCTGATGGGCCCTAAATCCAGTCATAAGTGTCCTTAAGAGGAGAGGCAGAGGGAGATTTGATACACAGTAAAGCTGAAAGAGGCAAGGAATGGAACCTGTCCCAGAGCCTCCAGAGGGAGCATGGCCTGTTGACTCCTTGATTTTGACTTTTTGATTACTGATGTCAGACTTTTGGCCTCCAGACCATTGGAGAGGAAATCTCTGTTGTTTAAGCTACTTTGTTGGTGGTAATCTGTTATAGCATCCCTAGGACACAAATGCAATGTAAGCTGAACCTCCTCTTATTTATATTGTGATCATCAAATGACCCTGTGAAGGCAGCATGGTGGGCACATTCACATCCCTTTACAGGAAAAGGAACAAGGCCTGAGGGAGTTACTGACTTGCACCAGCTTTTCTGATTCTTTCACTACAATAGGGCTCCTTTCACTATGGTACCCTGTCTTCTGCTAATTCTAGTCAGCTATCAGCACAGAGTGCTCCTGACGATAGCTCATAAAAGCTAGACAGACCTCTGTGGCCAGAGAAATCAGGGACAGGCATGTTTTTGGTGGGAACCTGAGAACATCCTTCAAGAATAAAGACTAGGGAGATGGCTAGCCTGGTTCCCACAGTCCAGGGGGCTTATTCCCTCTATTTTAACCTTTAACCTTTTATAATCAGCTGCTTTAACTTTCCAGATTTTAGATTCCTTTGAGCACAAATATCCGTATGTCTACATGGAGGAGAATCCCTTGCTGTCTCATTGACAGAACATTGTACCCCCTTCATAAAATCAGTTTCCACATGCAGGATGCCTGCCTGCCATGTTATGTGAAAAAGGCCATGGACCCTCTAACAGCCCTCTGGGTAAAAGCCACAGACTGCCATTCCAGCCCACCAAGGCATTAACCATTTCTGGACAGCACTCAGTTTGACTTGCTCTTTCTCCCTAGCAGAGGTTGAGATTGTCTTGCAGGTAAATCCTGCCTCAGGCATCTTGGTCCTCCCAGTCTCTCTGCTGCAACCCACTTTCTGCAGCGACCAGATCTTCATGTTCTGATTTACTCAACAGTCATTTTGCTTCTCTCAGCTAGGTGTGGTCCTGGAGAGATGAAGATTAGAGGGAGTCTCCGCTCAGGGAGCTCTCAGACTTGTAAGGGAAACAACCAGGGAACTAGTATGACTGTGTGATAGAACAAGTATGGAGACAATAGTCTGATGCCGTGTCCTCTGCCTGCACACTTGCAGAAGAGAGCAAGGTGTTTACTCTGAGGGCCTCGGCAGGGTCCTCTCCTCCAGCTAGTGGACAGGGTAGAGGCTCCCTAGAATGTGGCCTCTGGCTGGAGGATCTGGGCAGTTATCTTGCCCACAAGTGTGGATCTGAACATGTGGGGTTTGATGATTATAAGGTGCTTAAATTTATCCATCCTATCTGCCCCCTTTATGGAAAGTACAGTACTACCAAGGAGCCTTGACTGGGCTCCATTTTCAGCTCAGTGTAAGATGAAATAGAGCATGGACAACTCCCTTTACCACTCTTAGGAGCCAGTGATTACCATTTTCAGTTCCTTTGCATCTGTATTCTTCTGTCAATGTAACTGGAGGCCTAAAAGGAGCTAAAGTTTATAGATGTTGCACAGAGAGCAGAGGACTGAGAGAGATATTAAACAAAGTCACGGAAATCCATGCCCACACCCTCTGTGGCAAATCTAATATAGATGGTCTCGCTTTTGAGAATTGACCTTATTAATGTCAGAATTTTTTTAGAATGCCCCAAAGTGATGTCTTGATTGGGTGTATCTTTTGATTGGGAAAATACAGAAAGTTTCCATGAATTTCAGAATACTTAAAAAATATATTTTATTGATCACAATAGCATTTGTGTATGTTTGGGGAAAAAAATATGACTGTCTCTAAGTATGACTGTTCATTCAGCCTATCAACAGTGTTTGGCTCAGGTTCCTCATTATAGCTTCACAGGTATGACTCATTGTTCTGTACGTTGGTGTCTCCATCGGGTTGTACTCTTGAATTGAAATGATCATAGTTTCTGTGCAAAAGGAAAAAAGATTATACATTATTACAGTTAAAGAAGTAAATGAAATTCCATGTGATGCTGTATTATTTTGTGGAAACAAGGCTAAAAGACTTTGGTTGAACATGTATTTTTGTTTTTTTTTTGGTCAGTTCTGGCTGTAATTTTTACATTCCAGTAGCATCTTGAGAAAATAGTAGTGATTGCAAAGGATTTGAACTCAGAACTTAGAACCTAAAGCATTTTCATTTCTATTTTCTGCTTCTTTGGAGCTTCAAAGTCATGTTGTTTTTTCCCCCCAGTGAAGAATCAATTGCCTAACATGGTATTGCTGTAAAAGCACATAAAGTTTTACATTGGTTTCTTATTTTAAGACACTATTTTGTTACATGCACAGATTTGTGAATTTGTGAATGAACATAAGAAAGGATACACTTTGAAATTATTGTGTGTAGTATTTCATTTTAATAATACACTAATATCACCAATAATCTTTCTAGTTAGTGAAATGAACTCCTGCATCCTCCTCTTCCCTTCAGTAGTCATACAGTTCTTAAGCATGTTCAAGTTTGGGTAGAATTTTGAATGAGTTGTAATAAGAGTAGCAACTACTGAAAGAGATAAGCACCTAAAATGTACCATTCTGGCATATTCTGTGGTTTAAAATCATTCCTTTGGAAGCCTGTCTTAAAAGGACTTGTAAGTTGCAACACATCAATTAATCTGTAAATATAATGGACCCTGATTAGGTTGTTGTAGGAGAAATACCAAGAAAGGAAGGGATTCTTATTTTATAGGAACTTAATTTGATTTTAAGTAATTGTTTAGTTATGCCTAAATACTTGAAAAAAATGTGCAGAGTTATTTTACGAATGCCACGTGAGTGGTATAGTCAGAGAATATGGGAATAGAGGAACAGGATTTGAACTTGACTGTGAAGCTTGTTTAGGGTCAAAATGGAAAGGAGAGAAGGTCATTGGAGATGAACAGAGGAGCAGAAATCAAAGGAATGGTGGGGACATGCCCAGGGATGAATAAGCCAGCTTGCTGGAGAATTTACATAGAGCCAGAGAGTGGATAGAGGGCATTTTCACGGAAAAGTAAGGTTGGGAGTAGATTATGTAGAGCATCTCAGATGCCAGTCTTGAGTTTAACATTTCTGGTGTAGGTCTGTAGGCTTTCAGTCAGGAAAGTGGAATGGTAAAGATGTATTTGAGTGGAATTCCTGCCCTGGAAAAGCATGGTAAGAATGAGCGGAGAAAGGAGAGGGCAGAAAAGAAATGAGAAAGAACTCAACTAGGAAGACTGCATTGAGGAGAGAAAGGAACTCAAAATGTGTTAGAAAATAGGAGCTAACAGGACCTGCTGAAGTGGGAGGGGGAGGCGTTAGCCTGGTAGAATTGCGGTATCTTATGAGTAAGGATGAGGGACTGGGTTGTAGCTCAGTGGTTCAGCTCTCGCCTAGCACATGTGAGGCACTGGGTTCAATCCCCAGCACCACATAAAAATAAAGATAAATAAAATAAAGCTATTATGTCCATCTACATCTAAAATATTTTTTAAAAGAATAAAAATTAATTTGGGAGATAATGGTTTCCCTTTTAGGTGTGTTTGGTGGTGGAGCTTTGAAAATGATGTTCTGACAGCCATGTAGAAAGTAGGAAGGTCCAGCAGAGCCTGGGAGGGTGCTCAGGACTTCATGTCTAGTGTGGATGAAGGAGTGAGGGAATCGGCAGATTGAGAGGCCTCTTTCAAATTGGGAGTTAGGAAGCAGAAGCTGCGCCAAATCCACCTTGCTCCACGGTCCTGGTATTGGGGACTGACCCAGGGAAACACTGTGGTCCTAGGAACAGGAACCAGCTGAGTAAGATTACCCAGGGAGTAAGACTTGTGTTCTCATCTGAAGAAAAACTTGAATGGCTTAAGTTCCAATTTGGGCCTCTGCTCTCCAGTTCCCATAGAGATGCCTAAAAGCCTGGGAAGGGTCTCTGATTGTGGGAACAGGGACACATTTTTCTCCTTTTACCACTGTGATTGGGCTGCTGAGCTAACCTGGGCCCCGTGGGATTGAAGGCTGTTAACACCTCAGGTTGATTGTCAAGAGACCAAATGAACTTGTTTTTGTGATCCTTTCTACATCTGAGATATTGAATGTTCTAACAATGATTTAATCACCTGTAGGTGCTCTGCAGACATTGAGAATGCCATTAAACTTGGTGAGAAATGGTAGTTAAAGCTCTGCTAGCACTGCCACTTGCAAAGCCATTAAGAGCACATGAATACACATGTGTATGGTTACACACTTCACTTAGAACAGTCTGAAGATTACCAGGCAGGCAGTTATTATGCATCTGACTTTATTGTGCAGAATATTTCTGAATGTTGTCATCTTTAATTTATCAAGGGAAAAAATCATCATCATGTACCACTATGATGGTATAATTTTTATGTGAATAAATCTTTTGAGGAGGAATAGATAGATAACTTTCTAACTTCCAGTGACTTGCTGGATGTGAAATTCTATTTGGATGGCAAGACCTACACCATCACTTCTGAATCACATCTCTTAATGTGATGCCTATCTCTTAACAGAACCTCACATGTGCAGTCTGGCAGAGGTAAAGGCCCTAGGTGTCAAGCATGGTCTGGCAAGAATAGCCAGCAGCAGCCATGACTCTAGATTGATGATGCCACTTTCATTTGGCTGTTCATCATAATTTATATCCATGTCCTTTGGAAAAAGGGTTGAGATGGTTTATAATGAAAATATGTGTATCAAATTAGTTCCAGATGAGAAAAAAAAAACTCAAACTTTACCCACAATGCTTTTATGTGTGACATTTGAATAGGATTACTAATGTAATCGAGGTCTAGATTTAACTACAAGTTTCCTGATAGTCAAGGCAAAGATGAAGCATTGGTCCCTCTAACAAAAAAGAGTGTTTTGTTTTTGAAGCTCTGTATCTTTTCTTGATTTGAGATTTTACGATAAACATTTAAGGGGATGGCTGATAACCTTATATGTTCAGCAGAAAGGGTGAAAGTATCTTTTGAGTCCTGTTTATTTTGGTTCATTGAAGAGTGAACATTCTGCATTTGTTGTAAGCATATTGCTGTCTATCAATGACTTAATTAATAAAGGGCTAGAACTGAAAGAAATGTGTGCTTAGCGTGTCTCTTTGTCTTTCAAATATAACTTTTCCCAACATATTTTTGCTCAGTAACCTACAGGTCTGGAGTGAATGCTCCGGCTGGTCTTAGAAAGTACAGGTATTCTGGTTGAATGGAGAAGAAATCTGCCTGTTTTAGATGCTGGCAATAAGCCTGAGGAATTCTAGCAGAAATAAAAGTCTTCTCTCACACAAGGAGGAGGACTGCAAGGGTATCTGCTGGCCAGGCCAATGGTTTGTTTTGTTTTGCTTTGCTTTGCTCAAGAAGGAACAAAGACTATATTAATGAAAAATAGTTCTGGACTGAGACCCCAAAACTCTGTGTAATTGGGTATGGGAAAGAATACTTGGCACAAATATTTTTAAGGCAAAACGTTGCAACCTCTGGCCTTTTCCGTGTTCCTTATAGCGTAGTAGAATGTGTGACTTTGAGTTGCTTTGCTCATTATTAAGCCTAGTGTGAGTTACTTATAAAACAGAACCTAAAATAGGTGAATATATTGATTGGGTGGATTTTTTTATATTGATTTTTTTATTGGAAATTATCGACTCAAAGTAGAAATTGTTGTTTTGGAAAGACATATGACTGTAAATCCAATGCTCATTATTCTGGGGATTGCTAATACTAGGAAGTAGTTTTCGTCTTGACTATTTTATAAAAACTCTGTGTTGAGAAGGATTCTGAGTCTCCATCTGGGACTTAGTGACAGAAGAGGAGATACATAATCAGCAGTACTTACTGTTGCAACAGTAGGGATGGGGCTTAGCACCTGTGACATAGATTTGCCAAAGGAAATGTTTTCCCAAATGCACTGTCATGCTAGTAAGAAGCCCGAGAAATTCTAGCAGTAGTAAAAGTCTCTATATTCATTTTCAAAGCTGTCATCCGGAAGTCTCGGATAGTTCTAGAAGCCATTCCTACTTAGCTGTGCATGAAATGCTTGTGTTCCTTCACCCCAGGAATTGATTTGGACAGTTGACAGAGAATGCAGGCCAGGGTCAGGCTTATTTTGCCCTATTGAAATTTGGGATTTCATTTTTCAAGAGACTCTCTGACCCAATTTGGTTCTGAGGGTTGCATAGAGGCATTGCTCCTAGGCAGCAGGAAAAACTCCAGCTGTCTGCCAAGATCAATTTGGCTCTGTAATTGTGAAGTGCTCTCCAATTGAGGAACTCTTCTCACATACCAACTCTTAATTTGATCCTCATGAAAGCCCAACAAGGTCATTCTTGCTGTTTACTTGAACTTTTTTTGCCATTATTTATTCGTTTATCGTGTTTGAGACAGCCCCAAAGTGATTTGAGGTCTCATCTTTGAGGGAATAGGTAGAACAGAGTTTTGTGATGATGTCATCCCCATTTTAAAGCAAGGAAGTTGGGATTTACAGAGATTAAGTAACTTGTCTTAGAGTCTCACAAACTGGAGTATCAGGACCAAGATCTGGTAATGGCCCTGCACATCTCAGCTTTTGGAAGGAAAAAAATCTGCCCTCACCCTTAACACCAGTAGCCTTATTTCATTCTGAACCATGGGCATCACTGTGTGTGAGAGTGTGTGCTGGCCTTTGACTTTTCCATTTTTCTTTACGTCAGGAGACTGACGTGGATTCTACTGAAGATTTGGTGAAGTGTCTCACTGATGTGGAGGGTCGCTTAGAGAGGTACTCAAGTGCTATGAATGTGTCTGGATACGGCTACCTATTTATTAAGTAGCCATAGAAGAGTGTTTAAGGATGACAGGAAGTTTCTATTATTTGTCAAGGTGTGTGTATCTGAGGCCATAATGACAGTGTTGGAATCTCCTGTTGGTAGTCAGGGAGAACTAGTGAGTTCTAAAAAAAAAAAAAATGATATCAATAAAAGTCACTTAAAGAGCCAACATTAGAAACAAAACTCATGCTTCCCTTGAGAATGTCATATTGCAGCTAAGCCCAAACCCTGGGCCGCCTTGGCTAAATAACAGCATCTTGCTTTGACAGCCTGTAGTTCTCCCTGGCTGCTATTTTGGCGGCAGATATCAGCACATCAGTTAATGCGCATTTCCTCCTGTAGGAACTGACTGGACCACAGTTATGTTAGCTCATATTTTCTCCCTCATTAAAGTGCCTACCTGCAATTTGTTCAAAGGAGTTTGACAGCCTGCAAACCACTATAGGAGTGTTTTGCCCTTTTACTGGTGACTAATTTGCTTGACTACACAGGATTCATTTTCTAGTCAGATTCAGTTTTAATGTCAATCTAAAATATATATCTAGGAATGCTACCCCATTTGACAGAGTTATAGTTTTATTGAGAATGTAGTGTTTATATGATTTTCTTTTTGATTTGTTTTGTGAGCTTATTGGTGAGTATTGCTTTGTGTGTGTATAGCTGACTTCATTGCATGGAGGAAAATGGTCTAAAGTTCCTACCCTTTACTTTGAGTGAGCATGTCTTATGTACTTCATACTCATGTGTAGCTTCTTCACTAAGAGGGTATGAAATGCCTTTAGTGGTCAGTTTCTGCTCCAGGCAGCACATGTGGGTGAGATTCCTGATAAAATTGGGGCATGGATTTAGCTTTGGGGGCTCGATATCACTCATGTGTGAGGTTCTCCACTATCACAGATGACTTTGTATTAGAAATCTGCTTGTGTGCCTTTGGATCTTATCATCCCCATAATTTTGACAGAAGCTGGTGTTTGGGATGCTGCTATCAAGGTGAATGGGAAGCAATTCAATTCAATATCCCTTGGCCCCTATCTGAGACCTTTAACCAAACGACTTTATCATCTGTTGCTTTGTCACTTGCTGAAAGAGACTTGGGGCTATTTGCAAAACTCTGAACCACAGTTTTCTCATCCATACAATGGGGAAGTAAGGATCAGATGCAGAGAAGATACTTACTGAACAGTTGTTATAACACTGATGATGAGGCCGGGGAGTAATCTTATGTAGTGTTGTGATTCATTTCTTTAGGTAATGTTGTGATTTAGTTATTTTCTTATGCAGTATTGTGATTTATTGACAGGGTTTATTCTTGTGGCAGGCCTTCTCCAAAGTCTTCTTAGAGATGAAATCCTGGGAAAGTACAAAGATGTTACCCATGACATCAGATAATGGAGGTTACATTGTGAAGTAGCATGAACCTAAGTGGGGGAGGATGGAGGGCAGAGTCTTGGGCAATTCAAAATCTTTTGACAGAAGGTTTTTAGAGATGACATGGGGGAGCTAAGGCACTGAGACTGTCCTTCGCTCATACAACCTTCATTTCAACAAGTGTTTTTGAACATCTGCTACCACCTAGGCTATGTCCTAGGCTGAACAAGATAGAGAAGTCTCTGCTCTCCTGGAGCTTATATCCTAGTGGCATGCAGCAATTCGGTGACAAGGATGTGTCATAAACAAACTAGGAAAACCATGGAGAGTGACCAGTGATCTGCAGAGAAATAAAACGAGTGAGTCTGGTGACTTTTTTCTTTCTGAGAGAATAGTGACCAGAAGCAAGAGCAACTTGCAAAAGACCAGCATGGGCTCAGGAAGGGAGCATGGACAAGGTGGACAGGCAGGAGGTCATAAATCAGGGTGAGCAGGCTAGGTTTTCCTGTAAGCATGATGGGGAGCACTTGGGTAAGTACGGGAACTACGTGGCTTGCCTTTTCAGAGTTTCCTCTCTTACTGTGTAGAAGGTGAACTGAGCTCAAGAAGTCTTCTTGGTGAGAGTTACCCTGGCTTGGACTAGAGGGGGTGGTGACGTGGGGAGGTGTACATGGGTTCTGACTGTGTCTGAAGGGAGGATGCTCAGGACTTGCCAGGGTATAGGGTGTCAAGGGAAAGTGTGACATCAAGGATGGCTCTTGGGTGTCTGCTGGAGTAATAGAGGATGGTGGTTCTGCATATAGAGGTAGGGAGACCTAAGGAGAGGCTTGTGGAAGGAGATCAAGAGCATGGTTTCTTTAATGTTAAATCTGAGATGCTTATATGATGGCCATGTCAAGTCTGGAATTCCAAGGAACAGTTAGGTCTGGAGAAATAAAGTGGAGACTTTTCGTACAGGAGGGCCAGGGGACAAGATGAAGGTAGCTAGCAAGAAATGGCTCTAGGACAGACTCCTGAGACCCTACATATTAAATGTCAGATGGGGGAGAGGTGTCCAGGGGATAGGAGGAAGCTCAGGCAAATGGCTTCACAGAATCATCAAGAAGAAGGAATTTCAAGCAGGAGACTGACCCCCTGGATAGAGTGACACTGAAAGGTTAGTGCCAGTCTGTGCATAGGCCATGAGCTAAAGGACCTTTTAGAAGGAGAAGCTGACAGGGGAGAGGTAGAAGGAAGCTAGAATGTAGGTGCTAGGGAAAGATTTCAATCAGAAGGGCAGCAGCCCTTATGGTACCAATAGCTGGAGGGCCCTAGATTTTTCTCTTGGGCAACTGAGGCTGTTGGTCATTGAAAGATACCTGAGAATGATCCCTTTTGATGTTTTCCCCTTCCCTGTTACCAAATCAGTTTTGTGTTTGGTTCTAGCTTTATGTGAGCAATAGGCCTGGAATGATTTTAAAACTTATCTGTTTCTTTTCCTTCAACTTATAACCTGCCTGTGCATGTCTGTAATTGCAAAAGGCCTTTGGAGTAGGTAAGAGAGGAGGCCCATCTTGGAGGAAAGATAAGAACTGGGTATGCGGAGTAAGTGGTGGTATGTAGAGGAGGGATAAAAACAAAGTAGGTAAGGTGAAATTTGTTCCCATATGTGTGACTACTTTTCCTGTATCATTGAGGAGAAAAAAAGCCAGCAGTGTTTAGCATGGTAGCAAAAACCCCAATAAGCAGTAGCAGAGGCCTCAGCTTCATTTGTTTCTTGCATCCCATCTACTTCTGAAAAAGATTCCAAGTCACCTGCATGTAGGCACACCTTGTAGAACTGCTCTTTCATCCTACCAACACATACCGATGCCCCTAATGACCCTGTGGTGGCGGCTGGGTTACCTGTGACCTACCTTCCCTCTGGGAAGCCAGACACCAAAGCACTTAACTCTAATATGAGAAAGCAGTTAGCTCTAATATAATAACCAGCCCTGAGGAGAGAGGATTAATTCTTTCTGATTCAGTTTCAACAGGATGTAGAGGGATGAAAAGATGAGAATCAGAAGAAGGCATGCAGAGGGCACAGCAGGGGCAGCTGGGTTGGGAGCACCTGATGGGGAAGGGGTGGGTGACAAAAGAAACATGAAGTGTTCAGACTGGAAAAAGGAGACCAAGATCAAGATGGGCTCTGTTTTTGTAGGCAGTAGGATCCATAGGTTTTTAAGACGATAAATAATTGATCTTTACTATAGAAAGAAAATTTAAAATGTGTCTTTCCACCTGTTTATTTCTAGCCCTGTGTGCTCAAATGTTGAGAAAATATCACCCCCTTGGTGAATTGCCCACACATCAAGTGAAGCATGCCTGAAACTCACATTCCTTCCTTGTCAACAACTCACTTTATGTCACCAACATACACATGTGAATGAATCTGCTCTGGAGCACCTTGGTGTCTTACAGGAGTATGGTTACATGGATTTATTAGATTCTTCATGGCCACACATGCATGAGAGCAAATGTTCCTTGAATCTTGTATATTTAATAGCATGAAAGAAGAAAACATACTCTTTAATGGGCATATTTTTACTTAAGGTTTTGTTTTTTGTTTGTTTTTTTTTTCCTGAGCCAGATATGTATATATAAAGTTTCTGTGAAAGAAACGAGAGAGTCTTGTTTTAGGAAGATCTCCTGTCTAGGAAATGACATTTTCTTAGCCTTCTTAAGTGACTTTATATGTGAGAAATGAGCCAGCCTTAAAGCATGTTTGCTATAACCTTCCTTCCTCAGTGTGTAGCCTATATGGATGCCGAGGAATCGTGTGCACTGTTTGTTTAAAATCAGAACTTTTTTGAAGAGCTAGCTTAGGATATACATTGCTAAAAAATGAGTTGGATACACTTCAAAAAAACCCAGTTCTCTTTGAAATATATTCCTTATGTAATAAAACTGTAATGAAAAATAGGGTATTTTTCTTTTTTTCTTTTTTGCCACCTCATACCTCTGAGAAGTTAATGGTTTAGGGAAAACACTCCAAAGCCAACAGATCATGTCAAATATTTGGTTTGGTAGGATTAATATTTTACTGCAGTGCAACAGTGGGAGCGCTGTCCTAGTTTTAGGGATGATTATGTAAACTAATGAGCCCCATCCATTAAAAAACTTAGGGGAACAAAAAGCTATTTATCATGTGGGCTGCACTGACTATACTTAGAGAACACCCAAGTAAGTACTAAATACTTCAAATGAGGTCGCATGTAATTAAGGTTGCTTTTTTTGTGATGCTCAGGTTAATAATTTATGACAGAGTGAAAATGTTTAATATTGCTTTATTTTTCAAAATCTCAATGGTTTGTTATTCTGTTCCTTGCTCCCCACTGGCATAAAATTGACTTTTCACTTACATTTACCATCTTCCAAATTATTTCTATTACAACAGATCCAAAGAATCACTGTTGTAATTGTACACCTTGGCCAATAGAGGGAAATGACTTTAGAATTTATTCTGGGGAAAGAAGAGGTGCTTAATAGCTTTGACTTTAACTGCCCTTAACCTGGAAGAGATTATTCGTAGCCTTAGGATCACCCCTGCTCCTCTCCTATAGATGAATTGTTAGGAAGAAAAAAGTAGAATTCAAGATACTGTTCTACGACTGGGTACATGGCTGTCTCCATCTAATTCCTTAAGGACAACTTCCGATGATAAGCACTTTTACTGGGAAAATGAGTGGTTCTTCCAAAACTATTTTATCCATTAAGTATGAAATGCCAATGGCATGACCACCATTTCTAGAATATCTGGCACTATTGTAAACCCTTAAAAAATTAACACAATCCTAGCAACAGTCCTTCGAGAGAAGTCCTATTATTCCCACTTTATAGAAAAGGAAACTAGGTCATGAGAGGTTAAGCAACTCACCCAAGAACACTGCAGTAGTGAGTACTGTTGCTGTAATTATAAACCAAGCAGTGGCTCCAAAATCTGTCTTTTCTGATACTATACCATACTGCCTCTCCATACATACCCAGTTCCTTAAGCATGAAGAGGCATGTACACCCACAAAACATTATATTTGCAAACAATTTCTATTTTAGATCTTTGCACTTTATAAGAATCCCCAAGGGTGTGTGAGGATTTGCTAAGATATGGAGCGGAAATATAAAATACTTCCAACATGTTTTACAGGAAAAACATCTTTGATGTGAGATGTTGGTATATTGTAAAGTGCTTGACAGGACGTCTAATGGGGCATCCAAGGCTGATAGTGCTAGGACCTCAATGTTTATAAATGGCCCTGGATTCTGCATCTTTCCTCTGTCTCAGAAGCATTTTTATACTGAATCTGCCCCTCCTCCTGACTCCTTCTCATAATCTGGTTTAGGCTCTTTATTTTCCCTTAAGAAGTCAATTTCTATCCAGACTTCAAAAATAGCAGAGTTGAACATCTGGAGAGCTGCCTGTCCCTGACCAGCTGAAGGCCTCACTGTCTCAGTAAATTCTGTGGCAGCCCGGGATTGATGGAAGCAAATTGGGCCGAGCTGTGGTATTTGGGAACTGAGGCTTAACTAGCAGCACAGGAGTGGCAGTTTGATCAAAACCCGTGTCACAAACAAGAATAGTCCTGTGGAAATCCTGTTTTATATGGTGTAGCATTATTGTTTTATTTTTTTCCTCACTGACATTTTGAAACCAGCTCCCTTAGGGAAAGAAGTATAGTTTCAGATAAACTTTTAAAGGGGATTTCCAAGAATACAATAAAAAACAGCCACATTAGTCCCAATTTTTTCAACTAAGGAAAAAGAAAACATGGTTATTTTCTTCTAAAATAAAGGAATATGATAGATTTTTAGCAATATTTTGTTCTATAAAATATTTATATTCTGTATTTTATTTTCATTAAATTTTTGTGAATTTGCAATCAGTACCAGAGTATTTAGAGACCAGAAATTCTAAAACTGACTGAGAATTTTGCTCTTTTATCTTTATTCTCACCCTCTACCTCAGGACACTTCTGTACTCTGCAGCAAGTCCTCTCGGGTTTCATGGGGAGACACAGAGGAAGTAAGACTGAGACTTACAGTTTGCCAACTCTATGGGAGATTCAGTGTGGCAAGAAGTTAAAACAATTTCATGAGATGAAATTTATGGATTACCAGTGCATTTTTATTAGTCATGCTTTATTGTTCTCTTTGGTCAACAAAATTTAAAAATGTCCTCTTTTCAAAAAATTTTTATACAGCTGTGGAAACAACTAGTTTTGTTTTGAAATTGACAATAAACCTCAGTTAGAAGTATATCCTATTTATTAAGACAGTTTCACATTCAAATTTCAAGAGCTGCATGGCTACTCTGTATTACTTCATCTCTCATATTTCTCTATGAGACTTTTTCTTAAGTTTCTCAACTGGACTCATAAACTTCCAGGTATGAATCTATTCCAGAGTTTCCTGGAATGTGACAGGTAGATTAGATACGATTTCATTGGGAGAAACAAATACTATGGTTTTATTTACTGGACTATTTCTGGGAGAACAGTATGTTATTAATTTACTTATTCCCTCCTGAAATGCTGATTCTTAGAATTAAAAAATAAATAAATAAATAAAAAGCAGGGTTCCAAATTGTTTTGGTGAAATCTTCTCAAAGTATAGTGATTCTTTAAGAATAGAGGATCTTAAATTGCTTCCTCACCCAAAGAAGAATTTGTACCCTAATTCACCCTGTGGTATCAATGGGGCAGGAGAAAAAGGATGTTACAGAGTCTCCAGGAATGAGACATTCTTCTGATACTTACTGTGCAGCTAGAAAAAATTGGCTGTCAGGATTGCATCCTCTGGTCTGTTCATCTGTTCATTGTTTCACACATGTTCTTTGATTTGCTTCCCTTGGAGTGTTCCACACTGAAAAAAGTCAGAAATACGTGGTATGTCTCATATTTAAGAGATGCTGCAAAACTTCTTTTCCCCTTCTAGAGAATTGTTGGTCTTTGGATACTTACATGTTAACTGACAGGTGTGACCCATTGGTCACATGTTGACAGATGGGTATTAGACCCACCCAGAACTTCCCTTACCTGTCTATCTCTAAAACTCATTTGAAACAGCCTTTCTAAACTGGGTTACTGGTCCAGACCTCTGTTGCGTGCAGCTGTCTTTACTTTCTAATAAATCTGAATGCAACAAACAATACCTTTAATAAGTTTTAGCTACTTGTTATGGTCTGGATATGACTTGAGTTTGTGCCCAAAATTCATGTGCTAGAAACTTGGTCCTCAGCATGGGGATATTAATTAGGACCTGGTAGATCCTTTAAGAGGTGAAGATGGTTAGGTCACTGGGAACATGGCCCTTGGAAAGGATTAATGTGATTCTCATGGGACCCTGGTTAGTTCCTGTGAGAGTGGGTTGTTATAAAAAGAATAAACTTGGCTCTTGCCTCTCTTGTGTTTTCTGTCTTACATGTGACCCTCCTTCTTGCATGCACTCCTACCGTGATGGCATCAGCTGTGTCGTGATGTAGTCTTATGACTTTCACCAGAGGCTGAGCAGAAGCTGATGCCATGCTCTTGATCTCCAGAATTGTTTGCTAAGAAAGACTTTTCTTTACAAAGTATCCAGCCTCAGGTAATTTGTTATAGCAACAGAAAACGGACTAAGGTACAGTACAGGTAACTGACCATTCACTGAAATGCATCTAGTGCCATTTTTGGAAGAGAATTACTCAATCTTTCTGAGCTAAGAATCCTGTAGTGATGTTTTTAAAACTGTAGTACTAGACACTTAAAAGTATAAATAGAAGAAATAATTATTTTGAAAGGGGAGAGAAAGGACTTTGACAGTTATATCTGATAATACTCAAGACGATTATCTTTTAGCTGCTGGCAATTTATAGTCTAGTGTTCATTAACAATTGAAGGTTGTCTCTCCTTAAGTTATTACCTGAGGACAACCTGGGCCTCTGCTTTTTCTGTGTGTTTTGCATTAATCAGTATTATTTGAGAGGAGTTGGAGTTGCTTCAGGGAAGATGAGTTAGCAGTTGATATAATCATGAGGTGACTTACTATAGACTAGGAAACAGCTTTAAAAACATAATATTTTAATACATATTAAAGCAATAGCTTAAATGAAATAATAAAAAATCACCTGGCATGAATTGTTTGCTTTCCACAAAGCCTACAAATATTTTTTTGTGGGCAAATATGATCAAAATGACTGCAATCAGCAAAGGTGTGCTTTTTTCTATTTTTCATGGAATATGTGGTCATACTATTGTATAATCTTCATAATGGTCATTTTTAGTGACTGCGTAATTAGTACATAGGTCATTCACCCTTGATAACTTTGAGGAAAATAAAAGTCAGTCGTGTCTTCTTCAGGGGGCTAATAGCCTTTTCAGTGTTCTGCATCTTCACATCTGTTTTTCTCTGATGAAATGGGGTGAGGAAATGGAGCATCAGTCACCCCTATTTTTGAAGCCTGCCTCCAAGTTCTGATTGGCAGCTTCTCTGATAAATTCAGACTTCCATAGTTGTGGGTGGACTCTTCCTATCTCCTACAGCTTGTACTTTCCTCTGAAATATCCAATGCTCTCTTAAATGGAAACCCAGTGGTCACATCTTCAACATGGTCAACTGCAACATTAATTCTTAGTGAAAACCTTAGGTGGGGTTAGTTGTCTATGGAATAAGAGCAAGAACAAGAATATAGCAATTGGCATTTGCTAAAGAGTACAAAGTATGCTAGGAGAGATGGGCAGAGGTGCCTGATTGTCAAACATTGCTCAAATCAGCTGATCTGAAGTCTTTTCATCTGTGCAACTCCTCCTAAATAGCGTAGAAGATTTTACCATGGAAACTGACATATGTGAGCTAGGAAACCCTAGCTGTGAGGTGCTACCCAGCAAAATTGCAAACCACGAACACTAGTGATGTGGCACTCTTAGTTCTCATCTGTTCTCGGCTATGGGTGGTGGTGTGTTGATCAAGTTCCCAGCAAGATCGAGTTCCCATCCTTGGAAAAGGATCACCCTGCCTGAATTACTGTTTTTATTCATCTATTCAGGGGGACAAAATAATGCTTTATTTCATCCTGAGTTATTGTGAGGGTAAATAAAAAGCTACTAGTGTCTTTGGTTCATTTTTTAATAAACCATTAAAATTTGCTTAAATATCATGGACCTAAATTTTTTTCTTTTTATTACTTATTATGAAGACTGTCAATAATGACAGTGCTTTAAAAGAAAAACCTATTCAAGTGATTGACAAAAGACAACATGGTTTTGGAAGCATTCTTTTAGGGCTTACATGTAGAATTGGAGAAATAATTAATAGGTTTCTTTTGTTTTTTAACTAAGCATAGAAAATGATGTGTGTATATTCTTTCATTCTGCTGAGTATCTACTTTGTATATGGAGGTGTGTACACAGATGAGTAGAATCTGTCTTTGTACTTGGAAAGCTTAAAGCCTACTGGGGAATTAGACCAATAAACACACTATCATGCCGTAGTTGAACGATTGCTAGAAAAGAGACATGCATATAAAACTCCTTGAGGAGCCAGGAGAAAACCACTTACATGTGCAGGAAAAAGTCAGGCAAACTTTGCTAGAGAGGTGACCTTACAGCTCACACTTGAAAGATGAGCAGAAGTTTTCCAAGCAGAGGAGATGGAAATCCTAGGAACAGGGAACAGGATGTGCAAAGGCAATGAGGTGTGGCAAAGCTTACAGTGTCTGGGGAGCTTAAAGTAATTCAATATTTCTGACAAGCACATATTTTACTATTATTGGAGCATAAACCACAGGGGACACATGTCAAAGGATGAGACTTGAGAGATAACAAGGTACTGCATCATAAAGTATTCCATTTAAATAAAGATATTTTAATTTTCCTCTGAAGTACCTCTCAAACTTTGATGTGCGTTAAGAATCACCTGGACAGTTCGGTAGAATGCAGATTCCTAAGCTTCACCCCCAAATTCTTGGATCAATGGGTGTGGAGAAGACCCCCCCACACACCCATATGCATTTCTAACAAGTATTCCAGATGATTCAATGATGGTAAAATAGAAATCATATTTGGAGAAGCACTGCTGTTTAACAGTAGGGAGCCATTGAACTTTATTTCATGGGTGAGTGATAGGATCATATGCATATTTTAGAGCTGGGCAGTTTTGGAACAATGGTTTCACATTGACAGTGGGGAGCACTGAGAAGCAGGAGAACTACATTAATACAGTTAAGAAATAATGGAAGCCATTAAGAGTTTAGTTAATGGGGGGGAATGCAAATCTGTTATTCTTTTATAATTTTATATACAGTGAAAGCTTTTACCCATTTACTACTACTTTTTTTCTTCTTCCATTTTCCAGTTTTCCAAACTGGTATATTTTGTTCTTTTAAAATGGGATTTACTAGTGAAACTCGACATCAATGTACAACCATAAGAATGGAATCCTAATTAGAATAAGTTATACCCCTCGAATGTATAATATGTCAAAACACCCTCTACGGTCATATATATCTAAAAAGAGCAAATAAAAAATTAAAAATTTAAAAAATAAATAAATAAAATGGGATTTTCTCTATTATCTTCACTTTTCTTTTTCTGTTGCATAGATGGCATCTGGATTTTTTTTTTCTCTTCTATCCATTATGTATTAGCATTCTTTATAATTTTGTATGTATTTTATTTCCTAAGGACCCTAAAAGAGACAGTTCTCATTTCATTCATATCACCCATCTGTCTACCATATTGGTTGATTTGAGTGGCATTGTTACAGTTCTTACTAACTAGAATGAATTTTGTTTTGAAAGATTTTGATTATCAGGAACATTAGTTTGGGTGTCTTCTATAATATATGTGACAGCACATTGGTTCAAGAATATTTATGTAAAATCATAAACTTAGCCTCCACCATCTAGTTTTCTCAGCCTAGCTAAGGAAAGACAGTAAAATCTAAATTTTCTAGTCTCAAAAAGAATTAGTTTATGTGCATTAAATAACTAATTCTTTGAAATGAAGAATATAATTTTTTACAGTATACACATCTGGTTAATAGTAAAGCAACCTAGTTTTTTGAGAGTACATTAATTTTTCTAAGCAATGAAAGAAGAAAGTTTACAACACAATGTAGGAAAGTGGGTGGGTCTGGAATTCAAAACCGCTCATATAAATGCACAGCCTCACAAATCTGCAAATAATAACGTATATATTCAACCAAAAACAAAGCATTCTATGGATTTATAACCCAGTCAGCTTTGAAAATACCCATTTGCCCACTTGCCATAGTCAGGTAAAGATTTATGTCCAGAAAACAGAGATATTTTTCATTTTTATATTATAAAATTACTGCAAGTAGGAAAGACCTTTTTTAAAAGCAATTTTAGTATTTATTTTCAAGGCTCATAGAGCTTTTACTCATGCATTTTATTTCATGTGTCAAAAAATATCAGTCAAATTTTATGAAAATGTCAGAGTAAAAGTATGTTCTTCCTTAATTTTATAAACTCTTCAAAGTATTCTAAAACTCTCAAAACTTGAGCTTGTAGGTCATAATAACAAGACCAGTCAAATGTTTGACTTCTGGAAATTAAAATTGTTGAATTAAAAATAATTTAGACTCAAAAATGTAAAAAAATGTACAGAATAAAATCAATCATATTCTCACAGATGTTCACTAAAATAATTTATTTCCATTTTCATTCATGTATAATCATATATAACATTTTAAGTAATATAGATCATGATACTCCATTTTTAAAATAATTTCAGGAGCATTTCCTATTTATTACATATTTTTAAAACAGTATTATTTTTGTTTCCTATGGTAGTGTGACAAATTTTGACAATCTAAGTGGCCTAAAAGAGCACATATTTATTCTCTTAGAGGTCAAAAGCCTGAAATCAGTTCCACTAGACTGAAGTCCAGGTCTCAACAAAGCTGAGCTCCTTCTAGAAGCACTGAGGTGGGATCTGTTTTGCCCCTTCTCCAGATGCTAGAGCTGCATTCCTTGCATTCCTTGGCTCCTGGCCCCTTGCTCCATGTTCAAAACCAGCAGCATAACATCATTTTTTAGCTTCATATTGTCACCTTCATATCTCACTCTGCCCCACATTTAAGGCCCACCCAGTTAGTCTAGGAAAATCTCCCAATCTCAAGATTTTTAGAACCTGCATATCTTTTGAATTAATTATTCAACCCACTTTAATGGTCTTTACTGGTTTTATAAAATTCCATTTTATGGTTGTTTTAGGATTTATGAAGGTTTGCCTTTGTTTTGTACTTTTGGATTTTCCCCCCATTATGGTGCTATTGTAAGGAATTCTGTGATTAATTTCTATATCCATAAACCTTTATGTACATAAAGGTATACTTTAAGTTCTTTGGTTAAATTCCAGATTGTGAATTATAGTTCAGATATATATATATATGTGGATATGTATATTTTGTGTGTGTGTGTGTATATATATATATATATATATATATATGCACACATGCATTTATCTACACAGATGTATGCTCATATATCTATACAGACATATACATATGTGTGTGTTAATTCTCAAAGTTGTTTTTTAGAAAGTTGATACAGAGTACTTATATATCCCACCCTCACCAACCTTTAGTAGTTTTTGGTACCAAGGAGTGAACCCAGTAGTACAAGCTTAACCTCTGAGCCACATCCCCAGCCTTTTTTATTTTTTACTTTGAGACAGGATCCCACTAAGTTGCTGAGGCTGACTTTGAACTTGCTATTCTTCTGCCTCAGCCTCCCAAGTTTCTGGGATTACATCATATCCAGCAGTATTATCATTTTTAAATCATTGCCAATTAGAAAGGTATAAGTGATATCTGATTGACAATTGCATTTCTCTGATAAACAGAGTAAATAATTTTCATGGCTGACATTATATTTATTCCCCTTTGAATTACTATATTTTTGAAAATTTTCTTGGGAATTAGAAAATGATGCAAGTTGGGCATGGTGGCCTTTGCTTAAAAAGTCTGGCTAAAAATGTCAAGTCCTCACTGATTTGTTAGCTTTTTCCACTGCTGTGACAAAAAAGACCTGAGAACAGTTTTAAGGAGGAAAAGTTTATTTGTGTGCTCATGGTTTCAGAGGTCTCATTTTGTTAAGTAAAGCAACCTAGTTTTTTAAGAGTACATATCAGGGCTAGAGGTAAGGTAGAACATCATGTCAGAAGAGTTTGGTGGAGGAAAGTGGCTCACGTGATGATCAGGAGCAGAGACTAAGAGAAGTTCACCAAAGCCATGCCCCCAATGCCCACCTCCTCCAGCCTCACCCTACCTGCCTCAGTTACCACTCAGCTAATCCCTGTCAGGGAATTAACTT
Organism: Sciurus carolinensis; assembly: GCF_902686445.1. Taxonomy (NCBI): domain Eukaryota; kingdom Metazoa; phylum Chordata; class Mammalia; order Rodentia; family Sciuridae; genus Sciurus; species Sciurus carolinensis. The sequence goes on from NC_062218.1 coordinate 55,138,643, forward strand.
ACTGATTGGGTTAAGGCTCTCATAACCCAATCATTTCACCTCTGAATGTTCTTGCATTGCTCACACATGAGCATTTGGAGGACACTTAATATCTAAACTGTAACACTCACTGACATGTCATCCCAATTTGTGACAATTTGAATCAGCCTTAAAAATGAAATAAAATTCTGTTAACAGAAGCACATAGTTTCTACCTGTCTGTATATGTTCCTAAGTGGTACTTTGAAGGAAACTCTTATCTCTCATTTTAGTGGAATATTGTCCATAAATTTAGTTATCTGACCTGGAAAAATATTCAAGAAAAGAAGAACTGATAAATTAACCTTAATCTTGTATTACAGAAAGGCCTTGGTGTCAGCTACTAAGGGACTAAATATAACCACACTGACCCACTTAAACCAAATTGACACTTCTTATAATTGCACTGTAATTCATGCTCAGGAACTGTATGAGAAATGATGTACCTTGTACCCAAGCTTCTGGATCAAGAAGCACCATGTCCTTGAAGTTAACTCCAGACTGAGAGTCTAATGCACTGATTAGTAGCTGGTTCACTGTTACCATCGAAAAGCATTTAGCATTTCATACATAACTAGTAATATATGTATGCTTACCCACAATTGGTTACCTGTGTGTGGTCCTTATTTTCTGACATTTTGAAAACCGAGACAATAGACTTAATGAGTACAGGGTATATTAATGATGAATAGACTCATGGACTTATGAAATTATATTTTTGAACAGACAAAAAAAAAGCTTTTAAAAACATACATAGGGTTAGTCTTCAAAATATTGAGCTTCTAGCCCAAATTTTGTTATCACTTACCTTTCTAACTGGAAACAAATCCATTCTCAGTCTTTTCTTCCCACTATACAATCCCCTCACCTTCTCCCCTCCATCATTTCTCTCTCTTCTTCCCCTTCACCCTGGTCTTAACAGTCATCCTAATGTTGGTTTTGAGGATTTAAAGATGAAGAAGATGTAGCCCCCACCTTCAAGGAGCTCATACCCTTAGTGGAAATAATCTGCAAGCAAATTTGGATTTGGATAACAGTGACCAAACCCTTCCATGCAGAAATGGTCAGGGGCAGAGCCTAGGAGAAATATGTCTAATCCACTGGGGGTAGTAGGCTCCTAACAATGAATGCCTTTAACAAGTAGCAACAAGTCCAGTCTTAAAGCAGGGTAGGAGTTAGCCTTCCTATTTATGTAAGGGCTTCCTGTTTGTGAGATGAGGGGATTTAACTCCAAATGTTGTTCTCAGCTCCTTAATTGGATCACTGCTGTGCTGGAGGCCATTGTAGCATGTGGTTTATTGATGGATCTTCCAGACTGCTGTTTCAGAGTAGAGAAACACTCATCTCTGTCTCCCAGTAGCCTCCTCCCTATAGGGTGAGTCCTCCGACCTTGTGAGGGTGCCCTGCTGTTTCTGGCAGCATGTTCTGCTCTTCCCAGGTTGGAGCTTTCTTTGAGTTGTAGGCCTTTTCCCAGGGCCCTCCCCTGTTTGAAAGAAGGTGGCATTAGGTCATCCTCTCAGGAAGTGATTCTGGATGCCTGTCCCTAAACCCTTCCCAGTCTGTGGGCTGTGCTTGGTGTTCTGCTCTTGCTTATTTATCATACAGGCCAAGGAGTCACTACTTTGGGAGAAAAAAGTCCTTCATTTCATATATCTGCCCATTCTCTCCTCTTAGATTTTGTGAAGTTTCTTGCAACCTTTCTGAGCCTCTCTGCTTCTCCTGGGATCCAGAGAATGCCTGAGGAAGATGTTGCTTTCTCTGACCATTCCGGCCGGTCTTCATTCTGTCCTTTCCCCACTTGGACCTTATCCTTCACTCCATACTTGTGGGTCATGTAGTTCTTGGTTCAGTCTGTCAGGAAAGAGAAATAAACTATTTTGTTTCATTTGATCCATTCACTTCAGAAATTGAAATCTCATTCCACAGTATTTCTTAAAATATGATGTAAACCTGTTTATGCAAACTTTCTCTGGGTTTTTAGCATTCGCATCTATCCCTACAAGTTCATTTTCATTTATCTTTTCGTCTTCTTCCATGTTTTAGCATTATGAGTACAAATTTGTTTAATAAATATTAGAAGACATGTCTTTCAACCTACTCCTCATATATGCAACTTTCTTCAAATTTCCATCCTGGACTTTAAACTTTATTTCCTGACTTTCTCATTTAGGGCAGGAGGCATGCCATTTACACTCCTGTCTTCAAACTTGCATGACAGCAATTAGAGGATGACCAGAGTGGACCCGTAGGTGTGGACCACCTTGGCAAGCCATATTGAAATGCTCTGAAGATGGGAGTGGAAAGAGGTCAAAGTTAGCTGAATCCCTAGACCAGGTCAGGATCAGGGGGAATGTCAGCAGGAACTCAGTACCAACCCCACTCTTGTTAGTGTCTTCACCTTAGATGTGGCCACATCACTCCAGCATCCTACAAAGGGAATTGACTGCTTCCCAGACTCACACCCACCCCAAAAAACATCATGTCCCATAGTGTGTTGGTTCGAAAAAATGTTCTGGGGATATTATCTTTTAACACTGCTCCGTGTAGGGTTGAGAGGGCTAGAGAAAAGTGCTTCTTAATGGGCAGGGACCTGCTGGTGGAAAAATAGATTTGAGTCAGTATAGAGGACCTGACATTTTCTATAGAGGCGGGGAGTGAGCAGTGAAGGATTTCACTGTTTCTTTCATACTCATTTCTTCCTAAGCTAGCATTTCAGTAGGTTGACAAGCTTATTTTTCAATTTCGTTTACCTTTCTCAGAAAACAATGGCCGATAATGTCATCCTGACAAATGAATGAGTGCTCTGGATCACAAAGCTTGTCCCATTGTTGTATAGCTTAGTTGTTGTGCAATAAGTAGAAAATCTTGCTGAATAACTCTGTATGTTGGCCTAGACCAGCTATGTTCTTCAGAATTTCTAGTAAGCTCACTTTCCTCTTAGTTCTATAGTCAGAGTTGTGCTGTGGTTGCAAATAAACCATTCTTCACTTTCTTTAGTTTCTGTGTAATTATTTTGTCTGTAGGAAAATGTCAGTAGTTCTGACAGTTTTAATTCTTATGTTTACTGACTGTGCTAACTTCTGAATCATAGGTCCCCAAATCAAGCCAAACAGGTTAGAAGACAAGGTGCACTTCAGTGTCACACCTACTCTTATCTTAAATGAGTGTGGGAATGTACCAGACACTTTCACTGTATCAACTAGTACATTTCTGGCTCCTTGGGCTCTTTAACCTACTTTTATATTTTCACATTGGATAAAACCCAAATCCTCCCAAGCCTTTTAACTGTAGGAAAAAAAAAAAAAAAACATTTTAAATTATATGTAGCTAAAACTACATATCCAACCCTTTAAGAATTTGCTTAGATTCCTAAAATGCAGGAAGTGCGGGTAGTAATGACACTTGAGGCCCACAGGCCAGGAAAAGCATCTTTCAATCAAGAGAAGAAATAAATGGCTTATGTCATTGATTTATTCATTCTAGTTGCAAATACATGGGCTTTTCTAAAGGGACCATTGAGAAAGCTAAGAGTTGAGAAGTCATCACGTCTTAAAACCATCCAGAGCTTGAGTCCTAGCCACTGTGTCTTCTTTAACTCATGTCTATTCAACCACCCTGTAAGAAATCTGCCTTTGGGCTGGGGTTGTGGCTCAGTGGTAGAGCACTTGCCTAGCATGTGTGAGGCACTGGGTTCCATCCTCAGCACCATAAAAATAAATAAATAAAATAAAAGTATTGTGTCCATCTACAACTTTAACAAGATTTTTTAAAATTACAAAAAAAAAAAAAAAGAAAAAAACTTCCCATGTTTCAGCCTTTTAAATCTTTGGATCCAAGCCCTCTTCCACATAGTTCTTTTAGTATTCATAGATAGCTATTGCTTATCCCCTAAATTTTCTCTGCTTTCAACAGAGATCCTCAACCCATAATTTGTACAGCACAATTTCAGGTCCTCTTTCACCATCTTGAGTGCTCTCCACTGGGCAGCCTGCAGTGTGTAATTATCCCTCTTAATCTAAAAGTGAACTCAGAAAGTTCTTCCTTGTGCTTGCCTGTGGAAGAGGGAGGTAGGACTCAAAAGGAGTTTCCCTCTGGTTTGGTTGTGACATTTCTTAGACCCATATTATGACCTGAGGAATATTAGCACTAATATCATTCCAGTTAAAAATGAGTCAGTAAGGGAAGGTCTATAGAATCTGAGCACATTCTCATGGGATTGTTAAGAATTCAGTATTCTTTAAGAACATCAATTGGTCTGTTAATACCGATCGTTTCAGTTCAATGCATTTTAAGAAAAATAGTAGATAGTTGGACATCTGAAGTGTCCACTCAAAAGCATCTTTTCAGATGCCTGTACAAAGTAGGAGCTGTCAGTTTCTGGAAATATAGAGATCAATAAAATGTGGCTTTAGCCTTCAGCACTGATAGAGAAGTCAGCAGTGAACAGCCAATTATAATACAGTGTGATTAACACCCGGTCAAGTTATGTTCAAGGCCCTGGAGAGCAGAGAGCATATTGTGGGGTACCCTTCACTACAGGCCTATGTCTTTCAGCATAGTGTTCTCTTAACTTCTCTATACTGACAATATTTCTATGCAGTATGGTAGCCACTGCATGAAAGGGGTTGTATATGTCATCTCATTTGAATTTATGCATGTCAACTTCTTAGAGGTTGGTCTTGCTATTTGAAGTTGGGGAAAATGGGCAGAGAGTAAGTGATTTGCCTAAGGTCACAGTAGGTGTTGATCCAGAATTCAAACCCAAGATACCATCTTTCTTAGAGCTTTTATGTAGAGCTTTACATAGTTCCCAACCATGGGTGAGGTCTGCTTCCCAAGAGACATTTGATAATGTCTGCAGACATTTTTGATTCTCACTACTGGTATCCAGTGGGTACTGGCCAGGAATGCTGCTAAACATTCTCCAAAGTACAAAAATATTCCCCAAAGATTTATGGAGGCAAAAATGTCAATAAGGAGAGATGCTGCTCTGGAGTGTGTGTCTATCTTTGTGTCAGCCTATAAAGTATCTTTTAGTATAGTTATCCCTGAGTAGGTGTAGTGTGGGAATGGGGGGTTGATTCCAGAAACCCTCCGTGGAATTCACAGTTTTCAAGTTCCTTATAGAAAATGGTGTAGCCAGGCATGGTGGCTCACACCTGTAATCCCAGTGGCTCAGGAGGCTGAGGCAGGAGGATCTCAAGTTAAAAGACAGTCTTAGCAACTTAGGGAGCCCTAAGCAACTTAGTAACACCCTGTCTCAAAATAAAAAATAAAAAGGTCTGGGGGTGTGGCTCAGTGGTTAAGAGACCCAGGGTTCACTCACCAATACCATAAAAAAAAAAAAGGGTGTAGTATTTATATATAACCAACCACATCCATATACTTTTAAGTCATTTCCAGATTATTTATGCTATCTAATAAAATGTAAGTACTGTGTAAATAGTTGTTACCTTGTATTTTAAGGGAATGAGGACATGTTTAATATTGATATAATTTTATTTTCAATCTGAGTATGATTGAAGCCAGAACCTGTGGATACAGAGGACTGATTGTACCTAAAACTACTTTTTAAAAAGAAGAGATGATTTAGTATAGGGCAAAAATAATGGGCGCAGACTCTCAATACCTGGGAAAGTGTTTGTCACTTATTATCACTGAGCCTGTTTCTCAAATATACACTTGAGAAAATGTATTCTTTTCTACCTCTGAGGATTTCAAGGATCTATGGGGACTGCACAAGAATGTAAGGAGATTGTGCATAAAAAAGCCCTATACAAGAATTATTCTCAGAAACTCTTAGAGTCCTTGGTGTGAAAATATTTCTGTGGGTCCCAAGAATTAACTACAGAGGACCCCACAGCAGACTTCTGTATGCTCACCCCCTCTCCGCTTCTCAGCCCACTGCCCTCTCTTCTCTTTATCCCTTCTTTTTTTTGTAAGTAGAATTGTTATATTATTTGCTGGATGGACTGAGCCACTTTTTAGAGCTTTCTTTTTCCCCTGAATTAAAAAAAAAAAAAAAAATTACTATTTGTTTTCACATCATACCAGATTTAAAGCAGTAATTTAAATTCTACTTTTCCCCTTTATATGCTTTTACATAAGCATTTGTGGTTTGGGGGAATTATTTAAATACCATGCCTTATTTCAAAATGAATAACAATAACTTTGATTCATTCCTCCCTCTCATTCCTTCTTTTCAACCTCTAACTTACTTGAAGGGAAAATAATTCCAGCGTTTGTTAAATCAATGTCAAGTAGTATCCTTATACTTAGTGATTGGCCATTAGCTAAATCTGTAGTTACCAGTCATGATGCCACCATGTGCACTGTGGTAATCCATCAAGTGGATGTAAACTCATAAATATAGTTTTACCGAGGTTTTCCTTGAGTGTGGCTTCGCGTTTGTGTGTTTTTCCTATACAACAAATAGCTAGCGTCACTGCAAAGTCATTAGGGACTTCCCTGGGAGCATTTTAATGGTGATCCTTCCTGTGGTGAATCAGTGATCAGCCTTCAGGTGTGCTCAGCACACTAGCGTGTTCCAGCGCAGCAGCTGGATTTATTTATTTATTTTGGAGGACGGATCCATTTCGGGCTCTGGGATGGGGGAGCGGAGGCGGAGGATGCTCACTGTCCCGCTCCTGCTCCTGCGCGGCACACCGGCCTCAGCTCCCGTTCCCGTGAGGCCCTGTTGGGGAGGCACTTGGGGGAGTGTCCTCGCTGGGGGTGGGAAGGGGCTCTGCCACCGCCTCCTTCCAGCTGGATCCAGGGAGGGTACACGAAGGTGTCAGGTTCAAGTCCTCCCATAGGCCAATTTTCTAAAAGTGCTTTTAAGTTTCCGTTTGTTTCCAGGAGGGGAGGGCAAGAGGAGCTTTTTCTATTCAAATTCTTTTCCTTGTATGTAGATACCAAAAGGAAATTCAGCACTGGGCATGTTCGGATGTGAATGGTTTTGCTGATAAGCAACAGCCTCCCGGAACCAAAGACTTAAAATAGTCAGTCTCCCCACCCCCCGCGGGAGCTGCAAATGGTATCTGCCAAACAGATGACAAAGTACCTTGGACTGAATCACACACAGACAGCATTTTGAACAGAACGCACGGCTAAACTCTTGTAATTACTGTTTATAGCTGGCCAAGGCTCACTAGGAGAGGGCAAACCCAAGAGGAAATAAGTTTCCTGAACCTTTGAGAGATGGCTGTGTATTAATTAAAGGCTAGGACGGGACGGGTAATTCTCAGACATGCTCCAAGTTGTTCTTGAGATCACAGTTCACATCACGTTTTCTCTGGAGGGAGTGAGGAGATAATTGGGATTTTTTTTTTTTTTTCCTGTTTCTTTTTTTTTTTTTTTTCCTCACCCTGTTTTGGTCTCATGGCCTTGAACCCGCAGTGAATTGAAGAGAGAAAGAAATGGATATGTCTGACCCCAATTTTTGGACTGTGCTCTCAAACTTTACTTTGCCTCATTTGAGGAGTGGGAACAGGCTTCGGCGAACACAAAGGTAAAAACGCGGGATCCTTCCTTTCTCTTCCCAGAGGCCCCTTGGGCTGGGCTGCTGGAGCCCCTTGGCAACTGGGGTTTTGTTTACTGGGTGACAGTTTGGAAAGTTTATACCTTGCCAGGGGGGCACCATTTCAGGTGTTCAATCGTCTTTAGGATTTCCTGGGCAATCTGGATGAATGTGCTTCTCAGGGTTCTCCTTTTGAAATGTGGGTAATAAGACATTTCCTTGTGAGTGGTAGGGAGAGAAAAAGAAGAGGGGGAGGAGACTTTGTCTCAGTCTGTCCCTTTGATCTAATCGTGTTTATCCATTTCATCACCCAGACTTCTTAACCTTCTGGTACTCTTTGTAGAAGCCTTTCAGATGCTCCTCTCTATTAAATATGTGACCTTTATAAGTTGCAGACATATGATGCAAAGATAGTCCAAGTTAGCCTATCTCCTATTGACTGCTTAAAGAGGCAGATCTGCATAACTTTGCCATTTTGATTTTTTTGGTTTGCTGGCATTTATTACTAATACAGGGCTGGCCTTTTCATTTTGAAATATATATCTGACAGAATAGGTAGGGTAAATTTTTCAATGTCAAGATGAAGCTTATGCTGTAAGTGAAAGGCAATTCAGAGATAGTTTGCTGCCACTTAGAATAAGAAAATATGATTTTAAAGGAGGCATTTCTCTCCACATTTCTCCACACACAGCAGTAGCATTGTTGTGGTTTGAGAGGGGCATACCCTCCCAGTTGTGCAAATATGGATTCCTTGTTTTTTGTCAAAACTTGCCTTACACGTATATGTGAATACACGTGAAAACAACAGCACAGCCAAATAAACAGGATGCATACTATCAGATTTGGAACTCCACATTCTCTGTGCTCCACTATTCAAAGAACATCAGAAAATGGTTCTTTCTGTTTCCTTATACCTGTAACTGTTTGTATAATGTAAATGTAAATATGTAATACTTTGGCAAACTTAGTAATTTTTCCTTTTGAAATTTTCCACAGTATTTCTTACATTTCAGAATACTCTCACATACACTTTGTACTCACACGTATCACATGCTTGTATGTGTATAAGTGAATGATATCTGGCAGATTTATTTAAAGTCGTACCTTAATGTAACTTGAACAATGTTGATATCACTAAACCATGTTGTATGATGGCGTAAGTTGTGCTTTTCAAATAACGCATCTATGCTTTTCTTGTTTGGCTACATAGTATATTCAGAGACTCTCTTAGTAGCTGTATCATTGATGTATCGTATCTCCAAAACAACTAAGAAAGTTGAAAAGAGATAAATGCGATGCATGGACAGGCCACTCTCCACGTGTTGATAAACCCTGTAACTTCTTACCTGTTCAGTGAGACACGTGCCTTTTATGTTTCTGAGTGAAGCCGTCCTGGCTGCCATGAAGCCTTTGCTCATACCTGGAGTCAGTTCTTCGGGAGATAAGGCTGCCCTGGCACTGTACCTGTGTCTGACCTGAAAAGCAGTCAGAGCCTTTCCTTCCCTTGCCTACCTGTTGATAGTACAGTTGGGAGAGTCTGACCTGGTCAGACCTGGCTTTAGGGCAATAGTGCCCAGTCTGATCACTTCAAGTCATACAACCTATGTTGGCAGAGAGTCTTGATTCTAAAGTAACCTATGTTCTTCCCAGCAAAATGGGAGAGCATGAGAGGACCACATCCACCCCCGACCCCCCAAGACACAGAACTTTATCTTCAGTTCAGCAAAACAGACAGGGCGGTGAATTTTCCTCCATCCCTTCTAGGAGTGCAGGTTGCCACAGCCTGTTCAGTATTGGGGGAATCTTCAGGATTCTTGGAGTTTGGAAATAAACATCCAGAGGATCATTCTTGCATACATCTCAAAGCCCCAGCATTGCTTTAGATTTGCATGTCAAGTATCCCTTACCTGAAATGCTTGGGACCAGAAGTGTTCCAGATTTCAGAGTTTTTCAGAATTGGAAATATATTCATAGACTTTAGTGGTTGAGCACCCTTGAATTTTTCAGATTAGGAATGATGTCTTCTCTTATATAGATTTGGAAAAATGAAGGGCAAGTTTCCTTTTCTCCTGGGAGCACATATAGCTGTGTGTTCTATTATTATACAGTGGTTAATTCTGGGACATGAAGCATATGCTTGCATTCTTACTCTTCCCTCTGGGATGCTCCCTAACTGCACTAAAACCTATCTCCTCCAACTCTAGCCTCATTTCTTACCTGGCTAGTCAGTTTCCCTAAGAATCTCTCCTTTCCAGAGGACCTTATTATTTCAAAATTGTACTGTACTTTTGGCAGGCTCGGTGGAAGGTGTCCTCAGTATCCAGGTGAGGACACTCATCTTGCCCTCAGTCAGACTTGCATCAGCCCTTGGGTTTTCGCTCTGGCCCAGCGCTAGCTTCTTTCTTGCATACCTGCTGACTTGTCTGACAGATCATTCATTTTGAATGTTTTAGCCCAGCTACATTTTCTGATTCACATTTTGATCTAGAGAACCTCATCTTAACCTATTCTTTAATGTCAGTTTCTTTTTTGCAATGGTAAAATATAGCTATGCGCCTGTGAGTGAGCATCATAGAGCTCATAGGGTAATTTGTGCCGCTTAAATAAAAGAAAGGTTGAGTGGTTTCAGATTCCTACCTTAAACCTGAGTTATGATTCCCAATGTTGTCATGCAAGTTTTTGGTTTGCTGCATCATATCCACCTTGCAGGTCCAGCACAACACTGGCTCCTTGGTTTGGTTTGTCCTCTCACAGGAAAACTTTTAAAGTTCCTCTTCCAATTCAGAGCCCTGCCTGGCCTGTAACTCCCAGAGTTCTTAGGGAAAGGAGCCTATGGTCTTACTATTAGGGCAAGATCTTTAGAATTGTGGAGAACTGATAAAGTGCGCCCTCGTCCTTCATTCTTTTTTGTGTTGACTGTAGCAGACATTGGGCTTTCCGGATGCATGTGGACTTGGTCTGCTGCTTTGCTGTAAAGCTGGGATATTCCCCTGGAAATGGCTTTTTTCTGTGACTTTCTTTGCCCTTCTCTCCCCTTCCTAGTTTCATCAAGGCCATCTCAGAACAGCCATTCACCTGCTATTTTGAAGAACAGAGATCTGGGCTGCATAGACACACTTTCACCCAAATTTTTTTAGACTAACGTAAAATTAACATGTTTAAAAATTTTAAATTTTGTAGATCTGTAGATACTGTTCTCACTGAGGATCCCTTCACAGCAATGGAACTTAATTTTTCTGAGTTCCTATTATTAAAAGATGCTTATAACATCTTTTCCTGTTGGATTAAGAATTTGGGGAAGAGATCAAGCTTGAGTTTCAGTTGTTTCCTCTGGATCCTACTGTAAGTACAGGCTAACATGGATTTTTCAATGTTACCACTAAGTTTCAAGATGAGATTATAGTTGTGCTGAAGTACAGTCTTGAGAATCTAGAAGGTCCTACTCTTAATGTTCAGAAATCTGTCATGTTTTCATTTGGCCAAAGTGATGATCTACAAACTTGGATGACACCTCAGTCAGTAAAACCTGTATCTATGCCAGTGAGCAGTTTGTGACATAGTTGGTCAGGCTGAGCAAGTTTTTGAGTGCATTTTCATAGGAACTCCAAAACTCCAAATTCTGAGAACTATAGGACAAAAGATTTTTTTTGTTGTTTTATTTTGTTTTGTTTTGTTTTGGTTTGGTTTGGTTTTGCTGAATTTGCATTACTCAGCAGTTGCTATGAACAGCAGGTACATTTAGGGATCTTAAACTAACTGCTGTAGTTGTCAGAATGTACTGAATTTTTATGCACAATGCATCTTGCCTTCAAAAGCGTCTGTAGTGTTGTGAGTTTTTCTCTTTGTTTTGCTCACAGATATATGGGAAGGATAGAGAATAGATTTCTTTCCTCCTCTGGAATTCTGGATATTGGTGAATTTATGGTCACCCTTTGTACCCAAAGCCCAGTCAAATTTACAATAATTAAGCACCTTTTATGTACCTGCACACTGACCCAAAACTGAATTACAAACCATGGTAATGGAGAAGTATTTACAAGGTGCATATAAGCCCTAGGAGTGGCTTGTGCTGAATAGAGACTTTGGTCTCAGGGAGCCAAGAGAGGATTCAAGTAGAAAAAGCAATATTTAAGGAAGTTTCGAAGGATAGATTAGTATTCATCTGACTAGACAGGACCTTCCCAAGGGGCAGAAGAAATGGTGCATACAGTGGTTCGGTGGCCTTGGCAACACAGAGTTCGAGGAACTATACGTAGTTGGGTATTGCTGGAGCAGAAAAATGTAACTCGGTGTTAGTGCAGCAGGAAGCACGAAGAGGCAGTCCAGCATCATGGTTAGAGGGTAGAGCTGAAGCCGGTTCACCTGCTTTCAAATCCTGACTCTATGATGTTAGGTAAGTTAGCTTTTTTGGACTTCAGATGCTCACTGATGAAATCAGGATAAGGAAATTACCTAGGATTATTGTAAAGATTAAAATGCATTCATATGTGTAAATTGCTTAATGTGCTGACTAGCACATAAAAACTCTGAATAAGTCTTAGCTGTTACCATTATCGTTATTACAATGTGGGGATGAGACTGGGGAGGAGAGCTGAGGGAGCGTGTTCTTCCTGTGTGGGAGAGAGATGACGGGTGGTACTGGGGTTTCAGGCTAGGAGTGCAGATGAGAACTAGATACCAATCAGTAAGTCATTACAGTTTCCTAGCTGAAAGATTTTTGCAGGCCTGAATAAAGAATGGTGTCTTTGAGAGAGACTGAAAAGGTTAAAATTGTTAGAATTCAGTGAGCCATTGGCTCTAAGGGACAAAAAAAGATTCCTTGATAGTCCTGGGGTTTTGGACTCAGGGAACCTGGGAGATGGAGAAACCACCTGTTCATATAAGAGTAGAGAAGACACAAGAACCTGTACTTGCAATCTCCTCTTTTATCTCCCCAAACTTAGTTATATCCACCCTTGTTGAGTGTCGTCTGTTGCGTGCTGGCTGCGATGGGACATTCATGCTTTCATCCAGGCCATGGTCAAGGGGTGCAGTGGTAGACAGGACAGAGTGCTTGCACCTCACCAATAAACAAGTATCTAAATGAGTTGATTGCCAAATTGTGGTCAGTGTTCCTACAGTTTTAAGCAGTAGCTGAGAAGAGAGTAACTGGGCATGGGGTTGGAGACTTCTTTAGATAATGTTGTCAGGGAATGTCTTTCTAAAGGGTAATATTTAAGGGGAGACCTAAAGTATGAGAAAGAGCTGTCTGTGGGAAGAATTTGGAGGGAGCTATCTGGGATCATCAAAGGCTCCCAGGCAGGAAAGAAAGAAAGTCCCTCTAGGCATTTGGTTGAATACACAGGAGCAGGGCACTTGGACAGGACAGACCAGAAAGGACAGGCAGAGAACTATTATTCAGACTATCAGAGAAACGAGTTAGCTTTATCTGGGAGAGCTAAAGAGACCTCATTTAAGGGATTGGCAGAGATACATCCAGGTATAGGAAAAGTGACTTCATGGGAGTGGGAGGGTCCCCCAACAAACAAGGGCACCTAAAGAGTGTTTTAGCAAGGATCAAGGAGGAGAATGGTCCAGTGGTTCATAGTTAAAGTAAACATGTATGTTGCAGCTGGCAATTGGGAGATCATCAATGACTTTGGCAGAAATAGTTGCCCTAGCGTGTTCAGCTGGGGGGGTGTGCCACAAGCCAGGAAACAGGAGTGCAGCGAGGAACTGGAGACTAGGGGTGGTGACTCCTCTCTGTGGGTAGCTAAATCCAGTAGCCACACATCATGATGTCCTGCCCTCTTCTCATTCATAGCTGGCCCTACAGGCCTCATCCCTGAATCATATTCCCTTACTCACAGTTGCTCACTTTATCGTCTGCTTCACTGCCCAAATTGGCAATGACAGTTTCCTTTTCACCTCCTCTTTGTCAACTCCAGTTCTTTCCACAGCCTATGAGTCTCTCCTTTCTACAGGTTTACACTTGGAGTTTCTCTTGATTTAAAGCCCTGACTCCAGGCCTCCCCAGCTCCCAGCCACCACTACTGGGTCTCCTCCTGAGCCCTGGGGCTCAGCCTTTCCCCTGTAGCCTTTTCCTCTGGCGGCTGAGATCTGGTCCCACTTGTTGCTCCTTCTCTCCATGTCTGACCTGCGGGCTTAGCCGCTCCCAGAGTCCCTGCTCCCATTTCCTCCCACTCTGTGCTTTGCCCAGGCCTGTTTCATAACTGCTTCCTTTCATCCTTTCTTTGCACCCTGGACTGTATTCTGCATATCCCTGCAGGGCTCTGCCCTCCCATACTTCTCTCATCTCTGGTTAGTTCCAACATGGCAATGTCACAGATATTCTCAGGGAAGAGGAGAAAACTGAAACCTCCAAGACCCAAAGAGACACTTGCTCCCTGAGTGATTTTTGCTGAGAGTCCGGCCATTCCACCTTGTGACAGGGAGTTCTCTCACAGACTCTTATCTTCCTTATTAAAGCTCCCCAGGAGCTACAAAGGACACAGTAGGAAGATGCACATATCCAAACTGTTGCTTTGGGCCTCTTAAGTGAAGTTCACAGTAGGAACTTACAGTTGGTTTGTTTTGCCCCTGGAATATGCAGGTCTTTTGTGAGAGAAGAGAAAGGGAGACCTGGAGGAAGGGAGGAAAGAAATGAGAGAGGTGAACAAGGTGGACACAGAGCTGTGTGGAAATGCAAAAAGGGGATTTCAAACAAAGTTCACCAAAATAAATCCTTATTCAGGCATGGTGGCGTGGTAATACTAGTGACAAGGGAGATTGAGGCAGGAGGATTGCAAGATGGGGGTCAGCCTGGGCAGTTTAATGAGACACCGTCTCAATTTAAAAAAAAAAAAAGGAAGCAGGGTGCTATGGATGTCACTCAGTGATAAAGTAACCCTGGGTTCGATCCCCAGCACCAAAAAAGAAAGAAGGAAGGGAGAGAAGGAAGGGAGGAGGAAAGAACTCAGTCATTAGAGTGTGGAGGTTATGCTCCATGCAGAGATGTATGGAACTGAACAGCACTGAGGGGTGTGTACATGTGTTTGCCTTAACTTTTGAGGTAGGGTAGTGTATTGATAAGTCCACAGTGAGGGGTAGAACCTTTTATTCCTTTCCAACTTTGTTTTCTTTTCTTACAAATATATCCTGTTATCAGATGCCTAAATCAACATCTTCAAAACAGAGAATCATAAGCTTCAAGATAGATACCATCAGCTTTCTGGACTAAAAACTGACAGATATTAGGGTCAAGAAGTCGTTTAAGTCCACATGTGGAGATGGCTCATAGAGGAGGAATCCTGGGATAGGATAATTCTGAATAACTCCAGAGATTCTTCCTTGATATGGAATGAGCTGGGTTCTGGGGGGAGAATAAGACCAGAGTCTCTGGCCCCACCCGTCTCCATACACACCCATCTCTAGTTTGAGTGAACATGCACAAAGCTATTTTAATCTGAACTGCCTTCACTGAGTAACCTAGTCAT
Organism: Sciurus carolinensis; assembly: GCF_902686445.1. Taxonomy (NCBI): domain Eukaryota; kingdom Metazoa; phylum Chordata; class Mammalia; order Rodentia; family Sciuridae; genus Sciurus; species Sciurus carolinensis. The sequence goes on from NC_062218.1 coordinate 55,153,655, forward strand.
TTGGGAATGACATCATGGTAACTGAGTAATCCCTTTGAAAGTTAAAAGTAGAACCACGATGTTAAAATGGTCCTGGGGCTACCTGGATGAAAGTAGGTTCAGGGTGTGCATATAACCATCCATTAAGAGCAGTCATTCTCTATCAGTAGAAGTCTTAGCTATATAGTGGCAGATTTAGTTTTTGTGATACATAGCACATTTTGTAATTAGATTGCTAAATAAACATTCACATGGTTGTTAATACTTAGAGTTTTGGTACTTACATTTCATTTTCTTCTATCTGCCTGGAAATTAGGAAAGTTCCATTCATGAACTTGGTTGTAAGTTCTGAAAATGTTGACCCTAAACCTTGTTAGTAGAATCAGAGGGTCTGTGGGACATTTAGCCACACTAATGGCTACTGGACATGCTTGTTAGAGAAGGTGATTATACTGATAACAAACTGAACCATTGTGTTGTTTAATCTTGAAGGAAAAAGACTAATACAGACTTTAGGCTTTGATCAACACTTGACTGAAATAGTTTGGTAAGAAGAATAGGCAGTTAATGTTTAGCTCTTATTTTCTTAAGCACCCCAATGCTTGCTTTATTATAGAACCCTGGGAATTTCTACATCCTGCTGACTTCGTGGTCTTCCATTTATCAATGACTCTGATTTTGTTAGAGTTTAGGGTCTCTTAGCAACTGCAGTTGCAGGCAAAAGTACAGACAAATGCAGATCTTGACGTGGTAGGCCAACTACCATTTATATTCTGCTTGAGCTTTTAACTCTTTAAAGGTAATGAACCAGCACCCCATGTCCCTGGAAAGTTTCTAAGCTGACCTGGAAGTTCAGATTGCAAGTATCCTTTGAAAGTGATATATAAAGTTCAGAGTGAATTAGCTGGGTGGAGGGAATGGGGATCTGACAGATCACACTGTGAAACTTGCTGAGCTTTCTGAAGTTCTTGGTCTCATAGAGGGAAGAAAGCAATAGCTTTACCAGGCCCAGTTTACCATATGAGTATTGGTAGAAAATGTATTTGCTGTGCTTTTTTTTGTTCCTAATTTTAAATGTTTTAGTGTATGTTTATGTCTCAGACTTGACTGTCTCTCTTTCTTAAGAGTATTAGATTACTGCCTAACCACTACTGAATTTATTTGCTATTAAATCTGAAGGAGACACTGAGCATGTAGCTTACCTGAAAACCAGTTAAGCCCTCTTCTCATTCATGTCTTTTTAAACATATTTCTTTAGTTGTAGATGGACACAATATATTTATTTATTTATTTATTTATTTATTTATTTATTTAATTATTTATTTATTTATATGTGGTGCTGAGGTTCCAACCCAGTGCCTCACAGGTGCTAAGCAAGTGCCTATCACTAAGCCACAACATCAGCCCTCAATCATGTCTTTTAAAATGCAGTGGGAGAGGTATCTTTAAATTAGAAATTATAATTATTAAATATTTTACTTTATAGATGTGTGGAAGGGTGAAGGTGGAAAAAGTACTTTTGCTGTGGGAAAAACCAGAGCTGAGTAAAGCTCTCTAGGAAATACGGTAAATGAATCCTTTGTTACTGTAAAACAATAGCTATTAAGTGGCTATTATGTAATGTTATTTCTTAAGTCTGAGTTGGATGGCTTGTTGATCTTGGAACTCCAGATAAAATTCCTATAAAACTCTGACTTTCACTTGGCTAATCTCAACCCTTTTGAAAGGAAAATCAAAGAATTGTCTAAATAGATTCCAAAGCTAAGTTGAACAAATTTTATTTTTTCATGTGAGGATTAATGGAATTTTTTGTCTTAGGGTATGTCCAGATAAACATGGATAATTTGCTAACTCTAAAACTGGCTCATTGTAAAATCACCCTATGTTCACCTGACTACTCTACAGTGCAGGCAGGTGGCAAAACAACTGGCAGGCACATCACCCACCTTGGCAAATTAAATGAATGATTGTGGATTGGCATTTTCCACACCTGGTAGGTCCCTAGGCAGATGAATTTGTCCTCTTCAAACTCAGCTGGTGGGATCACTGGAATGTGGGTAGTTCAGGGGACTTTGGGTAATAGTATGGATTCTGTGAAATAAGTGTCCATGCTTGTAAGTCATTATTTCCTGCATATAGGACTTAGATGTTTGGACCATGGAGTTCATAAAGAATAAAAGTTGCCTTTTAAAATTTTTTTTTTACTGTATAGCCTGTAAAATTTGCATGTAGTGTTCTTTCTTGTAGATGTCTTCTCTCCTGTCAAGTTCAGGTAAGTTAGCTTTAGAAACCAAGGATTTTAAAGTGAGAAATCAGTGTTTTATTGACATCGAAATTCACACTCAAGATTAGAGACCTGCTGTCTTCAGCTCATTTCTTAGATCTTGGTGATTTTGATGCCATTTTACCAGCATAGCTTGTCACCAAGACGTCCTCCTGGCAGGTGGACTTCATATCTCTTTGACATTTGGTAGTCCCTGTTGGATGACTTCTTACAGGAGGCTCTTTAGAGAAGAGCAAGTGGGAGTTTTTTTGTCTTTTTTTTTTTTTTTTTTTTTTAATTTAACCTTAAAATTAGTCTACCTTCTCATGTAAGACTTAAGTGATTTGGGAAGTTAAAAGGCACAGAAATTGAACTGGTTACATATTGTATGATACAACTTTCTGGTGCCATTCCAAGGCCATGCAAATATTCCATGGAATAGGTCCCAGGGTGAAAATCCATGAGGGAAAAGGGCTCTGACTCTTGGCACAGAGTCACATATTCAGAAGCATTGTATTCAAGCCAGAGTAAATATATATGCCCTTTATACTTTCTTTCAGTTAGCAGAAATCACCTCTAAACACTTACTTTGGCATTAAGGAAGCTCGTCATGACCTATTGTTCCAGAAAGATTATAGTCCTGTTTTAAGCCAGTTCTTTAGTTCCCATGTAAGTGGCATGCCCTGCTGGGAGCTGAAGAAACAACCTTCGCTTTTCAAACCTTCTATTCTAATAGGTGTGTCCAGCAGGCAGTGGCTTGTAGCTGTTCCTTCAACCACTTAACAGGTTTGATTTCAAATCTATTTAATAGAGAAACTAACATGGTTGGAGGGTATTCATGGCCCAGCATTTATGGATTTTGTTGGGAAGTCCCAGGTGTGTATATATCTTAAACTCTATTTTAAGATCTATTAAACTAAAGTGATTTTGTTTTTGCTTTTGTTCTCCTTTGGTCTGTTTTTGTCTTCTGGTCCTAGCCGGAGCTGGTTAAGATGTCTTAGGGGTTATACTGGGGAGTGCAGTATCCTGTCCTGAAAGCTGCACAGCCCTTCCCATTCCTTTCCTTTGGCTGCTTTCAAAGCACTAAAGAGAAGTCAAGTGATCATAAACGGGGCCAAAAGACAGGGAAACCAAGAGCTGGAGGAGTAAGCTCTGAAACATGGGAAGTTAATTACAGTTAAAAATACTTAAAGGGGCTGATTTATGAGTCACACATCTCTTTGTGACCCTTTTACTGCCTTGGGAGCTTGCAGATGCGCCTGAATCACCCTCTGAAACCTGATAACCTAATAACCTAGTTTCACCAAGTTTGACTTCAGTTGGATGGGGTATGGGGATTTGTCACATTGCCTCAGTTTTTTTTTTTTTTTTTCCATTTATATACCAACTCTTGATTGTACCTTTTAGATGACCAGGGTTGGGATTATCATCTAGGAAACAAAAACAGTGTGTACGGGATGATCCTTTCTTTCATGTAGCTCAACCTAATGGGATTAAAAAGCAATGTAGACACATAATTATAGTAACATATGATAATCAGTGGCAGATCCACCATCATCAGCCAACGAGGAATGACAGGGAGAATATCTAGTGAGGAAATGGGATATATATTGTCTCACTGAATCTACAGAATGACTTTGTTAAGGTTGTATTATTGTGTTTATTATACAAATGGAAAAAAAATTGAGAGACAGAGTAATGATTTAACTGTCCCCAGATCTAACCAGTAGAAAGTGGCAAACATTGCTAGCCTGTTTCTAAAAGAATCAGAGCTCCAACAATATTCTAATTACCAAAAATAGTATTCATGAGGTAAGATTGTCATTTCTTAATTTTATAAAACAGAAGGCTCTTAGCAAGAAGATACTTGTGGAATATAGATCTGACAATTTTTATCTTTCCTATAGAAATGCCACTTTTCTCTCTGAGGAAAGAGAGTGAAAAGTAGAAGTAGGTTTTATTTAGTTTTAAAATTGCCACCTGCTGCTTCTCTTTCTCATTAATGGAAATCGTATATGTAATCTCCTGTAATTTCCCCATCTTAAAGCATCACAGTTTATGATGATATTTGAGTGGACTTGCACTTTTAAATTGAAGCTTTACTTAGGATATAGCTCTGAGCAGCTGCTGTTTTACAGACCTTCTGAATGAGTAATACCCCCCTGCACCAAGGCTTATTTCTCTATGTGTTATAAAATCCTGTATATTCACAGAGTATGTATATTATGCACATGTCCCAGGATCCCTGTTGATCTTGTGGCAGTGCATTTAGTTTGTTTCATAGAAAGGACAAAAGTTTTGCCTGTTACCTGGTAGTGCAGTGGAATACTATAAAAGTTCTTTTGGGAAATTTTAGTGATGAATTCTTTCTAGGCTTCTTTTCTTTTTAAAATATAATACTTTCTCTTGAATATGCTAACATAACTATTCCTATGAAGGATGACTTGATACACACTTAAATACATCCTCTCCTTCGGGAAAATCATTGTATTTAGAGAACTAAGAAGTAACTCCTTCGTAATGCATAAAACAATTATGTGAGAGTAAACTCCATAAATATTGTGTGCAGAATTTTCTGAACAACAGGGGAAAAAACATACTCTTCACTGGTTATCTCTTAGCTTCTGGTGGTACAATTTGAGAACTCTGTGAACTGTTTATCAGGATGATTCATTCTAAGGACTGAATGAAAGAAGTCTTCTTTTCAGTTACTTTTAAAAAGTTAGAGGAGGTATTTTTCAGACTTCAGATTACTACTGGCATGGGGTTAACCTCTTATATATACCTAATGTAGAAAAAGAAAGTCCAAGTAAGTAAGTGTGTTTGTTTTGTTTTTAAGTTGGGTTTATTGAGATACAGTTTACATACAGTTAAGGCATACTTATTAGACATATACTCTGTTTTAATAAATACATGTAGCTAACACCACAAGGAGGGTATGAGATATTTCTATTGCCTTAGAAGTTTTCTGTATTTTATTAGTTTTAAAATGCTAAAATAAGATTGGAATGTTTTGTTTTGCCTCCATAATTTGTCACTTAAATTCTCTTATTAAAATTTCAGGGTTTTTTTCCTGGTATCTTTTTTTCTATTCCAGGACCCCATTCTGGGTGTCATGTTACCTTGTGTCATCCTCTTTAAACATAATTATTGTAAAGGAATAATTAACACATAGTTCGATTACATGGTTGAGAATGTCAAGTGAAATACCAGGAAAATGCATCAGAAAAAGATGTTTGAAAGAAAAGCATAAACTAAATCGTGTGATTCATTATTAGTACATAATAGCCCCTTTGATGCTACATTGATGAAGAAGTTGTTAGAAACTAGATAAACAAAGTTGACTAGCAGGAAATGGGAAATTTGGGGTTGTTTATTGGGGAAGGAAGCTGAGCCATGGGATAGAAAACTTTTCACCTAAGGTTTATATATGTGTAAGATATATTCTTTAAGACCTAACTTATGATTGTTGGAAAGTAGGTATGGAGGTCCAAATGGACTCTTGGAGTTTATGTAAGGGAAGACTGAAAAAGATATGCATTTTACAAAAGATAAATTTAAGGTACCTTATTTGCTTTGTAAAATGATGAAGTTTTCCCACTATTTTATCATATATTCATTCCAGTGGAACTTAACATAACCTGTAAGATAAATTTTAAACTAACACAAGTTCAAGGTAAAAAAAACTGGGAAAATACCTTCATAAAGAAAAAAAATCCTAAAATCTATTACTCAGATGCAAACCCTATTAAACGTTTGACAGTTTTTTAATTTTTTCTTTGTGAATGTTTGCCTATATGTGTACATGCCCCATAAAACTCCTATTTTTTTCTACCTTGGGATTTTATGATCTGTCCCCCTCCCCTCGAGATTCTTTTTAAAACCCAGCTTTAATATGATAAGATTTCTATAAATTTTGGAAAAACATCTATAATATACAAAAAAGAATGGACGGGATGATGACCAAGTCAGGGGGAAGCATTCAGGATGGGACTGAGAAGGCAGGCGCTCTGCTCAGGCTTCGCCCAGTCTGTTGTGAGAGCGTCCAGGGCCACCAGCCCTAGTGTGCTACGGGGGTGGAGGGGCATGGATACTAGTGACCTCACTCTGGAAGATCTCACATTTTAGGTCTTGTTTTTTTCCTGTATTTAGATTTCTCTTGAAATGCTCCTTTTAAAAATACTAATGCTAACTTAGATTCCAATTACCATCTCCCCACAGGCTTAAATGTTAAACCTCAAGATCTAAACTTTATCCCTTATGTATGTGAGCAAGCTTGCCAGATGGCAGACCAATTAATATATTTTTGCAAGGTGCAGACATTTTTTTCTCCATAGGGGAACAATGAATCCATCTGTTCCACATCTTCCTTTCCCCTCTGTCCTTTGGGGAAAATCATCATTTAATTTTCAGAAATAAATTGTGCAACTCTGTAAGTGAAACTTTCTGCTTTTTTTTTTTTTTTAATCATGGAATCATTTTTTATAGTATAAACCCTATGTCATGGATTAAAATGTATGGACATCTAAGATCACCCAAGGTGTGTTAGTCAACTTTTTAGCACTGTGATCAAAATACCTGATAAGAATACTTAGAGGAGGAGTGGTTTTGATTTTGGGCTCATGGTTTCAGAGCTTCAGTTCATGGTCAGCCAACTCCATTGCTCTGGACCTGCGATGAGGCAAGAATATCATGGCCAGAAGAAAGGTGCTCACCTCTTGGCAACCAGGAAGCAGAGAGAGAGAGAGAGAGAAGGAGGAGCCAGGGGCACAAGATATAATCCCCAAGGGCACACCTCCATAGACATACTTCTTCCAACCACACCCAACCTGACTACAGTTACCAGTTAGTGCATTCAAATTATTAATCCATTCCATTGATTGTGTTATGACTCTCATAATCTATTAATTTTACCTCCTGCATTAACACAGGAGCTTTTGGAGGATACCTCATGTGCAAACCATAACACAGGGTGGTACTTTTTTTGAATGTTGGACGTGTTGAATCATACATTAAAAAGGAGTTGGGCATGGTGGCACACTCCTGTAATCCAGCAACTTGGGAGGCTGAGGCAGGAGGATCATGAATTCAAAGCCAGCATTAGCAATTTATAAAGGCCCTAAGCAACTCGGCAAGACCCTGTCTCTAAATAAAAAACGAAGAGGGCTGGGAATGTGGCTCAGTGTTTAAGTAGCCCTGTGTTCAATCTCCCCGTACCAAAAAAACAAAACAAAACAAAACAGGAGAGAGAGAGAGAGAGACACTTTCAGCTTGGGCCTGCAAGTGCAGTACTCAAGAGGCTAAAGCAAGGTGCTCCCAAGTTCTATACCAGCCTGGAAAATTAAGCAAGACCCTATCTCAAAATAAAAAATAAAAAGGACTAGGGATGTGACTCAGTGGTAAAGTATCCCTGAGTTCAATTGCTAAGACCACCAAAAAAGGGAGGGGGACTCTGAGATATTTAGTCAACCACGACATTGTAAGATAAGAAAATTAACATTTAGGTACTGAAGTTTGACATTTCAGGCTGGTGAGCAACAGAGATGGTCTTGCAGCCTTGTCTTCAGGTTACAAATTAGGACAACCATGGTGAAAATAGAACCCTTAGTCTCTCAAGGGGTCAGGGGGAAGGAGCGAGAACCTAGATTAAGGTTCATCTAGCAGTACACTCATGGTCATTGCCTCTTCTCCCTTGAGTTTCAGGCACTGAACTGTGCATCTCTTCCTTGCTGTTTCTCTTTGCCCTCAAGTGGCAGTTCATTCAGAACGGTGGGTGATTATTTGCTTATGATGCCCATGCCCTGCCTCAGAGTTTTAAGTTGCTAAACAACAAGTGCCACATTCATGTTTAGCACACTTATATAGTTTGCCATGTGTGCATGCAACAAATGAATTATTGAGCATGTGAATATCAGTGGGATTACTTTGTAAAATTCTCTTAGAGAGTATTGAAATTCCAGGAAAGCAACTGCATTTTAGCTTTACCATAATCTGACATATTATGACACAAAATTTGGTTCCTCTTTCTCCTATGGATGAAAGAGTTTAGTATTCAGTATTCCAGAAGCTTCCCTTGCAAAAGCTGTGTCACCTGTATCCCTGCTTATAAGCATTTTGGGTGCTCTCCCTATTTTGTGATTAGTGGGCCTAGATCAATTGATGTGAACTGAGAAAGGTCTAGACTTGCCATTTTTGCTTTCACTTCTCCTCCTCTTCTGTATTCAACCTAAGAGTCCCTGTTCCTAGAGAAGAAAGAAAGACTTCAGACTTTGGATTTGGATAGATCTTTGCTGGAGTCCTGACTCAGCATCAGCCTCCACATGTAACCTTAGTATATCACATCCCGTCTGATACTTGGTGTCTTCATCATTAAATGAGGAAGATATCCAGAAAAACTTTTCTTATGCCTTAAATAAAATAGAGATTGAAGCACCCAGGGCAGGGTGGACACACTCTGGCCTGCAGGCACCATCTGTTTTTGTATGTTCACCTTTATTAGAATGTAGTCACAGTGATTTACTTTGGGATCATCTGTGGCTGCTTGTGCCACAAAGGCAGAATCTAGGAGTTGCAGCAGAGACTTTGGCCTGTGAAGCCAAAAATATTTACAATCTGGTCCTTTAGTGAAAAATTTGCCTACCCACACTTAGGGCAATGCCTAGCAATATGTTACTTTTACCTTCTTACCATCGATTATCACAGGTTCAGTCTTTTTCTTTAGGTACTCTTTCCAGAAAGAAGTTTCAGATATGCCCTTCTCTAGTAGCCCCCCCTCACTTGTGGATTATGGCCAAAGCCTTTTGCCTTGGCACAGGACAGAACATGTTGAAAGAGGTACCTCAACAGCTCCCACACCCTGATATGTAGCATGTCCTGACTTGAACTCGATGTCATGCATGCTACAGGAATAGAATTTTCTCTAATCCAAGTGTAAATACAGTCATGCTATGCAGATTGCAACATGCCCCTACTTAGTGGAGATTATTTCTCACTATGTGTTACTAGGTGTGTCCAATCTATACTGCTTGAAAAGCTTCCAAATGCAACCGGGAATGTTCTCCTTTGTCAAAAAACAAAAAACAGAAACAAAACAAAACTCAAGAATCATTACAAATTACAAATGCTGTGTTTAGCAAAGGACCTTCTGAAATTTTACAGCAGGAGTTCTTAAAGCAACTCTGGGCCATTTGAAAGGAAAAGTTCTCAAAGGAGCAATAAGGTATTTTGTGTCACTGTATTTTGTTTTGTTGTTTTAAGCAAAGTGAACTCAGAGTTCCTTAGCAGCTTTGATTAGGGACACCCTGGTGTATAGTAGAAAACTAAGATGGGAATAGACTGGTAGGTAGAATGTGCTGGGTGAGGATTTGTGATTGATCACTGCTCTCCCACACACAGCGCAGAGGAAGACAAGGGACTTCTGAGAGCTAAGGGCAATTATGCTTGCTTGGTATGTTTTTTTATTATTAATTTAAAAACTGTACTGAGGGATAAGTTTTCAAAAGCATCAAAAGATTTGCTCAGTATTTTAACATTAACTTATATCCTAAAAAAAATGCTATGGAAAAATGATAAGATCATTACCCCAAATTTTTCAAAATTTTTCTGACCCTTCCTCTCTGCCCTTCTCTCCCAGCATGTTACAGCATTTCTCTTGCTTCTGTGCGGTCCTCTGTTAGCATTTATCCCAATGTGCTGTAATTCTGCAGATGCTTATCTGAATTTCCAGCTGATCATGAGTGTCTTGAGGCACAGACTTCATGCCAGCATAGCGCCTGGCACGTAATAGACACTTAATAAAGGTTTATTGACTGAAAGCACCCCACAGTGAGCACACTCATGCATATAGCTTTTCTGTCTTTTGGACTATTTCCTTAGGATAAATTCCCAGAATAGAGATTTCTAGGCCAAAGTGACGTGAACATGTTTATGAATCTTAATACATAGTGCCAAGTAGCTTTTATGTCTACTTGAGGTGCCGTCCAAGTTTGATTCTCATATTGCATGGTACATTATTGCTAGGTTGGCAGTCTGGTGTTCCATATTTTCTCTAGCAAAAAGTGACAGTAGGGTACATCATCGCCAAATTCAAGTCTGGAATGAATATTGCATACACTTTAGGATTAAATGCTTCTAAAAAAATTAAAATCCCTTATGTAGAACTTGGGAAACAGGGCGTTAGGCATCAGAGGCAAGTTATTAGATACAGATATTGTCTTAGGGACAGCTAGCTCATGGAGTTTCATTACCGTTCTGAACTTTTACTGAACTGCCATCAATATTTCAAGAAAGCAATTGGATATTTTTTATTTGCTTTTCCCCCTCAACACATTTAATGTTCAAATATGAAACATTACTAAATGCAAATTGCTGTTAATGCACATTCCAAGGTCTGCTTTTATCAAGGTTTGAAACTGTTTGTCTAATGTATAATGCATTTCCATCTTCAATTGATCTGATTTGTGTGCGTGAAATAAGATTGAGCCTCCATGCTGTGACCTTGGGCAACAGTCGCTTTCTTTCAGGTTGATGCTTCCCCCTCCCTTATCGCTTAGTGTTTGGCAGGTTCATAAATTGCCAATGATAAATAGCCATATTTACCTTTTGGTACAAGGGTATCATTGAGAAACACATAGGGTCACCCAGGTGACACTTTTTAAGATAGCATGTAAAGTTTGTAGGCTCTCAGCTGAATAGAGCCAGAGCAGTGTTCCAAATATTCTGTGGAGAGTGAGGATTGCAGTGACTAGAGTGGTTCAGAATATTCTAAAGAATTATGATTTATGACTTGTAAATTTTATTTTTTCCAGTATATGTACATTCTTTTCCAGTTTAGTTTCAATCAAGACCCAAAGCCATGACTTCAGACTCTGGAGAGATAGCCAAATTAGAATACAAAAAAACCTACATGCAAGCTCTGGCTTTCAGATAATGTCTTTCTTCTTAGCAAACCAGAATCTGTGGGCTTTGACCTAATTAGATATTTTTAGGAGAATTGTTGAAAAGTCAACAAATACATGGTAGCACATGACCCCACTTTGGTCCTTCCAAGCTGTCAGCTGAAAGGGACCCTAAAAGTCATGAAGTCAGTGTTCCCGTTCCTTCACAGCCTTACAGATGGTTTGTGGAGAATCAAAGTGAGAAAACCTCTCTATGGATCCTGAGTCCTGTTATGCAGGCACAACCAAACATGTCTCCTTCATGGAGAAAAGATGCAGGAGAACTAGGAACAGATCCTTCTAACCCAAATAACTTGAACACATTTGAGATATTCTGAGTTATTTACAAGCTTGTGGGGTAAGGCAGGATGGTCGAGTAATTATGACTGGTTATATTTTAGGTATTTGAAAAACTGGAAAATAGAGGATGAATATGCCTTCTTAATTTGTTCATGTTCTGCACTCTTGCTTTAAAAATTTTTGCCTGAACATTAGTTCATCTCAATGTTGAGTATGTTCACATTTTTGTACACCCATTATCCAGAATTCTTTTCAGCCTGCAAAACCAAAATTATATATCACCTGCCTATCCCCTCCTCCTAGCTCCTGGTGGCCACCACTTTACTTTATGTGTCTATGAATTTGACTATGTTGGTTATCCCATATAAGTGGAATCATACAGCATTTGTCTTTTTGTGACTGACTCTTTTCATTTAGTATGTCGACCTCAAGTTTCATCCATGTAATAGTATGTGTCAAAGTTTACTTCTATTTTAAAGGCTGAATCATATTACATTGTATTTATATACCAAGTTTTCTTTGCCTGTTTGTCCCTCAGTGGGCAACTGGGTTTGTCCCACCTTTTGGCTCTTGTGAATAATGATGCTGAGAATAGTGCTGCTATAAACATGGGTGTGCAAATTGCTCTCCAAGATTCTTCTTTCAGCTGTTTTAGGTTCATATTTTGAAGAAGAAATACAGGGTCATGTAGTGATTCTATTTGTAAATTTTGAGGGACTGCTATACTGTTTGCCATAGCAGCTGCACCATTGTTCATTTCCACCAACAGTGTACGAGGACTCCAGTTTCTCCACATGCTCTCCAGCACCTATTGTTTCCTTCCTTCCTTCCTTCCTCCCTCCCTCCCTTCCTCCCTTCCTCCCTCCCTCCCTCCCTCCCTCCCTTCCTCCCTCCCTTCCTTCCTTCCTTCCTTCCTTCCTTCTTTCTGTAGCCATCCCAAGGGATACAAATTAGTTCAAGCTTTTATTTTCATGCCTATGTTCTGTCTTTCATGCCTCTCTTGGGCTAGTGGAAAAGAATTTTGAATGTATTTTCTACAAAGAATTGTGGAATCTTCTTCCTAAGTAATGTTTAAATACTGTTTAGGATGGTTGAAGATAACTCTCTTTGATGGAAAATAGGTGAACTGGTTTTTGGTTTCTTCCCTATTTAAATTCTGTCACAGACTTACCATATGACTGTCTAAACTTGCTGTGGTTACATGTAAGAGAATCCCACTTTCTATATATTCTGATGAGAATGAGCCCATGTAAGAAAGGTGGGGACAATGGCTTTGGGACATTAGTTTTGAGAACCCAGTGCCCCACAGTGTCCAGAACATGCTCTTTCTTTGGGGACTTCTGGCTATTTTTTTTAATAATAGAGTTAGCTGAAATGATAACAAAAGTACCTGAAGGATGATGTGACTCAAGGGACTTTGTTTCTAGCCATGTTTCACCATGAACCAGTCATTTGACATTGTCAAAACTTTCTGGGCCCCTTTTATTTTTTATTTATTTATTTTCCTGGACCCTTTTTAAAATTGCAGATTCCATTGGTAGGTGGGGAAGATTATGGTAGTCTTTTCAGAATAATATTTTTAAATGCATAAAATATCCAATCAATTATATTGAAATAGTCATGTGCATATTCATACATTTGTGATCTATGAGGTACTTTATAGTAGCACATCAGTATCCAGATCTAGGGAAGGGCTAGGACCTACTGTAACTTTGAAATGATAATAAGTATAATTGATCTTTAAAATATATCAGCAACCAATGTACCATGATATGAAAATATATATGATTTCTGTTAGAGGCAAGATCATAATTATTGCTGATACTGTGAATGTACATATGAATGGAAGGTTACATTTCAGTTTATTGTTAGTGGAAATAAAGATTTTTTTTTCAAACAATTCAAATTCACAGACCCGGTGAACTCTACTCAGTAACCCCTTCCAGTCCATGGACTTCAGGTTAGAAATAAATAGGTAGATTAGAAACTCTCCGGTGGCTTCAGCAGCTTAGATGCTGTAGTAATGAGAGGAAGACCCATGTAGATGGCCTCTGGAGTTTGTCATGATGCTGACTCTGGAAGCTGGCATAATTCAGGGGATATCATGCCAGAAAAGTAACCTTTGATTCATCAGGCCTGGGAGTAAGCAGTCAGAAATGTTCTGAGTTGTCATCTGTGACTTTCACCTAGCTGGCCCCTAGTAAAGTGTGGAGTGTATTGAACCAAACATAAAGGACATGAGAGCAGGAGAGGCAGTTGTCCCTGATCATTGATCTTTGGGACCCAAAGACCAATGCTTGTAGGAAGGTGACCATTCCCTGCTCTGTAGTAAATTATGTCCTCTATTTACACTTAAGGAGTCTGCACCTCTCAGCAGCTCATCTTCCCTTTGTCATAAGCACTTGCTTTCCTCTAATTGAGAGTGGCCATGAATTGGTGAAGATTGTGTGATGCACCTACCTACTTGGCAGGCTTGAATTGTAGCCCAGCTGGAAAGGCAAATCTTTGAAATAAGAAAAAGTTAAGGAATAATAATGCAAAGCATTTCTCATCTGTTAGTCTTAAAGTAGTTTTCCTTCTTGGACTTTGTGTTTTGATATCAAAGTCCAAGTATCTTCTGAATAAGAGGAGTGATAAGCAGCTACCAGCTTAAACTTCATAATTTGGAGAGGAAAAAACATCTTTTATTGAGATCTACACTTTCTTTTATATGTCATGCCACTTGCCTATTACAATAGTATCTAACAATAATTTCTAATGGAGATGAACTGCATTTTGAGCTTGTAGGAGCAGAATCAATGCCTGTGTTAATCTGGGTGCAAACTCTTAGCCTTATAATACTGGGGAGTGAAGTGCTGAGATTTGATTTGTCCTTCTGCTTGTGAAAGGTAATTCATGCGCAGTAAGAAGAATGTTTTGTAAACATGGAATTATTTTCAGGTTAAAAGGTCCTCCACCAAATTAGATAGGAAGCTTGAAGCATAGACTGTAAGCAGTTTTCCCTCCCTTAGTTGTGGCTGTGGATCAATGTCTTTTATTGACTCTTTTGGGAGTTGCATACAATTTTCTATCATGGTTGTTTATGGTAATCAGCATGATACAGAATAATTGTAAACCATAGCCCCTTAGGCACATTTTCCCCTCCTGTAATATTTGAGACCACAGAATTCTGGTCAAAAGAGATGGGAAAAGCAATCCATCACGTTTTAGTGTCCTTAGGAGACTGACAGAGATGTGGATGAAAGGGATTTCTTCCTTCCTTATCTTTGGGATTTTACCTTTTATTTTAATTCCGAATGCAAGTGACACTGAAACTCTCTCTGAAAAGAAATCAGATTTAAATTATCTGATTACCTTTATTTGTGAAAATCAAAATGTATCATGTTAAATATAGAAAGTAAAATAACTGTAATATGTCCTACTTTAATGTTTTCATATAAGATTATTAAAAGTTATCTTCATCAGGAAGGCATGTTTATGTAATTGTAAGTTATCAGTTGTTGCTAGAAGATGTATAAGGATATTAATTACCTACATTTTTAATGAGACAGTTCAGCTAATTAGCATAGAAGGCAGTAGTTTTTTACTTTAATGCTGTAGTAAGATAGATGGTTTGACCGCTGTTCGCATTTATTTGTAGTATAGAACTCAGTGAAATATACAGTTATTACAAAAATGAAGTAAAGTATATCTGACTTGACCCGTAGCTCATACAGATATTCTCTCTAATCACCAGGGTCCCAATGCGCTGTGGAAGCAAAGTCAGCTCTAGCTGTATATGTATGTATTCCTGCATTCAACATAGATGAGTGCTGGGGTTAATGGTACCTCATGGTACAACTGTAAAAAGAGACACCATTTAGTGATGGGGTCTTGCATGTGGTTCCTGTAATTGTGGAACTATGTCAAAGATGGAGAGCTTTCTTCTACTTTTCTGTCTATAATTCCTAATGAAAACTTTACCTGTTAGAATGAAAAGTAGATCTGTATTCACTAAGAATGATAAGCCTTTTTGCTCCTAGAGTTTTCAGTCTAAAAACAGGTTTGTTGATTGTCAGTGTACAGAGTTGAATGCAGAGGGAGTTGTTTGGCTTCTTATCCATTTTAAGAATTCACATTGAAACATTCTGACTTCTGGATCTGTTGCTAAGACCACCTCTAAGTTTGAGAAGGTATGCCTAAAGCAGGAAGATCTCACTGGGGAGATGAGGCTTGGAATGTGCAGCTGGCAGCCTTCCACTCTCCAACCTCTGCATTTATCATTAGTTCAGTATCTTAGTTGAGCAACTTCTGTGTGTTAGACCTTGTGCTGGGGAAACACTGTGAAGGAATATAGCAAAATTATAGCCAATATTATAGTGATGAGAACAGATGACCAGACAGAGACTTTGGGGTAAGAGTTGAGGTGAATTTCCATTAGAGTGATAAATGGGGACCCAAGGGTAGAAGGGACCACTGAAGTGTTTTATACCCTACTGTGATAAGATCACATGGAAAGATTTCTGGCAATGAAAGATGCCAGTCAGGTATGCATCACAGTTTTCTCCACAGAGATGGTGATGAGACCACAAGCAGGTTGGTGGCCATGAGAGTGAAGGGAGCAGCCCAGGGAGTGGAATCCATGAGGCTGGATGACGAATTGGATGATTAAAGTGGGGAGGAGCAGAAGTGGAGGTTTATGCCCTTATTTCTGCTTTAGGCTGTTGTATAATTGTGCCGGGAACTGAATGGGGCCACAGGAAGCAGGACTGGTTGGGCGACAATGGTCACTTCAGTTTGGAACACATTGGATTGGAGCTTTGGCTCTTGCCTGAGTGGAGATGTTGGACATGTGGTTTGGGTGGACCACAGGAAAGAGTTCCAGGTTGGGGATTGAGTCATCTCTATAAAGATTAATGAAGAGTGCTAAAGGTAACTAGGGTTGAATATTTTTCTTCCAGGATTCTCAAGTATTTAGAGCTGCTTAGACTCAGGACTGAATTTTAATCTTTCTGGTCCTGTAATTTCTCAAGAGAAGAGGAGGCAGGGGATGGGGAGATGATTTAAGTAGTGTTTTCTAGGAAGGACAAGCCATAGAGAGGCATACTTAGCTTTTCCATGGCATCAGTGTTAAGGTTGTCTTTGGAGTAGTGTTTGGGATTTGAACAACTTGGGTCATAAAAGGATTTAATACCTACTGAAGTTTCATTGTATTGCTAGCATTTTTCTTGCAGGTAAAAGTACATTGGGGAAAACTCTCTAAACAAAAGGAGATAAGGATGAGGAAGGATAATAGGAACAGAGTAGGAAATTGGGGTTTCAAAATTCTATGACAAGGTGATAGTGTTTTTTGATTGCTGTGTTTTGTTTATTTTGTTTTTTTCACTTTCATTTCTTGACAAGAACAGAAACTATTTTCTTTTTGCCAAACCTCTGTTGGCAGCATGATTTCTATATCCGTATAGAGGAAAAATGGGGTGGATAGGAGGGCAGGTTTAGCAGGAAAACATGTTTCTTTATATGGGGAAAGGGCTAGGAGGAAGAAAAATGTAAGCTCACTCCAGTTGAGTTTATAATTTGATAGTTTATAAATTGATAATTTAAAATAGCCATATCATTGAAATGGCTATTTATGGACTTAAGTTTGTGCTATATACAGGTATATACAAAGATGATCCTAATTAATCTGAAAATAAGACTCAGATTATTTTTATACATTTTGGACCTCTCTAAATACTGCAGACTTCAATGAAATATTTTCATTTATATTAAAAATGTGAATATGTTTAAAACTGAAATTTACCAAGATTTAACATGATTTAGTGTTAAATGTGATGTATATTTATTTAGGAACATGTAAGAAATTACAAAACCTAACTTCAAATCAAATATATATTTTACTTATCTAAATATTTTGTACACACATGGGTTAATGTTATTCAGATCCTTATGGGTCTTTACTGAACAATTAATTTCCCAGGGCAATACAATGTAAAAGCACTCTGGCTAATTTAGTAAGACCATGACATGATACCTCTATTCCATAGCCCTTCATGGTTAGACTTGTTTTCAACTTTGGCTTTATAGTAGGTTAGTCCTGGGCTAGAGTTCTGAGCTGACCATCTGATGGTTATTGGATAGCTGTTATAAAATGACATTGTCATCATTTTGGTGTTTGAAGAGGTAACCATAGCACTGGTGGTAAAAATAGATCATCTGGGTGACATTTTAACTCAGAAAATAAAGTATCTTTTCATTTCTGTTAAACTTCAGTCTAGAGCAGTCCTGAGGCAAATCAGTTAAAAGTCCCGGAAGTGATGCTTGGAAGAAGACCTGTTTGCATTAGTAGTGAGATTGTGATTGTAAGCTCATCTGTTTTATTTTGTAGTTTAAAGAGAGTTTAGTTCAAAACATTACCCCTGTATGAACCTTGCATATTTGGAGCACCTAACTGTCTTCCAAATGTTCTGTACCCTTGCACTTTCTGATCTTGGGTGTTTATATCACTCTCCCAACAATGTGTCATTTTATAAAGGCTTGGGTATCTCAAAAGCTATATTTTTATTTAGTATCTTATTTCAATAGAGCATTGCTAAAGAGGCCAAGGCCGTGGGTGTTGATCCATGCCAATCAGGTTTTACACTGAAAATGTTTTTTGTTCTTTCCTCTAGCTTCAACCTTGCTTCTGAACTTGCTGATGATGTGAGACCTCTTTTGTTCAAAGTATGAATGATGCTGCCTAGTTCATTAACTGTACTGAAAAACGTAAAACTGATATTAGGTGGAATCCTCCCAAGTAGGGATAATAGTTTCTTCTGTGTGAAGGAAAGCATTTGCTTTCATCTATGGATAGCCTGCTGCTAGAGTAAAATGTATACATTTATTTAACAGATTTATTGCGATGTAAGTTCCTGACAGGTGGAGATCACAAGTCTGCATACTACCACCCAACCCCAGGGGCTTCTGCATAGACAAGACACAGTTCATGTCCTAGTTGCTCCAGCAAAAGACACTGGACATTTCCCAGAATTGATGGCAGAGGAGGACCATCTCTTGTCATCTCTTTTGCCTGGTTTATTGCCCTTCAATTTTTTAATAAGGACATATTTTAAGTTCTGTCTGGGGACTGAGAGCTCTGATCATTCATGCATTCAACTTTGAATAAGTTGGAAAGATTGGCTGGGTCCTATTTTCATAATAGATAGTGACTATTTGACATTTACAGTGGTATGCTCCATTTACACTAAAATAAATGAATTTGTATTTAGAAATAATTTGCCTGGTCTTTTCTCTCTGTCAAACTTAAAATAGAGGTTATTTGCATTCAAAGTGAAATGCTGAAAAACTTCCTACCTGGGTTTCTCAAATATATGTTAATTGGTAGAGCCCCATGCAACCTGATTACACTGATCCCTGAGCAGGAATAGCCTTACTTCCATGTCCTGACAGTCTAGGTTGTCAGAGTCTCCATAACCAGAGTCTCCATAACCAGGAAGGATTTCTCCAAAGTGACTGTTCCTATCAGGCCTAGTGACAGGTCAGGAGGGTGGCTCTCCCTGCCAGGCAGTCTGCAGCCCAGCACCTTTCGTTAGCTGATTCGTACATCTCGTCCAGGTGGGGAACTAGATCACTGGTGTCCTTTGCTGCCCAGAGTACATGTGGAAATGAGTCAGTGGAAAATTCACTTACTCATCATGACCTACTTCTGTCACTTGAGTTGAAGGTGTGCTTATTTGTCACAAGCAATCTGTCTCCCTTCTGAAAACTGGTGCCATGGCTGCTGTAGCCCTGAAGCCTTTAGATTCTTTTAGAATATGTACAGTTGCCTAAACTGTTGTGTGATTTATCCTTTTGTACCTGAATTCATTTAGAATGAACCCTGGAGGTCAGGGATAGAATCTGACTTTGGATAGTTCTAAACACAGCCTGACCCACAGGCACTGCTAACAAAGGCTAGAAGATTTTTAGGAGACTATAAAATGGTAACTTTTACCATGGTAAGGAAGGAGGAGAGCAGAGTTGGGTTTAGTTCACTGGCAGATTGCCGTCCTGGCACACATGAGGCCCTAGAATCGATCCACAAAATAGAATAATAATAATAAAATAAATGAGAATTTAAGAAAGGTCAAGGTTTATTATGACCAAACACCCCCAACTCTATTTTCAGCAAACTTTTGTTTTCTCATTTCTGTTAGCTTGTTTGTTCAAATTATTCATTTATTCAAAAATGTTTAATCCAGTGTAACTTTGTGCCAGGTATCGCGGGGCAAGATAAATGCTTGCTTGCAAGGAGTTTAGTCTCCAGTGGGAGAGCTACATTTTAGAGTAAGACCAGTTTTCAACACCATTTTTAATTTGAGGGAGTGCCACACCAACCCCAAAATAAGTTGGGTTACTTCTTACCTAACTTGGTTACTCTTAGCATCGAAGCCTTGGCTGTGTTAATGAGAGAGTTGACCTATTCCATACAGTCATATATGTCAGTATGGGGAAGAGTTACAGAAATCATGAACTTTATGTAAATGATGGAAAGACTGTTTGAGAATGACAGATTTCAAAACTGCAGAACAATAAAACGATGTGTATATTTCATCCAGAAGTACACAACCGCAACATGTAGTAACTACAGGTAGCATAATAGTACAGATTTATAGCAGTTTATTTCATGTCCAATATTGTATAGACAAATTATTAGTAGTGATAAACCATGTTTACATGTATACAAGATGAATTTCAGTCATTATTAAGATAATTATGTTTTAGAAAAATAAATAAAATTTGTTTTTGCCCTAGTCTAACCATACTTATAAAGACTTTCAGATTTAAGTATAAAGACTTTCCTGAATGTATGGAAGGAGATGGAAACCAGTATTTTGATGAGTAGATAACCTATCTCCTTCTTGGCAGTCAATTAGTTCTTACTGTGAACAACTTACCCTTAAAAAATAAAGCTCTTGCTGACTTGATAGCACTTTTTAAAAAGTGGCAGCTATTAACATTAAAATAACAATGTGGAATTTCACTCTCGGCTAACTGATAGAGTTGTAAGCATTACTTTATTTGGGTCTTAATTTCATGGTGCTTTTTTCCAGTTGTTATAGATACTTCTTTTTAAGGAGACTTTATAAAGAAAAAGTCAGGGTCAGGCTGAGCTCGTTTGGCATAGCATATTGCAACATAGGCATGGTTTATATTCTAAAAAATGTCCTGTGCTATCTGACCAAGAAAAAACAGCTCCTGGTCTAAGTCAAAGCAAAGCCTTTGATTCTAAAGTAACTGACAGCTAGTTTGCCTTTGTTAAGCGGGGTTACAATGCTGAAGCAGTCATGCATGGTTCCCTATGAATTCAGTTATAATGATCTGGATTTTGCAACATGTTAAACTGATTAACTTTGACTCTTGCTGTGGGAAGACAGGCTTCTAGTGTTTATTTTCTCATTACACTTGTCACCTTTACCTTGGCTTTTGCAAACACTGTCTTTGATAAGCAAAATTTTAAGTTTCAATGGAAAGTATCAGTTATTGCCAAATAATAAGACATTGTGAGTCTACATGCATGTGCCATCCATCTGGAGATGCATATAAACAATGAAGTATAAGAATAGGTTTTTAAATTGTATTACATTTCCCTAGGGGTACATAACCCTGTTTATCTGTTTGGTCTTCAACAAAAGAGGCCCTTTGCGGCAGCTTGTTCTCCTAGCCGATCACATTTCAAACATAAGCATAAACCAGTTGGCCACTGTCTTCAGCATGAAATGAGTTATCTGGCTTTGTGAAATCTCTTCATTTAAAACTACTCTTCAAAAAGACTTCTTTCTTTGTTGTGGTGTCATTACAATCCCCACCTAGAAATTCAGGAGGTTTCTGAGAGCTTATTCAGGTGTTTCAGCTACTCAACCCTTACATATGACACTGAAAAGAGGACATGTCCTTTCTGGGCCCTAAATTCCAAACTCATTTGAAATGTTCACTGTTACCACAGAAGTACGGTATTTCTGCAACCTTTGGAAAGGCTCTCCAGGGAAATCCATGAGCATCCAAGTCAAGGGATGCTATGGGCATTTGGAGAGGGTGACAATTGCAGAACAATGATTCCAAAACCACAAGGTCCCACCCTTTGTCTTTCTCTCTAGTGCTAGATTACCCCCACTTACAATTTTTGTCCATTAATTCTATAGCCATAGGTTTTGTAGTGATAACCAGGTGACCTTGCTGTAATGTCAGGCACTATAATAACAGATGACAGGATTCAGATTATTATATAAGCTCCAAGACCAGGAGCTTGCTCCACCTACCCCCCCACCTCAACCCCCGCAGGACTAGAAATGGAGCCCAGGGTCTCACACATACTAGGCAAGCATTCTACCATTGAGCTAGATCCTTAGCCATTTTAATTTTATTTGGAGACAGGATCTCACTAAGTTGTATTATCTGCCCTTCAACTTACCATCCCCCTGTCTTATCTTCCCAAATTGCTGGGATTATAGGTATGTGCCACTATACTGGGCTTGCTAATGCCTTCTTACCATGTGACAGTGTGATTCAAGTTATGAGTCCCTATTGTGGCTTTGACTTTGTTCATATTCTGCACAATGAATTTGAGACACTTTATATTCTGATGCAATATGGTAATCACTGCCCGGCTATAAATTCAGTAATTAAAGCTCCAAAAGGAGTGAATGTATGTAACAATAAAGCTGGGAAAGGATGACGTCTGTAGAGTTATTATTTTAGAGTAGCAGGTTATATCTGGTGCTATAAAAACCTGTGCTCTATGTGGATAGTCTAAAAGGATAGAGTCTTGTCTTAGGAGTACACATGTAATCTAGAAACTTAATTTATTTAAAAAAAAAAAAAAAAAGGTTCCCCTGTAGGACTGCTGGTTTAGCATAAGCCAGAGCCCTCAGAGCCTCACATTCTCTTCAAACCTTTACAACCCTGGAGCTGTTGGTGGGGTTGTTGTTTTAATTTTCATGGGGAAGGGGCTTTTTTCATTTTACTTTGTGTTTTTTTGTATTTTTAAGTAGACAGCTTTTTCCTTTGTCTTTGCTGTTTTTGGAATTCTCCAAACCTGCCAAAGCTTGTGGGGTTTCCCCCAGGTCATAAGTAACCATTAGAATGAACCTGAACCAGCTCTGGTGACTATACAACCAACAGCCATTGGATTATTATTTTAAGGGTGAAAATAATTCCTTTCAGTAATAAACTGTATAGTCAACATTCTGCGCCTTGTTTCTCTTTTATGTATCAAACCAGGTTCTAAGAGAGAATGGGTTTGGGCTAAAAAATAAAATAAAATAAAATGACATATCAAAGACTTCCTGGAAATGATAGTTGGCTGGTATTCCTGGTAGCTGGTGAGTAAGTTGGGGCCAGCTGGTACTTCCCCACCAAGGGTAATCTGGCCTGTTAATTTTTCTACTCTTAACTGCTTGATGGAGCTTTTTCGAGACTGTCAGGTGATATGGATGCTGGGAATGACTTGCTCTCCATCTGTTGTGGCCTGTCCTTCAAGCCCTTTGGAATGATGTGGCCTGTTCTATACTGGGATGTGGAGTTCCAGGATGCCTACCGTGGCAGAACACAGTCAACTGGCACTCATGCAGGGAGCACAGCTCCTGTTCTAAATCTGTGTCCCACTTACCTTCCTCCCCAAGTCACACACAGGCCCACCACATGGCCTGTCGTCTACCTCTTGGAGGCCTGCATTGGAAAGGAGTGGGCACAGACCACCTTGGTCACTCACACAGCTACGTAACCAGACACCACTGCCTCCCCTCACCCCCTGCCTGTCTCAGGAAAGCTAATCCTTGTCTTCTAGGCTTGCATAGTTCCACCAGTTTCTTTCCCGGCAGGTACACCTCTCAGTAGGCTGTTTCTTCCTTAGGGAGGACCTTGCCTTTGGCCTGCCTCCCCACCTCTGCTCCCTTTCCTGAATCTGAAACCCATTAAGGACTTTCTAAGGTCCAGGAGCCCAGACTTGAAACACAAAGACTTCTTGGAATAAGAGAAGGAAAAAATACTTTTCATTCTCCTCTAGTCATCAGAATACCACAAATGAATAGCTTAATAAATTATTCTGTTACAGAGTACATTGCCATCCCTCTCTGCCTCCCTCCTTTTCTCTGAGGAATTTGACTAGCAGTATTAGAAAAGACATTGGTTTTTCTTTATAAGACCTCACCTGAAAGTCTCAGAAAGGCTGCATCAAGCAGTTAAGAGTAGAAAAATTGACAGATTAAGGGCTTACAGTATTCACGATTAAAAATTTTTGGAAACTGCAGCAAAAGCAAGCCTGGTTTCACACTCTCACATTCTTGCCACCGAGAAGTAGTCACTGTCATTACTGTCGAGTGTCTTCTTCCAATTCATTTTCTTTGCTTCTGTATGTTTTACACGTGGCAATATCAGGCTGTTTTTCCTCCCCTTTTCACCTATCTCTGTATGTGATTTTAGGATTGATATCTCATCTTCTAGTTGTACCTATTATGGGGGGGAAATTTTTAGGGGAAGGAGACTAATCATTTATTCTACATTGTCCTACCTTGTCTTTTGTTCTCTGTCATCTCAGAGGAAAGTCAAAAAATATAGGTGGTATATAAGGAGGCAAGTGGTGAGATGGCTTGATTAGAGACGGAGAACTTCTGCATGGAGTGGCAGTTAGTTATCCTAAGGTGGATAGTGAATGATAGATCCCAAGAGGAAAGCGAGTGGGAGCCAAGAAGCAGTTGTTGCTCACTCCAGCTGGCTTCTGGGTTCTCAGAAGGCCTGCCAGCCCCGTGATGGCCTTGAGCCATGCATTTCCAAACTGCCCTTTCATCCTGATTCTAGATGGTTCATCATTTGATTTTGGGCTGGTGTGACTGAGAAAGAACTAGGTCTTTACTCTGGGGGTAGGTTTTTATAAATATATATTTCATTTGGTGCATTAGAAAGCATTTGGAGGACAGAATAACCCCAAAATGAGCCATGCTAAGAAAAGTTGCCAGCCCTATTTCTATTCCTAGATCTTATCAATTTTTAAAAAAACATTTAAAAAAGATTAGGGAAGCAGTTTTCTTCATTTCTATACAAATTGATTAACTCTTTCTTTTGGATGAGTTAGACATTCATCTTTTTGAGGTAAAATCATATCTTAAAATAGGGAGCAGAAAACTAATCAAAGTTCTTTCTCTAATATGAAGTTTTAACAGTTGAAAAATGACTAATCTCTAGAGCAAGTCTGTGACAATGAGGGCTAGAAGGATTGGGGGTTAGGTAGCATTTATAATTAATATACCATTAATTCTTCCTAACTATGGTGCTGAACTCACTGCCAGTATCTTTTCCCCTTTCTTTCTGTCTCTCTCTCTTTCAACTATCACACAAACATTAATTATTGCTTCTACTGGTATTCACTGTAACACAAAATTTTTCAAAGATTATTTTGCAAATGGAACTATGTATTTTGTTTAGCAATATACAACAAACACATTAAATAACTTTCCTGGGGACCTCTGCTCCCACCAGTCCTTAATTTCTCAATGATTAAAAAAAAAAAAATCATTCCTTCATTAACTATCATTCCTTTCTCTGTTACTTATTTCAAAAACTGCCTCTATGCTTCAGGAATATTTATCATTCCAGGAATACGTTGCCTACCTGTGTATTGAAATATTCCTCTGACAGTGCTCTTCCAGTTTAGATGATCCTGTATGTTGATTTGTTTTATTTTTGCCTCCAGTTGTTGTTTTCTTTTTTTTTTAATATGACTACATAGTGTTCTGTGAAACTTAGGTAGACAGGGTTTAATTTTTATTATTTATTTGTCATCCCAGTTACATAAAGTCCGTGGCCTCACTGAACAATAGGACCATTTAAAAATGCAGGGAATGTTTCCCTCTCAGATTTCCTGGTTAAAACTCATCAGAATGTGTCTCTTAGGTCTTGATACCATTACTCTGCATGGGGTAAGACACTTTAGAAAATGTTGGGGAGTTTGAATGGAGGAATAAAGTTACATATACATCAGAGAAACAAGTTTCTTCTTTGAGTTAAAACAAGAAAATCAAGTTTATGGCTGTACTGGTGGAGGGGGATGGGAGTTCACGTATCTTATGAAACTGTTTATCTCTTGCATTTCCATACTGCCCTTTCATTCTGATTCTAGATGGTTTATCACTTGATATTGATTATAAAACGTCAGTAGACCCTGTTGGTTATCACTCACCTGCTTTGTTTCATACTACTTAAAATTACTAAATCTTGTTCATTTTTTTTTTGTTGTTGTTGTTGTCTGTTTTGTTTTGGTTTTTTGTGGGACTGAACCAGGGCCTCCCAAACACTGAGCAAGTGCTGTACCATAAAGCTACATACCTCCAGCCCCAAACACTGAATCTTTAATGATGCAAACTAATAAATGATTTCTTGTTATTTGATGTACATGACATCAAAATTTTGTTGTACTATACATGGAGACAAACTAATAATACAAAGTAGTTTGTTCCTAACAATGTAATTTTGCAAGTTCATAAACACTGGTGCCTACTATAGTAAGCAGTGCCTGTAGCTAGTTTCTGAAGACACAGGCCTCTGAACAGAGATTCTTAATTTAAGAATCTAGAAAACACTCTTTGTTACACAAATGAGCCCTACAATTTTATGATTATACTGTGAATGAAAATATGATGTGACCACAAAGCCAAAAAGAGTGACTCACTTGGTGGCTGTTGACAGAGTTTCAAGATGGGTTTAGCTTTGTTGTTTTCATGTGATTTTGCCATTTCAGTAGGATTTAGGGTTTATTTAGAAATAGCCAATAGAAGATTTCACATTCCTGTCTCTCATAGTATCAGTGATTTGCTTTCATTACATGGAGGTATCCTGATTCTGCTTTTTGTGTAGTTTAATTTCATCTGGGTGAGTTTCTTAGGATCCCTTTCAGTATAGAAAGTTTACACAGTAGGGTGCCATCTCTCTATATTACCATTGAATTTCTGCTTAGAAGTTTTTCCATGGGAAGGTCCAGGATTCCTAACTTTAATAAACAGGAATCCAGAAGCACAATGAACAGGAACTCTCTGAGTCACTGAAGGGAATGCAGACTGAATTTAGGTTGGGTGTCTGGTGAGTACAGTGCAGACATGGAGATGGTGTGTTTTTCTGGAACTCAGGGCACTTACTAATAAGGACCAAATCCCAGGCTAGGATGATGACATCATCTCATTAAAAAACAGGCTGGACCTAGGAGAAGCCAGTGGCCATGTCCATAAGAGGCAGGTCAGAGATCTGAAGGTGACTGCACCAGAATTATACTTTTCCTGAGTAACTGAAGACTATCTTGTATGAATTCCTGCCTTGGTTTTAACCTAGTTAATAAGGTTTGGTGAAGCCTCTATCTATACTCAGACCCTTTCATGCATATTCTCCTAGAGTTTGGGGAGCTAGGATGGGGATAGATGTAAGACTTTTTCTTGAAAGAAAAAGTACAACAAAAGAATCCAAGATTTGGGGTCACAAGGCTATTCAAATTGTAAATACATAGGTTTTAAATTGTTGAGTTTGCTTTGAGATATATTATTTGTAAATACTTCAACCTCTAAAATAGCTCATCTGAATAATGCATTTAGTATACTTTATTATATGTCTTAGGTCTTCTGCTGGCTAAATTTGCTTCCTGATGTGGGAGGGCAATTAGTTCTTTTCTCCAAAGCCAGGGAGTACAAGGACACTTAACATTATAAACCTTATTTCTGTGTTCTCTTGAATACTTTGAGTCAGTTATATGGAAATAATAAAATGAAAATAAAATTTAAAAAACTGCTTTCAAGGGTAGTGGAAGTGATCCAGAATTTTAGAATTGATTTTGAAATTCACAAAGAAACAATGGAACAAAAGTCTGACATACCTATGTGTCAACACAGTTCTCCTTTGTTGGGTCTGGCTCAACCAGCTGGTTAGGGGAGGATAAGGAAGAAATGCCAGCTGCCCTGGCTAATCCACGTGTTCCTCATCTACCTGTGGCTCCTTGACAATGTACTGTAGAGGAGCAAATCCCCAGTCATGTATGTGTCTCACCTGTGTGTCTACCATGGCCTGAAAACATGTACACAAGTGTATCCTGGGATAAAAAACATCCCTGCTTAATTGGGTGTCTGTCCACTGGAATCAGGCTTGCTGTCTCCAGAAAGACACAGTCAGGTGTGAATCTTGATAACTATAGCCACGTTTTGTACTTGATGCTCAGGCTGCAGGGTCAAAATTCTGGTTCACTTGCTACTCTAGAAGCAGTTCCACCTCATAGCAAGAAATTCATAGTTAGCCAGTACTCATGATCTATGTATAAACAGAATGCTGAGATATCAATTTACCAAGGTAAATGTCACTATTGGGCCTGGGCCCCTTAAAGTTCTCATTCTCTGCTCTGTACGCAGTCTAGCAAAATAGTTCAAAGCATAGGTTCTGAAGGTGAACTATCTGTTGGCATCCCACTTTTCCCACTTACTATTTGTGCCATCTGGGTAAGTTATGGAACTTCTCAGTTCTTCAGTGTTCCGAGTTCTACCTTTCAAGACCTTCAGGAAAATTAAACCATTGCTTGGAATATAATAAATACTTAGTTGATAATAGCTGCTGTTATTATTATTGTTTTCTTCTTTTTGGACAAACCCTTCTGTGAAGTTTATCAGATTATTTGAGGAATATGGTAGCAGAGAAAGACATGTCAGATATTTTAAATGACTGAAGGCACTGGTCTAAGCTGAGCTGATGCACATAGTTTTGACAGTTGGTCTGAAATCCTGAAGTCTACTGGATGCAGTTCCCAGTCCCCCTGCATGTTGTTCCGCCTGACCCTGTCAGTTTGAAGCCTTTGGCTAGTGCTGGGTGAATACTCTGAACTTGGGTTTAAGCTTTGTTTCTTTTTGTTTCTAAAGCCAACAAGTCTCTTTCTTATTGACACATTCTGCGATATTTATATTTACTTGGAGTCTTTGCAATATGTGTATTTACTGTGGAGTCTTGCTGCCTGAGTTAGCCTCTTCAATTCTTGCATAATTCATTGTTTTGATTGAGAAGCTAATTCTATGGGCAGTGATACACTTCTTATTCCACAATCAGTGAGGGAATGCCTTAGTGTGACATTCCAAGCATGCAAGCATCATGCATGAAAGAATGCGTGCTAGAGAGAGACAGACCACATGCTTTATTTTTGACAGTTAATATTTATAAGTGCTTTCGGTGCACTAGGCACCATGTTAATTTCTTTACATACTTTATCTCATTTAATCTCCACGTAGCCCTCTGTGGTAGTTAATATTCTTATCCTTATTTTACATATCAGTAAATTGAGGTTCAGGGGGAGTTGAAATTTGAAATTGAGTCTACCAACAGCAAGTGCTCACATCCATTATGTCTAAAATAGAACTTATTCTGTCTTTGTGAAGGAGAATTATCATGCCTTCACATAAGAAGTAGTTAAATGTATGCATATATCTAGGGCACTTTCTAACTTTGAAGTGTCCTGGTTGTAGGATCCCCATCACCCCTCTTAGGCTTTGTTTGCCACTAATTAGTGGTGCTGCCTTGGCAAGTTGCCACATCATTTTTCAGACCCTAAATTCAGTTTACTCAGTCCACAAATAACAACAGTAAGTAGCACTGGTTACCCAAACTGAATACAGAGTAACTTATAGCCCAGCATCTTCTGGTATCTCCCCAGTCGTCCTGTCTTTAGCAACAGAATGGCTTCCTTGTGGCCAATTTCATCTTGGCAAAATGAGAAAATGACTAAGAAAACATCAGTGGATGCAAATGAGGAGAAGAAAAGACATCTGTCAAGTTAATTAAGGGAAACATTCCTTTGACCTCTTGGTAGGTTTTCTTGGTTTGTTTTTTTCCCCTGCCCTTTCACTAAGGTGAGCTATTACCTATTCTTTTTTCCTTAGGGTACCACTTCTCTTTCATGCTGGGAACAAATGGGAGGGGACTAAGCACTGAAGTAGGGGGTAAAACACACAACTTATTTTAATATCCACTTGGCAGTTTTCCTGTTGCTTCTCCATTTAGGAACATTTCCTTCTACTTCTGCCATTATCACAGCTTTGACATTCATGTCATTAACAGAATGTCATTTTGCAAGATACTGAATTAGGAGCAGCTAGCAGCAAAACACATTGAACAGAAAGAGACTGGCTTCTTGCCACATGACTTTGCCTCACAGAAAAGAACAAAGTGTGGCTCTGATGCCGCTGTGCACGTTTGTGTGTTTGTGTTCTGGTGGTGGAGGCACATGGAACTGGGGCAGTGCACTTGTGGACACAGTGGTGTGCCAGACTGCTACACAAAAGCAAAATGCTTTACAGCTGGAAGGCGTTCAACAGCCATGCTGCTCATTCCGGGCTGAAATAAATTTCTGTTGAGTGTCATGCAAAGGAGATTCTGTGGCCCCAGAAGTAATCTCTCACTTTTAAGGGTCCGAAAGGAGTGGTCTTGCAGTCTTTGCATCCAGAGAGAGGAAACGGCTTTTTACTTTTCGGAATAGCTTTTAGCGTGTAGCTAAAGTATACTATAGACTAAAATATATTCACCAAGTTAAATATTCTAGGTGTCACCAAGTTAAATATTTCTAGGTGTACCAAGTTAAACTGAGATTTAATTCTGTTTGGAGAAGGTTGGAATGAGTAAATAGTAGTATGCTACCTCAGTGATTAATACATATTCACACACATGCGCATATATACATGTATGTATACACACATGCATATATATGTGCACACACATATGTGCACACACATATGTGTACACATATATGCATATGTGTGTGTGTGTGCATGTGTGTGTGTGTATATATATATCCCCAAATAAGATTTGAGGGTCTGTGCTTATAGCTAGGTGATAGAGCACTTGCCCAGCATGTGTGAGACACTAGGTTTAATCCTCAACACCACATTATAAATAAATAAATAAAATAAAATCATGTCCATATACAACTAAAAATAATAATAAACAGATTTGAATAAATGAACATCTCCCAGTCCCACCCTTTAAAGCCAAAGACCACTTCTTAAAACAAATATAAGTAGATGACACTCAGAGGAAAAAAGTAAATAGTAAAATTTACTATGATATATCCAAAAAGACTGATGGAACATTAGATTTAAGTTGGTGAATTTTTTTTCTGTTTTGGTATGCAACCACCACGTTCTAAGACCCTTTTTTAAGATTTATATCCTTATCATGGCCAATTAGTATAATCTAATGCCAGTAAATTAATTAAAGTCATTTTACCATGGCATTTCGACCTTGGTTTCTGCTACTTGGGAAAAGATATATCAAGTTCTGACTTTGATATTTTCATTGAGTACAAATCATGGGAGTTAAAAAAAAAAAACAATAACTTTTTATGTCATACACATCTCCATCCAGCAATACATAGTTGTAAAGTAGAGGTTTGGAAGGAAGGTTTTAGTTGGTGCTTTGTTTATTTTTTGTGAATTCCCAAGTATGTCTGCAGCCTTCTCTTTGGTCCCTCACTACACCTTCCCTGTGTGCAATCAAAGGCTTGGGTCTCAGAACCACAGAACCCTGACCTTCAACCATTTACAAAACTGGCTCCATCATTTCCAACCCCGCTTTTCCCCCTTATCACTTTGAAACCCCTGCCTACAGGTAGGCCCAGCCAGGAAATAGCAATGCTTTTTCCTTGCAGGTAGACTAGACCTTAGAAATCTGAAATGAGACCATACCATCTGTTGGCCAGCATCAGCCCATGGAGTACCTTCCCAAGAAAGGGCTCTTCAGCTCTTAGACTTAGCCTTCCAGTGCTCTTCCCACCCTCATCCCAAGTCTGAACATCATTTTGTTCAGACTGATTTGTATGTATATTTTCTAGTGAGATGGTTCATACCCTGTGTCTAGCAACACAGTTGTCCTAATCTCTTTGTATTTTCTTATTTATATACAAGGATTTACTCACTTCACTAGAAGTAAATAATTATAATGCCATCCTATATCAATTTAGTATAATAAATTTGACTTATGTTTGTCTTCCAGGCTTAATTATGAACTCATTCTGCTGGAGTTGTGGTTCAGCGGTAGAACTCTTGCCCTAGCTCATGTGAGGCACAGGGTTCGATCTTCAGCACCAAATAAACAAAATAATAAAGTGTCCATCTACAACTAAAAAATATCTTTAAAATTATGAACTTGTTAAAGTTAGGAACCATTTTTAGTTAGTCATTCAAAACTTTAATATGGGGGCTGGGGTGTAGCTCAGTGGTTAGAGTATGTACTTAGCATGCACAAGGTCCTAGGTTCAATTCCCAGCACTGCCCCCCACCCAATATTTTTAAAATGTATCTCTAGTCAATCATTTTATTTTCTTTCCTTTCTAGTATCCAAAGAAGTTTAGTATCACATAAACATGATCCTTATACTTAAGAAACTTATCCCCCATTCTAGATTACAAATCTATGCTGAATGATATTGAATGACTGAGTGACCACAGAGTGATAATCTTTGTCTTGATTACGTGGCAGAACATGGTAGATGTCACTCATCATCAGTTGCATGCTGATAATGTGACAGCAAAGCTCACCATGTCAGCTACATCTAAATAACTGTGTGAGTATGCCATCTGTGAAGTAGCCATGAAGTGGAGAATAACTGAGAAGAAAAAAATTTTTTTTAAATGTATTTGTGTCAGGTAGGTCATAGAGATCAAGAGATTATTTAAGCAAATCCTATGAAGTTTCATAGATGAAATTTATGAAATAAATTTACTGATGGGTAATTGCAATTCTTAGTATATGCTGTGAAATCGAGGTTTGTTTATTATGAAAACACATATAAAAGCTGGTTGTGAATTTATCTTACACTTGAGATAGCAACAAATTTTTGTTTGTGCCTCTTTTCCAGATGTTGCCTTAGAATACTAGTAGTTTTCTATGAATCAGCCTTCTATTTTCAATATTTGAGAATATCTTCATCTTCTTATCTCCCATAGCATTTCGTACATAAGAAAAGGCTCTCTCATAAATTTTGTCACGTTGGATATGCTTACTAATATCTGCATGTTCCGCTTTCTCTTTTGTCTGCTATGAAGACAGGAAATGGGGCCAGACTCTTTATGAGTTTTTCTTAATGGATTAGTATTTCTAAGAAGCACTATAAATGCTACTATGTGTGTGTGTTTATGTGTACACATATACTTACATGCATATATGTATATATATGTGTATATATTAAATTGTACTATTATACATGCATATATATTCCTATCGATTTCCTCAGAATTTTTGAAATCTCAAAGACTAGTCCTTCACTCTGTAATCATCCTAAATTTTTTGTTCATAGAGGAAACAGCATGAGCAACCATTCATTCTACTATAATTAATGCCTTTAAAAGAGCTTTTCTGCTAATGGAAAAGTTTAGTTATATATCAAGCCAACCATATCAACAATTACATCACCCTGATAACTATGAAGTAGGTCATTAGTTCATGCAAATATGCAAAAGCCTGAAGTACTAGGGCTTGGTAGTTGTTGCAGAATCAGCACTTGCTAATTCACCAGTGCTTGGAGGCTGTACAAAAGAGTATGGACTAATATGTAATGTTTGCATTGAACTTTGTGACCATTTTTGTTCAGATTTTAAAATAAAATACTCTATTTAAACAGAATCACAGGCAATGAGAGTGCATTTGGGATGCACATCAACTTCACTTCCAAACTGGTCTTCCTGCTTCCTCCTCCAACTATTTCAATTTAATAGCCAGAACAATCCTCTTAAAACAAAAGTCAGACTGTGTTCAAAACACTCCAAGAGCTTCCATTTTCACTCAGACTGAAAATTATAGACTTCCTACTGTGGCCTGCGAGATGCCAAGATGTGCCTTTTTTCATTTCTCTCTGCTCTAGTTTTCTGGACAACCCCCCCCCCGCCCCCCGCGCACCCCCTTGCCCATACTTTCTGCCTCAGTGGTCTGCTTGCTGTTCCTGAAACCCTCATGCCTCAGGGCATTTGCTCCTGCTGCACTTTCATTTCCTCACTTCTGGTCTTCCTGAATATCACCAAGAGCCTTTCTTGAACACCTGTTTAAAATCCGAACTTCCCACCCCTGTCCTTCCTGTCCGACATCTGCCTTACTTTTCTTCTATCACCATCTCACACAGTATAAATATGACTAACTTATTGTGTTTACTCTCTGCTCCTCTTCCAAAATGAGGCCAGGTATTTTTGTTTGTTCAGAATAGTGCCTAGCATATCCTAGGCACTCAAAAAGTAATATACTGAATGATTTCATGGAAGCCTGGAGGAACCTGGATTTCAGGGGCAATGGGGAAGACATCAGCAAGATCCTAACTTTATAAACTACAAGCATATGTGACAGAGACAGAAATAGTAAAGCTTTGTTCTCGCTGCCTTTAAGGAGTAATGGAACTTTTCCAACCAGCCATGAGGTGTGGCCTTGTGCTGTTCAGGAAAAGTGGTGGAGTGGAGTGTTGACTTGAAGATGCCCCAGAAAAGGAGTGATTGATTTACATGAGGAAGTCAAGTTATTTCTAGGAAAACACAGTAACACAGAGACAGAGAGAGAGATTTGTGGAGGTAGCAACAAGCAGGATTTAGGGAGAAGTATCCAGAGAAGATTTTAAGGAAGATTTTCTTGCTTGATATAATTTTTCTTTCAAGTAATAATATCTTATTAAAGATATTTGAAAGGCTTTTGCAACTAGATTTACAAATGCACAATCCTAGATATTTAAGGTTGCATAGAGGAAAAAGAAATGTCCATAATATATAATTTTAGAACATTTAAGAATCCTAAAATTCTTAAAATGTGTCAAATGAATAATTTAAAACAGAAATGAATTAGACCCAGATTTATGTTGCCATGGTTAAATCTCAAAATATAACATTGAGTAGAAAAAAGGTAGTTATAGAAAATCTATAATGTATTGTGTATGCTAAAGTATAATTTATCCAAAAGTCAAAAGCCTTACTATCGTACAAAATGCAACATATGTGAAAGATTTTTATTTAAAGTATTAATTAATTAGAACAGCAGTAACATATTAAGCAGACTCAATGGAGATTTTAAAAACATATATGGGTATATATATGTACATGTATATATGAAATGAGTTATGAAAGGAATTTGCTTGTGGTTGCAAAACTGGTTAATATCGTACAGCATCATGACATTAAGGTTTGAGGTCATCTTTCTGTATTGGAGGTTGTTAATCATACCTCCACCAGGCAAAAATTCATTTTATCTTTATGGACAAGGATCATTCACATTACTATCAGTTTTCTAGGGCTTAACCTTTAACCCTGATAGTTTTAAAATAGCCTAGTCAATAGAAAGGAAGTGACATGTGTTATCTTTAGGAGAAAACCCATTAAAATTTGTGCATGATTCCCAGTCTTTTTTGTTTTTTCCTGATATATGATTCCACTAATAAAATGTAAAATCATACCCATTCTGCTCATTATACAAATACATATATGCCACAGTGGTACCAACAATGAATGGGAAAGCTATAAGCCACAGCTCTTGAGTACTTGCCCTATTTGGAAGATGAAGGAGTTACTGGTTTGTATACCAGAAAGCACATTTCCCTATCTTTAATCTCTCTCTCTCTCTCTCTCTCAACATAAATATATATGTATAGTTTAAATATATATGTATCTCATATATATGATGTGATATGATATATATGATATGTTATATATTACATATATGTATGTATATGATACATATATATTAAGATATGATAAATGAAGCAGTTATTCATTCAGTGTGGTGGGGATTATTGGATCATTTTTTATATCTTTAAAAAATTCTTAGTAAAAAAAAAAAAACACTTATGACTGTTTCTCTCATTTGATCCACCACTTCATTGTAAATATATGGAAGGTGAAAGTTACCTAACTTATCACATTTATTCAGCTACTCACTAGATGATGTCTGTCTCCTGGTCCTGCTCTTTCTTCTATTTCAGCTTATTCTCTATTTAAGAAATATTCAATGTTAAGTTTCATCTATGGTTTTAGGTCATAGTTGGCGGTGTTCACGGATGGTAAGCTTTGGTTTATAATTGGTCTCCTGTGCAAATTTGTCAAAATTTCATGAAGATGAAATTAGTAAATGTAACTTTGCTTCCCACTATTGCTGGGGCTCTCCTCGTTCAATCCACTGTCATTACTGCCCCCTCATTGGCAGTTGGTCACGTGTTGTAGGAAGCGTTGACCTTTAAGCCAGCTGTGAAGGTAGCGCTGACTGCTCTTGGGGTTTCCCCTTCTCACTTGTCTTGCCATAATCAACAGGCCAGAATTCATGTCTCAAAGTGAATGTTCAGTTAAAATTAAGTGCGGTTCCAGCTACTCAGTACCATTGCAGAAGGCCACATCCTGCTGGGCCTCACAACTTAGTAGGAAATTGGCTAACAGGTTCTTTTGTAAGGAGACATGTGACAGATTCAGACATAAAACACAGAACCTGCCAAACCTTTCTTACAGAGCCCTGAGCTTAAGGACAATTTAGGCAGAAATGGAATGTGGGTGATTTGGATCAGAAATACATACTTTCCCCTCTGTACCCCCCCATCCTTCCGCTCAGTAGCCCATATTTCTCTGTGTTCACCCCAAGTCAGGCTTGATTTAGATGATGAAATGCTTGAGCCATCTTTTTATCTTCCAAGCAAATGGAAGGCGCTGTTGGCAGTAATTAAGAGAATGACAAGCTCATTGTGAAACTGCTTGGGTGATGGTGACAGTGAACCTGAGGAGCAGGGCTGGTGCCCTGTTCAATCCTTACTTCACCTGTCCAAGCAAAGCCATGCAGACAAATACAACACTTCCTTGTGGTGGCCTCACATCGCTCTCCAGGGCCCATCAGACTGTGACACTCCTACACTCTGTTCTGCCCCATGTACTTGCCTCCCTGCCCTCCAGAGCAGTCAGTCCTACTCATACCAAAACATCTTCATCCTCCGTCCACCTTCCCATTCTTCTCAGACTCCCAATCCATGGTGGGCAGGGCACACTTCTTGTGCCCTGTGTAGGATCCTTCTTTCTGCACCTTTTAGTTGTCACTGGGTGGTTCTTTCCAGGGAGGAACCAGATAAATGAGGTAGGAAGCGCTTTCTTGTGATATGAGTTCCTGTCCTAATCCATTGTTGCTTTGTCTCAAGTTGTACATGGCTGTCTTCTCTCCCTAAATCTGGTTTTATAAGAATCCTTGCCATTGTATTAATAGGACAATGAAAGTCACCTTCCAAATTCAGAGAATAAACTGAGCATGGACAGGCAAAAGTAAGTTTTTCCTTGTAAATTCAACTAGAGGACTAAGAGGAAGAAGCACTTTGTGAGAAGAAGTGGGTGTTGGTTTGATTTTGAGATTGGATTATGGGCAGGGTAAAGGACTCTCCCTACTTCTTGAAGGGTGAGGTTGAACTAATGCGTTTGAGGATGAAGTCTGAAACCTGAGTCATTACCATTCTTTAGTTTCGTTTTTTGTGGCGATACACCTATGTCTCTAAGGATGAAAACTGGAGAAAACATTTTATGAGGCCAAATGTTAGAGGATAAATTACGAGACAGTTCTGATATAAGAGAAGTAGCTTTATTGTTTTACCTGGCAAGATATCCTGTTTTTCCCTTGGGTGATTCTGCCAGGAAAGTAAGCCAGAATTGACTTAGTCATGCTGGTGAAAGGGAAGAAATATTTATTTTGCCTAAGTGATACCTTCATTATTTATCATTTCATGGATTAATGAGTAGGTGTGGTCACGAACACCTGGGGAGCCTGCTTCATGCTTGAATACCTTAAGCTTCTCCTTTCCTGGCAGAAAAATGTGTGATACCTGGATGAATGAATAATGACCATAAGTTCAGTACAGCATTTTGCACCATGAGAAAATGGCTATGAACGATCAAAGCACACTACATTGTTATTATTAATGGAGGCAGTGCCAGGTGTTCCGGCAATTGACGCAAATACTCAAAGGGCCAGCCCACCTGGAGCTTCCCTTATTGTGGGATCAATACAGATTGTAAGGCTGGGGATGGCAGCTCAGTGGTAGAATGCCTCTCTAGCATGCACAAGGCCCTGGGTTCAGTCCCCAGTACCCTGCTTCACTCACACGTAAACAGATTGCAGTTCATTTATTGGGTATCCCCTACTTAGAACAATAAGGTTAGAAGACACTCAGAGGTACTAGAAGTGATAGTATTCAGATAGGCAGACCTTCCCCTCCTCCACCTGGATATTCCATGGAATGTCTCAGTAGAGTCCCAGGATTTAAAAATATTAATATATACCAGATCTAGGCATTTCAGAATTAAACACAGTATAAAATACCCCTTTACCCTTAAGATTGTTAGCCAAAATTGATTTGTGAGGCCAAGCTCCTACTTCTTCTTTTTAAATTTTTTAATTTGTTCTTTTTAGTTATACATGATATTAAAATGTAATTTGACATATTATACCTGCATGAAGTATAACTTCCCATTCTTCTGGTTGTAAATGATGTGGAGTTCACTGGTCATATGTAAATATAGAGATTTACTTTGTGTATACATGAAAATCATGTTTGGCCTGTATTCAATAAACTCTGGTTTTGCCATTTTGGGAGAATTTCATGTTTGAGTTCCCTGTTTGATTTTTGAGATTCAAGAAAGTCCAAGTAAGTTGTAATTTTAATGCCATCTCTACCTTCTTGTTGAAGATTGATAGGTTATCGAATGCACTTTTGATTGTATAGTGTTCTTAGATTATTCATGGCATTTATCAGTGAGCTGTGCCTCCAGTTATTTAAATGAAACCCATCTTCAGGTTTTACTTACACATTTATTTTTGATATTCTTTTGGATGGTATTTTTGGAATTACTTTTGCATACTTTTTTTGATAGACTTTAACTGGTGTAATTGTGACATTTTTGTTTATGTGTAAATTGAATTGTTGACTATTTTGCTTCTGGAGTAATATTGTAGTAGTCTTCTATATGTTCTTAGAAAACTTTAATTTTTAAGGCTTTCTTAAAGCATTATATTTCACTGGATAAGATGTTCATTGGATGCTACTGATGTTATACATCTCTTATTTATTTACATGTGTAGATATTAATAATTAAATGTTGAGAAAATCTTTATAAATGACGTAGATCAATAATAAATATATAGAATGCAAATAGCCATTTTAAAATAATTTACCTGAATTTCCATTAATTCATTCAAACAAGTTTGCTAGGATTTCAGGACATAAATCTGTCATTTATAATTTCTTATATTAATATCAGCAGGTTAATATGTTTAATATTCCATTACTGAATGGAATGAGACATTAATTTGAGTTAACACTAACTATATTTTACAGTATCTTTTAAAAACCATCAGACTATCTGATTTAATGATGATGAATTTAATAGGTTGAATACAGTTCTGGATAGATGAGTTGATAGTATCACAATCCACCTTCATAATTAAGTATCATGGGTCTATTCTTATTCAACAAACTTCTTTAAGGCTGAGTAAACATGATCATAATTAAACTCAGATAATACTAGGGAATGTTGATTGCTGCAGTCAGGAAAATAAACTAATGCGGCCTGACCTTAAGAAATTATGAATGTGAATGTTGACAAATGATAATAAGCAGCAAACATCTAAGAAAGAGGACAGGCTCCCAAGTCAATATGCTGGAAGAAATTGGGTTGGATTTGAAATGTATTCCTTGAATATTTAGAAATGTCTCTTTTAAATATTTTATACAAACCCTGAAATATGTCAACTCCTTTACCTAATTTAGGGGGTTGGGTGAACATTCCTGTTTCTGGAACCTGGCATAACAGAGGCCTGGCCTGAATAATGATGGCATTGCAATAAAACTGTTCATGATGGTTGAGGGCAGCACAGTAGGGGAGGGCTGGAGTCACAGCACCCTGAACACTGTACACAGGAACCTCCTGTGTAACAGTAGGTGTTACTGTGAAGGAGGGGACTTTGTGGGGTTTTAATCACTTTTTCTAGCTACTGTACTGGTGGTGGAGAACAACGTACCCATCTGCAGTGAAGGAGAGCAGACCAAAGTGAGATAAGTCACTATTAGCAGAAACAGAAAAAAGTGCCTTGTGGCCACGTATAGTAATTTATTTCTACTTACTGGGTATTCAAGATACAACTAGTAGCTAGCATGCTTGTGAAAAAGGGCCATCACTGTTATCCTAAAGGTACTAGAATCTGTTTTTATGATTACAAAACATGTACCTTAATAAAGAATTTGAATGCAGTATGCAAGATGAAAAATGAATGAGTGGTGAAGTACATTTATCTTAGGCATCGCCTGTGCTATGACAAAAGGCACAAATATGAAATTTGTCTACATAATTAGATTTTTAATAGTGCATCATTGTAAGATTAATGTCATTGCGCTTCATTGCATGTAATTTTCTATTAGAAATTTCATGTCAACAAGATGCTACCTGTGGTTTGCTGATTTGAATCCTTAATTTATCACTTGTGCATATGGCATGTCACTATTTGCAGACAGGAGCTGAAAGAAGGCATGTGATTATAACTCACTGGCAGTGAGGAATATTGATGGTGTTATGCTATATGAATGCATTATAGTTTCTAATATCAGTACATTGCCATCCCTTGAATATTAGTGGATACATAATAATCTGCAGAAATATTAGCAATTGCATGAGCAATATTGTAGGTACTTCAACCTAGTCTGTTCTTCCTTTGGACCTATTGACTATTGTTGGTGTTATATTCTCCCTTAAAACTGATTTTTCTTTCTTTTTGACAGTTGCGAACAAGCAACCGGAAAAGCTTGATAGGCAATGGACAGTCACCAGCATTGCCTAGACCACATTCGCCTCTCTCTGCTCATGCAGGTAACCGATCACCCTTTCTTAAATATTGTCTTATTTCTTTTTGTTACTTTTTAAAAGAAGTCAGGCCTTTTGAAATCTGGTTGTGTCTTTGCATCTATCCTGGTTTTCCTGTTGTTTTATCATTAAGTTATTCTTTACAAATACAGAATTCCTTTTTACATGTGGTCCTTCTTCAATTATTACTTTTTCCTTTTATAGATTTTCAGATGTTGTAAAACATGTGAAATATGCTTGGGGAATGCAGATATTGTAGCTCATATGAAGAGGATAAATGTTGAGAATCTTTCAGCATGTTTCTCCCTAAGCTTACACTTGTCTGTATCTCAAGATGGCCATTGTGAGGATGATGAAGATTCAAGAGATGAGGCCCTTGGCTTCACGTACTTTATAGAATTATAGGGAAGCTAGGGACATAGTACAAAAACTCTGCAATGAATACTTTTTCCTTTGCTTTGCATTTTTTTTTTTTTAATTTCAAGTTCTATCCTAAGTGATGCAAAGAAGAAAAAGGTTAATTCCAATCATGAAAGTCAGGGAAAGTTGGGGGAGCTGCTTGCGCAACATGTTAAAAGATGGGTAAGGTTTTGACAGGTAGAATTGAGGTGAAAGAAAGAATTCCCAGTGCGTGGCTAGAGTAGGGGATATGCGTGCTCGATTGCCGGAGAACACGAAGAAGGAAAGTCAGATGAAGGTCAGGGTGTGGAACAACTTTTGATGCTGAACCTTCTCAGGATTTTGAGGAGGACCTGTGTTTTAGGAAAAGGTCTTCAGGACTGTGAAGAATGATGGTTGGAAGAGTGTAGCTCAATTTCCATGTTGCTTCTTGGGAAAACTCAAGTTTGACACTGACGAACTTTCAGGCGCTCTTAGTTCCATGTTTAAATATCAGTCTGTCACTGACCCCCCCCCCAGAGAGGGGTCGCTCCATTTGAGGGTGGGAGTTGACTGTTATGGTGGGGAGAAGAAGGGAGAGAGTGGTAGTTGCTCTTTTGGAATAACATTTTATTTCACCCACAATAATTGCTAAAAGGTGGTAAAGTAAAAAGGTAAAAAGATGAATTGGTTAAATTGTGGTACTGTAAAAAAAAAAGGGCTGGAGATATAGCTCAGTTGTAAGCACTCCTGGGTTCAATCCTTGGTACCAAACAAAGATAAAAAAATGTAATCTTACTCCTTTTTTTTGTAGTGTTTTATAATAATTTCACTATCCTTCATGTGCCCGTTGATTAGATTGCTGTGATTTTCTTTAGTTCTAATATGGAAAAGGAAGCAAATGTGGTTAAGACTCAAATGATTCTTTTAATTATTTTTCTTTTCTCTGTGGTCTTAGCTCAAATTATTTTCTCATTAATGTTAATTTTCAAACTTGATCAGGGGAATGGGCAGAGAGAAGGTCTGTTGTACAGAGCATGAGAGTATTTTCCTTCATTTTATGGAGCCAACAGCTTCTTAGAAGCAGTGCAAGTGAGTTTCATGCAAAGTGCCATTTATCACAGTCTGATAGGTTCCTATTTCTGTAAATGTAGAAGAAAGGTAAACTGAGGCCCAGTCCTCATGTCTGGATCACGGGCAGTGGCTCCTCACCTGCTGACTCCTCCTTTCTGTCGTCACATTCTCTATCCTGTGGGGATTCCTCGATATCTCTGCGGGACACAGCAGAAAGAAAAGCCACTACCTTTCAGCACTCATTAGTCTAGAACTCAGAGCTACACTTTCTGTTTTCTAATTACGAAGGGATTGTGAGTCTGGCCACCCCTCCCTGGTACATGGGATCAGTACAAATGGGCACATTAATTATTGTGTATGTGTGTCAGGAATGCTTGGAGAAAAAAACAGATAATTGGCATATCTAAATAGTGTATTCGAGGAGCTGGGATTTCCAATAAGAACAATGGACAGTCCTTTTCCAAAAGAAAAATAGAAAAACCACAGCTCCTAGTTACAGGAAGTTTCTAAGCATGAAACACAATCCTCAAGTTCCCAAGCGAAGACTGGTGTATGTCTCCTAAATAAAAATTCCTATAAAATAAGCAAAATCAAAGAAAACTAAGTGTGAAAAATATTTGTGTGTCCATAAATAAATGCCCATCTGAGTGTCCGTGTAGAAAGAACTTGTCTAAATTGATATGAAGAGGTGAATGAAACCAACCAATAGAAAAATAACAAAGGTGTGACTATCATGTCATGCAGAAAAATGGCCAACAAAGTATGAAATTTTACTTCATTGCAATCATAAACAAAAGTAAACCAGGATAATGAGATAGTATCATTTCCCATACTATTTTAAATTGATAAAATCCAAACATAGCAAAGATGTAGGGAAATAGTTCCTTTTACATGGTGTAAGTGTTAATATGAATTAGTGTGACCATTTGGTAGTGGTTTGTAAGGTTGATTAAAGTTTCAAATTCATTTACCCTTAGACCCAGCAAATCTATATAAGGAATTTACCTTACTGATATTCTCACAGAAATAACATCCTAACTGTAACATTGCTTATAACTAGAATGGAAAATTGTTACCAGTATTTTATTTAACTTATCATTTAATAACAGATTGCTCACGTATAGATGATTCGGGTGTAACAGCTCTATATGGTTGTTATATAGAATGCGGTGGGCTTTTATCTGGTGGCAATGGAAAGACACCCAAGGTAAGTTGTAAGTGAAAAAATACAAGTTGTAGTTTCATGTGCATGTGCTTTAGAGTGTACACATACATGCATACACTTTGGTGTGCTGATACATATTCATAGAGCATTTGTGGAAAGAGGAGAAATTGTTAGCTATTTATTTGGGGGGAATATGAAGGTAGAAAAATTAGCATGTAGTACTTTTTTCATAAATAATAAGGCTCTAAAAATAAACTATCTGCAGTAGTTTTCTGTTACTGTATAAGAGATCTCTAAAAATTTACTGGCTCACAATAATGTGCATTTACTAATCTACAGTTCTGTAGGATAGACACTTGGGCAGCTTGCCTGGGTTGTCTGCTCAGGGTATCATAGGCCAGAATCAGGTGTTGGTTGGGCAGGACTCTTATCTGGAGGCTGGGAAAGAAAGCACTGCCAAGCCTGTGCAGTCTGGGGCACTCAGTGGGACTGAGCTCCCCTCTCCATCCTGCCTGACCCAGGACTGCTCTCAGCCTCCAGAGCTGCCCTCCTCATCCTCAACACGCTGTCCCACACCCAGGCATTCTCTTGCTCCAAGTCTGACGTCTCCTCTTCCTGTCAGCTGAGAAACTTATTCTCTTGAGGAGAATGTCTTCAAACTTCTGCCTAAACAATATCACTTCCACATCAAATTTTAATTCAAATAGGTAGAAGAATGAGCTCTGAGTGATATTTAGCCCTTGAACTACATGGAGATAAGTGAGCTCCAATACTTTTTAAAGTCCTAAGGTATCAATATAGGTACCCTGTGGGACCAAAATATTTATTCCTGTTTCTTCAAATTTGTTCTACTGGGAATTTGCAAATGGACTTCTTTGCTTCTTTTGCAAGAGGGCTTCTGGGAGAAAGAAAGGAGTCTTACTTATTAGGAAACTCTTAAAAATTATCAAAGAAATATCCATAGATCTCCAAGTCTATGAATATACAATAACTTTTGGTTTTAAAGAGATTTCATTTCTGTATGCATAGTCACCCTATCTTTGGTGCAAGTCTGCTCACCAAGACCCTCCTCAGAGATATAACTGAGCTAAAGGAGACCCAGGGAGGTAAAAATAATCAGAGAAATGGAGAGATTGTATGAAAAGAATACAACTCCAGAAGACAAAGCCCGGAAAGGCTTTATTCAGTAGGAACATAGGGACTGGGCAAACACAATAAAACATTCCAGTTCCCACTATTCAAACTGAACCACTCTGAACACTTTGGTGTTTACTATTATGTGGTACTGAGGATAAAGCCCAGGGCCACAAACCACAGTGGGCAAATAGTCTCCATTGAGCCATCCCTTGTGCTTTTTAGTTTATTTTAAGACATTGACTTGCTAAGAGTTGCCCTGGCTACCTCAGCTCCTGAGTATCTGGGACTGCAG
The DNA here is from genome assembly GCF_902686445.1 of Sciurus carolinensis. Lineage (NCBI taxonomy): Eukaryota > Metazoa > Chordata > Mammalia > Rodentia > Sciuridae > Sciurus > Sciurus carolinensis. Next base: position 55,198,040 of record NC_062218.1, read on the forward strand.
GTGTGCACTACTGATCCTGGCTTTTGTTTGTAGAACAGGGAATTGAACCCAGGACATCACACACACTAGGCAAGCACTCTGCCACTGAGTTATACCTCAGTCCTCTGTGAACATTTCAGTGGACATCTCTTCAGTAAACTCTGTTCCCCAAGCCTCTCCTCAAGATATAACTAGCTATAGGAGGCCGAGGGAGGTGAACATAATCAGAGAAATGGAGAAATTGTATGGATTGTATGAAAACAATACAACTCCAAGAAGAAAATTGGAAAACCCAGGAAAGCTTTACTCTTTGTAAAGAGAACTATAAGATATCACGTCCATTTTTTAAAAGTAAAATTTCTTTCAGAAAAGGGACCACCTTTCTCTTTTGGACTTGTGTCTTTTTGAGCCACATATGAAATCGGTCTCACCTCTTTACAACTTACTCACCCTTGCATTGCACAGCCACTCTATTCACCTGATTGTGTTACACTGTCACCTCATGGGATACTTAAATTGGATGGGGGTAAAGGCAGTGGTTATACAGACAGGGTGTGCTATTGCAAATAACTAAAAACTTAATAGTTTGGAAATGAGATGCAGAAAGGAAGAAATACTGAAGGTAGATTAATGAATTTAAAGATGACATTTGGGATAGACCAGGATCAGTAAGTATTTCAGTGTGCTAGAGCTATCCCTGAGAGCATCACTATGGGATAGCCCAGTCCATCCTTGATGTCAGCAAGAAACTTGGTAATAAATCCACTGCCCCAATTATGTAACCTATAAACTGGAAAGAAGTATAGTTGAGCAGTCAGGGACTTATTATAATCTAAGGTTCTGGCCCCCAACAGTAACCAAATACTTAGTTTGGTTACCAGCCCGTATGTGATTGTGCATTTTAAGGATATGGTAAACTTCCTAAGAAATGTTGTAGGCTGTGTTCTCATGACTCTCATCTTTAAGCTTGGTTTGGTTAAAAAAAATTAAAATGTGACCTTCTGACTGTAACAGTAAAGCTGGTAGTTCATAGAAACTATGAGAAATCACATGAAAACTATAAACCCCGTATAAACCCCCTATAAACGCACTACTCAGAGATAACCCCAGTTCACAGTTTATTGTACCTCTCAGGTCTTTAAGCCATCATATGTGTGTGGTGCATGTGTCTTTCTGTCTGTCCGCATGAGTGACTCACAGGCCTACACTGAAACTATATTTACTTCCCGTTGGCCAACACTGAGTGTTGTGGTTTTTAAGATTCTATCAGTATAAGCCAAGCATAATCTTATTATTTACAGTGTGCATGCTTTAGTACTGTGGGATTTTAAATTTTCTGTCCTCATTAACCATTTATATCTTTTATTCATCCCGTATTCTCATCCACTGGCCTCTCTTTTGTTTAATTTTTATCTTATCGATTTGTACAAAATCAGATACCAACATTAATACTTTGTGATGTCACCAGCGTTCTTTTCTAATTTGCCATTTGCTTTTTAAATTTTATCTTTTTTTTTTTTTTAACTAGAAGTTATTCCTTTGCTTAGTTTTCTTTCTGTTTTTTTTTGGTAATCCAATCTGTCAGCCATTCTCTCTGACTTTTCCCATTTTTGTTGTTCAGGGTTGTCGTTTCATTTTTCAGCATGACTTGACTTGCTCTCAGCCTCTCCTGCTCCGATCTCACGGCTTCCTCTCCCTCTTTATGCTCGACAAGTTTAACGTCAGTGATGTGGCTCTTTCCTGTCTCATACTCTTAGTCTCTCGGTATAGAGTGATGGTTTCCTAACTAGTGAGCAAGTTTTTGAGCAAAAAGATTTTTCAGACTCATTCCTAAACTTCATAGCCATGCTACAAGGAGGGAAGACTGAGAGCCAAGCAGGCGTCAGAACTGTTTCTGGCAGCTCCGCAGCCTTCCAGAGGTGGTGATATGCATCCTTTCTGTTTAGATATTCGCAAGGCCCTCTGGAGTTCATGAAGTACAGAGGAGAGACTTGCTTGTGAAATTTTGTTTGCTGGTGAAGCAACTTAGTGGAAATGAATGATTTTGAGTGGAGGATCTCTCCTTAGATAAGGCGAGGACTAGGTTCATAGCCCTCAGTGTAATGGTGCCTTCATTTCATTTATTTTGTGACTTTAATTCAAAACCTGCAGGAGGTTTTCCATGCTTGGACATATTATTTACCAACTTGTTTGAACCTGTTTTCTAGACCTTTATTAAAAATATTCTTTCAGCCAGGCAGTGACTTTCCTTTGACTACTTAAACATGATGGCACAAGACAATATTGTAGGTCCTTTGCTTCTTTATGTTTGAGGAATAGGACAAAGCAAGATTAGATGCCTGCAGAGGCATAGCCTTAACAGGAATTAAGTTTCTTGATGCCCATCTGATTACTTTCTTTAAAATGATATAATTTTTTTTCTCCAGGGGGATCACTGATATGATCCACATTGCCCATAGTTTTCAAATACATAAGCAAGTCTCAAAAAACCAACTTAAACTTGTCTTCAGCTCTAAGCACCTGGAGGTGCTCCTTGTAGTTTCATTTTATATTGGTTAAAATAAGCAAATAAACTGAGTAAAATAAACTTTGATCAGCCTTAGTCAGCCTTCGGTGGGGCATCCCCTTGGACTGGTTCAATTTTGTTAGGACCTTCAGTGACCTCAAGACCAGATTTATTAATTCAGTACATGTGTTAAAACTCTATCACTTAACAATGCAACTGCTGTGTGATAATAGGAATTTCATAAATCAGTTTCTCTGAATTATGGAGAATACCATTTTTTAATTCATGCTGTACTCAGGGTTTTTAAATCCTTAGCCTTTGTGTAATTGTCAATTGTTGGCTTGAGTAACAACACATCTTGCCCTTCCTGCTTAAGGAAAAGAATGATAAAATCAGATGGACTGACGTCAGCCTGTGTTTTCCTCGTTTTGGTGCTGCTTGTGTTGAGTTACTAATCGGGTGTGTATACCAACATCATTATTCCTTTGTTAATTCCTTTATGTAGATCCAGCTGCCCTGTGACCTGCATTTGTCATTTCAGTCCTTGAGAAGACTCTACTGTTACATGTAATCTATTCCTAATAATAATTAATGACTGACACTTTCATATTCCCCTAATCTCATTTGGGGAATTTAACTGGGATGACCTGTGTGTTAGCTTTTTATTCATTCCCTTAATTATAAATTAAAACCATTGGAAGCTGATTCCTAAATTTAATTTTAAATCTTCCCTGTGTTAATAAAAGTAATACCACCTTTTATTAATTCCTTTATGTATTTATTTGTATGCTTTTTAAGAATATGGGCCCCCTGGGCAAACCACTCAGAAAGATTTATTCTCTAACTATTATAAGGGCTTTTCCTTCTATTTTCAAAGTTTTGTAGCTCTGTGTGTGCTTGCGTGCGTGTGTGTGTGTGTGTGTGTGTGTGTGTGTGTTTATTCATCATAGTGGCTTTTCTTTAGGTTCAGTTGTTGAAGCACCAATTAAGACTTAATTACATATTTTTCAAGTTAGAATTGACAGGACGTGGTGAAAGCTTGGAGGTGGAGTGAGGGTGAGGTGATCAAAGGTGGCTTCCCCATGGCCCCCCAGGAGTATGAATAGTGGAGGGGACGATTTCCACAATGAAGGAGACAAGAAAAACAGAACTGAGATAATGCTTCAGAGTCCACTTTGCTGAATATTGGGTTTAAATGCCCATGAGACATATAAGTGACATAAATAGGCAGTTGTTATATAGATCTGAAACTGAGAGGTCTCATCCGTTGGGTCGATATCAGTTCGGAAGCCATTCACTCACAGATGGCTGTGTAAAACCTTGAGGGCGTGGAAATCATTGACTCATTGGAGTGAGAAGACAGAGCCTGGGGCTGGGCCTGCAGTGCCGGCATTTCCAGGTCCTGGGAGGACAGGACAGATGGCCAGCAGGAGATGGAGAAGCAACCAGCAGGGAATGGAGAGAAGGTAGTGCCATAGGTCCAAGGGGAAGACAGGCTCCCAGAAGGAGGGAGGGGAAATTGTGTTACCAAGTCCTCAAGCCCTATCAGGCACTCCACAAGCATTTACTGAAAGGTTTAGTAACTGCTTATGTAAAAATGCCCCTGCCTTCATTTAACTCTGACTGAAAATGCAGCAAGTGCCCTAATGTAAGGCAAAATCTTGCTTCCCCCAAAAGAGGGAGTCCTCTTAACTACTAAAGTGCTTCCTAAACCCCAACATAGCCTGTTACTTCATTGCTGTATTTTGAAAGTAGTTTTAGGAAATCTTGCCTTTACTTATCCATAATATAATGCTTCAACCTTTGCTTTTCAAAGAGGGTGCTATTGCCCTTCAGATGCTGTTATGATTGAGTCATCAAGGTCATACCTACACCTGGCTTCCCAAGTCCAAAGAGCAGTTAAGCAAAGCAGAACTTTTCTTTCTTTTTTTTTTTTTTTGATTTATTTTTATTGTAAACAAATGGGATACATCTTGTTTCTCTTTTGTACATGAAGTAGAGGCATACCATTTGTGTAATCACACACTTAAATAGGGTAATAGTTTTTGATCCATTCTTATTTTTTATCCTCCCCCCATCCCTCCCACCCCTCTTTTCCCTCTATACAATCCCTCCTTCCTCCATTCTTGCCCCCCTTCCACCCCCCATATGTGTCATCATCCACTTATTAGTGAGATCATTCGTCCTTTAGTTTTTGATATTGGCTCCACTCACTTAGCATGATATTCTCCAATTTTATCCATTTACCTGCAAATGCCATAATTTTATTATTCTTTATGGCTGAGTAATATTCCATTGTATATATATATGCACAGTTTCTTTATCCATTCATCAATTGAAGGACATCTAGGTTGGTTCCACAATCTGGCTATGGTGAATTGAGCAGCAATGAACATTGATGTGGCTGTATCTCTGTAGTAAGCTGATTTTAAGTCCTTTGGGTGTAGACCGAGGAGTGGGATAGCTGGGTCAAATGGTGGTTCCATTCCAAGTTTTCTAAGGAATCTCCACACTGCTTTCCAGAGTGGCTGCACTAATTTGCAACCCCACCAGCAATGTATGAGTGTACCTTTTCCCCACATCCTCGCCAACACCTATTGTTGCTTGTATTCTTGATAATCGCCATTCTAATTGGGATGAGTGAAAGAAATCTAAAAGTCCCCACCCCCACCCCCTTCTCTCTTTCTGGTACTGAGATTTGTGAGATTTGAATCCAGGGGTGCTTTACTGCTGAGCTCTATCCCTAACCCTTTTTATTCTATGAAACTGGATCTCATAATTTGTCCAGGCAGGACTTGAACTTTTTCTGCCAGCCTCAGCCTCTCGAGCACCTGGGACTATAGGCGTGCACATTGCACCCAGCTAAAATTGTCTATTTTTGATAGAAGATAAACACTGTAAATTTTTGAGGTCATTTTTCTGTGATGAAAGAGATTTTTATAATTTTGGAAGGCAAAAAGTTTTTGAGAAACTGGAGTCTCAAAATTACCAGTGTTCTTAAAAGTTATTGAGATAGGAGAATCTTTTAAATTTTGTATTTTATAAAATATTAGAAGTGAAAACCAAAATAATTGACTTATCCACTTTGCATTATTCACTTTGACTGCATTTAGATTAGACATTTTAGATCTAAATCTTAAGAGTATATAATTATGTACTTAAAAAATATAAATGTAGCTGGGCTTGGTGGCTCATGCCTGTAATCCCAGCATCTCAGGAGGCTAAGGCAGGAGGATCATGAGTTCAAAGCCATCCTCAGCTACAGCAAGGTGCGTCACTCCATGAGACCCTGTCTTTAAATAAAATACAAAATAGGACTGGGGATGTGGCTCAGTGATCAAGTGCCCTGAGTTCAATCCCCGGTACAAAAAAAAAATCTACACACACACACACACACACACATATATTCATACACATACATATGTATGTGTATATATATATATATATATATATATATATATATATATATATATAAACTCAACACATTAAGTAGTATAAATATAGGATAAATAACATGTATTATTGTATCTTCTGAATTTCCTGAATGTGTAACTCAGTACATTAAATAATATATCAGTGACATGAATAATTGTATCCTCTGATCCTTTCATGCTTATATATTCATTGGGGAAAATAAACTTTTTGATCTACCTGTTGATAAATGAAAAATTACTTACATCTTTGGTTGCTTTATTTCTAAGATATGACAACAGATGCATTTAAAATCCTTGCTAAATCACCTCTGTACTCGTCTCATGACCTCAGCCTGGGCAGCTTTGCTGACTGTCAAAGCGACATGGTGGTCTGGCTTATCCTCATCAGCTTATCCCCAAGTTATCTTGGACACTGAGTCAGAAATCCTCAGCTATATGTAAATTAAGACTCTCTCCCCCAGGTCATTAGGCAGTGAGAATGTGTAGATTTGCATCACAAACTAATTGTTCCATAGGCATCAAAGAACTTAAGGCATGGGCTATTAGCATGGGGCTGTGCCAACTGTCCTTCCCTAAGTTCCCAAGTGCCATCGCTAGAAGACTAGATGCTTAGCACAACCAAAATGCCCTGCACCTATTGGGCAACCTGTAAGGGAATTTAAAAATCTGTAATTTAAAATTCAAATACACATGCTAAAGAGCATTTTCCTTTTCTGGCACATTTAAATATCATGTACAGCAATGCCATCTCTATCTTTGAACTCACTCACTCTGGCATAATTACAATCCCAGCTTTACTGATGTTTTAATGCAGATTTTTGTATTTTCTGCTGCAGTGTGTGAGTACTTCTCTACAAAAGCCATGTAAATTGCAGCCTTCTCAAGGTCTAAGCTTTTATGTTAGGAGCAACAGTGGATAATTATGGAGCTTGTCATGAAATGCTAAGGTATAGGTCCCCTGGTGGTAACCATCTGAAGTGTGGAGAGTTCAAGTGTGGGGAAGAGGAGCCCATTAACACTCCTGTATGGGAGATGGAGCAGAGTTTGGTTTCCTAGGCTTAGAGGAGAAAGGTAGAGGAAATGTAGAAGAATGGAAATATAAGAAAGGTGGTATAACTTTAGGAAGAAGAGATGATCATTGCTTATAAACAACTTGAAATATTTTAAGTGTTTTAAAAATGTGTTGTTAAAAACTTTTTTTTCTATTTACAAAAGCTGTACATATCCATTGTAGAAAATACAGAAAATACAAGAAAGTAAAAAGATGAATATAAAAATCATCTATATTCTTATCCACCACTCAGAATTAACCTTAACATTGGGTATATGTCTAAATATGTATCCCCTTTTTATATATCTGCATCTTTTATAATATTATATATGCATATACTTGTATATATGTAAACATACATGTATGCATGTATTTGTTTACCATGTGTAAATGTGGGATCGTAGTTATACTTCTAGGTCAGTTTCTTTTCTTTCTTTTTCTCAGTACTGGGGATTGAGCCTAGGGGTGTTCTATCACTAAGCTACATCCCCAGCCCTTTTAAATCTTTATTTTCCAGGTGGGTTCTTGCTAAGTTGCTCAGGTTGACCTTGAACTGTGATCCCCTAAGTGACTGGGATTTCAAACATGCACCACTAGTTAATTTTCTTTTGGTATTATATTTGAGTATTTTTTATATGTCATAAATGTCTTTAATTTAATGAACACAAACTATTCCATTTTATGAACATCTCCCAAGTGAACATTACCCTACCTCCCCTACTGAATATTTTGACTATTTCCAGTTTTGTTTCTTGTTTTTCCTTACAAGCAATGTTGTGGTGAACAGCATAATACAGAAGTGTTTGTGATCAACTCTAATTAGTTTCTCAGCTTAATCTGGGAAACAATGCTTTAAAGCACTAGGCCTTTATTGTCTTATTGTGTTGTTGGGCCATCCATCATCATTAACTTGGATTTTTGAGGCCCTAAAAGCCAGAGATTGTGTTCATAGGATATGTTCTTTAATGCTTGCTGCAATGACATTTAATAAGCATCAAGAATGTGTTGTCTTGGCAGGAAAACAACTTGACACATATCTAAGTCCATTTCAAGTGTGTTCTCTCTGGCTGAAACAATAGCTGTTTGTATTAAACTTCCAGTGACTTTGTATCCAGTGCTATCATGGTGACCTGATGGTGTTAGTGAGGTAAATGAACCATTTTAGGAGTCTGCAGAGCTGTTCACATTAGTATTCTCCCAGGCACTGAGGACAAGACTCTAGGGTAGAAACCTCAGCTACTATGTAATTCAGGACTCCTGCTACCTGTAACCCTCTCATTGTTAGTGAACAACCAATAATGTATTAAATGGTGTATGTAACAAACACTGGCCTTGGAGGTACGTACGGGATCTGGGTCTTCGTCTAGCTCTCCCTCGTGTCATCAGTGTTTACCCTGGGTAAGTTACTCTCTGGGTCCATCAAATTGTCTTATCAAATGGGTCCTTCCAAAAGCCTTTACATCTATCGAATGAAAATAATAAAACTTGTCTTTACAACTGCAGTATATAAAGTACAACAGTGTGAGTTTTAAGGAACTTTTTTAAGTGTTATAATTGGTTAGAATTCATGACATGGTTAGAATTGAGAAGGCAGCATCGTGTGTAAATGTGAAGCAAATTAGAATGCAGGCTTGTTGGAGTGTGTGAGTAGGCTCTTGACCATGGAATGTGATTCCCATGTCACAGTCTTGTCTGGAACGCACTTGCAGGAGTCTGTCATATTTTCATCTTGGCATAACGTATTTTTGAAGTTTCTTGGCTGGTGCACTTACTCTGGTTTAAGACTGATTTGGGAAATTAATGGTACTTTAAAAAAAATAACAACAGTAATACTCTAGGGTATCAGAACCTCAGGAGTTCAAAGGAGCTGCCTCAGTGAAAAGGTCTGGGAAAGGTGATCTGGGAGTGGAGTCTATACCCACCATACTTTACTTTAGATTTTTTTTTTTTTTCTTTCTTTCTTCTTTGTGCTGCTGGCAATTAAACCCAGGACCTCACACATGCTAGGCGAGTGCTCTACCACTGAGTTGCATCCCCAGCACTATACCTTGACTTTAACCAGAGAATCTGAACCTGTCACATGTTGGGCTCAGAGTAACCTTTGGCTTGCACTAAAGTCTTGGTGTACACACGTGTTTGAACACCATGCTAGGAACACAAGACCCAGTGCAGCCAATTGTTCAGGCTTGCTGGTGTCGCTGCCAGCTCTGGAACACTGATTCCCAGGACTCTTAACTTTGGAGCACTCAGCAAGGCCTTTGAATCTGACCCTGACGACGTCTTCTGGAGATATCAAGGAAGACTTGGGCCAGTCCAGAGTGAGATCTGGTTTACTCTTTGTCTCATTATTTTTCTTCAGTCTTATTCTATGTAAAAACTTAGATCCCACTTCAAAAGTGGGTGAGTGGGTAGACTTCACTTTTACAAAGAGGTTTTACAGGTGTTTTATTGTTGTATTTTTCATTTATGATATGTTTTAAGGATAGGAAAAAATCTAATTTTAGGAATGAACTGTATAGGAGTGGTATGAAATAATGGTCAGGAGACAAGTAGAATACTAGCAAGCTAACAGGTCTACTCCACATGACCAAGGATGGTCAGCAGGACCTGGCACCTACCTGGGGAGCACTGAACTGAGGGGGAGAACATTCCTCATCATTTTAATGAAAACTGCACATCCTCTAGCCATTCTGCTGCTGATTCTCATGGTAATGACCTCTGTGTTGGTGGAATATCTGTGATACAGGTGCACCTAAAAATTTCCCTAAAGCATGAATGTTCTAAAGCATTATATCTCTTAAGGCATCAGATACCAGTGAACAAAAGCCTAGCACTAAATTACATGATCTATGCTCATCTTTTTATCCTTAGATAGAAAGAAGTTATATTTAGGTTAATTTTCTTGTAAGTTTTATCATAGTTTACTGACAATCAACAATCAAATTTGAGTTTTGAACAATTCTCTAATCTTGGCCTTAATTATTTCCTTTTCTGTTAAAAGAGAAGATTGGAATGAATATGTGTGTGTGTATATTTATTTGTGATGCACACATACACAATATATATGCACATATTATTTATGACTATGTTACATATATGAATATATTTTCTAATATAAATAATTATTTAATGCATATATATTCTAATATTATTTAAAACATTTCTTCTAAGACTGCTATTGCATTGTTCTAGTTTTTTGTTTTAAAGAATATTTTTCTCCCTGTGTTCTCAGGATTATACTGACTTTGTGTTCTTTGTTGGAGACATGCTTTTAATATTTTAGGGTCTGATAACAAATGACACTATGAATGTTATGATTTGGATGTGAGATGTCCCCCCAAAGTTCACATTTGAGACAATGCAGGAAGGTTCAGAGAAGAAATCATTGGGTTGTTAGAGTCGTAACCCAATCAGTGAATTAATCCCTAATGGGATTAATTGAAGTGTAGGGTATGGCTGGAGGAGGTGGGAATTGGGGCGTTACTATGGGGTATACATTTTGTTTTATTTATTTATGTGGTGCTGAGGATGGAACCCAGTGCCCCATGCGTGCAAGGCGAGCGCTCTACCACTGAGCCACAATTCCAGCCCACGGCATATATTTTGTATTTGGAGAATGGAATCTCTCTCTCTCTCTCTGTCTGCTTCCTGATCTCCATGTGAGCTGCTTCCCTCCACCACCTTCTCCCTCCATGATGTTCTGCCTCACCTTGAGTCTTGAGGAATAGAGCTGGCCTTCTATGGACTAAGTCCTCTGAAACTGTGAGCCCTCAAATAGACTCTTCCTCCTCTGCAGTTGTTGTGGTCGGGTCCTTTAGTCACAACAGCAAAAAAGCTGACTAAAACATTGGGCATCTAAAATATTAAGGGCTAGGGGGTAAGGCAGCAGACTGGACTCCAACAGACATAAGATGGGAATGCATGCCTAAGGGACCAACAAAGCATGTTCTGGATATTTTCACTTTCTTTATTTCATCAGTATCTTAGGATGGATGTTCCATTTGGAAGGACTTTTGATGGGCAAACAGGTTGTCCTGTTGTCTGAACCTCCCAGGCACTTTGAAAAGCCATCTAATTCCTTGTTTATATGGAGTAGCAATACATCTCAGTTTGTGGTAATTACATCTATAAACTGGAACAAGTAGGCCTAAAAGCCATGTTTTTGCACATGTGAGAATGTTACAGAATTCTCTGGTAGTTACAAGTGGCCAGCCAGTCATTGAATTTATTTAGTTGTGAAAGACAGAGAGCACCTCACAGAGAGAATGTCACCTGCTTCGGTATTTAGTGATACAGATCATCTTAAATAGGCCAAATACAGGAAATAAAGTAACTCCCATAATGGTTTAAACAACAACAACAACAACAAAAATGCTTGAAATTTGTGATTTTGGCATCTTTGAAATTGAAAGAAAAATGGTAAATGAATTGATTGGTTTACATTTGGTAGTTTTGTGTCATTCTTTCGGTAGGAAATATGAGTTTTAAGCTTATCACTGGTCATTTCATTTGACAGTTTTGATTTTCAGAAGAGAAGGACCAAATGCATATTCCGTCCCCTCATCTGGAGACCAGGTAGACTTTTAACTGCAAGAGATGTACAAAAAAATACACATAAGCTTTATCACCATCTGCATCATCTGTGGTTTTATGGAGCTGTTTTATTTCATCCCTCTTTTCTTACTGTTGCCAGAAATGATGGATGCTCATATGCAGGGGCCTTAACCAATTTTGTCATGAGAATGTGCTTATCTGACCTTGAATCCTACTTACCATTTCATTTCCTGAAGTTGTCTTTCCTAGCAAGCGATTAGTTACAATGTCTAAATTTAAGTTACTGATACTAACATAACTCAGTGAGCATTTGACACATGGGTTGTGGTCTGTTAGCTATTCATGCTTTTCTTTGAAATATCTCTTAACAGCCTGTCACCTCCTGCAACTTGTAAAACTACAATAATACCAGAGAGTAGGATGATGCCAATGACTGGTCACATTTAGGAGGAATTACCCTTTTTATTTATGTAACAAATCTTGGTCACAGAATGACGTGTCAGCAGTCAACTAATGTCTAGACATCAGAACAACAGCCAGGTAGGCAGGAGACAGAAGATGGATGCCCCCCTCTTGTTCAACATTTCCTGACAGCAGAGGCTTAATACCTCTGTCAGCAACCAAAATGTGGTTACTTCCGACCACAAGAAAACTGCTCTTGGAGCTGGACAGAGATGTCCGTGGCCTTCCAACAGTGTTATCTTTATCTACTCGATTTGAGAAACTATATTTTCTGGTTAAACATCCTACATCAGATAAATTGGGGATTCATTTATTAATTTTTAATAGCATATGTTTTTATTAGGAGACCAGATAAAAAGAACTAAAGTAATTATCAGCAATACTAAAAATGAAAAAAAAAGACTATTATTTAATACTTTCACAAGTTGGACAAAAATTAAAATGGGCATAAATAATAAAAAACAAAAACAAAACTGCCCCCCTCTCTTATAAATTTTGAGCAACAAAGGAAAACACCTAAGATCTGAAATTGTCTGAACAAAACAATGACAGTGAACCTGATCACTTATAAAAGTATAAAAAGCATGCTGGACTTTATCCCCTTCCATTGTTAGGGAATGATGATGTAATCAAATAACTTCATTTATGGGAGGACACATAAAATATACTTTCCATGTATCTTTCCTGAAAAGTTTATTCAAAAGATACACACCTGATGACTGAGAGTTAAATTACAATGAGTAACTCATTTATAAAATGAGCATTGATAGGCAAGTTGAAGTTTGAAAAGACCCTTTGAAATATAAGTACAAATAATAATTTGCTAATAACAATGTAAATATAGAATTCATAATTAGACTTAGATGAGCATTGAAGATGTTGCAGACATACATGTGGTAAGTTCCTTGATTTTGGGAAGTGAGGCAGGGAGCAAGAATCATAATATGCTCCTTTGAACATATTAAGTAAATATGCATTCATATTCATATGCATTCATTTGTGGTTTTTGAACATTTTAAGATAATTACTTACCAGGATGAAAAGCAATGCTGTCACAGAAGAAAATAAAAAGAAGTACCCATATAGTATAGGGTAAGAAAATTACCAACTTACTACACTTTGAAATATTAAAGTTAACATTTAGTAGAACCATAGAAGAATTATTTGCTATAAACTATGGGGCTTTATTCCAAGAATGCTGATCAGTTTAATATTATGTATACTATTAACACATCATAGCATTGGGTTAAATGTTCATCTGAATAGATGTCGAAAAAGTACTTGATAAAATTAAACTTTCATTTATGCTAAAATTCTTTAGAAAATAAGAATGAATGGAGAATTTCATAATGTAGTAAGCCATCTAATTTAGACTAATGGTCATTATCTTGCTTTAGTGAAATACTAGAAACATTCTTTTTGAATCTGTCTTCATTAATATCTAACTTTATTCTGGAAGCTCTTTGCCATCAAGTAACAAACAAACAAAATGTATAATTCAAATGTTAAAATTTATTATATTCATATGCTATAAATAACCTAGAAATCTAAGAGAATTCACTCTTAAGTTAATAATGGATGAAGTAGATTGTGTACAAGATGGATATGTAGAAATTAATATTGCTACATATTATCAACTATGGCCAATTGGAAATGATTGTGGAAGAAAGGAATGAATTCAAGACTTCATTTCCTGCTCTTTTCCCATACCCTCCTCCTAGGACATCCCCAAAGGGGTAGAAAATACCATGCTTTGAAGTAACTAGGAGACTTGAAAGAGATTACTATGAAAAAAAAAAAAGTTTATTTTAAAACTAAATTATTTGAATAATGAAAAGACATGTTCATTGAAGAAAATGTTTCACTTGAAATTGTTTCACTTCCAATCACACTTTTCATGAGTATGTGTGTGTTCAAGTGTGCATGCATATATGTGCATCTCTCTTTTCTTCATTGCAAACAACAAATGCAGTCTGTCCAGTTTAAGCAGAGGAGCAATTAGATATAGCTCACAAGACTTTCAGGAGTACCAGAGAGTGAATGTTGGAAGCCAACAAGCCTGCAAAGCCACCTGGATGGCAACAAGGCTCTATAGAGAGGAAGTCCCTACCTACTACTGCTGCTGCAGACCTCGGATTCCAGAGAGACTGGCACTGATGCTCCTTAAGAGGATGCCTCTCCTGCTGCTTTTGCCACTAAAATGATCTTCAAACTGCCTTCTTTGAAGCCAACAATGAATTTAGACCTAACTGGACAAAGCCAAGCCTGCCTTAACTGCAGGGAAAGTTGGAAGAGTAGGTGGTGGCACCAACCTCAGGGAGGCTGGACTCATAATATAGGAAACTCCTCTTAAAGAAGGAGGCTACCCAGAAGATACTGGGTGACCATAAAGACAGCAAGTGCTTATTATTGTGGTAACTTATGATAACTGCAGAGTTCATCTGGAAAATTTGAATAGACACAATTGACTAAGTTCAATGAGTTGAACCTGTCCTGCCTGATATTAACATGTATGATGGAGTGACAGTCATCCAAGCAGTTTTCATACATAAAAATCGACAGGGATCGATGATGATTTAAGAAAACATCACAAATCACTGAAGAAGACATAACCTATTTTCTCAGTATCATTTGTTTACTAAACTACATGAAAAATATTTAAAGTAAGCTTCCTACATATTACATACTAAAATGTTTTATAAAGTTTTTAATTTACCTGTATAAATTCAATTCTAAAAAATAAAATTAACATACAGTGGATTAGGTGTGCTGCCATACACTTGTAATTCCAGTGACTTTTGGGAAGCTGAGGCAGGAGGTTTGAAAGTTTGAGGCTAGTCTCAGCACTCTAGACGCTAAACAACTTATTGAGACCCTGTCTCAAAAAAACAAAGAGTTGGAGATGTGACTCAGTGCTAGAACACCCCTGGGTTCAAGCCCCAATACAAAAAAAACCCAAAGAGGTAGTTGAATATTTAATATATTTAGGATGGAGAAATAATTTCTGACAATGAAAAAGTGGGAAAAGCAACTGAAAGAAATATGTACATATTAAGAATCTATTAAAAATGCCATATACAAAATTAAAACACTAACAACTGAGGAAATATCAGCAACAATATAACAGGCAAAAGATTAGTATTGTTAAGTCAAATGGAACTCTAAATGAAGGTGAAAAAATCTTCCATGCCCCACTATATAAATAGGCAAAGGACAGGAACAAACAGCTCCCATTTTAAAAGGAAATAGAAATGAGAAGTAAACAAATGAAAAGTTCAACCTCTCACTAATCAAATAGATGCAGAGCAAAATGATGAGATGCCAGTTTTCACCTGATTTGCAAATATTACAAAGCAAACATGGCAATGGTATAGTGAGAAGGTGGTTTTCATACATTAAGGTAAATTTACAGTAGTGTCAGAGAGCATCTTGATACTTTGTGGCAAGAACCCTAAAACTAGTTTATATCACTTAAACTATTATTTGTACCTCATTAAATACAATTTAAGGAAATGATAATGAAAGTACTTGGAAATACATATTTCAGGATGTTAATTGCAGCATTATTTATAATAGATAAAATAATGCAATGTTGGAACAAACGTAAACATTAAATAGTAAGAAGAACGATGGTGAAAATTGTAGTCCATCTGTACAATAAAATAATTTGTGGTCATTAAAAGTCATCCCACTGGTGCTGAGGGCTTAGCGCAGTGGTAGTATGCACTTCGCTTGTGTGAAGTTCTGGATTCAATCCCCAACACCAGAAAATAAAACGAAAATAATTGTATTTTTGAAAAATATTTAATGGTATTCAGAAATTTGAAGTTCAGTCTAATTATAAAAATCAGGACACAAAACTGAATATAGTTTATGATCTAATTTTAAAATGTTTGTATCTATACAACATACTGTTAAAAATAAAGATATGAAATTATGTTAATAGGATTAACATTTCGTTTTTATAATTTATTCTCCAAGTCCTCTACTATGATCATGTTACGTTTAGAATCAGGTTTTTTAAAGTTATTTTAGAAAGTGAGCAGTTCCTTTTCTAAGGGTTTTAAATGTTTCAGCAGAAAAATCCCATGTGCATATTGCTTCTGCCCTTACCATCTGCCTCCAGTTTAAAGCAGTTAAAACAGTTTTATGTGTAGCACGTTCCAATATTAGGAGCAATACTGAAGTTATCCCCTCAGTTTAATTTAGCTGGAATCAGCCCTGTGGTCGTGATGTGCCGCTGTCTCCTACCTCACATCCACCTCAAAAACTTTGGTACTTGAGGGTAGAGGGTCTCCATGAAGGTTGCAGGGTTTTTTTTGTTTTGTTTTGTTTTGTTTTTTTTAATGACATCTACTACTTTTTGGGGAGAAGGAAGGAGGTCTAAATGAATTGCTCTTGGAAAACATTACAAAGCTATTTAGTGGAGTTTTTCCTTCCTTTTAGTAAAAAAGAAATTAAAAATGCCATTCATGCATACCGTATGCATGTGTTGAAATATCACATTCATTCATACATTTATACAATTCATTTATACAATTAATACGTTAATAAAAATAAAGTAGAGCATTTTGTAATGTTATAAGTATAGATTTCAAACTCAAATCCTCTAACCTGTAGAAGAAAGGTCGAAATTTTGTTTTTCAGTTTCTGGGTAACAAAGTTAGTGAGCTAATCACTCACGTAAGTGAAGGGACAATGGCTTAACAAGGCTGCAGCCATTTCTCACCTACCATTTTGCTGCCGCCATTATTCTGTCCCCTGTCCCACACACACACACACACACACACTATTTTACAACCTATATTGTTAGCCCAAGAACTTCCTTGTCAGTCTTTGGTCCAGATTTTTATTAGCCTGCAAACTTCCACCACCGTTTTCTCTCTATCTCTCTCTCACCCTTCACGGCAGACACTCTGCTCATCTGTTTAGTAAAATCTCTTGTGCGAGTTCCTGCGTCCGGAGTGGTTTTCTGGATTCTTTCAGTAAGGAATTATTTCATCCATTTTCCACTAGATAGCATATTTTTAATAGTGGGTTTAAAAATCATACTGTGAAATTTAAACTACTACCACATTTGAAATTTCTTATTTTTGAAATTATAGCTTAATCAAGTGTACATGTTGTTCATTATCTTTATTACTTGTCTTGATAGAACAGAGTGTATACTTCCTGCTCTAGTACCCTTGGGAAACTAATTCAGATCTAACATTGCTCAAGATCAATGATGCAATTGGGCTTGACACCATTCTGTGCTGATCACGGTGGGAGCCCCATCATCATCTCCCAGTGGCCATGGCCAATGACTTCTTCATTTAAAAAAAAAAAAAAAAAAAATTATTCATCCTCAGCACTCTTGAGGATTTGACCCCAGGAACTCTTCTTCCTGTTTCTTAACTGTTACTTTTGCCTTGTTTCCTAAGATACTTGTTTTTATATTTCTGTGTTTGTTAGCACATTTTGTTTCCTCACCTGTTTTTTGTTTTGGGTACTGGGTATTGACCCAGGGATGCTTTACCACTAAGCTACATCCCCAGCCCTATTCATTCATTCATTTGAGACAGGGTCTCCCTAAGTTGCTTAGGGTCCTGCTAAGTTACTGAGGCTGGTCTTGAACCTGCCATCCTCTTGCCTCAGCCTCTCAAGCTGCTGGGATTACAGGTGTGTACCAGTGTGCCTGGCTTCACCATTTACTTGTGATGTACACTCTCTAATCCAGGTTGTGCATGCTAATTTTCCCACAAATTTACCTTGGGCCTGGACATTTCTCCTGAACACAGATGTGTGTTACTGTTTACTGGCACTCTCTCTATTTATGTCCCACAGCACTGAGTCCAACTGTAATCCAATACCTAATTCATCATCAGCAGTTCTGTTTGTTCTCTCTGGGATTAGCAACATCATCCACCTAGTGACCCAAACTGGAACTCTCAGCATTATCTTTGGTTATACCCACTCATACTTTGCCTCTGAAATATTCTTTAGATCTGGCCCCTCTCCCCCATTGCCAAAGCCACTAGTTCAGGACTTATGCAAGAAGTAGGAAACTGGGCTTCTTCTTTGTGCATGCTTTCCCCGCTTCTGCCACACCTCCATCAAATCTCTCCTCAAAAAAACATGACCTTTATTATGTCTTCTGAGATAAAACATTCCATGGTTCATCATAGCAAGTATCATGGTTCCCAAATGATCTCCAAAACAGCAGCAGGCTAGTAAAAACTGCAAACTCTCAGGCTCAAACCCAAACCTAAGAGTGAACTCACTGTGGGGGTGCCCAGCAGTCTGTGGGTAACAAATTCTCAAGGTGAATCTGCTGCACTCTACAGTAGAAGAATTTCTGCACTGTTCTAAAGTCTGATTGCACATTAGAGTCACCTGTGGAGTTTTAAAAAAAATTACCTAGACCCCAGACCAATTAAATCAGAAATCGCAAATTTTTTACCTGGTTTCAATATGTATCATTTTAAAAAGCTCTCCTCATCCCAGGATTTATATGCATAGTAAGGACAGAGCAACTAAAATTCTTCAACGTTTATATATATATATATATATATATATATATATATATACACACACACACACACACAAATATATTTATATTATATATGTATTATATAATACATGTTTGTATATATGCAGTATAAATATATAAATATTATATATTTGGAGCAGAATCTTTTTTTTCTTAGTATTGAGGATTGAACTCAGGAGCACCTAACCACTGAGCCATATCCCCAACCATTTTTGTATTTTTTTTAGAGATAGGGTCTTACTTAGTTGCTTAGGGCCTTACTAAGTTGCTATGGCTGGCTTTGAACTTGCGATCCTCCTGCCTCAGTCTCCCCAGCCACTGGGATTACAGGAGTGTGCCACCATGCCCAGCTTTGAAGCAGAATCGAAAGCAGCATTTCTGAAAGTTGAATGCACACTGGAATCACCTGGGAAGTCTCAAAAATGACTGATGATGTCCCCTTCATTCTGATTTAATTGGTTTGCTATATGACTTGGGCTCTGGGGGTTTTCTGAGTTCCCTAGCTATTTGTAGACTGTTTTAATATGAAGTCAAGGTTAAGATTATTGTTCAAAAGCTCAGATGCTGAAACTCTAATGTGCCCAAGAACCACCTGGAGTACTTGATAAAAATAGGAGCAGCATCCAGGTGAAGAATCTCCTGGACTATTACCCGCTAGAACATTCCCAGCTGGTGCCCGGCTGTTGCAGTTGAATCTCCATCCATCTGTGCCCTTTGCCATTCTCTGCCCTGCCTGGCATTCTCTAACTCCACCTCCACAACTTCAAGTCACATGCCTTAAATGTGTCTTGTTTAAATCATTGGGGGAAACTTCAGATTTTTCAAGCTGATAAATAGTCTTAAGTCAAATGGTTAACCATTTGGGAAAGTGGCAAATTGGGCTGCTATCTTACCCTTTATACCAAATAAACCCTATATTGATACACACACACATTTTTTTTTTCAGAGAAACCATAAAAGTACTAGAAGACAATATGGATGCATTTAGAAAGTAATTTGCAAGTAAGGAAGGCCTTTCTGAATAAGGTACCAAACCTAATAGCCATAAAGGAAAATGGTTGGTAAGTTTAAAAATGTTTTCCCCAGAAAAGTTATAATAAATGACATTACAATAAACACAAATGGGAAAAACATCTGCAATGTATTGACAGTGTTGCCACAACATCAAAAATATTAATATGGAATTCAGTGGAATAAATGTGAACCAGGTAGTTTACGTAAATAGAAACACAAAAAGCATATTAAAGGGTGCCCAACTTCACTCAAAATCATCTGAAGAAATCTTAGGTGAAGCTTCGCATGGTGGCACATGCCTGTAATTCCAATTACTCAGGAAACTGAGGCAGGAAGATCACAAATTTGAGGCCAGGCTGGGGAACTTGATGAGACTCTGTCTCAAAATAAAATATAAGAAAAAAGGTCAGGGAGGCTGGAATGTAGTTCAGTGGAAGAGAGATTGCCTAGCATATGTGAGACCTGGATTCAATTCCTAGTACTGCAAAATATAAATAAAAGATAGAAGAGATGATAGATGTGTTAATTGGCTTAATTATGATAATCATTTCATAACATTTTTCAGTCAAAAATCACATTGTACATCTTAGATATATACAGTTTTGGTAGTTAAATCTCAGGAAAGCTGGAAAAAATAGAGACATGTATCAAATAATGTGATGCTATCTGTCACACCACCAAAAATCCCCCCCCCCCAAAAAAATTCAGTTTTGGCAAGGTTGAAGGGAGATAGCACCCTATGTGCCACTAGCCAGAGTGTAAACTAGCATCATGTTTTGGGAGAGCAATTGACTATACAGACCAAAGAAAAAATGTACCTATGCTGTTAACCAACAGTTCTACTTCTGGGAACTTAGCTCTTGGATATAATTACATAAATATTCTGAATATACACATTAAATCATCAAAACACTAATATCAGCATAAATACACATTCATAAGATTAAGTAAATTATGGTGCATTCTATATTAGAATGTTATTTGGTGCTAAAGGATAGTGGAGATTTAGGTGGAACAAATACAAAAAATTGTTAGGAAAAAACAAGTGTAGAATTTTGTATGTTATATAAATACAGAGCCTGATATATGTCACAATAGTATTTGGGAGCATTATGTATGTAACACCTGCTGGCATATAGATGTGTGTTTCTAGGCAATTATATGATCCTTCAAAAAAAGTTACATCTGAATAGTAGAAGAACAGATGGAGGCTCAAGGTTTAGAACAACCTGGCAAACATGTTTGAATGAGGGGCTGGGAGTGTTGGTCATTGGTGGAGCATGTGCCTAGCATGCAGGAGGCCCTAGGTTCAAAAAAAGTGTTTTAATGGATAAGAGAACCAAAGGTTGAGATAGACTTTTCATTTTTATTGTACACCTACTTGGATTGTTAGAGTTTTCTTTGCCATGTTCGTATAATTCCTTTCATAATGACAGCAAAACATATATAAATGTGATGCTCATTTTTGGGACTGTCCCTTTGGTTGTTCAGCTTCCTCTGCCTCACAAAATCCTTTCTTTTCCCTTCTCTTTCTACCACTGCCCTTCAGGATTCAGATTGAAGATCCTTTCTGGGAAGCCAGCGTGGTTCTCCTTTCTGAATTCAGGGCTCCCTCTGTTTACACATCCTGCCAGCAGCACAGAGGCCTATTGTGTTCTGTTGGGTCTGTCTGCTCTGCCTGGATCTGAGATCCCTGTGGTCAGGGGATGGTGTGATTCATCTTTCTGCAAGGCTGCCAAGGGTCTGTCACATGGTAACCAAAAAGGAAGAATGTGGCAGTACTTTCCCCTTGTACTACCTACCTTACAGGGACACCTCACCTGACACCCACAGTCATAGGCTGTTTCTGATCCTTTGAGTATTTAGAACACAAAGCTCTGGCTTCAACATTCTCTCCAGAATTGTCAGTGTTCCCCTTCATCCATTGTCACCATCCACATCACATGAAAAAAGCCTCAGGTATCATTTTCTTTGACTGGGCCTACTGGAATATGCAGCATATATTGACTCTCGATAAGTGCTGCCAAATAATTTAGAATTCTCAAATATTCACTTAGTGTTTTACTCAAAGAGGGCCTTGAAGACTCTATGATGCTCTTGAACAGGAATCACAACTTTTTTCCCAGCCCCCATATACCCCCAAATACCTGAAGGATTCAATGTGAACCCCATAAGATGGTGATTCGCTGAAGGCTGACATTTGTGCATACAGAATCTGAGCTGTATGTGGTTTGAATCAAGCTCTCCTCAGTTACTTGAGGATTATTTACTGCAAATGTGATGGACAAGGCACATTAGAGAACATAATCAGAAAGTAGGCCTGGATGGACACATCCTTGTAATATGCATATTTTCCGCAAGAAGGAATGATTACAGACATTAAAGTAATTGATCTTAGTTTTGCTTCTGATAATTCCTTGTTGAATTCAGATTGATGCCTTGATTTTAAATGTCCTGATAGTTTTAAATGTTCTAATGTTGAATGGATCTAATCATAGACATTCTGCCCATTAAGAAATGAAATCATGAAATGCACAAATTTCAAGGCAAATATTTCATTCATGTGTTGTTAGGTATTATAATGAAAACTGGTTTGAACACATGATTAAAGTTGATAGTAAAAGTGTAAGCAAGATTATGGTTAATGAATGTTTTCCTTTTTAATTTTTTTTTTTTTTTTTTTTTTTTTTAGTTGTAGATGGACACAATACCTTTATTTTACTTATTTTTATGTGGTGCTAAGGATTGAACCCAGGGCCTCATACATGCTAGGCAAGTGCTCTGCCACTGAGCCACTACCCCAGCCCTATGTTTTCCTTTTAAAGAGTTTTCAAATCTTAATGCAGAAACACAGTGAGATACACAGTTTAGCTTGGAGATGGGGCAGATGCTCCGGTTTTGGAGGAAGGGAGAAACTGTGGTGATGACTGAGTCTAGAAGAGAGCAGCAATAGGATTTCTGTGTGTGTGTGGAAGTTATGTACAGTAGTATCCCTTTATCATCCCAGATTTTGGTTTTCCATCGTTTGGATTATCTGTGCTCACTGCAGTCCAAAAATATTAAATGGGAATTCCAGAGGTAAACAATTTAGAAGTTTTAAATCAATGTTCTGAATAGCGTGATGAAATCTCCTTCTATCCTGGTCCAACATGCCAGGTCCAACTATCCCTTCATTGAGCATATCCACACTGTGTACACTACCCACCCACCCTTAGGCACTTAGCGGCCATTTCATCTTTTAGATTGATTGTCTGCAGTGTCATAGTGCTTGTGTTTAAACCTTATCTTACTTGACATTAGCCCCAAAGCACTAGAGTAGTGATGCCAGCAATTCAGATAAGCCAAAGAAAAGCCATAATGACTTTCCTTTAAGTGAAAAGGTGTAAGCTCTGTACTTATAAGAAAAAGAATCATATGCTGCTGACATAAAAGTTATTGTTAATCTCATATTGTGCCTAATTTATAAAGTAAATTTTATCGTGAGGTATGAATGTATAGGAAAAAATTATGTGTGTATAGAATTTGTTACTATTTGTGACTTCAGGCATACCCTGGTGGTCTTGGGACATATGCC
The DNA here is from genome assembly GCF_902686445.1 of Sciurus carolinensis. Lineage (NCBI taxonomy): Eukaryota > Metazoa > Chordata > Mammalia > Rodentia > Sciuridae > Sciurus > Sciurus carolinensis. The sequence goes on from NC_062218.1 coordinate 55,221,146, forward strand.
CCTTTTTCTTGGGGACTGCTGTACCTTGATAACTCCAGAGGACACCTGTAGGGACGTGGGATTTTGTAGTGTTGGTGTGGTAGAATATTTTCTGTTTGGGTTAATGGTAAAGGACGTTTAGTTTTTACTGCTGTTTTGAGAACACTTAAATGTGTGTGAAAGGGCAGGGGAATGTGTATAAAAAGGGACTTTGAGCTTGTGTACCTGAGACATGGAGTGTGGGAAATTGAGTTTAGGAAGAAATGGGGAAGCAAAAGAAAATTCCACGACTTTGTTATTAAGAATTACAAAGAGCAAGTGCAAGTTTAGGATATGATTTACAGGACACAAGGAAGTTCTAACACCATGATTTTCTCAACCCTGCCTAGTAATGTCTCTTCCTTTAAGGAGTTCAGGCAGAGCCTGGACATAAGCATTTTTAAAGCTACCCAGTTGATTTTTACACAGCCCAGGTTGAGAACTATTTATTGATCTAAGGGAATATAAGGAAAGAGTATGAGAAAAATATTAGAGGAGGGAGCGTCTCACAGCCAGGGGATTTCCAAGATCTCTTGCATGCTTTGGGGGAGCTGAACCTCAGAATTCTGATTGGTCAGATTCTTGGCTCATTACTTATTATTTCGTTATGAAGCAGTAGGGGTTGAATGTGTTTGACTATTTTTAAGCCTGAACAGGTTTCTGGCTTTAGAAACTGAAAAGTAGTTATTTAAAGGGAAAACCCCCTCACGCATAGCTTGCTTCTTTCAGATAAAATTCCTTTGTATTGGAAGCCAAAGAGCATTTACAATTTAAGTAGGACCACCTTAAATTTAGTATTTACTTTTTAACTAAGGAGCTGACAGGAAGAGATTTATAATAGAGTATACCTTTAGATTACATTTAGGAAGTCATATGGATAATGCAGCATTTCATTTAAATTCTTCCTCCCTGAAATGGAATTATTCAGCAATTGAAGCAGTCTAAGAAGAACCAATTTCCTGATAACATCCCCCACTCTTCTAGGTAAAAAGGGAAATTTTTTGTATCTAATTATGTTAAGGAATTGAAATCCCTTTGTGTAAAATAGAAAAAATAATAACATGCACAAGTTGTTACATTCTTTAACTATTCAGGTTCAGAGACTAATTAATGATCTGACATTAATAGAATGAATCAAGTTTCATATAATCACATGCAACTTAGGAAGATCTGTTATAATGGCCATGTTCTTTCCTCCCCTTCTCTGACCTTACAGTGCTGAGCTACTCTGTAACTTTCAACAAAGGGTAAAAGTAATCTCTCCTCTGTTGCTGGGAAAATGAATTACTGTAGATGGGAGGAAAACATACAACTAAAAATCAACTTTCTTCATTACTCCTGACATTCACCAGTCTTTACTCAGGATCACCTTGAGATGTGACATCAATTCAGAGTAATAAGGAAGGGTCAATGAAAAGCTAAAACATTCTCAAGAACCCATTATAACACATCTCCAAGGGATTTGTGTCAGTGCCACCGCATTTCAATACAGTACACAAATTCCAGGGGAATGGCTTCATAGAACTGAGACAATAGACATCAGTGAGAGTCTCATGACACAGAAATTGACCCTTTAGTGTGTCTCTCTCCCACTCCCTACGTGTTTTCCACCATATAACCTCATCAGTCTTTCCTTAGAAAATGTTACAGGTACACTTATTAGGCTGTTGTGAAACAATACATTCTCTCTATGTTATCATGATTGAGAAGTTTTTAAGTCATTTTGATACATTTAAGGACTTTGGTTTAGGAAAATTTCTTTTTCACATGATTAAGGATTCAGAGTTTGTTTTGCAAGATGAGTATGAAGTCGGTGATATGCATATGTGCTTCCTTCAGTAGATTTTTAGCTCTTTGCATCTTGTTCACCTGTTTAATCTGTTCTAACCAGTAACTCAAAGAACTTAATTCATAATTATTGCATTAGACAAAAAACTAATGTGTTTCTAGTTTACTATGCAACAGAGACTAGGTTAGGTACTGAGAACTCAAAATACACTTTTTGTGTATCTACACATTAACTAGGGTTTATCCCTTATTGGCATTTAGAATTGTAAATTAGTGAGAAGAAAGAAATTGAATATAATATGCATGTCATCATATGCCATTCACTTTACCTGTGGTGACAAGAGATAGAATAATTGAAATTATTATTCAAACTTTAATATTTAGCCTATGACATTTTTCTACCCTACAAATCTTTACTAGCACTATTGCCATTCAGTTCATTAGGCACTAAAATACTTTGAAGTGGGGAAAATAAAACATTATTTGCTCTAAAATATAAGAAGAAAACTCCGAATTTTTAAATGTTTAGGTAATATAAATATTACCTGTGAGAACTGTAACTAAATTCTACATTGTTATATAAAATTATAATAATGTAGAATGTGAGCACATTAATTAATTAATTAATTAATTGTACTGGGGATTTTAACCCAGGGGCTCTTAACCACTGAGCCACATTCCTGGCCCTATTTATTTATTTATTTACTTATTTGAGATAGGGTCTCATTAATTTGCTTGGGGCCTCAATAAGTTGCTGAGGCTAACTTTGAACTTGTGATTCACCTGCCTCAGCCTCCGGAGCCACTGGGATGACAGGTGTATGCCACTGTGCCTGGCAATATGAGCACATTTTAATGTATTTAAAAATATTTGAGGTGGAGTCCCCTAAGACAGACTGTACCATATTGGGATATCAAGTTTTGCTCTTTTCTCACACTCCCAAACCAAACAAACCCCAGTCTTTCCCTCCTCAGTTAGTACTGCCATCTGTCCATTCACTTAGTCCTCAAATCCAGAAGCCATCTTTGTCTGCTCTTTTCCCCCTTCATTCCACTCAGTCCCATTTTTTCAACAAATCCTGTTGGCTCTACTGCCACTGTCCCTGAGATCTGCCGCCACCCCATCCAAACCATCATCTTCTCTCCTTTGTCTATGCCTACGGATTCCTAAGTGATCTCCCTGCTTCCCTTAGTACCTGCTTATGGCCCATTGACCACAGACCAACCAGATGGCTCTTTATCATATCATTCCCCTCTATAAAGGATTAATAAATATTTGTTGACAGCATCAATCAAGCAGTGAGTAGTGGTACTGGATAAAGAAGGATCAGTAAGGCAGGGACAGGGAAATCCAAGAGATTCAGAGAAACCACATTCCAAGAAAGCCTTGATCCACTGTGTATAATTCTCTCTTTACTTGAAAACCCAATCGTATTAGTGTACTTCTATTCATTGGCCTGCTATGAACACTTCACAGTATACCCAGGGACAGTTCCATTGACAGCCAATCAAGGATTTTCCTTGGCTACTTAGATTCTAAACAGCTGCCCAGGTTTAATTAATATTCTACAATTTTATCTGGAGAGGAGCCAGTTTCTGAGACAGGTGTCTAAGTGAAAAGATCTCTGGCTCTCTACACATCACCTGTCTAAGTCCATTGGGATAGACTCTAGCATCTCTGGTGACTTGAACCATGAGTTTACAAAACTCAGTCAATTTGAGGTTCCTATAGAAGAGTTTCTGTTTGCTGGCATTCATCTTGCAGGGAGATCCTAGATTTGATTCAGTGAAGTTTGCTCTTAAGGATTTAAACAGTGGCCATGTGCTGCTGAGAATCTACTAAACAGTAAGAAACACTACTCTGATTGTTATGGTGCAAAATGTCACAATTAATTTAAGAGGCTTATCAAGTAATGACAACAAGGGTTCAAATGGGGGCTTACTGTTTGATCCACCAGGAGTTACAAATGGTAATTATCATTATTCTTGGATTCCCTCAGTTCTGATAGAAACCCAAGGCATCAGAAACTATCTCATGCACAGACAGCTATTAAAAGCACATTAATAATCTATAGTGGATAAAGCATATGCCTTTTAAAAAGATTTGTAGCTTGCTTCTCTGTGGCAAAGACACGGGACTTCTCCAACCTAATTACAAAGCAATCAAACAATTTAATTAATCTGGAAATCACTTTCTTAACAATAACTGTCTCTGAAATGAGGCACCCTGTGTAGCACCGTTAGGTAGAATATGGTTTTGATACACTGTTGTGTATTAGCCATGCTGTCGTCCATGGGGATCATGAAGTTAATTACCTAAGTAATACCTGACCACTACTAAAGCTTACTATACCAGGTCAGAAACATCCACTGTGGTAGCAGCAGTCTATAAAGTGTCCTAGCACTCGAACATCCAAGAGCCAGCAAATCCCCAGAGCAGCAGGATTTGAGTTATAAGCAAGTGCTGCACATATGGGCAGAGAATTAACTGGCACCAGTTTTCATTTGAGAGTCTCTCAGGTATTGCTTTGCAGATGGGTGGATGAATTCAGAGAGCAGCACTGTGAGGAGTGAAGGTCATACATAGGACTCTGGTTTCAATTCATCTTGCTCTCATCCTGGGGAAGCGCTGTACATGTATGCAACAGTCAGGTCCTCATCTCTGCATTAAGAATATAGATGGCATGCTTTATAATTTTATCTGTTCTAAATTAGCATTTTTGATCATTATAAAACAAAACAGTGTCACTAAATCTTCATAGACCAAGCAGAAATCAATTTCTATTTCAAATAAGCACAAAGACATCACAGATGGACTTCTGTATCTATTCTGCAAGTCTTATAATTTCTCCCTCAGAAAAATGGAATTTTCTGTTACATATGACCCAGAATTCTACAAAAAGCTCATTTACCTTTTTCCTCTTTTATCATCATAACTCCACTTTCTCTAGATTCCAGATTGGTGGGCTCATCGTTCTGTTTTCTCAGTCCGCCACATCGGAGAGGTCAGTCACTCGTAGTCTGTAATCTTCGCATCACTTACTTCTAGCCCATCATCAATCACACTTCATCTGCCTATCATGGTATATTTTCTCTTTGCCTGACCTGCCTGATCTAGCTTCTCCACCTCTGATACTCCCTTGTCCACCACACTCATGCCAGCTGAAAACCTGTGGCATCTCTCCCTTGCATTCAAACATCTCTTAAAGTGCCCCACCCATTAGTTAGTGCACAAACTGTTTAAATCTTATTCACTTTACCAGTATGGATTTCCTTCAGCCAACAACCCTGTCTCTTGTGACCTCCCAGAAGTCCCCTTTTCTCTCTCCCCTTATCTAAAACTTGCCAAACTGCTTTCAGATTGAGCTATAGTCTCTTATCCTTATTGAATTATCAGGAACTCTAGTCCACATCACTCTCACTCATTTTCTCTGATATCCCACGACGCTGTAGAGTCTTGATAATGTAATCATGCACTACATAGCATTATTCCCCTTTTGTTCTACCCAACCCCATTTCTTGGCAAATCCTGTTGCCTGTACTACCAAAACAATGACAGTGGGCTCATAAGATTTCATCACCTGGTGATGTGGATACCACCCTCATGTGTTTAAGTACATCCTGTGATGTTCACAGGATGATGAAATTGCCTAGCAACACATTGCAGAACATGTCTTGTCCTTAAGCAACACTAACTCTGTGTATGCTATATATATTTTCATTTCACCTTAGCTTTTCAATCCTACCTGAGAAAAAGAAAGATCTGGATTATTAAAATCATACAGATAAGTCTATAGTCTTAAAGTTGAAGATGTGGGAATTTGGGGTTGGTTCTACAGCAGTAGAAGAACTGGATATGTACGTAACATTTATATAGTGGAGAAGATGTTATAGATTTAGATTTTATATCAATGAATTGATAAAGATTTCTGCATAGTGGAGAAGGTTTTTTAGATCATATACAATAGGTGTAGACATTAGGCCTAAAAACCTGGATAGCATATTCTTTCTCTGCAATGAGAGAATACTTTGCAAAACATACATAGAGGAAGATAACTTTCCTCATGGTCAGCATTTGAAACGTTTTAGATGGATATGTTGATAGAGCTAGAGCTATTGAAATATACCTGATAATGTTTTGTCTCTTAGAAGCAAATTCAGAAAAAAATTACAGATGGAGAATATAGAAAATATAAATATGGGTTAAATGGTATAATTGATTTATTTTTAAATAAGAATAGTTAATAATAGTTAAATAACATCAAAAAAAAGTAGATGAGAGGAAAAGATTCAATCAATACACTAGGAAAAAAAGCCCAAGATGTCCAAGATGTTAAGGCAGCATCAGAACATGAGAGATGATTAATGACAGCCATCTTTTCTTCTTCCTCCTCTTTTTTTTTTTTTTTTTTACTAAAGTGTTCTGCATTTATATCCATATCTCTGCCCATCCATCCTCAATGTGGATGGGTCACCATGTACTGTAAGATATTACATGGCTTCCTGGGGACCACTGATTAAAATCTCTAAAAGTGAAAAAGGTTGTAAATTAATTCCTTGTTTCTCCCTTCTCAAGATTTCTAAAAATATTTAGTGAGGTTTCTAATTGTTCTAGTTGATCACATTCAAATCTCCAAAGATGGTGGTGTTTTCTTTGCAAAGAACGCCAGCTAATAATTTACGGCCAGTTTTTCTTGGTCTTATTATTTCATTCTAAGTGAATGAGGTAGCCGGGATTGTTTTCAAAATGTCTTGGCTTCAAACACACAGTTGTTTTGTTATTCCTAATAATTCTCTGGTAATTTGCTCTATATGGTCTATGAGTAAAGTGAATATTCCTCTCAAATAAAAAACAAAATCTATTCAAATATTTCTGGCATTAGACTCTTCCCCATAGGAAGCAAAATTTTTTTAGCCATCTTGAAATTATTGAGATCTTTTATAGAATATAGAGAGTAAAAAGCTAAGTTAAGGGTAGAGGAATGAAAGCTATTGAGAGAAGTCAACGTAACTTAATTTAGCAGTGTAGATTAATGGACAAGATGAATCCTGGATTAATAGATGACAAAAGCAAAATCCATTTCTCCAAGGGTTCAAGGAACACCAGATGCAAAGATGTAATAAATTTCATTGCAGTAGGGGGAAAAATGCTTCTTGATTCTCTGTCCATAAAGAAATGGGCTTCTCAGCACTTCCCCCATTGGGTAGCTTTGATTGTGGTGTCTGTCATAAAGTTAATAGCATCTGTTGAAGACATCACTATAAAATTTGCAACCCTAAGTTAATTGAAAAATTTCAGTAGAGATGCAGCTAGTCTAGAAGTCCTCAAGGTAACCATAAACTTAGCCTCCTTAATGTGTTAGTCTATTCTTTCAGCGGACTGGTAATAGGTTGTTTTCCTTTATAGCCAGGTGCTGACTTTAATGTGAAATCTTGTGTTCCTTACATCTAATTACAATTTCCATTTCACTAAGAAACCAGTGCTGTAGTACTGGGCTTTCTGTTGGGGATGGAACATATCTCCAGATTTATCAGCCATTTTTCAAGAATATACAGGATAACTTTGTAGTCTTTTCTCACCTCCTCACTGAAATCCGCTCTAGTCCCAGGCGGTCCTCAGTCAGTTCCACAAATCTAATTAAACATGCAGAGAGAAGCAGGGTGGTCTGGAGTGTCCTGAACTCGCCCTCGCCAGCTGCCTGCCAAGCTTTCTCAATGATCAGTAGCAGGTTGAGTGAGCTAATGGAGAAAGTAACAAGTCCCGGAGGAGCTGCCCTCCTTCTAGTGAGCAATCAGTGCTCTACTCCGCCTCCGAAGGACTTGGGGAGACATGTGCTGCCAGTCTCTGTGTGGCTGTGGCTTTTAGAGGCCACCTGGTCAGTCATGGTCCAGCTGCTTAGGAGCAGAGAGATTGTTGAAGAAAATATTGACAAGGGATAATCCTTCTGGACCCCTCTAGCAGTGCTAGGATAGATCTGGGTCATTTTAGAAATACATCCGCGGAGTGGATTCTTCCTCATATTTTATAACTAGCTCTGACACATGCACATTTCAGATGTGTACTTTGAGCATTTGCTTTCAAGAACTCAGACATTTTAACTAAGGTTGTCTCCCAAAATAGAAGTACCTCCAAATTGAAACGTATGTGTACCTGTCCATTCTGCTCTTTGAAGTCCCTCTCTTGGTCTTTCACTAAATGTTGGCATCTAGAAGGTCACAGCCTAGACATTTATATTAGACTATTAGATAGGACTGAAATCTTTAGATTATTATATGAAAGACTGCAGCTGGTGATATGGGGGAAAGTGTATATTCATTTATCTTGCACACATGGAAAGCTCTGCCAGAACTCAGGCACCCCTCCTCCAAAACCTACCTCAGGTTAAAACCAAAACATTATAAGAAGGAAGGACATTTTACAAAAAGTAAAGGGACTCATTACTAAGGAAAGAAGATTCTGCATGTGGGTAATGGTACAGAAACAAAATCATGTCAAGTTTTCTTTTTCTCTCTATAGGAAATAGCCCTCAAGATAGTCCAAGAAATTTCTCCCCCAGTGCCTCAGCCCATTTTTCATTTGCACGGAGGTAAGAACTTCTTGTGAGTAATAAGTGTAATATGGAGAATTCCATTTCTGGCCCCTCCCCACCCCCCTGCCTTCTGCTTTTGACATCCTGCTGGTTGTCACATAAGACCTTCTCCAAAGCTCCCCTGGACAAGGGACTTTGCTAACACACTAATATAATGATGAATTCCACCTTACTTTAGAATTTGAAGTCCCTCTCTTGGTCCTTCACTAAATGGAGAGATCCCAGTGAGGGCAAGAAATTACACTTTCCCTCTTTTCTTTCATCCCTAGTACATGCTTTGTACATAGTTGGTGCTTAATGGATTATTCCTGAATCATTTGAGCTTAAATTATAGAGATTTAACTAATTTGTATCATAGTGTGACTTCTTTTGTTGTCCTTATAAAATACTTTTTTTCTCAAACTGCCTTTCTTGGGACCATAAAGTATAAGCTCTGAGACGCTTCTCTCTTTGGGAGCATTAAACCAGCAATTTCATGATCCCCCTGAGTTAAAAAAAAAAAAAAAAAAAAAATACTTGGACCATAGGATGTTTTGTTTTCTCTTGTGATCATGTTTATAATGGGACATTGAATCTTAAAGAGATACACCTCCTTTTGGGCATTGAGTCAAGAGGAAGTGTTATTGTTCAGAAGGATCTAATATTCATCCTTTGCAGGGATGGTCTTCTACTGTGTTATAACCCAGTCATGCCTTCCTATTCTACAGGGGCAATCAGTATACTTCACTATGTCAGATTCAGACCTGCTCACCCCTCCCATCTACTTAACTTGCCCTCTTCCACCCAGGAAGAACACAGTGAAAGAAAAAGTCCCCTTCAGTCTGGTCTCTGAATGTTCAGGATAAATTTGGTTAATTGTCTGAATGTCTTAGATATTTGCTAAAATGTCCTCAGAGACCTGGGTATATTTCAAAGTGGATTAAAGTAGCGCTTAATAAATTCACATAAGTAAGTTAAAAAATGCATTTGTTTCTACATATATTACTAACCAGCAAAACTCACTGCTCTTTGTCAGCATGTGATGCATTTTCTGTTGCAGAATCCAGAGGAAAGGGTATGTTTACAGCATTATCTGAATTCTGTATAATTAAGATTCCTTTATAAGCCTCAAGCCAAAAATAAATGTTTGTTCTTTCATTAGTTTAGTCATTTCCCATCGTATGTTAAATGTCTATATGTTTCCCGTTGTGGGGACTATATAAGAATAATTAAGACATCATCTCAGCTGGGCACAGAGTCACATGCCTATGATCTCAGTGACTTTGGAGGCTAAGGAAGAGAATTTCAAGTTACAGGCCTGGACAATGTAGTGAAACTCCATCTCCATCTTAAAAACAAAAACAATAACAAAGACAAACAAAACCCCACAATCCCCAAGAATCTTACTGAACCCACACCAAATCTTCCCTTAATTTCAACTTCTTTCAATTTCTCATTTTAAGTACCTTAAAGAAAGCATGAAAACTAACTGGTCCCAGAAAGGCTGTTGTCCAGTGAATATTAATTCATGATGGTCCTACTATTCCAAAGTGGGGGGAAAAATCCTGTAAAAATAAATAAACAAGTCCTTGCCATACTCTTTAAAACAGACCTCTGTGGGGGTGGGGGAGGGAATGCGTTTAATTACCTTGAGTAATAAGAAAAATGCAAATTTCATTACAGCATGCATTAAAACATGACAGAAACCATAGCCTCTTAATCCTGCCAGATTTATAAAAATGAAGAGAATCTAATAATGAAGTGGGTGACTGAAGGACAGATGAAGCTGGTTTCTGTGCTTAAAAAAAAATACACAAACCCCCAAGCATGTTATTTTTGACAAACCATAAACCGTGACAGGAGATTATCACAGGAGACCTCCGGTTGATTTTGCATGAACTTCCGGCTGTAACTCCCTCCACACTCTTCAAAAAGTATTAATTTAGATTATGACATGAGTGATTATTTTCTTAAACTTTTATTCAGGTAAACAGAACTCTGTTATGAAAATTCAAATTGGCATTTTCTGTTAAATGTCTGGGAGTCTTCCTCTTCAATTTTGGAGTTGATTTTCATTTAGGAAACATGGAGATTTTATCCAGGGTCACCATTGCTGTGCATTTCTGAACGTTTGCAAAGAAATGCCATTTTTAGAATCCACATTTTATTTTCTTATAAATTTGGCCAAGAAAGGAAATATTGCTCTATTTTAAAAAATTTTACTGGGTGAAGAATGAAGGTCAGACTTATTAATGTATTCTGACCTTACTTGTTTCATTGATAGATACTCCCTATAATATAGTTCAATTACAACTGTGAAGTGTAATGGTGCACACTTCTTTTCTATATTTTCTCACCCAGATTCAAGAGTAAATTTATCAAGTTAATTTTTAAATACTTAGGTTTAAAAACATTAAACATTAGCATCATAATGTGAATTTTATCTGGAGCAAGGAAATATTTTCACACCACTAATTGTAATGCAGGTTGAGTATCACTAATCTGCAAATCCAAAATACAGAATGTTCAAAAATCTGAAACTTCTTGAGAGTCATTGAAACTTTCTGAGCAGCAACATGATATTCAAGAGTTTCAGGTTTGAGGTATTTGGATTTGGAATGCTCAATGGTAAAGCCAATGCCCATATTTGAAAAGACAAAAAGTTCCAAAATCTGAAATACTCATGATCCCAAAATTTTAGATGAAGATGCTCAACCTGTACTGATGTACAATCCATCTAATTGTAGAGTTACTCCCCCCGCCACCCCCTTTTCCTCCTTTGGTGGAAGGATGGAAGAAGTAACGTTCTGGCTTTCCAGAAGTTGCCAAAGTGTAAATTATTTTCACTTCCATTGTAAATCTAAAGTCCTTGAGTAAATGCCAGGGATCTCTCCTAGTTGTGTAGTTGTTATTTGCCAGGCTAAATCACAGAATGTATTTCCATAAGCGATTTACTGGAACAGATTTGGCTGCTGAATTCTGGTAATGAGAGCAACTTCCTAGTTCCTGTTTCAGAATTCTTTCTGGAGTTGATTTTAGTTGATTGGATTTTAGTTGGTTACATTTATTACTATATTCAGTTTGTTCCTGCATCAACTAGAATATACAATGTATCACCCCAGATAACTATAACAATTAAAGACAGAAAGAAATCTGCTTCCTCTTCATACAGTTAAAATAACTGGGTTGATATCAGAGTTTTTTATTCTTTCATTGTTGTACATTTTTTAAATCTGAATTTTATGAGTAGTGTTGAAATGACTTTTTTTTTTTTTTTTTTTTTTTTTTTTTTTTTGGCAATCTCTTTGAGTCCTGTGTTCCCATTAGATGTTTTTCCCTTCTTTTTTTCCTTTAATGTAACATTGAAATTTCCACCCACAAATAAAAAAGATTCTTCAAAAAGCCTTGTTGCTTTGGCAAGAATGTAGTCTTATCTTCAGATAATGTTGTATTGGTAACTACTGCAAAGAAAGGACAACATTGTTAGTAAAATCCAAATTGCACTCCTGTGATAGCTTTCTTGAAAAGGGAGCATGTTCTCTCTTAAGTACTGCATACAGCATATATAGTAACTCCTGATGTGTGGTTGTCATGGTAATGAAAATGCAATGGTCCTTTTGCTCCATTTTAGTAAATAGATATGGACAACTTAGGGAACTTTATGAGACATAAATTATTTCTGTTTGATGGCTGTACAGAGTACTGAGCACCTTCTTGTTTAAATATATTTCTAGTTGTGTGTTTTCTGGACTAAGCAAATGTAATTTATGCTTCACAACTAATAAGAACATGTCTCCTCCTGGAATTGTTCATCCATCAGAAATATGTTCGTTGATACCTGAGGGAAAGGAGAGTTAATGAATCACAAAACAAAATCATAGTAGGGGAAATTGTGTCCCTCACTCTTTCCAGAGACTAGTTTCTGATAATTGCTATTAAATGGACTGAATAATTCTTTTAAAATCATATCCATTTCTTACTTTTCCAAATTGGAAGTATTTAAAATATAAAGTACAGGCATGGTAGGATGAACCTGTGTACATTTAACTGATTGTTGGATATCTTTATATTATTATAAGTATTTTCTTCTTAAGTCTTTAATATTTTCAATTGTTTAAAAATGTTACTGAACAATATATAACAGTTTTCCCAATTCCTTTTACCTGGTGTATTTGTATTTACAAACATTTTGCTTCTTCTTCTTTTTTTTTTTTTTTAAACACACTTGATTCAATTGTACTCCAATCACGGTCACAGAAATGACAGGTAAATTCAACTAAAATCTTAACATTGTAGTAGTTCTGTGATTCGTCCACTTGATTTTCTCCATTTTGTCTTTGTGGACCATTTGCATTTATTACAGTAACATCCGTTACTAGGATAATATTTCCCTTGAATACCAGGCTAAAAGGTCAGCATTTTACATAAACATTTAATTGTGGTTTCTTGAAGTCTAATACTGTTGAATTCCCTGATTTAAATTTATTGGGAATGTTTCTCTGGTAGATTTTACCCAGTATTTTCTTTCTTTTAGTAAATTTAATATAGTTTTGGATTATAAAAAGTCTGTGCTTGGTATTGCATCTAAGAATACAATATTCCTGTTTATAAAGTGCATTTTTCCTGTTTTGCTCCTGGGCAAATTTGCATGTATTTGTTTCCACAATGTTTTATAATTTTTAGGGCACAGCCTTACTTGAAATTGGTAATAAAATTGCTAATGGTTCCAGAATGGCAGAGATTTCAGAAAGTTTACTTTCTGATGACACTTTGCCCTGTCAGTGGTTGTGCCTGTACCACTGCATGAATTCATTTTAGACCCTTGTACAAGTGATCCTAATTCATAACTATAGTCCACCTCAGAAACCACTGTCCTATTACCATTTGAAGATAAAAATGACTCTCTTCAAGGTTCCTGACAGCTTTACCTCTAAGACTGGAGAAGATGGCTTTACTCTTGCATTAGGTTCTGTTACTAGGGGAGAATTTTTTTTCTGCCCTCCTGTCACTGACCAGAGCTAGGCTGCATGCTCAAAAACTGCAGGGGATGGACACTTGGTGAAGTCAAGTCACATTCAGTCATTGGGCAATAACCCTGCAGAGGTTCAGAGCCAAAGACCATCGATTGCTTAGTGGTAAAGTTATTTGCCACTTAAGGCTTGAGCCAGCTATGTGCCCACAGCTCCCTCCTTCCCTAGGTGTGAGGAGTAGAAATGTTCCCTTAAAAATCCTAACTGGAAAATGCTTGGGATGCACTGAACTTCCTCACAGGCTCTGGTTCCATGGTGGAATCCAGGCTCTTGCAAAGATTGTGGCCCTGGATATTAGTTCCCAGATGAGAGTGCTTTTCCTCCCTGTTTCTGTTTGTATTCATTTGAATCTGCTGAGTCTGATCATTGTAATTATCCCTGGTATTCATTTTGTCAAAGTGTATTAGTGAGAGATCAATACTATGGATCAACCCATTCACTTTCTACTTGTTTGGGTGTATTGATTCCATTTAAATAAAAGTCAACGTGCTGTATAATGTTTGTTTATCCTGACCCTGGCTGAGCATTTCCACATCCTCACAGAGTATGTTTGTGTCATTCATTTGACTAAAAATACTGAGTTTCCCTGGGGTGGTCATGTAGCAGTCCTCCAGTGTTGGCCTGAGCTGACCTCTCTTTCTCCATAGGTCTGATGGACGCCGCTGGTCCTTGGCTTCCCTCCCCTCCTCTGGCTATGGGACAAACACACCCAGTTCTACAGTCTCTGTAAGTGCCTGCTTTTCTCCCTTCTCTCTCACAACCCCAGAGCTAATGAGCGGGCAGTGATTTCTCTGGGTGTTTCCTGGTAAGAAAGAGGAGATAAATTCCACATGTCTCCTACTGTGAATAGGTTCCGCATCAAATGACAGCCTGACAAACATAAAAAGGACATTCTTTTGCTGCAAGCTTCTAAATGGTGGTACATAAATTGTATAAGACCCAGGATCACAAGTTTGGAGGAGATTGGGAACTTTCACTTTAATACCATTAGGTATAGTTTGGGGGGAAAAACACAATCTGATTTTATTGCTTTGGTTCCATGCCAGTGATATTAATGCTGAAAATGCCATTAAACTTTGATGGACTTGGTCTTCTTTCTTGTGTGTCTTAGGTAGAGGTTTATTTTGTTTTGTTTTCTCCTAAAAACAATAACAACAACAAAAAGCAAGCCTTAAATTTGTCTGTGCCTTCTAGGTAAGGACTTTTTTCTTTTGTTTCCCTTTTACTTTTTTTTTTTCTAACAAAGAAAGGACTTTTAAGGAAAGATGAGAAAGACATTAAATAGACAAGATGAAATCATGTAAAGAGGATAGAGGAAAAGGATGTTTTTGCCCCAAACTCTTTAAGATTTTCAACAAGAGGCCTAGCAATTACTGGACACAATTCAGTAGATTAGATACATGGGTTCCTAGTTTAAATTAGTGGCATTGTGGGGTATCTGTATCCACAGGGCTTTGGGAACCAGGTGGTCACTTAGAAAGGCCCAGGAGGTCAGAGGTGTTTAATAAATATCTAATGAGGTGGCCCGGATGCTCTTGTACCAGCCAGGAACAGTGACTATAGAGCCCCTTCTGATGCATTTCCTTCCTCATTTTGTCAAAATCTGTGCTTCCTTATTTAGGGATATCCATCTATTGTTTTCCACAACCCATAGCACTGTGCTGGTGAGCACATAGATTTAACCAATTAATAATACTTTAATTAACAAGAAACTATAATTAAATTAATAAATGCTAACTGGTATAACCACCACCTTATCTTGTGTGTTTCCAGAACTCCATTTGTAATAAAATTTGGGTCTCCTGGTGCAACTTTAAAACCAAATTGCTAAAATCGACTGTATTACTAAATACTTTCTCCTTATGGCATTTTATTGAAGAAAGGTCATTTATTTTCCTGTCCCTTATTTCACTTGTTGTGGTAGATGAATTTATTATCCACTGAGATCATTTTGAGAAACATCCTAACCATCTTAAGAAGTTTCAGTCTCGCATCAGTGAAAATATTGAATGGCATCACCAGATAAAATTGTCACTAATAATGAAGTCATCCTTGGTCGTTATGACAGTAACTACACAAATCTCCACATTGAAAATGTAGAAAAGCAGAAACAAATGCTGAAATTGATTGACCAAAAAAAATGGAAATAAAGTAATTTTTTTTAAGTTCTAAGTGCCATACTTTTCCAGATCCTTGGGTATCTTTAGTTAGAGCCAAACATAAATAAATAGAATGCTTGACTCTCTGTTCTCTAACTTTCTTGTACATACTCTCATTTAATCTTCCCCAGACTCCAAATTCTTTTATTTCAGTTCAATCACCTTGCAGTGCCTTTAGTGGAGATCATTATGGTTTAGATGCAGGAATCTCTTTTGTAAGAAAAATAGCAGAGTGCAGGATCTCTCTTCTTTCCATCTCTAGTACATTGTTCACCATTTTTTTAAAAAATGAATCTGTAAAAAGGGGTGAGTTATGTGAAATTGGAATCCATTGCATATAAATAATTTTTATTAAATTGACATCTTTACAAGTACTTACTATGAAGCAGGCACTAGTCTAGCTTCTGAAGTGCTGTGGCTCATTGAATCCTGGCAACACACCTGTGATGTAGTTGCTGCTGTCTTGCCTCTTTTTATGGATCAGAAACCAGAAGGGTTGTTTATCAACCCCCCTCTTTTACCAATATGAATATAACCAGTGGTCTGAACCTTAGCAATTGGCTATTTTTAAAACATTTACATGACATTTCTTAAAACAAACCCTGTGATTACAAAGTTTAACATGGCCATCAATCATAATGGAGCCACTGCTCTCTCTTAACTTCCATGTTTGCCTAAAGAAGAAGTTACCTGGGACAGTTTTTAGCCAAACACACATACTCTATATTTCTAACACATTTTCTCTACAGCATTTGTCTTATTGAAAAAGGTGATACAAGGTTGTTGATATCAACATTCCTCTTTTTTCTGTCAAAAGGAAAATTAAGCTTCCAAAATGGTCTGTTTGTCAAAAATCTTAAGAAGCAGTTTAATCTGTGGACTGTATAGATGCTGTTGCACCAAAGTGCTGCTTTCTTTCCTCCTTATTGGTTTTTGATAAAAGTGATGAGCAAAAACTAGAAAGCTGTCTCTCTCTTCTTCAGTTTGCGCTCTTGTCCTTTAAACATGAGGGCAAAATCTGTTCAGAACTACTTAGTAGTTATTGTATCTTCTTTCCTAACTCTAATGTGTTTCACTCTTAGATGGCTCATTAACTATTAGTCATTTAACCTATCAAAAATACACTTTAGTTATTTTAAAATTAAAATATAGAATATATACAGATAAAATTATAAGTCCTCTGAAAATATAGTTTAAATTTTGCAAATAATTGTGTTGTTAGGCAAACTCCAGAACTGCTTATGCAGAAATGTAAACATTATTATATCGTTATCCTTTGGATATGATGGAAACAGCAAAATTGCCCACATGTTAAAAATGCTATATTCTGAAATTGGAAAGATTTGGTCATATGAAGTTAATCAGTCTTCCCAGAGAATATTTAGTATTGAAACTCTTTTAGCATCAAATTTTGCAGTTAAAATTAATTCGTGGAACTTTTCCAAGATAATATTCAGATCATAATTTTTAATTTTAAAGTAAGTAATATGGAATTGCAGTAGTCGGAAGACATTCCTTCATATATTACCCACCAGATAAATTATTTTCTGCTGAAAGAAAGAGTGGAAATAAGAATATAAATACTCATAAATATGAGGTATGACTATAAAATTATATTGCTTTTAATAAATAACAAGTAGAAACTTAGGCATGCATATGCATACTATCCTTTGCAGAATGGTTATCTTGAGAGACTAAATGCTTATTTGAATGATATCATTACTCAGAAAATCTATTTGAAACTCATTGCCTTAAGAACTGGCAGAGATTTTTTGTGTGTGTGTAAATCTTCATTCCTTGCAAAGGAATATGATTTATGGTGTAGTCAAAATCATATGCAAATTAGTTGGAGAACAAGACTCAGTGGTACCACACTTAAAGGAATATGAAGAAATGAGACTTAATTTATTGGAAAACTACCAAACTAATTCTTGAAACTCTTCTGAAAGTGGTATTCCCACACTGTGTGAGCAATAGAGAGGTACCTTTTCAATAAGCTTCTGAGAGCACACTCTGGTGATATATTCTTATAGTTCCAGCAACTTGGGAGCCTGAGGCAGGAGGATCATTTGAACCCAGCCCGAGCACCATGGATAGACCCTGTCTCAAAAAGAAAAATAAATTAAATATAAGAGGACACGGGGACAATTGGGTCTGCATTTGAATCCCTCTTTTGCCTTGAGAACTCTCTACGCTGGCTTTGCAGCTCTCCTCTGAGTCTCTCATCTCTGCTGAAACTGAACCTCTACTTCTCTGCCTAACAAACCTCACTTTGGATGCCCCATTTAATACCTTTTTTATTCAACCCCAAGCCATTTCACTGTGCTGCTATAGGCCCATTTGCCCTAGGCCCATCCTATTGGTTTGACCCTTAATCCAGTTACACCTTGCTTGTTCCAGTTCAGATGAAAGGGACTCACCCCAGAGAAGCTGCCTGCTTCCTAGTTCTCCAGTACTGTCAAAGTTAGGACAGCCCCTTGTACCTCTACATCGCCCAATTTATCATGTTCTCTATCACTAAACATGGGCCACATGGCTTATGGAGATATGAGACAATGTATATGATTATTTTAAAAATTCTTTTATTCAACAGATGTCACCATTTTGTTACATTTGCTACAGCTATTTTGAAAGACTTATTTTTGTTTTGTTTAATAAATGAAATGTTAAAGATATCACTGAAGCCTCTCCTTCCCATCCTGTCTCCTGCCTTTATCCACAGAAGACCCCTCCCTGTAGGCCATTTGTATTGTTCCCATACAAGTACAGTTTGTTACATAATGATTAATGTGAAATTCTTGATCCTGGTGTGTTTTGGAAGATTAACCTGTTTAATTTTCACCTTTAGATAAGTAGCAGGATCTCTGGGCTGTACATAATAGCCCAACAGCAATTGGGCCAGTACCTCATGATCAAATGTTTTACTATTTCTACAGTAACCTGAAACAACATTCACACTAGATAGATTAAATAAAAATTTTAAACAGCTTATCATTTCAAATGATACTTTGCCACCCAAAGTCATTTCTTTAAACTCATGGATCTTGAAATCTTAAATACAGGAATGTAAATGTAAACATTGATTTATCAGAGACATATGTATAATTTTTTTTTTTTTTTTTTGGCTGGGTGTTGAACCTGGGGTCTCACATATGCTAGGCAGCTGTTCTAATGAGTTGCATCCCTAGCACTATGTATGGATTCTTAAATCTCTTGTTCCATTTGCTAATTTCATTGTCTTTACTGTTAATGCCACTGCCTCTCTTGTTCCTGAATTGACTTTATTATTATTTTCCTGATTTCTTGAATTGACTCAGGTCATGTGTTTTATTTTTTTCATAATGGAAGTATTTAAGGTTGTGCCTATTTATTCTGAATAAAGCTTTGTGTTTATCTTCTAAACCTTTCTAATAGTGTTCTCATTTTTATGGTTTATAAAATAATCTCATTACATTACAAAAGTCCCTCTTTGTCTCCACCTGTCCTTAGTAAGGCATTTTATAATTTCAAGGTATTGGGATATTTGGGATATTTTTAGGCTGTAGCCATTAATTCCTAGTGTTACTGCATTGCAGTGCTTTGGTATTTACAAAGGTGCTCTTAATGTAATGACAGATTTTTTTTTTAAATAACAAAGCCTGTTAGAACTGACATTTCCAAATGAGTGGCATCTTTCAAAATATGCTTATCCTAACCATGTTTCTACTTAACACTTTCTCAATCTCTTTTTATTAAGAATGCTTATAGAATTTACTTCTCACTAAAACTAAACAAGAAATAGTTTCTTTGCTTTATAGCTATATATCCCAGATTGATTAAAAGTGGTGCTATTTAGATGTTCACCTTTTCTGCCTTACCATGTTCTAGGTGTTGAATGCTTTCAAAAAGCAAAACAGTGGTGCATGCCTGTAGTCCCAGCTTCTCAGGAGGCTGAGGCAGGATCACAAGGTTGAGACCAGCCTGGGCAATTTAGTAAGCCCTTGTCTCAAATTCTTAAAAAAAGGCTGGGGATGTAGTTCCGTGGTAGAATACTTGACTAGTATTTATGTGAGGCCCTGGATTCAATCCCTAGCACCATTTAAAAGGAAAAAAAAAAACTATAGATAAGCAATTAAAAACTTGCCACTCCTGAAGCTATTTTCTTAAAAAAAGAAAGAAAAAAAGAAAGAGATAAAGAAAAGAAAAGAAAAAAGTGATAGCCTTGGGGGTTGCGGGGTGGGGAATTACAAAATTTAAAACTATGGTCTTACTGAGAAAAATTTTTTTATCCCTCCTGTTTTACCCATGGCACATATTGATGGTAGTGGAGCAAAGGACAGCATGTGTTCTTAAGAGGGATTTCACCATCTTATTTCTGATCTTACATCGTATCATTTGTTATTTACCTAAAGTCGCAGTGTTTAATCTCAGGAGCAGAAGTGAGCACTCAGATTGTACTCCACCGTCTGCTTAGTTCCTTTGACTTTGACTGGGTTTGTTCTGTTGTCTGAGCCTGGTTTTATCCAGAGAGGAAACTGTCTTTTGGGAAACTGTCCTTATAGACAAATGAGATGAGATATAGAAGGCATACTGACCCCTCAGAGAAAACGTCAGACATACCACTAGGACATAGTTACAATTATAACATGAAAAGGAAGCAGTGTAAAATGGGAATATCACCCAGGTTTGGGGCGTTGTTTTGGAGGCAGTCTTATGACTTTTTTTGGTTTGTTTCAGTCATCCTGCTCCTCCCAGGAGAAGCTGCATCAGTTACCATACCAACCAACGCCAGATGAATTACACTTCTTATCGAAACATTTTTGTACCACTGAAAGCATCGCCACTGAGAACAGATGCAGGAACACACCCATGCGCCCTCGTTCCCGGAGTCTCAGGTGTGTGTGGACCTGACCAAACACTTATGTCTTTGGAGTATCTGTTTTCAGCCATTTTGAGTGAAGACCTTTCATCTTATAATTCACATATGCATTAACTGATTTGTGAACTATCATAAATAGAGTGTGACTTTTCCATATAAAAGATGACATTGTTAATTATCATCAAGAGGCACTGTCTTGTTTGTTCTAACTTTTCACAATTAGCTAATTGTTGCTTTAATGGTAATCATGATGACCTTAGGGGGCTACCTATAAAAGCTTCTAGCCATTGGAAATTTTAAGGCAATCTGTCATGGTACCAGAGCAGTTAATATTAAGTGAAGAGGAAGAAGGTTGGTGGAAAAGGAAGGAGAACATTTTTCCTCAGCATCCATATTATAAAAGCCCCCACCCCCAATCTTTTTATTCTTTATTCGCATCATAAGTCTTAATTTCCCCAGGACTGTGAACAAAATTTCAGGAGTTTGTGTCTCCTGAGTTTTATGAATGTCAAATGTAATCCACTATACATTGAGTAGGGACAGTTTGTTTTTTTTTTATAATCTTATTTCAAACAGTATGTATCAGTCTGTTTCTTTGGGAAGCAGATTCTAAAGTAGAGATTCCTGTCTAGAATGTTTATTAGGGAGCATTTTGGGGACCAACACTTGTGGAAGGGAAGGGAGAAAGTGGGACTGGGTAGAAGCAGAAGTTCAGCTGTAATACAGCCCCAGCCACCTCTGTGGACCTCACAGGGAGTTTTCCCTCGGGCCAGATCACCACAGTCATTGGGTTTATTATTGAAACACCCTAGGACAGAGGCACCCTGGGAAAGATGTTGCTTTAACCAGATGACTCCTTGCAGCTGGGCCACCCTGGAGGGGTCTGACGGCTCAGCGTTTCTGCTTACAGCACTCCAACTGCCCCGGCAGCAGGTCCTTCTTAGAAGGGAGGCATCGATTGTCCATCTCAGTGCCCAGTGACAATAGATCTTGATGCTGTGAAATTGGAATATGTTGACATAGTAAGGATGTAATATAAAAAAAGTTAGGTGTTCAGTTGAATCAAAGTGTACTCAGAGCGTTTTCCCTTGGTATCTTTCTTCTCCATTTACTACCATAAACTAACACTGAACACAGCCATGCTGATAATTGTGGAGACATTTTAGAATATTCTGAGATACAGAATAAAAGTTTAGTTGTACCAGTCCTTCTAGGGAGGGTGCTGTGTTTTACTGCCATTTTTTATTTTATTAAAGAAGTTCCTGGGATAGCTTGTACAAATTTTACCTACCCAGACATATAATTACCCTAATGTTGTATACCAGGAAGGCCACAAATGGACTACTGAAATACAGAGGGAAACAACAGTTGTATGCCACTGTTTCTTATTATACATAATGCCTACCTCAGCATCCCAAATAAATATTTGCTAGGCTAGAAAATGGATTTCACTTACGACACCTGTGCCATGGAGAACTCTCAGCCCTCTCCGGTGGTATGTGGCCGAGCGCAGGTGTATGATAAAAGTGTGAAATTACACTCTTAAACATGTCCTAGATACTGCTGTTTGTGGCTGCCCTATTTTGTATTGTACTACAATTCATTAATAGCTTTCTGTAACTACATAAATTCATACTACATGAAGAATATAATCTCAGTTTAAGAATGTTTTCTGAACTGGTATTGTAACTCTGTTTTTTGTGGCATTTTGCTTTTTGAGCCTGCTTTCCAAATCCTATTCAGAGTGCCTCTGTGTTTGTGGGTATGTGTGTGTATGCATGTACTAATGACTGATTTTATTAGTTTATTACCTAATGCAGCATACTTTCCATATGAAGGTTGCATAGTACTTTCGATGCAACTGACTATTTATAAATAAAAAGCTTATTTTCATTTCATGCTGTGGCAGGTTTAAAAGGGTAATTTGCTTTGCTTGCAGCCCTGGACGATCCCCTGCCTGCTGTGACCATGAAATAATTATGATGAACCATGTCTACAAAGAAAGGTTCCCAAAGGTAATGAATTGAATGTAAGATGCCTAGCATCTAAATGAACAGGCAACATGGGTTTAGCATCTATAAGGTGGTTTTGTCATAGGAAGTAAGGGTCCTATCCAGTAATGACTTGCATTAAATAGCACTGCAGCCTTCCTAGAAAGGGAAAATAACTAAAAATACAAAAACAAAACATTAAGCTAACAACTGCTGAGGACTCTCCACTCTGTGGGTGCTCTGAACTGGCTTTAAAGTGAATGCTCTGGCTGTGCCCCATGCCCTGTGTGGGCCTGGTATGGAGCTGCAGGGAGGGTCTGTTTTCAAAGGCCCTTCCACCCTTTGTGGTCCTTGTGCCTGTGTTCTGGACCTGCTGCTGTGTTGTCAAGTAGAGACCCATTTTCTCCCTCGGAATCTGTAGGTTGGTGTGTCATCAAAGCTGTTTTTCTTTTTAAACCTTATTTTCCTTTTCTCTGACTTCCCATCTCTTTAGCTGTGATATTTCTAATTCCACTGCTGTAGAAGGGAAGGTACAGTTGCAGTATTCCTCAGTTAGGCTGATAAAAGGAATTTGAACTGAGCCAGAGTACAGTTTGTCCAAGGGCTGTTGCCAAACTCCCTGGCTGCAAGGAGCTGGTCTCCTGTGGTCCCTGTCCCTTTGCCTCACCTCCACGTCTTTCCCATCAAAATGTTTCTGCACATTTGGGAGAAGGCAAGCTCTCCACATCATTGCTGATCCTCACCCACTCCCTTTGTTGACCCAGGCATGAGAACAAAGGGAAATCTTTGGTTTCATAAATCAGAAATAGAGCACTTATTATTTGTAATGAACCCAACATTGATGTCATTGATTGAAGCTGTTTTAGCTATTTATCACGTGTCCCTTGCTCACTAGGGAGAAAGATACTTACTATGGCAGTTAATGCAGGTTCAGACCTTAAAGGAAAGCAGGAGGAAGGAGGAAAGGGAATCTCCCTGCATATATAATTCATGCTACCCAGGAATATTGATTAGGCAGTAGGTGATCACAGGGAAGGAAATGAAAGTTGGAAAGAAAATTTTAGATTTATTTTACCAAGGGAATTCCCTTGGCATTTTGCACACAGTGTAGCTTTTTGAAGGAAGGATAAAGATGATACATGATGCTTGCTCCTTGTTTATTGAAACCTAGCCAAGAAAACAAACTCTGGGCTCATGCTGTGGGCTTGAGCAGCAGTCCTGAGTTTTGAGTAAGTAACAAGAGAAGAAATATTAGATATTTTTGACAGTCCATCCAGAAGAGTTCAAGATCTAACATGAAAGCATAACAATTCCAGATATTATTAGAGTTATTTCAGGAATCCTATGTGGCCCATTTTATATTTGATGGAATATAAGAAAAGGGGAATTGGCATCCTGAAATGTACATTTTCACTAGAATACCTCAAATCTTTATTATCTTTATTCCAAATGATGAGATGGTGGTGGCCCCTTCCTTCTCCCTCCCTTCCTCCTCTTTATCTTTTACAGCAGTTTTAGCTTTGTAGAAAAATTAAGTGGAAGGTACGGAGATTTTCCTTACCCACCATGCCCCTACATGACTCACCTCCCCCATGATCAATATGCCTCACTAGAGTTCACATTTACATTACAACTCTTGGTATTGTACCATCAGTGGATTTGGACAAATGTATAATGGCACATGTACACCATTATTATATCATGCAAAAGTGAGGTTTCTATCTTTATTTTTGTAGCATGGGGGATCAAATTCAGGGCCTCACACATGCTAAGCAAGCACTCTACCACTGAGCTAAACCCTCAGCGCAGAATTCTGATTTCTTTTAGATTTAAGTTTTGGAATTCTTCTTAACAACTTGTGGAGGTCTGTGAAAATGCTCGGGCAGCATGACAGCTGAATTGTTTACACGTGTGTCTCCCTATGTTACACCTGTGTGTGCATGTGTGTCTTCTCCAAACAGGCTACAGCTCAGATGGAAGAACGTCTAAAGGAAATTATCACCAGCTACTCCCCTGACAACGTCCTTCCCCTAGCAGATGGAGTGCTTAGTTTCACTCACCATCAGATTATTGAACTGGCTCGAGATTGTTTGGATAAATCCCACCAGGGTCTGATCACCTCACGATATTTCCTTGAATTGCAACACAAATTAGATAAGTTGCTACAGGAGGTAAGATCCGTGCATACAAAGTTTTCTGATTTGTTTTGAATTTACCCTGCAAAAAAGATATCTAAGTAGACCATTTGCTTATAGTGGTAACTATGAGATGGAGTTCACATTTCAGGAAAGCAAAGAAGAAAGAAAAAAACACTACCTGATGCTACTTGCTATCAGTTGATTCTGGTCATTATGTACAGTAATAGGAAGTTAATGTAATAACCTTTACAGGAACCTTGGGACCAACAATCTATGACTCTGGGATAAGTGGATTTTGAAGGATTTTGCAGCAGTGATTCCCCCACCCTTTACCCATAAAGTTATAAATTGCCTGAGCATATGTGCGTTATTTGATGGTGCTATCTAATTCTAATATCTGAAAAAGCTAAATGGAAAATTGCTGGCTTGTTCCAGGCTGTGAGGCCTATTAATTAACCTGCATGTGGTGTTGGGTAGTAAATGGTAACTTATATTTTCATTAATGTCAGTTCTTCTTCTAACAAAATATCCAATTTCCAAAATGACAGATAAACACAGGAACCGTCTCTGCCTAACACTTGCATGTCTGGCTCCTGATAACACCTAGGACAGGAAGGGAATGTGTGTGCTGGAAAGGAATTACTGCATAATATTGCTCTTCTGACTGAAATTGATCAGCCACAGCCTACAAGTGAAACCTATTTAGCCTATATATTTAGATTTATAGTATTTCTGTATCTCATAGGGCATAAATTATGACCATGTAAATATAATCATAGGTGGTTTTCTCTAAGCATGAATATATAAATACTCACACAAAAATGAAGGAAAATACTAGCATCCCAAGTTTTGAGAAATCCATCTGTCCTTGCCCCACAGAATTTAGTTCTGGCAAGATAAGAAGATTACTCTCTGGCTCGCAGCCACTATTTTTCTTTCCTTTCCCGTCCAAACTTCCAGAGCAGTCTTCTCTGCTCTGTTGCCATTGTTCACATTTCAACCTATTGCAGTTTACTAGAACAGTGCCTCTTAAACTATCTTTGGGGGTGAAGGACTTGTTGTTGATTTTTATTGTCGGTTTCCAATGTGGCATGGACCAATTCTCCCATAAACTAAAATGAAAATGAATTTACAGAAAAAATGGTCATGCACTTGGGTGTCCTGGCCATGTAAACTTGCTGTAAAAGTTGCTTGATTCTTATTCTCAATAGTTGACTTACCTCATCCACACTAATAACAGTTCATTGACTGGGCCAGTCTGCAGACCACACTTTGAGTAGCATTCTGCTGGAGTATAAATACTCTGTGGGCAGGGATCTCACCTGCTTTGTTCAGGTAGGATGGTATGGAACACATAGAGGGACCCAAATATTTGTTGCATGAGTGGTGTCTTCACATTTTCAGAGGCCATGAGAGCTTCTGGCCATTTTACTGGAACCAGTCTATTTTGCAGTATTCAAACCCCTTTCTCTCCTCATCTCTTTAACATTTTCTCTCATTCTTGGTACCTCGCTGGCCACTTCTTCTGGGCCTCTTCCTCCAGTGTGTTCTCTTCCAACTCATATTTTCTACAAATTAGTTTGCAACAGTTTCCTCCTGCTTCAGCTCTCTCCTCTGGAGACACTGTTGACTGTCTTCAAATAAAGATCTATGGACTCTAGTGGGTTCCAGTCCGTATTTCAGACCGTCAGCATTCTCTGTGTCTTCAGATTTGTATGTCTGCCTACTGAATGTCTTTCCACTTGGACAGCCCTTCAAAGTAGCAGTGGGCAGTCCACCTTGTCTGTGGCTAGACTTGGCATCTCCTCAATGAAACCTGCTTCTCCTTCATTCTTTGCCTCCATTATTGACACCACCATCTTCTCAGTTCCATGCTAGGACTCTGAGTCCTACTGGACTCCCTCTTTCCCTACATCACACAACCACTGGACTCATAGTTTTCTTCTTAAATATTCTCCAACTTTCTCCTCCTGTCTTACTATTACTTCTTGACTCAGACCCTCATTCTCACTGATCTGCTTTCCTCCAGGCCTAACCCTCCACTCCACCACACTTCTGTGCAGCTGTAAGAACATTGGTGTAACACTCCCCAATGTTCCATTCTATGTACAGGTAAAACCCATAACATGGCCCACTGCTCGTGTCCCTCTCCGTGCATACAGTGAACTATAATATAATGGTCACTAGGGGTCTCACTTTACTAGCAGACAGTGGACTCTTTGAGGAAGAGGAGTCATCTTTAACCTTTAACTCCCTGTGTGTGGTGCCTTTTGATTTCTCAGTAACTTGGAAGGGAGGGAGGAAGGAAGAAAATACATATGGCATGCCAAACATTTGATCTATGATTATGGAGCATCAAGTAATCTAATCCTGCTATTCCTGTTAATCACATCGGCTTCTTGGAAATTCCGGAAACACTATGATTATTACTGTGTATGAGAATACCTTGGAAACTATGCTTGTGAAATGCTAGACTTTTGAATGGACAAGGCAGACCTGAGAGGAGCTCTGTAGTCAGACTCTGTGAGGTTTTCCAACCTGAATTCCGCAATTCTGTCCCAGGATATTATCATAATCACCAGTTTAGTTCTGTGTTTTTCATTCCTTTGTAGGCACTCCCTGGAAAGGGTAGATTTGCTATCCATTGCTATTTATATTATAATCCCCTTCTTTCATTTCTGTATATATGACAGACTTGGCAGATTGTTTCATGGCAATTAAAAATAAATCTTAAAAATTTCAAAGATCATGAGAATGGGACATATGAGAGATGAAAATTGTTGAGTTTTAGAGAAATTCCTCTTGTGGCTTAGAAGCATTATTCTTGGGTCACAAAGGTCATTGTTAGGTAGGAATAAGAATGTTGTTCATTTCCACAGATAGAGTTTCCTTCAGTACTTTTTAAAAACTTAAATCTATCTTCAGAGTCACATTTACAGTGGTCTTCAGGAGCTTAGAGCTAATCTGTCACAGAAGAACTGTCCCCTTCTAGCTGGAGCCCAGTTGTGGGAACTTGATAGGGTTTCCCCTGGATGCTGTCAATTCCCAGCTGTGACACTCTGCCAACAAGCCTCTCTCCCCACCTCCTTTCCTATTGCCTGTCTTTTGCATAACCCCAGGCAAGGGTCCCTTATGGTTTGAGCAGCTTGATTTAACTGATGCCTTTGAAAGTCCTGAAGTCTAGATCAACTCCAGATGAATGCTTTCCTGTATCCATCTTCCTTTCACAAATGAGTGTTTTGTCAAAAAAAAAAAAAAAAAAAAAAAAAAAAAATATATATATATATATATATATATATATGGGAACTCTAACTTACTTATGAATCTGGGTCAGGGTGTTTTTCATAGTGACCAATAGGTAATATAGAGGCCAAGGGTGTCCATTAGTGTCCCCCTTTGGAGCTTGTTTCCAGCAAGCCAGAAAACAGTTTTTCTTCTCAGGTTAATTGTATCATTTCATTTGATGTTTTAGCAAAGTTCTTCTTTCTCTCCCCCCTCCCACTTAATGATACCAGATCAAATATTGTTTGAGCTAATATAACTCATATTTTTGACCTTGGATGTGACTGATGATTGTTAGAAGTAAGAAGTTGGAATGATAATTTTTAAAAAAAATTTAAAATGGAATTTATGTCATCTGAATGACTATTTTTAATTTTTTTCACATTTGAAATTCTCATTTCCCTTGAAAAAAGCCACCATAATGTGTTCAGGCTTTTTAGACATTCTTTATATTCCTGAATTAATAAAAAATATTATTATAGTACGAAGAAACTTCAATGGTCAACCCAAATTCTGACCAGAAGTCAGAAATCTTTTTGTCTGGTTTTGTTTTTTACTTTATCTTTAGGGGTTTTTGTTTAGTTAAGGGTAAACTATTAAAAAAACACACATAACCACACTTACTTACATTCATTGTGTCTTCCAAAATCCATTTTTGTTGCAAAACACATATTGGGGGAAAAATTTTTAAAAGACAGTTTTCAATATTTGACGTATGTGTCTGCATGTTTTAGTAGAATAGAACACTTTCTATTTTATAATTATTAACCCATTCTCGTTTTTCTTATAATTTTTAATTTTAAATGTTAGCTGTTTTCTTTTACTTGTATATGATTTCTTTCTTTTATTTTGGAACATGGCCTTTGATTTGATGGTCTAAATTCATAAGACATATTGCAATCTTTTTCATAAATTTTCTCTGCCAGTTCTTTTGGGAGCGGGGTCAGGGATCAGACCTTATTATGATAAAGTAATTTATGATTGGCTTTTTTTTTTTTTTTTTTTTTTTTTTTTTGGTGGGACTGAGGATTGAACCCAGGACTTGTGCATGCTAAGCATTCTACCACTGAGCTATACCCCAAACCCTTTGTATTTTATTTTAAGGGAGGTTCTCACTAAGTTGCTCAAGTTGGCCAGAATTTGTGATCCTCCTGCCTCAGACCAAATAGCTGGCATTCCAGGTCTGGATCACCATGCCCAGCTTTTTGAATGATTTTAATTGCTTATTACTATGTCTGTGAAATTATATTGTACCAGCATCACCTTGATACTTTAAGTCCTTAGAGGAAAGTAAATCATATAAATTTAAAAATTAAGAAAACCTAAAATGAGTATGCACATATTTACATTAAAACTTCTAATTTTTTTTGTGCCAGCTTTGATAGAGATTTACCAGATTTCTTCAAGGAAATATCATTGAAAATTTCAGTGATTACTAACAAACTGAGCTTTGCTCTCAAAATATTTATTGTGCTTAGGCAACATGTAAGATAAAATTTTAAAAGATTTTGAGTCAGTTAAATTTTACTAAGTTCAGTGCCTACGTATTATTTATTCAATGTGCGAAATTGAATTCATTGTTTATGTTAAATCAACATTTGAAATAAACATTGCACATCTCTTACATGTGATGAAATAACTAATGTGTTAATCATGTTTTATATGTAAACTGTATTCATGAACATGTTAAATGGCTGGGGTAACAAAAGTATTCCATTAATGTTAGTCATTTCATACATCTAAGATGTTGCATCTGAAAAGTGCAGTTTCTAGATAAGCTGCCTGTACTGGTACCATGTACTTAATGTGTCATAAACTTTTAATGTCTCCTTCATTCATGGTTCACATTAAGGGCCCTTATGTTTGATTTTCAACAGAGATAATAAATCAAAGTTTTGCCATTAAAGTTTAGTTAGTAGAGCTATTTCATAGATGTATATGTTTAATACTGTCCATTTATATAGAGATAACACCCATTTATCAATCTTTTAAGAGCGTTTTCTAAATCATGTGATTTTTAAAATATTTTGCAATTATCTAATTAGCATGCTTTGCTGATTTTCTTTCCCATTTAGTGGAACAACTGTGTATCATATTTCTTTTCACTGCTTTTTCATAGGCTCATGATCGTTCCGAAAGCGGAGAATTGGCTTTTATTAAACAGCTAGTCCGAAAGATCCTAATTGTTATTGCCCGCCCTGCTCGGTTATTGGAGTGCCTGGTAAGATGCCTTTAGATGTGACTACATTATTTATTGTTAACTGTGGGAAAGCAGCAACCATCAGAAAGCTCTAGTTTCATTTATTATGTCAACCACCAGTGTTAAATGGAAAGAGTCAGGAGGAACTACGACTTGTGAATGTTCATGATGACATCCTTATGTGTCTTGTCTTTTTATATTTTAAGAAAGAATTCTAGGATTGGTGCTGTACTCTGTAATAGTCATATCACATTCTGGTCAAACTTGAAGGATGATCATGAAATAATGTACTTGACCTTATCTCAGCATAATTACTTTATGTCACAGCTAATTTAAAATGCTTGCTGTGCTTCATGCTTTTTGGAGTTGCCGAGATTCAGAGAGAAGGAAGTCAGAGATATGCTAAATAGTGACCTGTGGCTATTATTATTATTTGTTTTAAAAATGTGCCACGTTAGAAATAAGTGCCAGTTAGCAAACCATTCGGAAGAATACAGTAGGACATCATCCAGACCTAAAGGAATAAAACTTTTAGAAGCAATTCATTTTAGCAACTACATTGTTTTGACCAGTGATCATTTTCCTCTTTTATAATTTTTGTTTTGTGAAATTTTGATAGATGTTCCAGTCAAAACTGTAAACAAATATGAAGCTTTGACAATAAGAATTATTTTAGCGGGATATTAATATAGAATTGAAATTCACTTTTAAGTTCTCATAACCATTGAAGTAGTTATAACTCTACGTGTACAAGAGAGCTTTCAGCATTTCACATCAATACATACACACACACAACATATATGGCTGTGATGCTTTAGTTTTACCCCTTTTTTAATTAACATTCACATTGTTTTACAAATATTGAAATAATCATAACCCCATAAACATGATAGTACCTGATGAGCTACAGTAAGGGGGGAATCTCCAAGACAAAGGTGGGGTGTGGGGATTTTCTTCAATGGCAGAACCTTGAAGATCCCATAATCAAATACACCATTTGACATGGGTGTCTATAAGGATAAAGGGGGAAAACTATCATGATGTTCCTGGGGAGGAGAACTGGTGAGTGGCAGATACAGGTGCAAGGGACTCTTACTCCTTATTGCTTCTTCTGTTGTAGCATTTGAATTATGCAATAATAATTATGTGCAATAGTTAAATTTGGGAGAAATTGCCAGTTAGCTTTAAAACTTTCTGAACAACAGCAGATATGCCTAGAACAGATCTTGCCTTAAAAGAGGAACTTAATTTTTTACATAATTTCTGATAATCAGAAGAGAAAAAGTAAAAATACAACCTCTCAAAGAAAGAAATAAGTGGATTTAGAAGTGGCTTTGGAAATGTTGCTTTCAGTACAGGATAGAGCTCAGATGAAATTGATGTTACAGAGTATTAAGGGATGTTTCTCCTAGCCTGCCATGCTATGCCTGCAGTTCCCAGGGTTGCCCTCAGTCGTTGCAGGTGTCTTTGCAGGGCACTGAGCATTGGCACTGGTTTGGCTTTACTTCATTTGCAGCAAACTTTTATATATGGCCTTTAGAAACTTAGCTAATTGTCAAATAAAGACTGAAGTTCTAAAATCCTCTTTTTTGGTCATTAATCAAAATGAGAAAAATCTTGTGGGGAAAATTTTCAACAAATATTACTGAAAATACTTCAAAATGTGTTAAATCTGTGAGCAGATTTACAGCTTTGTTTACAACCCATCAATCCAGGGCATTCATTTAAATTGAAAAATCTGGAAGATTTTTATTACACACATAGTATAAGTGACAGATTACCAAGGAATAAAATACGTAAGAAAAATACATTATCAAACTATTACAGAAAACAGGTTATTAAAAGTTTAAATTTCTTATTTTTCTTTCTTAATCTTTGCATTGTGAGACTATTAACAGCAAATTTAGAGTTAATAAAAGTGGAAACTTCGAAGTTTTTCCTTCTAATACTTTTGGACACTTCTATATTAAGGGAGTCTCCTGAACTATTGTTGAGTCAATGAAGTTAAACATTATTCCCTTGTGTTTGTTTGTACAAAGAAAGAAACTGAATCTTCTGTATGAAATTCTCAGATTTTAAAAATTTGCTAAAAAAGATAAAAATCAGACCTACAGCCCTGGGAATGATCCCCAGCATCACACATATATATACAAAACCAGATCTAGTAGATCACAGTGGTGGGCACCTTTGGTCCCAACTATTCAGGAGGCTAAGGCAGGAGGATCATTTGAGTCCAGACCAGCCTGGGCAATAGTGTGAGACCCTGGCTTAAAGAGAGAAAAAAAAAAAAAAAAAAGTCAGACTTGTTCTTTTTCAGTGGAGTAGAGTACCTTCAAAGTTCCATTACAAAGAAATTGGAAATGATCACTATCTTTGTTGCCAATTATCACAAGTATTGGCTTAGAATATGAATAGGCTTTAGATATAAAGTGAGAATTCTATAGTGTTCAAAGCCATTTATCTCTTTTCTGTATAAATAACACACAACCATGTGTGTGCAGCAGTTTTATTGTGAACGGATTTTACATAGTAAAATCTCAGATTGTTTTGGCTCAAGGAAGTATCTGCGTGTGTTTGCCTTCTGGCAGGAATTTGATCCTGAAGAATTCTACTACCTATTAGAAGCAGCAGAAGGCCATGCGAAAGAAGGACAGGGTATCAAAACTGACATCCCCAGGTACATCATCAGTCAGCTGGGTCTCAATAAGGATCCTCTGGAAGGTGAGTTCTTGGCTGAGTTGATCTTTTACTTGTTTTTACCCTGTGACCTTATGGAAGAATTTCACAGCAAGTCTTTATTCTTTCTGTTTTGGCTGTGTTATTGAAAAGTCCCTTTTCCCCAGTTGTGAAATGAAGGAAACAGCCCTAAGTTGAGTCCTGAGGAGGAAGCAAACCTGCCCCTGTTTGTGTTACCCAGAGAATGGGGCCAGGCCTTGCTCGATATCCTAGAGGCCTGTCATCCTAGAAATGCCATCCTGTCCCAGAAGGGTTTGAATTCCAATCTTCTCTGGTTCCTTTTTCTCTTGCAAAGATCAGTTGGACCCTGCTTGAGAGTACTTTTAATTTTGAAAGTGTCGCTACAGAAATTAATTATCATTCATTCTAAATTGACATTTAAATTTAATTTGGGAGCAATGCAACTGATGGTAGATTGCTTTAAATTGAGTGCAGTATTGGTAGGTCTATTTTTGTTTATTTGTCTCAAGAAAGTATGAAAGATAGTAATATACAAGAGAACCAATGATAAATAAAAAATTTTGAAGCTTATGAAAGGATTTAAGGTTGATTCAAATAAAGAAAGATTATAATTCTATTAAATACGCAGAAAAGCAAGCATCCTGTTAGTGATTTTTCAAAACTCTAATATTGATAACCCCCTACTCCCCACCAACCTTTTGTTCATTATTGTTTGGGATTGTTATTTATAACACTTAGGTTATTACTGCTAAAAAGACTCATAAACCATCATTGACTCCTCCATTCAAAATTATCTTCCTGGTTCATTAAATTGAATTTGCAAACAGTGTTTATCCCGCTCAATTGTTTGTGATGGAGGTAAACGCTGCCTGTCTAAAGCCAGGGAGCCTGCTGCTCTCTGCCCTGCTCTCTCCTGTTCTCCCTGCTTTGTTGGCTCTTATGGCCATCATATCTTTGCTTCCAGTGAAATGATGCATGCATTACTGGGAGATAATGCCAGATAAATTTATACTGTACTGAAAGCTATACCACAACAGATTCATCACTTATCAGAGACTGGTGGCTGCTTTTCTGAAAAGTTCCCTGGGGAGAGATTTTCCCCCATGGCTTTTAAATTACCATCTTTACCTTTTTGAATCATGAGTCTTCAGAAATGGTTTAAATCAATGAAATAAAAAGGGCAGATGTTTAATGGTATTTAGATGAGTTTTAAAAATCTCTTCAGGCATTACAAAATGATGCCTCAGCTTCCTGCTTCAAAAGCTGACTCTTGGTTCCATTCCATTACTACCCACTGCTTACAAATAATATGTATTTCCCAGATAATAGTTATTTAGCAGAAATTCTATTTAAAACAGAACCATCTTTTAATTTGTTTTTTTATGAAAATAATTGGAGAGGGGGAGACTGTCAAAGCATATTATAGTGACTCTTCACGCCGGTGTAGTTAAGGTTGCGTCAGCCCTTGTGTTGCAGACAGAGTTCTACCCACTGTTCTTATCTGGCAGGAAATACCACTGTAGGCTGAACTTAAGTATGTGAATTATCTGAGGCCCTCTTACATCTTAACAGAGGCTTTAAAAAATTAGTAACGAGGCCTGGGGTGTAGCTCAGTGGTGGACCACTTGCCTTGCACATATGAGACACTGGGTTCGATCCTTAGCACCACATAAAAATAATAAACAAAGAAAGGTATTGTGTCCTTCTACAACTAAAAATATTTTTAAAAGTTAGTGATGATCTTTGACACCCTTGGAGTTTAGGAATATAAATTTATCAGTGAGAGTTTATTTTTTTTTAACTTGTCAATCATCTTGAATCAGGTCGAGGGTAGTTTTTAATCTGCTTATTAACACATAAAATGTGACTTCTGGTAATTTTAATACCTGATAACAAGCTCTGCTTCCCTTTCTTTTCAACATTTAAACTAACATACCTAAAGCCTGTCCTTCGAAGGTGAAATGTGAGGGTTCTGGACCTTGGGGGTGCAGTTCAGGAACCTCTCTTGTGTCTCTCTTCCTTCTGTGAAGTAAAAATGGGATACAAGAGTACCTACTCACAGTGTTGCTTTAAGGATGATTTGAGTTATTCCTGTAGTTACTTAACATATTAATGGCTTAACAAGTGTCAGCTGCTAGTGTAGTTTTATTGAAATAGTATTAAATTTTGCCTCTTTCCTTGAAGAGGAATATGTCTTAGTTCAGAGTCCTTTTATCTAAGAGGCTGGAACATTGGATGTTGGCATCGTTTGAATGATATCAAGAAGGGATGTAGTTTGTACTAAGCTCATTTTTATTTTTAGAATTTCCTTACAGGTAAATTGAGAATGTTATTATCAATCTCATTATTTCAGAATCGGGAGTTTATAAATATTTACCTAAAGCTAACACTCCAAAATTGTTTTGCTTCATATCTCCTATGAGTAATCACTGCCCACAAAGAATGATTATATTTATAAGAACATCAACACATGAAATAAGAGCCTAAGAAATAATTTTAGATGCATATAAAAATCTGTAGCTAAAAACTATAACTTTTATTATATATGTGTTCAATTTTGAAAAAAATTAAAAAATACTTTAGGATAAAATTTTTTCACGTTCTTTTTTAAGTATAAAAATGAACAGTGAGTGAATTAGGTTTTCTCATTTACTTATATAAACTCAAGGATGCATTCCAAGGTGTGTTGAGCAATTAGATGCAGTTGTCACTTTTAACTAGACCACCAGGGTAGTACTTAGGCTGGTGTAAAGCATATGGCATTGAGCCCAGAATTAACTACTTTTTACAATGTAATTAATATCAGTCAACATTAAATGAACACTTAATTTTTGTTAGTCAACATGTTAAGGGATTTATGTGCATTGTAGTGTATAATAGTCATAAAAGTGCCAAGAGATAAGTAATATTTTTCTCGTCGTTCAGGGGAAGAACCTTGAACATTAAAACCCTGAAGTTAAAAGGTCACTTAGCTAATAAGTGCCAATAGTGGTGGAAACCAAAGTCTTCTCATCTCCAAATCCCTCTTAACCACCACCTTTACTACTTTTAAATTGTAAATTCTTAGGGTATTTGGTGAGATATCTTTCAGTAGATGTGAAGAAATGGAGCAAGGGATGCCTACTACAACTTGAGTCATTTCCAATTTGTGTCCGGTGTACCTTGAATGTCTCTCAGAGTCAGGGAAGGCTTGCCTCTCTTGGTTCTCTGATCATAGCCAGAGTTTTAACCACCAAACCCTTTGCAAGCTGCCTTAATTGCATCAGTTGATGAATGCTGCTAGCTGGAAGAGAGACCCAATCTCTAAAGTTCCTGTGTCTAGGATTTCATAAGAAAGGGCTTTCTGGGAAGGGTACGTAAAGAATAAGTTCAAAATCTCAGTTGCTGCTTCTTGTTGTTTTGGATGTAAAGATTTTCCCACAATTACAAAAGAAAATCTTTCTCCATTATAAAAGGAAAAGAAAAAAATTATAATGTTTAATTGAAATATTTTTCTTAAACTTTGTTTCCCCTATTCTCTCCCCCCCCTTTTTTTTAACTTAGAAATGGCTCAGTTGGGGAACTATGACAGTGGGACAGCAGAAACACCAGAAACTGATGAGTCAGTGGGTGTAAGTATCTTTCTTGACAAAATATGTTAGTTTTTCTGTTTATTAGCATCTGGAGATTTTGACTGTGTTAATTACTTTATTCAACAAATATTTATTGTGCTTCTACATGGAAGGCACTGTGCCCAATAATAGGCAGACAATTTTAGTGCTTTCCCTCAAAGAGAAACAGGAATTTACAAAAAAGAAATCATACACAAAAGATAGTAATGATAAAATAAGATCTACAAAGACAAAAAAGAGCATGTCCACTAGAATATACCATAAAGAGATTTGCCTTGGTTTAGAAAGCCCAGATTTCCTGAGGACATGGCACTTAAACTGAAATGAGAAATTATTAGAATAAGGGGCTGTGGGAACAACCCGGATGCAAGTCCCATCTGTGTGCTAAGAGCAAGGGAGGCCGTGAAGAACAAAGAGCCTGGGTGAAGACTGGACACACAGGTCCCTGCTTCCCACGTTTGTCAGGTTTATGTTTTGTTTATGTTTTTTTAAGAAGTGACTGAGCTTTAGAGGAGTGTCATGTGTATATGGGAGTGGAAAGAGGAAATAGGGAAATGACCCAGAGTCATGGCTTGATAAAATGAAAGCAGATGGGGTTCAGGGAGTAGCAGGGTGACCATGGGGAAGTCGTTGAGAGGTGGCTGCAGTGGTCAGGGGTCCTGGTGGCTGGGGTCATTCTTCTCAATAATAAATACCAGCAGAGAAACCAGGATGAAGCAGATTTTGATGGTCAGGAAAGCAGATATAGACTGGAAACCCAGGTGCTGGATGCAGATTACCTGGATTTGAAAACTGACTCCACCTCTTGGTAGGTGTGCGTATATTGGGGTGGACAGGGAAGCTCTTTGTGTCTCTGTTTCCCCATCTTTAAAGCTCTCCCATCTTAAAAGGTATAAGAGATTGTAAAAGATTAAATGAGATAGACCATAAAAAATGGTTGGGATAGTATTACATAGTAAGTCCTAAATAAATGATAGCTATTTTATTATTATCATAATATATAATTTTGAATATATTGAGACTCGAGTTCCTTGGTAGCATCCAAGAAGAACCATCAAACCATCAACTGGATATCAGCTATATTCCTGCCCTGGAGGCAGAGCTTCTGGTGGAGGTCCAAGTGACTTAAGAGTCATCATGGACATAGGGGAATTCACTAGGTGGGGAGAAGTTAATGGAACAAGGGGGCCTTGTACAGAGCCCAGAGCATGAAAAAGCAGCCACAGTGGGTATGGGCCCACTGAAGCCATGGCAGGTGGTGACTAGATACAGGTCCTGTAGCCAGTCACCAGGGGGAGGTAGAGGAAAGAGATGGCTATTTGAGTTGGGGAAGTTAAGTAACCCTGAGGGCTGGGGTTGCTTGTGTTACCTGCATAGACATTGAAGTCACTCAGGATGGTGAGAGGACTGGAACAGAGAGGAAGGTGGGACGCTGGGTGCCCATGTCCTCCCAAGATGAGTGGGATGAAGGGCTCAGCAAACCAGCAGAGACTGGGGAGAATGGACACACCTCAGAACCATGGGTACTTTCCAGCTGTGGGTGGGTGGTAGATTCTGAACTCTGCAGAGGGGAGCAGAGAGGCTTGGTAACAACCTCTCCCTGCTAAGGTAAATGGAGCATAGGGGAAGTTTTGTGTTTATCCCTGTCCTTTGAGCTAAACATTTAGAGAGCCATCATTTTAGAACATTGGGATCTAAACCCATCTAAAATTTCTGGTATGGAGATAAAGAAAGTCAGGCATTCTACGCCTGGGTGTGCTCTTTGTCACCTAATAGCTTTCCCAAACAAGAAAGATTGCCACAGCAATGAAAAGGACGTGCTCCAGTCAGGGACAGAGAGGCTATGTCATCCACCAGCCGCAGGGACAGCCACCCTGGCACATCTTTTCTGGCACACTGAAATCAGAAGGAAGGTTTGGTATTTTGGACTTAAATCTCAAAATGTTCTAAGACTAGAATGAGGCTAGGATGAGAAGAGGTTACAGAGGGAGAATAAAATGGGGAATTTTCAGAAAACTTGGTGCCTTTCTCTTGGAAATGTGGGTGTGCCTAAATGCAGCTGAGCCCGGGTGAGGTCTGCACTGCTGTGGAAGATTGATCTGTAGAGCTGTCCGGAGTGTCTTTAGCTAGAATACTGTAACTCAGCCCCTGAACAACACGACATTGATTCAAGTATTGTCTATTTTGCCATTAAAATAATTCCCTCAAATTCTGAACTATTTTTTTAACTTCCTTCTTTGTTCCCCAGAGTTCTAATGCTTCCTTGAAACTTCGAAGGAAACCTCGAGAAAGTGATTTTGAAACAATTAAATTGATTAGCAATGGAGCCTATGGGTGAGTAATTCAAGAGACACTATTATATTTTAATGCCCTTACTAATATATTTATTCTTCACATGTATCTTATACCAAATAGATGTCATATAGGGACTTGACTTTTGAGATTTCTGCTCTTTCCTTCATGGGTATGATGTGTAGCCACAATCATTTCCAGTTAAATACCCCAACAGAAAACATAAGTGACCTGGGGGTTCTTCTAGAGAGCTGGAGAAAGCTTTTAAAAAGTAAAAGTAAAGTTTTATGTATTTCTGTTTCTACTCCTTCATTCTGTCCTTTTGGATTCAGAAATGCCTGGTTCTTATATATATGTATGCATGCGTACATGCGCGCGCGCGCACGCACACACACACACATATATACACATGAGTACAGATTTCATATCTAGCACTGCTGCTTGAGCAGTAGCCTGCATTTCTATCTGATCAGTAGTCATTTGTGTCAGAAAAGTATTTAAATAAGGCTGTTTGAAAATTTAGAGCAACACATTTCTGTTCATCTTTGTATTACACCAAGATCTTAAGATTTGAACACTAGCCTGTCACATTAGTGGTGCTCCTTCTTCAATCTACTTTTTTTTTTTTTTAACGTAGAGATACATTTTCTAGATTCACACAAATGTGCTATGGAATTTGCTTTCAAATAATATATTTTAGGGAGCTGGGGTTTTGGCTCAGTGGTAGAGTGCTAGCCTAGCATGTTTGAGGTACTGGGTTCAATTCTCAGCACCACATGTAAATAATAAAGGTCCATCAAAATCTAAAAATATATTTTAAAAAATAACAATAATACATTTTAGGTCCATAGTAGACATTAAATTCTTGTCACTTTTATTTTTATTATTATACCTTCTAATAACAAATAAAATAGGTTTTTTAAATAAATTTTTAATCGACAAGTAATTGTACATATTTATAGGGTGCACTGTGATACATCATTGCATATGTAATGATCAAGTCATTAGCATTTCCATCTCCTTAAACATTTACCATTTCTTTGTGGGGGGAGGTTTGAATTGCTCTCTTCTCATTCCTTGATCCATTTTTATAGATACACAATTTCCTTCCTAGGGCATGGGGTAAATAGTGACACAATCTTTCTGAATTAATGATAAATAGTTTGAATGGGCAATTAATGCACAAACTATAACCTGATCCATTTTTAGACAGCCAGAGAATTCTAGTTTAATTAAGTATTAATCCCAATTCCATCTATATACAGGGAGCAATAAATAATCCCAGAGACATTTATTGCCATTTATCACACATATGAGCAGATGAGATAAAGTGATTTTTGTTGTGCCACAAGGGATATTTCTCCCTACTATTTTTTCACCTCTAATATTTTCCACACCATTAACTTAGTGAGGAACTTAAATATTTGTGAGTCCTTTCTATGCTTCACCAATTTGTTTTCAGGATTATGTCAAATGGCATATATCCTGATGTGGCTCATAAATGCTTTCTGATGTTATATTTTTGCAGTATTTTATTTCCTTCAAGGACTTCAATGAAACTTTCTACCTAGCAGTGTTGTACTAGCATGCAGTCATTCATGGGTTTTGTTTATTACTGTTTGGTTTTCAGTTCTTTATACTTTTGGATATGATCTGAGATCTTTCTTCTTCAGGGAGAATGCTGCTCACTGATTTAATGGGCACATGGACTTAAAAATCACTAAATCCTCTTGAAAGTAGAATCCTAGAATAAGGTTATTTGAGAAGCTCTGCTTTTGTAAAACTTGGGCAAATATCTTAGCAGTATTTGGAGTTCTAATTGGTTGAGTAAACTCATTTGTAGTGCAATTAAACCACTGTATAGTAGATGAGGTATATCACACTTTGGGGAATGGTTGGGAATCTACAAGAAGTTAAACAAGCTGTGAATCAGTAAACACCCAGGATGCAGGCCAAGTCATTAATGGGCTCACAAGCTGCCTATCGGCGCCTCAGCCAATCAGCCAAAACTTTTTTCTCTCTCTCTCTTTTGCTTTTCTCAGATTCAATCTCTCATTACATTTCTGACAGGTTTCCTCTATGTTTTGATTATTTTTAATTTAAAATTTGAATGGCACTACTTCAATCCGTTCAACCAGTCATGATGCTGATTGCAGGCTGATGTGAACTAGCTGAACAAATGGATCCTTGCATGGCTGGGTGACCTGGGCTTTAGAGGCTGTCTTGGGTTTCTGTTAATGATTTCTCCACTCACATCAGTGACTCAGAAGGCCATATATTCCCTGTCTTCTCAAAAATTGGTGGTTCTGGGAACCAGCCTCTCATTAGGAAGAGTTTCTGCTTTTCAGGCTCAAACACACACCGTGGTTTTCCCAGCATACCTGCTGACCATTCATGTGATAATGCCAAATTGACAAACATCTCATTCTCCCTCTGTTTAACATGTTTCTGATGCTTGGCTGGAAGTTAAGCATCCCTTTATGCAGCTCTACTTTGTAGAGGCTGATGTTCGTTTGCCAGGCCCAGTGCTAGGAGTTTTTTTCATCTGTGTACTCTTCTCACCAAAGCCCCAGGTGGCAATTGATCATATTTCCACTTGCATGTGGGGAAAGAGAGGCTCAGAGACATGGTCACATAGCCTCCCATTCCAAGCAGGACGCTCCTCTCCATTAATTATCTTGTGGTTAAACTTTTAGCCATCTTAGCTGGGGTACAGTGGTCCTCCTCTTTCTGTCAGGTACCTCCTGGTTTTTAAGTTATAACTTTAAAATGTCTTGAAAGAGAAAGAATAATATTGATTCAAAAGCAAAAACACTAAATTTGAAAGGCACTGTGTTTCTCCCCTACTTTGCCTTTCTTTCTAACCATGATGCCTGTTACTCTGTCCTTCCTCAGGACCCAGGATGTTGACCAGGGAGGCACATGTGCAAGCTGACCCATGCTCCTCTCCTACACCCTCCCCATTAACTTTCCTTACTGCTTTTCTCT
Organism: Sciurus carolinensis; assembly: GCF_902686445.1. Taxonomy (NCBI): domain Eukaryota; kingdom Metazoa; phylum Chordata; class Mammalia; order Rodentia; family Sciuridae; genus Sciurus; species Sciurus carolinensis. Next base: position 55,262,766 of record NC_062218.1, read on the forward strand.
AATACATACCCCCTCTTTCCCACAAGCAGAATCACAGGCCCAGACTCATAACTGATCCATGCATTATTTTATATACATTAGACATTCACACTCCAAATGGGATGGATTCATTTGGCTCTAGGTCCTGTCAGCTTCAGAGTCCATTTCTCCCCACCCCACTTCATACCCCAGTCTTGTCTGGATTTAGAGTAGCTTGGCTCCCGAGAACAGGAGTCCTTGGTTGACCTTCCACTCCACATCACCTCCTTCCCTTGGATTTTTCTATTTCACAGGGAGATTGGTGGAAGTAGCTTTTCCAAACAAAACAACCCCTAGGCACAGGAAACAGGGTAATATGAAGCCATATCTGCTCAGTGCCATGTTTGGGTATTAGGAAGTCTGTTGTCTGCTGCCCCTCTCTCTGTTTCTTGCTCTCTCCTGCTCTCTCATCTCTTTCCCAATCTCTTACTCTTTAATGACTCAAGTAGTTCTAGAACTTTGACCTATAGGAGGAAAGGTATACGTGAGAGAAAACAATTATTACTAGTAAACAAATTCTAGCATGAAGAATAATATTCCCAAAGCAATACAAAGTAAGAAACCAATAACATAAAACTTATCAAAAAATCCAACTGCAGCAAATTCTAAATTCTAGTCCACCTCCTAATTTTATGAACTAAAAACCTGAGACTAGAGATTGAGAATCAAATCAAATTTCATAAATTGAAAATGTGAATTAAAAGATTCAGATTAAAGCATAGATAAAAGCACTATTTACATAGTGCCACAAAAAAAGCTAGTTGGGATCCTGGTCAAATTGGTCCTGGGGCATCTTTTATTTTTTCATATAATCCTGTACAATTCCATTCTTCCTTTCCTTCCTATTGTTTTTAGTGAATATTGCTGAACAATTTTTTTTTTTTTTTTTTTTTTTGCGGTGCTAGGGATTGAACCCAGGGCCTTGTGCTTGCAAGGCAATGAACAATTATTTATGTAGCAAGTGGTGATGCTTGATTGAAAATCAGAATGACTATGTTGTGATAATATAAATATGAAAATCAGAATATATATGTAGGGATCTATCAAAGAAAGAAATGGAAAGCAAGCTATATTCTAATTAACACTTAGAAAGAGGCCATCAATAGAAAAATACTGGCTTTTCCTTGTTAACACTTTGAATTCTTAATTTTACTTTAAAAAAATAGATTCCCTATTTCAGAAATCCCTTTTCATGACCATTATTTGTTTCCCAATGCTTATCTTATTTTAAGGGATGGACTGGTTATTTTCTCTGCTTCTTTGTGATGGGTCTTAAAATCCTTCTACCATCATCTGATTAGAAGCAGCTTAATTTATCTGTAGACTTCTGATTTTTATCTAATTGGAAATTGGAAAAAGAAAAATACAATAAAATCCTTTAATCTGATGCAGGAAGAACTACTAGTTAAGTTCATTAAAAAGTTGTTCAAAGTAGGAAGTCATTTTAAAAATGTACCTTAAACATTTCAATTGAACCTAAATACAAATGAATTTACTGGTCTTTGGATGCCAGACCTCTCAAGACAGCCAATATATAAGCCATACTTAAATATTTTATATATATATATATATATATTACATATATACTTTGGTTCAAATTTTAGGTTCTTTAAAGGTGCAACAAGAACTTAAAGCATTCCGAATGTAGCAATCTATATGCTTATGAAGTTTTCAACTTTTGGAAATCCCACCCCCCTATAAATCAATAGGAATTTTATTTAGTAATTCATATTTATCAAAAGTTTCTAAAATATTCTTTTAGTTTTTTTTTTTTTTAATAAACAACAGAGCTTCTTATTGTCAGACTCACATTACATTGGTTTAAATATTTAGGTTAGTTAATTTTGATATCAAGTCCAGCCAGCAAACAGGCTGGGCAATGTGAACAGACCCAGTCCAGGGGAGCAGGGGTGTTTGATTTGTATGTCCTGCAGAGGACTGCTAGTCCCTACGGAAAGTGATGGGCACCCAGCTGCATGGCTCCCACGTTACTTTGGTTTAGAGTGGGAATAACAGCACCAGGTTTATTCAGTGAGTTGATTCTGTGGAGTGTAGTTAAGAGAGCTTTTTACTCCACAGTGAAAGAAAAACTAGAAACCCAAAGAAATGGAGAGAGAAGGGGCTAAGAGGAGCAAAGCCCCTCCAGATGCTTAGAGACAGAAGACATAAATGTGTGAGTTTGTGAGCAGAGGAAGGTGAATACAATGAAAAGACAAAGATATACATACTTGAAAGAAAAAATAATACTGAACATATACAGGCAGGATGTTAATATTAATTAAACTGGGCTTGAATATACTTAAACATATTGGTTCAGTGGGGCCCAGGGTACCCAGTTCCCCTTGCGGTCATTGTTCAGGCAGAGTGAATAATCAGTCTTCAGAGCATCTCAGATCACATAACCTTGTTTTGGAAGGCTTGCCACAAGGTATTCTTCACTGATTGATAGCCCTATTTTTGGTAAACTATTTCTTCTTTGATAATTGCTTTTGGTTGCAGGATGTAACTTATTGTGCACTTCTTAAAGTTGATGGCTCTTTATGTAAATAGTTTATTTAATCACTGCTTTCCTGAAGAATTTAAACCTGTGCTGTGGTGATCATGACAGGTGAGGGGATGGTGAGGAATGGAGCCCAGCCAGGACCTGGTCTTGTTGCTCCTCTTTTCCTGATGGGGACTTAAGGCTCCTCCTCCTAATTCCTTCCTTCTCCACACCATCCCCAGGGAGTCACTGTCTTGCTGTAGAGAGTATTGAGGTGAGATTTTAGGCAGATTTCAAGTGCAGACTGGTCTGGTCATTTTACAGTCAAGTTTCCTGACACCTTGGCCAGGGATTAGAGGAAGCAGGAACAAAGCTACATGGCTGTGCAGTTCTCTTAAAGAGATGCATTTTCTGTTGGAACAGGATTAGTCGAAGCGCATACTGATGTCCATAGTGAGAAAAATATGCTACCCTTTGTCACAGAATGGCCTCATTTAACCTCTTACCCACTTATTTATCTGGAAATTTTCTGGGAAGTAAATTACTCTCAATTGGAAACCAGATACTGTAAGAAACTATGGTCCTTTTTGCAGATCCCAAGGGTGTTATTTAGAAAATTATTGCTTTAGTCAAGAAAAAGTGCCTAACATATGTCTAATGCTAGAATGTATCTAGTTTGTGATCTGTATGTAATTTTGTTAATTCTTCCCAGTTCTGACTTAGATATTGGATTTTGTTTTGTTTGTGGAAAAACTGAAAACATCAGCTAGCTTTTGGAAATTAGCTCCCTCTGGGGACTGCCCAGCCCCTTTCTTGAGCAGTCACTGTGAATTTGATGCCTTATATACGACTTTTATTGAAAGATTTTTTTTTTTAAGAAAATAAATAAATAAATCCAGCCCAAGGATGAGACCTGGAATTTGGGGTTTCCAGCATAGTATATGTGAGCTGAATGAACTTAAGTCAGTGATTGCATGGCTTAGTGTGTCCCTAAGATATCCTTACCTCCTCTCTCTCTTCCTGTGAACCCCAACACTTGTACTCCTTTTTAGGGCAGTCTACTTTGTTCGACATAAGGAGTCCCGGCAGAGGTTTGCCATGAAGAAGATTAATAAACAGAACCTCATCCTTCGAAACCAGATCCAACAGGCCTTTGTGGAACGTGACATCCTAACTTTTGCAGAAAACCCCTTTGTTGTGAGCATGTATTGCTCCTTTGAAACAAGGCGCCACTTGTGCATGGTCATGGAATATGTGGAAGGTAAATCTGTCTCAGAGAAATAGCACCTGTACCCAGAAGTCCCCCTCTCTTGTGTTGTGGAAGCTGTCTGTGTTTGTTCCACATAATAGTTATATCCACCTAGGAACTGAAGCCAGGCAATGAGATGGCTGTATTCCCAGTCATTATCTTCTGATAATTGCTTGTAAAGTGCCTCTTCTACTATAACAATGGGAAAATTAGTGCTATTTGGAAAAAGGTAGTTTTTCTTTTTAAATAGCTTTCAATCCTAACTACCTCCCCTCAGTTGGTCATTAAAGTTGGAATATAGGCAGTGGGATATTTCCCACTTCCTTTTATCACACATCATAAAAGTGTTCATTACTATTGGTTTTCTTACATGAATTAAAAGTATATCTTTTTCAGGGTATGTTATGAAATAAAAAATGAATCAGACATTATTACCCCATGTACATATGTAACTATATGACTGGTGATATTCTACAGCATGTATAACCAGAAGAATGAGAAATTATTCTCCGTTATATATAATGTATCAAAATGCATTCTACTGTCATGTATAACTGATTAAAACAAATTTTAAAATTTAAAAAAATGAGTTAGGAGAAAAGAGAGATATCCAAGAAAATCCAGCCAGTCTTCCTGAGTTTCAGAGTTTTTCTTCTTTTTAAAAGTGGTTTGTGGTCTGTCTTAAACACTCCAAATAATCTGATTTCCTTCTTTTCCCCATTAAATTTCTGAGATCTTGAGTGGCCATGACTTGTTGACATAAAGTGAATAAAAAGAATAGATCAGTAGAGGCCAAAACATTTTTCAAAGCTTCAAGTTTAAGCTCTTGTTTGAACAGATTTGCAAAACTATAAAACTCATGGAAACAATGTCCTTTAGCTAGGGAACCAAAGTCCAAGAAAGGGAGACTACTAGATACTGAGTGCTAGAGGACACAAGTCAAGCTTGCCTTACGTCCACCCATCGCTCTCTGCAGCACAGTGCTTTGCTTTCTTAACCATTATCGTGGTTATTTAAACAACAATAACTTATATTATTGGGCAGTATCCCAAGTTCTTTACATAGATTGCTGCAATCCTCACAATAATCCTATGAAGGATTATCCTGTTACTGTCCTGACATTGGAGATGAAGCAATCAAGACCACCCTGACTAGTTTGCTAAAGAGCTTAGCCTGTAAGACAGAGTGGGAATTCAGACTCAGGTAGCCCAATTCCAGAAGCCATGTTATACACTGACATATTTTAAATTGTCACCATAATCCTAACATCATGCTAGCAGTTCTTCAAAATACAGTTTCACTTCAGAGCCAAACCTGCTCTGTTAAATCCTGCATCTTAAATCTTTATTTTCTCCACTCCACTTCTTAATTAGGAACATGATTATTTCACACAGTCTCCACTATGAATGGAATGTACTTACAAATGTGGTTCTACTTTGAAATTCTGAGATCTAAAGAAACTAGTGGTCTTGGTTAATCCTAGTGGGCACTGTACCTACTAAATTTTTTCCCTTTGTTTAATAGGGGGAGACTGTGCTACCTTAATGAAAAACATGGGTCCTCTCCCTGTCGATATGGCCAGGATGTACTTTGCTGAGACAGTCTTGGCCTTGGAATATCTGCATAATTATGGGATTGTACACAGGGATTTGAAACCAGACAAGTATGTACACTGATGAAACTCATGTCCTTTTACAAAATACCAGTTGTTTTCTTATGTCTATGATATGTTTTAGTGTTATTTGCACATTTTTTAATTCCTCCATAATTTCCAGACTAAGTTATATTCACAATACATATGGTAATTTTATGTAATTTTTAAAGGCTATAATGCCAGCATTATAATAACAACTTATGAGAAAAGGGAAAGGATTAAATGCAGAGTGAATTTTTAAAAATTTTTCTTTATGATATAAACTTTTGAATATCAACATAGAATTTGTAGATAGTTTCTGAATTTGATATTATACTTGGGTATTCCATCCCCATTCCAAAATAATTTACTGGATATTATGCTCTACTCTACTCAAACCTCGTTTATTAATTTTTAATTTATGTGGAATTAATTTTGGTGTCTGATTTGAGATACAGATATTTTTCCCAAATGACTACCTATTCATCTTGATGCCATTAATTAAATATTGTGTGTTTTCTCCATTGATTGTGAGATGTATCTAAAAATATTACATGTCAAAAAGGTTTTAAGTGTCTTGAAAAATTATGATAAAAGTGACTCATCCTCATTCCAAAATATTTGGAAAGCACAGAGAAAAAAGAAGAAAAAAAATTATCACAGTATTACCAAACAAAACAATTAGAATGTTGGTGTATTTCCTTCCAGTAGTTTTTTAGTTCTTGTATTCCTTTAGTGTTTTGTTGATTTAATACTGTATATACTATTTAAAATTTTTATTTTTTGACTTAATATGAAACATTTTATATATATTCAAATGCAAATCCCTTGCATGTATAATAAGAAATATAGGTTTTGTGGTTAATGAGTACAAATTTAAATTAGAGCTGGAAGTTGAAATCTGAAACAATACATTTTTCTGTCCAAGTTTTTATCTGTTTCACTTGACTCACAGATGGGTTGCTTATCTTAATTCCTGATGTATGATATAAAATTATTGGTAGCCCTTTCTTGTGTACTCTCTTATTCTGAAACTGGAAGGAAGTCAAACTTCCATAGTTGTATTTTTCGAACTTTCACAGTGTTGTAAAAACTATCCTCCAACTTAGATTAACTTTGCCTTGTCTTGGGCCCCACCCTGTGAATTACTCTCTGCCTCTAGGTGCAAGTATTTGACAGTTTCCTGTGACTGCATCTCCTTCCAGGCCAGGTTTGGTAGTAATGTTAATACTGATATGTATGCAACAGTTTTACAAATTGATGAGGGAATAAGGAAACCTAAAAACACAGAAACAGCTTCAAAGTGATTGTTTTTCTCTGTGTCCTTTTGCTTCATAGCTTGTTGGTCACCTCCATGGGGCACATAAAACTGACAGATTTTGGATTATCCAAGGTGGGACTAATGAGCATGACTACCAATCTTTACGAGGGTCATATCGAGAAGGATGCTCGAGAGTTCCTGGATAAACAGGTAAACTCGCATGCTATTCTATGCAGTGGAGAAATATGAAGTATAGTATTGCCAATGAAACCCACTTGTGTGTGCTGTCTTCACATTAGTGCTGGTGTTTTAGATGTCTGTATAAGCCTTACGTTTAATAAAGTGCAAATTGCTCCCATTTGTCTCCCTGGGCCTCTTTGAACTGTCCGCTCCTTCCACATTCCTCCCCCAGCATTATGGTCTATTAGCAAGACAGACGATCTAATTGCACACAAGTGAGAGTGTGAGAGAGACAAATGGAAAACTGTTTTTGTAAGGAATTCAAGAGTCTCAGTAGAGTACTCTTGAAACTCATGATGCATTGTACAATCACGGGTTCTAAAATCCAAGCCATGGCCCATTTCCCTTTAAGCATGCCTCATTACCATGTGCCCACAATCTGTTCATTGTAAAGTTACTTAAGGTAAACACATCTCAACCGCCATGCCTTTATGAAATAACCATGGTGTGAATCAGTTGGACATACAAGTATTAAAACTCTCCCTGACTATGACAAATTAAAAATACATTATTATTTTAATTAAAGGTTTAGAAATGTTTTTAATATGGTAAAATGACCAAACAGGGTCAGATTCTCAATTTGAAACTAAATTTGAATAGAATTTTAAACTATTCTTGGGGATTAAAGGGATAATTTGCCTTAGTCTTCTGATTGCTGTTTTTAAGGTATTAGTCCCTGTGTTTCCATGTAGCTGAGCAGGTACACTCTAGGCAAAATAATTGGTAGTCATCTTGCTCACTTGATTCATGTCTAATATTCCAGTTACCCTAATATTGCAATGATCTTCCAGGTTTGTGGCACACCTGAATACATTGCCCCAGAAGTGATTCTGAGGCAGGGCTACGGGAAGCCAGTGGACTGGTGGGCCATGGGAATCATCCTCTATGAATTTCTGGTTGGATGTGTGCCATTCTTTGGTGATACTCCAGAAGAGTTATTTGGACAAGTCATCAGTGGTAAATATCATCAGGAGTTATCTTTAAGTCACTATTGGGAAGCAGCTATTTAATGTAAATCTGTCAAGTGCCACAGTTTTCACTACTAAAATGTTAACCTTTTTCAAACATTTGAGCCAACAAATTAAAAGAACTCACTCATCCTAGCACATAACCGACTTTCACAATCTCAAGAGAGTAGTATGTGTTGAAAATTGATCTGAGGAAGTTTTGTTAACATGGAATTTGAAAATGTGCTTGTGATGTACCCCACTTTTATCATGTGCTTTTTTTTTTTTTTCTTTTAACCAAAAAAAATTGATGTGGGATTTACAAATGGTTTAATTGTCATCTGGTCTTCCTTTCCATAATAGAAAACTTGCATCAGGGAAGGAAAGGTTAATGTGGGTACCATTTACATAAATGGGAAAAATGGCTAATGGCACAATGAAGAAATTAACAAAAATGTAATAAACCTGAAAACAAATGTCTACCAAATAATAAATAATGAGAATGGGAAGGAAGCAAATTGAATCCACAGATTGTTAATGATTTCATTGGTAGTTGTTATGGTGTAATGTTATTTCTGTAACAGCTGTTCATCTTTCATTTAAAATTCAATAACCTTTAGTTCTTAACCTGCAAGCTGACCCTCACTATTGTTATGCGGCTTGTGGCAAAGCTAAATGATAATTAAATAGGATCTATCACTACCCTACCTGCTGATACTATAAATTTCCCTAAAGCATAGATCAAAAAGACCTCGCTCTTCCTGGAAGTTTGTCAGGCATCCCTGACATCTCCATCAGCCACCTCCTATCTTTTTTGGACCGTGTTTACACAGGCTATCAATGGAAATATGGAAAAAATTTACTTTGCATATGAGGATCCCCTTAATCACAACAGTATTTTCTAACATTGACTTTGCAAGCCAGGCATATTTGTAAACTTTAAAAAAAGTAGATTTGTGAGTTGCCTGCAGTGTAGAACCCCTTTATACAATGTCTGAGCTGTTTATGGATTTATAACTAGGCTGTTTTCTGACATACCAATGCCTGAGTGGCAAGGGGAATCAACTGTTTAATTAACACAAGCAGCAAATGCTGGCTTTGTTCTTGATGCCTTACGGCTCAGATGCATATTCATGTTTTATTTTCCAAATCAGATTTAAACTGCAGCAGAGGAAGCTAGAGGCAGGCACACACAGAAATAACTCATGTTTTTATTGCATTAACATACGCACAAGCATGCACACCTATCTTCAGGCAAACTCCTTTAGAGTGAGAACATATTCTAATATTTATGACAGATTTTAAATACTCCCATTATTATGATTACTTTGGGTATTACTCTTGTTCTTCAGTCTTAGCATTTTGGCCTTTCCTTTGTATCTAGAAATATTTTTTGCAAGATAATTTTTTGCTTCTTAGAATCGAAGAGCTCTGTGGCTGTGGTTAAATTTTTAGTTGAGGGTAGTAAGGGAAAATCTTACTCTGGGATGATCCCCAGTGGGTGGGCATGTAGAACACAGGCATTTGGAATTTTTTTTTTTTTATATTGAGTTCTCTGAATAACCAGAAGGCAAAACTTGTGGGAGCCAATTCTGCCAAAGAAAAATGAATCAAAAAAAGCAAATAAAAAGTACCGTTTGTTGAAATAGTCTCTCCTATCATGTAGAATGCTGTGGTATTCATTTCTTATAAAATAATGCTGCTCACAGTTGACTCTGTAGGATAGAGTTAACTGAAGATTTTAAAGTGCAATTCTGCTTTCAGTAGGTCTGGGGCAGGGCCTAAAATGTGCCTTTCCAACAAATATCTATGTGATGTTCATGCTGTTGGGACCTGGACCACCCTTTGAGAGAGAGTTATTAACTGCTTTTCTTTCCTCCAGATGAAATCAATTGGCCTGAGAAGGATGAGGCCCCACCACCAGATGCCCAGGATCTAATTACTCTACTTCTCAGGCAGAATCCCCTGGAAAGACTGGGAACAGGTTAGAGCTCATGTGTTCTGATTTTGTCAATATGCAAGAAACAGTGTCTTTGCGGAGCAATCTTGAGGTCTTTGTTTTTGTTTTGATTTTGTATAGGCAACATCTGTTAGTTGATGTAGCACATGACTACATTACAGCAACATTATTTGGAATTTTGTTTTCTGATTCAGACTAGTATAGACACCATGAGAGTCATTGTTTGTTTTTGTTGTTTTTATGTTTTGCAAAACAGAAATTCTTATTTTGTTTCAATAAATCTCAAGGACATATGCAACTCTTCTGTCCTAAAAAGCATACATCTTAAGTAATTTGAAATAGATATTTAGATATGCAGAATTCTTTAAAAAAAAAAAAAAAAATATATATATATATTCACATAAAGATTTGACCCAGCAGGTTACTATCCTCAGGCTTTGAAAGGGGTTATCAGTACTCAAACTAATTATTGGAAAGAGGGCCTGGGGTTGAACCATGCTGTCATATCACGGTGATCAGCACCATGACTCAAGGAGATTAAAAACCACTGCTTTTCAAGATGAAGGAGATAAGTTTGTTTCTTGCTGATTTTTTTTTTTCCAAACTGTTCTACTGTCCATTTTCTGCTTCCTTTTCTTCCATATATTCTGGATAGACAAACTTTAGAAATCCCAGTTTGCCTGAGAATGTGCATTTGTCTTGATAAGACTACTATTAAATCTATATGTACATACTCTAGCCAGTATCCATACTTTTCATCAGCAGAAGTGGTTGGCTTGATATATATTATTTACTATGACCTGTTTTACTTTACCACATTTTAATATAAATATCAGAAAAGACAAAAAAGAATTCACTCCCCCATTTTTTCAAGACAAAGATCATTTGCAACAGTTCCAAATATTTATATTATTCTCCACATTCATCCACAGAGTCCCACTAGAAAGCTCTGTTTTGCTTTATGATTGGAATGCTGCATAGCTAGAGTTTATGATAATACAATAGAGGTCAGCAAACTACAGTCTGTAGACCAAATTTAACCCACAGCCTGTTTTTGTAAGTAAAGTTTTATTGAAACACAACAGTGCCATTCATTTGACATGTCTATAGCTGCTTTCATGCTCAGAATTGGGTGATCATGAGCAGACAGTGTGGCCCAGAATACTTAAATATTTACTGCTGTGCCCTTTATGTGAAAAATTTGCAAAAAACTACATTAGAGAATTCAAGAAGGTTTAAAATCGGGGACTAATAGGAAATGTTTTGGGGATGAGCCTTTTAAAAGCTCAGGTGCCTCTGCCCTTTTCAGTGAATGAGTGGACTTGAATTTGGAAAACAATGTAAATCAAGGTTAGGAGCACAAGCTCTGGAGTCAGGTTATCTGAGTTTAAATCTCAGCTGTTTGACCATGGGCAAATTATTTGCTTTTCTGTTCATTGTTTTCTCACCTGTGAAAAGGAGCTTTTAGTAATAGCACCTCACAGGATAAAGGAGGATACAGAGCCTTTGTCCAGGTAAGACTTTTAGAACCAGTGTGATGTTATTGGTGCCACTTTGAATTTTTTGCTTGTCATTGAATCTCATGCTTTCCTTTTACACATATGTAATATATAAGGTGGTGTCACCCTTACCTTCCCATTGAACTTCTTCAACTCTGTACTTTATATTTCCTCCCACCCTCTTTGCTTTTTCCACTTGTCCAAAATGACTAGCAAACTCATTATTTTTCACCCTCTGTGGCCTGCAGTCAGATTTGCTTCAAGAGATGCGAGTAGCCATCAAATAATTGGTATCACAATGTATGGGGCAGAGTTTTGAGGAACAAGTTTTACGCAAGCCAAACATGAGAAGCAATGACACTTTATGATTTCTCTGTAATAATACAAATATCTATTCAGATTTCCAGCTCAGCTGACCCAGAGAAATGTCCTCCTAAGATCTGACTACAAATCTATTCCAATGGGCATATCCTTTCTAAAACACACTCGAGTCCCTACTCCTTCAGTATTTAAGTGTCAGTTTAGAGACTTTCGTATTTGATATTCTGCCCTTTTCCCTCCTCAAAGAATACCTGGATTCTTGATTGGGCATGACTTAATAAGACAGGGCTGTAATGGTGGTGAGCGTGCACATGTATGTACATCATATGCTGCAAGTTATTTCTCTGCACATTCTGGTTGCCTGCTGTTTTCAGTCTTTTTAAGCTTTGACAGCTTGAGAGAGAGAAATCCCCTAGCAAAAGCACAAAAGAGACATTGAAAAGACCCTAGCCAAGCTCTTTGCATTGTCAAGAAGTGATTGCCAAACAGGCAGGTCCAACATGACAGGTCCCGGTAGGGCCTGGAGAATGAGGCTGAGGATCCTGCAGGCCTGCCATGCAGCTTCCAATGACAGCATTTTGTATTTAATGCATATTTAACGGGCAAAATAATGCACCGTGAAAATGTGCATTTGCCCAAGAGACTAGAGAGGCTGAGAAAAAGGGTGTGAAGAACATAATGGATGTTTAAGAAACTTCCATGAAAGGAGAGAAAACTCGAGGGAGAATGTTGGTGCCAAAGCATAACTTGCAGTCTGGGACCTTGTCCTCCTTGAACTGTGTTCTTGAACTCACAGAGAGTTGAGTGGCAACCTGGCTCACTGGATCTCAGAGGTGCTCAGACATGACTAAGTGCTGGTGGGACCCATGTGTCAGCTCTGAGACCTCAAGCAGTTTCTTTATTGCTCTCAGTGTTAGTTTCCTAGTCTATAAAAATGGGCACACTGTATACCTCATAGGATTATCATGAGTTGTACATGTAAAAATGTTCATGAAGATATCTAGTACTTTGAATTAGTGCATAACAGGATTTCAAGGAATAGCTTCCCTTCTCTTCCCTTCATGGTGAATTCTTATCTTGAGAGCTATCATTGCATGAGTGATTTGTATTTAGCTCATAATGCTGTCACCTATACTTTTTCTAAGAGTTTAGCCCACAGGTCATTTCCCCCCAATTTATTTCTTTAATTCTTTTCTTCCTCATCTCCCCATAAGTATATGAGAAACAGGACTCACTGCTGATTGTGTTGTTCTCAGAGAGGCTCAAAGGCCAAAGGGTGAGAAATGTGTACTGGATCCTCAGTGGGCTGATTCCTTGGGGGAGGCCCATTTGTCACAGTCCAAAGAGAAAGTGGAGGTTCTCATCAGCTTGGATCCCAGAGTGGGGCAGTCAGGGCATCGGTATGGTCTGGAACTGCCACGTAACCCTTGACCTTGAACACACGGCTGGTCCGGGTAAAGTGAAGCATCCCAGAGTGTCAGCGGTGTGCCAGTGATGTAGTACCACTACAGCAGCTGAAATGTTAGTCCTTGTGGTACAGTAGAAGCTCGGCAGGGCTAAGAGTGCAGAGATGCGTGTCATCAGGGCTTGACTCTGTTGACCCCTTGCTGTCAACACAGGGAGCTGGATAGGAAACAGCTCTCATGACTTTGTATTCTGCTTCTCCAAGTAAAAGAGCCCTAGAAGAAAACAATACTGGCAGCTGTTTGGAGATATGGATTGGGGTGAGGTAGCAACCAGGATGTTACAAGGGACTGGAGTGGGATGTGGGGAGATACTGTAGAACAGTCACGTGAATTGGCTGCGCTCCCAGGTGTTGGCACTTGTGAATCCATTTCAGATCAAGGCAGGAGAGATGGTGGTGTGGAGGCAGCTTACAGCAAGCCTTCTCTCATGTGGGTGGGCCTGTGGCACTGAGGCTGGGCCTGGGTGTTGCAGATGGAACTGGGTTTAGCCCCTGTCATCCTTACCCTCTAGGGGATCTCAGTCCAGTGCACTTTATTGCTTTTCCTTAGTTTTTCCCATCAAAAATAAAGTTTGATAATACCTCCTTCGTGTGGTTTTACCCAGTGATTTAATTAAGGGGAACAGGATACCTACAGCATGCATTGCAATACTTGGCACAGAGTTGACCCACAAGGCGTTAACTGCTAGTGCTATTCCTGTTGTGATTAACCTCAGACTTCAGGATAGAGCTAGAAATATGGAAAACACCTGGATAGAAACTCAGAGGAAGGTTCTAATGCAGTGCTTTCTAAAGAACCTATTCTCCCCTCTTTGGGATGATTTTCCTTGGTTCGCTCTTCTCTCTCCATGCAGTTTTTTGTTTGTTTGTTTGTTTTTAAGTGCAGTTTTTCCTTCCTGGGTTTAGAGCTAGAGTCAAAACTGTGCCTGTGCTAGAAGGACAGAGCCACATCTTTGAATCACACACAGCACCCCTTCTCTCAACCAAGACTCACAGCCCAATTTCCATACAACTTCCATTTCCCACCCCGTTCCTTTTATATCTGTCAGAGGACAGAATGAGAGAGGCCTGGGTAATGACACAATGAAGAAGCATTTCCGTTTCAACTAGAGGAGATCCAGCAGGGACCTGAGTAGACCTGGTACTGCTCTTTTGAGAAATCTCTCACCCAACGCTGTCTTCTGGTGGAAGTTTGGAGTCCAGATTCTTGTACCATGATTTTATGATTTGTACCTTCTTCTCTTGATATGGACAAAGTGTTAGTATATTATATGAGACCTGCATTTCAACATCACTCTTGAAAATCATGAACTGAATTAAAAACATCTAACCAAATTGTGCTATCATGCTGACTTGGCAAAAAGGAACTTAAAAATTAGGAAGCATGACTGATTTTTATTGGATGCATTATAAATCCATCAAACAGGTTTGTAAGTCACAACCTAATCTAAGCCACAGAATCTAATGCCTACTGCATATGTTAATAGGCAATCCAGTAAAACTGAATGGTAACCATTATATAGGAAAAATTCATCATTATTAACCTTAACCCAGGGGAAATATTGCTGTGAACACATTTTGCACCTTGTTAGAATTTGGGTTTATAATGAGTAAGCCTGCTTTGGGCCAACATGCATCCATGTCCCCAGGTTCAGCATAATGTGTTTTTAAGTGGCCGCATCATTAACCTTTGAAAAATGGAAGAAGTCGTGGAAAAATTAACAAAGAAAAACTGCCATAGCCACTGCTGTTAGCAAATTCAGATCTCCTGCTGATAAATTATGGAGATTTTTTTTGAGTTTTGATTGTAGAATGAACAAGTGTGATTTCCATGACGTCTTTACTTCTCTGCCGATTAATGTTGTAGCTGTTAAGACCTCTGCTTGGAGGATGGTGTACCACTTTGCTCTGTCTACTCTGTCCCCTTCCAGGTGGTGCATTCGAAGTCAAGCAGCATCGCTTCTTCCGTTCTTTAGACTGGAACAGTTTGCTGAGACAGAAGGCAGAATTTATTCCCCAACTGGAATCTGAGGATGACACAAGTTATTTTGATAGTATGTGCATTATCTTATCCGACATAAGACTCTGTTTGGCCTTTATTTTGTAAAAAAAAAAAAAAAAAAAAAAATCTCCATTATCGAGCCTTCCAATCTCATACCTACAAGTTTTTAAACACAATGTTACTTTGATACAAAAATTCATAATTACATGAGCTAAATTGAAAGCGACATTTTGAGTAACTGGAACTGTTCCAAACATTTCTCTGCAGCTCGGTCAGAGAAGTATCATCATATGGAAACTGAGGAAGAAGATGATACCAATGATGAAGATTTTAATGTGGAAATAAGGCAGTTCTCCTCATGTTCACACAGGTTTTCAAAAGTAAGTGAAATGAGGTACCAAATACCATGTCTGGGAGAAGCTTTCTCTGGCCAGTACTTGCGACCCTACCCAGCTGGACTGAATCAGAAAACTACCTACTCTTTACAGGGTGTGAGGTCTCCTAGACTTAAATTCCTTTTTGTTTAGGGAAGATGACCTTGTCATGTTGGTATCAGTAGGCCCTACCCTATGGTAGTATCTTTCTCTCCCCACCAAATATAAAAAATTCATTTGGAGGCTAGACTTGTACAAGTAGTCATCTCTTTGTGTGGCTGTCTATCTGATGGACTTGCCAGTGTGTCTACCAGTAGTGGAAATTATAAGTTATATTAAAAAGACAATAGGAAGCCAAGCCAGAATTTTGGAGATGCTTGATAATGATGCCTTTTTACCAAAAGTGTTAATATTAAAAACAAACAAACAAACAACAACAACAACAAAAAAAAAACAGAGTTTAGAGACAGGGTAGGCTAAGAAAAATGGAAATAGACCTAGGGGGCACCCTACTCTCTCTTGCCACTTTCAGTTGTTACATATTTTCTGTTGTCATGGTACTTTACATGGTTATTGTTTAGCTTTTCTATAATATTTCATGATTTTAAAGTACTCTATAGCTTTTTCTAAGTGATGACCTAGAGTGTATCTGCAAATTGGCCAGCACTACCCTGTTTATAGGAACAACAACAGAGGTAGAGATTTCCCAAGAGAGGGTGGTGGCAAGTTATCCCCTAACCAGGACAAGGGCTCTGCTAACTCTAAATGAGTGCCTAGAGCTTGACTTGTTCTCTGGCCCACAAAGACCACCCCAAACACTATTTCCTTTCTTGCCTTAGAAGGTTTTTCGTTTTTACTATCTCTTAGCCTAATCTTTCCTCTGAGTCCTGGTAGGTTGTAGCAGTCTAATGGCAGTACCCAGGAGAACAGCAAGTATGAGGCAGTGGGGCGTGCTCCTGCCCTGGGCTCTCAGCACCTTTGTTTTACCTCCCACCCTTCCTGAGCTGAGATCACTGGCTCCATGATGCATGCCTGTAATTCCAGTTACTCAGGAGGCTGAGGCAGGGGGATCTTAAGTTCTAGACTAACCTGGGATATTTCACAAGACCCTGTCTCAAAAAAAAAAGGGGGGGTGCCTGGGGGAGTAGCTCATGTGGTAAGACCCTTTTCTGGCTTGTGTGAAGTCCTGGGTTCAATCCCCAACACTGGGGGAAAAAAATTTAAAAAGAAAAAGAGAAGAAATGGGCTGAAACTTAGATTTGTCTAAACCCTGAAACTCTTCAGTAGCAATATAGGAAGCTGCCTGTTATGTGATTTTTAAGACAAATAAGTCTGGTTCTTATCACCAGGTAGATACTGAAACCCTCCTCCCAGCTGATCTTCTCACCCCTACCCAAGTCTCAAAACAGATAATTTATTCTTCTCATCATACTCAATTTCAATTCATTTTTCTCTGTGCTACCCCAAACTAGTGGCCAGTAAACCTTTTTTTCTCTGTTATTTTATTTTCTGATTGACTTCATAGTTAAAAAGTAATCTAAGAGGCATATTGATCCTGAGGCCTAGAAACTTCAATGCATCTAAGAATTTTGTTTGCAGATACAAAGTCCATAAGATATGGTGTAGCTCCCCTAACACACACACACACACAGTGTCTCTCTCACATACACACTCTTGACACTTCATCAGGATTCCAGTAAACAACCTTATAAGTGCTTTCCTAATATGTGGTCCCAGTCCATACTTTAGTCATCCTCTCAGTTTTTCTTTCCAAGACTTCAGATTTTGTTTTGTTTTGTTTTGTTTTTTGACAAGCTCTTTCTACAAAATATTAACAAGCACTGATTATTTGCCTTCCAGGTTTTCAGCAGTATAGATCGAATAACTCAGAATTCAGGAGAGGAGAAAGAAGACTCTGGGGACAAAACCAAAAGCACAACCTTGCCATCCACAGAAACGTTAAGCTGGAGTTCGGAGTATTCTGAAGTGTATGTGAGATGCCTCTTAAATAGTCTCATAACAGTAGCTGTTAGGGCAGTGGTTCTTAAACCCTAGCAAGCCTCAGAATCACCTGGGGGCCATGCTAAAGCACAGATGGCTGGGCCCACCCAAGAGCCTGTGATCTAGAAGGTCTTAGAATGAGTCCTGTGTGGTTCTAGTAGCTTCCCTGGACATGCCAATGCTGCCATCTGGGTGCACACCTTAAAAACCATCACACTACACATGATTTCATTAGGCTTGTCCAAGTTCCATTTTTACCTGATTCATTCCAAAATTCATCTCTAACACAGTTTCCTGGTGTGTATATGTGACTTTGTTTTTGTTTGTAATTAGGCAACAGTTATCAACATCCAACTCTTCAGATACTGAAAGCAACAGACATAAACTCAGTTCTGGCCTACTTCCCAAACTGGCAATTTCAGCAGAGGGAGAACAAGATGAAGCCACGCCCTGTCCTGAAGACCCCCATGAGGAGCCTGAAAAGCCAGCCCTTCCTCCTGAAGAGTGTGCTCAGGAGGAACCCGAGGTCACCACCCCAGCCAGCACCATCAGCAGCTCCACCCTGTCAGGTAAGCGCCTGGTCATACATACCGCTCTCATCCACCAGTCTAAGTGACTGAGTTCTCTGAGTCCCAGGGCTGGCCAGGTCAGACAGTGAGGATGGGAGTTTTACACTCCTGGATTTCTGTCATGACTCCCTTCCTGTGCTTGAAGGGCAAGCTCCCAAGAACTCAGGTCAGCTGTCTAAGATCCTGCCTCCGTGCTTGGCCATATAGCAAGCTGCTCTAGCTTGAGTTAACCTTAAAGCCAGGCTTCATTTCCCTAGCTGCTTCCATGGGACCCTATGAAGTCAGACAGAACCTGCCTATTTTCAGCACAGGCACAGCTTGTGGAGTAGCATCCAACTCAGAGTTCTGAGCAAGGGACAATATTCAACAGTCATCAGAATTACCTTGATCTGATGAGGGACAGTATAGAGCCAGTTTTCCTCTAGCCTTGAGCTGATTGGTAGTTTCTTTGAAGGAGTTGGCTTCTGTTAAGGGGACACATTGCAGCAAACAACTTATCTCTGCACATTAGACTCACACTAGAGCAGCAAGATTCTCATGCATGAGGCTCGCAGACACCTTCCAGAGCAGCTTGGATAGAGAGGGAAGGGAGAGAAAGTCAGAAATATCAACCCTGTTTCAACTGGTATCTTACATGCATGTGAAATTACTCCACTGCAGACAAAACATACTTCCCAATCTCAGGGGGTCCTGAGACTTTTGTGTGGGAGGCAGTCAAGGGTTTGGGCCTTTTCCTTGACAGCACTTTTGTGTGACGCAAGCTTCCTGACATTGGTAATTATGCTTCCATAGATGTTTAAAGTTCTTGCTGGCCTCGTAATAGTTGATAACCCTTAGATAACCAAACTTGCACTTTCCTCAGAATAAGCCTTTGGGATACATTTAAAATATCATTTGGTTTATGAAAATTTCATGCACAGCATAATCTTTCTATAGAGTTTGTGCATTTATGCTTTTTCAAAAAAAAAGTGAAACATGGATATGACTTATGGTTGCTATAGTAAATGTTTTTATTAAGTCATATTCAATATGCTAGTTTGATAACTATAAATGATTCCAAGTTTTTCCAACATTTTTTAACTAACTGAATATTCATAGTGTCAGTTTTTTCTTTTAAATCACTCCCCCAAAAAACAAATTTCACAGGCTAGATTGACTTCAGCTTCACTGAAAAGTTTGAATCTGTGGCATCTCACACATGCTTAGAATTGATCATGGAGTTGGTTGTTTTTTATTTTGCTACCCGTTCTCCTCAGTTGTTTCCATGTTGGGTAATTCCACATATTCTAACTGTAAAGCCAGGAGAATAGCAGTGTGAAAGTAGCGTTGAGGTAACCTACTCCCCTACAATTCCTGGCCATTTTGAGCTCATCTTGGTATGCAAATCAAATGTAGGTATGTTGGTATTTTATAATCTTAGTTACAAAGACCTTAGTTATCTTGCCCTGAGTAGAACACATTCACCTCCATGTTGTTCTTAACACAGTGAATTGTTTATTCTCTCTTGGCATCTTCAGCCTATATCAGAAAGGCAGGAGGTGAAGGGAGGGGAACGGTGTCTAAACATTTGATTGATTACTTTCATAATTAAAAAAAATCTGCCTAGGTCCTGTCATGCATTTTGATTAATAGATTCAAACCACCGTTCTCTCTCCCTCTCCCCCATATACACACTAAAAATAATCAAAGACCTTGGGGGTTGTACAGAATAGAGAGATGAGCTGATTTGCTTATAGCCAAGGGTAATTAAGGAACCTGAAAACCGTGACTGTAGTAAAATTAAATTTGTTGATTTTTATATTGCTCCACCATCAAAAAGAAGGAACCCTTGACATTTAGAGAACATTAAGGTGACATTATCCACCATTGGCAGAAAGGAAGCACTCGCTTATAGGCAGTGTTGCAAAATGAAGTGGCAGAGGCAAGAAGAGGGACAAGAGGGAAACGAATATCCACACTCCGCACAACTTTATACCTGTTTCTCTTTTTTCATGAAGACATGGTATTTGAATTCTTGAAAAGCAAGTCTTTATGGTCGATGTGGTACTCAAATGCACCCAAGACTTACTCACTGTAGAGAGATTTGACTTTTCATTTTATACTTGTCAGGGATCCCATACAAACCCAATTAGAGAAAGAAAGTGTAAAACCTACCAAAAGATAAACACAAGTTTTGTGAGATGAAATTTGTGACCTGTGAAGCAGTTCTGTCAAGTCCTTCAGCAGCTCATTTCTTCCAGGGACTGGGATGGATACGCTACTAAGTGAGAATGCATTTAGCATACAGGAATGAAAACATTGTTGATATCTGCCTTAAGTTTGTTCTCTTTGGTTGACCAAGATGGGTGCTTCAAGACAGTGGGATGAATCGACATAACTTTCCTACGTACATACGTGAACACACCACAGTGAATCTCAACATCATGTGCATCCTCAAGACTGGGATCCTAATTAGAATAAGATATATTCCATGCTTGTATAAATATCTCAAAATAGGTTTTACTCTCACATATAACTGAAAAGAGTAAAACTTGTTTTAAAAAGATGGATGCTCCATGGAAGACCGTGAGCCTTTTCCTGTACATGCAGCACAGTAGATGACTGTGGAGGTGCTGTGCCCACACTGCCCTCCCAAGCCCCAGACTTCCTTAGCCGAGACCAGAGCTGCCTCCAGCTCACTCCATGAACACGGACCGCAGAAGCTTTGTACAGTTTGGTAGTGTGTATGTAGCCACACAACTGACACGTTAGCTATGTCAAAACAGGTCAAACCATCCTGGACAAAGAACATCATGGGTCCTCACTTTAAAACCTGCTGGCTGGTGTTTGAATGGAGGGTTTATAATGTTGGTACATACTCTGCATGGATTATAGTTCCTAAGATGATGATAGAGTTGATGATTTTTAAAAGCACAGGGAACTTAGATTCTATTAATTAATGGATTCTATTAATATAAATTCCATATTTCTGTCTCATAAGAATTTATGAGTTGAGCCTCTTTTGGATGGATAAAAATGTGCTATCAATGATTTGGTTAAAAAAAAAAAAAAGAAATTAGAAAACTGATAACCTGGGGAATAAAGAATAGGAGAAACATAAATGAGTCAGTGTTCAGCTTGTCCCTGAGGTACTCATGTTGTTGTACCTGAGAACTTTTTATACTACTGGCCTCTGTCATTCTCCATTGCTGCCCCTCCTGTATGTTTATGTTCTCTTGAGAGTAGTCCTAATTTTTTAACTTAAAAATAACTCCAGTTTATACTGAGGGTTAATAAAGTTAAGAGGTGGCTTGGGATGAAAATTAACTTCAGGAATGGTTAGTGGAGATCAAATCTTCTAGATTAAGAGGAAGACAGAGAACCGCTCAGGAGTGTAGCCAGTAATGTCCTATGCCTTGTCCACTGAAATTTGCAAGGAGATTAGAGTAAAAGGAAGCATCTTGGGACAAGCCAGAGGAGATGCTTTGGCACTCTTGTGTAAGAAACATATCTGGGTCTGTTGAGATATATGCTAGGAAGATGGCTGGTGGCGGCACCTACAGAGAGTGATTCAGTGATGCCCCTGTGTCAAAACTATTAGCAGTCTTGATGGTGATCATCCATGTCAGTATGAAGTGTGTAGTCATGGTGCTCCTAAGGTAGTGCTGGCTTCACAGCATGGCTTTTCATGGGGACCAGGCAGGGACAACAGTTATGTCTCTACAGGTTCTGAAACATAGAATATAGAAAGTAATTTATTCCTCCAGTGAAATGGATTCACCAATTGAGATTTTGTCAGACTTTTGTAGGAGAACAAAGCCTCAACGGGACACCTCTTCTGTCTCCTCCTCAGCATTACCTTTCTGCAGCCTTTTTTCATCTTGGCCTGACACTGTCTGGACCGTGGGCCACATGGAAGAGCACTTCCCAGTGTATGTGCTTCTCTCTCTTGCTGTCTCCACCTCTCCTGTCCTGGATTTTCCTGAGTGTGCCTATTCCTTTCTCTTTGTACAGTTGGCAGTTTTTCAGAGCATTTGGATCAGATAAATGGACGAAGCGAGTGTGTGGACAGTACAGATAATTCCTCAAAGCCATCCAGTGAACCTGCCTCTCACATGGCTCGGCAGCGATTAGAAAGCACAGAAAAAAAGAAAATCTCGGGGAAAGTCACAAAGTCCCTTTCTGCCAGTGCTCTGTCCCTCATGATCCCAGGAGGTAGAGAGACATCTTTTCGCATGAGATTGTGTGATTTGTGCATGTGCTGCCTCTTCCCCCATTATGGAATGTTATTTGAGATGCAAGATTGCTTGAAGTAATAAGGGGTGTTTGTTGTCCCAGGACAGCTCTCCAGGGTTCCTGCCTGCGGGCCCCTGAATTCCCCCTGCAGGACCTTTGGGGCCCCCAAAGAGCATGCATGGCCTGTGTCATCTCATTTTCTGCATCTAGGAGTGAGAGGGGCTTCCTTGCCATGAAGCCTTAGTTCTTTCTTTCTCTTGAATGATTATTCTTTTCTGCACTGCATATCATTTATATACTTTACAGAGCTGTTTACAGCATCTGTGTTGGAAAGCTCAGTATGGGTTTTTCTCATCTAATTAATAAAGAAATAGACACAGAAAACATAAGCTTTTCATTTCTGGAGATGTAGAGTGTCATACATACCACTGAAATTATAAATTTTCCCAATTCTGTCACTTGAGCTATGCCCCCTCCTACTGGTAGTTAAATCATTCTCTGCCCTGTTTTGGAAAACCGGATTTAATTATGGTTTTGTTGGGTTGCAGTATTTTTCTACAACCTGGTTTTGCCTCTACCAAGTCTGTAGTAATTCCACTGGCAGGGATGAAACATACACCCTGGTGGTTGTGACATCACTCAAATGACAGCCATGGAGAAGTGGGAACTAACTTACGTTGCAGATGGCTTATATTTGGAAGAATGAAGGCCTTGTATAAAAGGGATTGTTTATATTTTTAGAATTTCATATTTGTACAGAAAGAAATTGGATATAAATAAATGCTCATTTGAGCAGCAGGACTCACTCTTGCAGATTCCATTTCTGGGAGACATACCATTTAGAGCATAAAGTTCACACCTGTCTTCCAGTCTCAATGACCCTTCTTAACCTGAGGTGTAGCCCAAGTGCAACTGCGTAGCAGGGAAGGTAAGTTTGATATGGTCCTGTCCATTTTGAAAAGTGGGTTAGATGGCTCACATTTAGGGAAACTATTCAATTTGGAGAGATGAGGGAGACCATCAAGGACTGGGGGGCCTGGCTCTTTTGCCGTAGGGTCTGTGTCTCTTTCCTCTTCTCGCCCATATGTTGTGAAATTCCTTCCCACCATTGTACCTCCCTTCACCTAGCCTTTTGATTAGACAGAAGGTAGCCCCTGAAGAGGACCAGGATGCCACATGACATCAGAATGAAGGAACAGAGGTGGCGATGTGCTTAGCTTTTTTGTTCTTTGGACAAAATAAAACTTGGAACTTTCAGCTTACTGTGGCCAACAGTGAGTCCCTCAGTGGTACTGCACACCAGCCAGTAGAGTGGTGCCAACAAAGTTCACATTTAGAACTCAACTTCCTCTTTAAGTTGCTCTTTTCACACATACACACACAATTTTATGTGACCAGTTAATATCTGTTCATATTCACATAGATGAAACAGTGATATGAGGTATAAATTAAAAGTTTGTCTCAGTGTGTTTAAGCTGCTATAACAAAATTTCTTAGACATTAATTTCTAAACAAGAGAATCTATCATTCACAGCTCTGGAGACTGGGATATCCAAAATCAAGGCCACATGATGTCTAGCAAGGGTTTGTTTCTAATAGATGGCACCTGCTAGATAGTCTCACAGGCAGAAGAGGAGAGCAGGCTCTCTTAGGCCTCTAGTATAAGGGTGCTAATCCCATTCGGGAGAGGTAGAACCTTCATGACCTCATCAACCTCCCACTTTTTTATTTTGGTACTGGGGATTGAACCAGGGGTGATTCATCTCAGTCCTTTTTAATTCTGAAACAGGGTCTTGCTAAGTTGCTGAGGCTGGCCTCAAACTTGTGAGCCTCCTGCCTCAGCCTCCTGAGTTGCTGGAATTATAGGCATGCACCACCTCACAGAGCCTTGTCCTATCTCTTAATACTGTCACCTTGGAGGTTAAGTTTCAACATATGAATTTTGGTAGGGAGGGGAACACAAACATTCAAAACATAGCAGTTTGCTTAAAAACAGTACAACTGATGTTTTGGAAGATGAACTGAGTTGCTCTTAAAATTTATCTCCTCTGCCTTACCTAGAAGAAACCTTATTTTATTTGCATGTACTACAGGAGGACAATCAAGCTGTAACCATAGTAATGAGTCATTCTTTTATGAAGAAGTTGCCGCATTAGTGTTTTCTTTATTAAAATTCATTAATCAATACTAGTTCAATAACAATGCAGAAAGCAGCTGGTAGGTTGATCTTTGGTCTCCTGGTCACGTGTATTTGGAAAGGACCACATTAAATTGTTTTGCATAAGATTTGGAGTCCACAGTTTCTTTTACTGTAGTAAACACAGCCTTCTCTGCACTAGACATACTTGAAATACATGCATCTGTGATTTATTTCTTTAATTAAAATATATTAAATAAAAATATCATAGCCAGGAAGTAGCTGATCTTTTAATTAGTGTAGAGAACTAAGAAATCATAACTTTAAATATTAATTGAAACATCAGTTAAAAATAGAAGCAGCTTCAATGTTTCCTTGACAAGCTTCAGTTTTGAAATGCATCCATCTACCAATATAAACATTTTTGCACTATTTCTTTATTTTGCTGTTGGAAATGAGTGGGTTTCATTTTGTGGCCATTCTCCTCATGCTGACAGAGTTCCTTGGGGAGGCTGACTGCATGATGTATTTGTGCCTGGGATTGGCTTTGATGGTTGGCTCTTTGTTACAGATATGTTTGCTGTCTCTCCACTGGGAAGTCCAATGTCTCCCCACTCCCTGTCATCTGACCCTTCTTCTTCACGAGATTCTTCTCCCAGTCGAGACTCTTCTTCAACAGCTGCCGCAAGTCCCCATCAGCCCATTGTGATACACAGTTCAGGGAAGAACTATGGTTTCACCATCCGAGCCATCCGGGTGTATGTGGGAGACAGCGACATCTATACTGTGCACCATATCGTTTGGGTAAGACCAACAGGCTCACTCTTGTTAGTTTTCACTTCCAGCCAGACTGGGGAATAGGTCATTTGGCTGAAGCAGTTAATAGCAAACTTATTTTCTGTTAACCTGGCCTTTGGGGCCTGTTTCAATTTGCTTTTAATGTTCTTTTCCTTTATCTATATGGTGGAACTGAATTTAGCAAAAATTAATATTTCTCCTATTTCTGTTCAGTTTCCATAGTCGATTGCCCATTCTTACATGCCAACTGGTAGACATAGTAAAAGATCATCCTATTTCTATCCTCCTTCCATTTTACTTTCCTGAGCTTGTTTTTAAAAATTGGATTCCCGATTCTCTTGATATTTTTTAAAGGAAACAGATTATCATATTTCAAAACAGTGAGAGAATAGGAACCATACCTTTTCAATACCTTAGTAGGAACTTAGGATCATTTGTGAATTGCTCAAAATATTCTGCCAGAAGAAACAGCAGGTGTTAGGGTTGTCATTTGTTTGCTTACAAATATACTCTCCTCTCTTGGACTTTAAGAATGTAGAAGAAGGAAGTCCAGCGTACCAGGCAGGACTAAAGGCTGGGGATCTGATCACGCACATCAATGGAGAGCCAGTGCATGGACTTGTTCACACAGAAGTTATAGAGCTCCTGCTGAAGGTATTGTCTTCTTTATGTCATGGCCATGCAGAGAAGGTGGGTAGCCCAAAGGAACTAGTACCAAGAGGTCAGTTCTCCAAGGCACCATGTAGTCAGTCTTGTTATTTAGAGGATATGCAGTAGTCTGAGGTTTATGTAAAGACAAAGTATTATGCATTCCTTTACATTGTGAAAGAAAGTCTTTATATTTGTACACTCAATTTCTAATTGTATCTCATTCTACATAGTAAGAATACTCTTTGCTTATGTACCTCACACATCATGGAATCCATTTGGGAATCACCTCTCCCACAGGTGATTTTCTTAAGGAATTTTTGGTAGGTTTGATTCTAGTATAGTAGAAGACAATAGTACTGAACCCTGAGTTGATTCTAAAGGTTTAGTCTGAGACTTGGAGTTCCTTTGAAAGAATTCTGAATGTGCACACCTGTACTATAAATGATGAAAATAAGTGATAGGGGAAGAAGGGGTTCTAGCAATTAGTAGGTTTCCCGCCTTCCTCATACAAATATATAAGTTAGCTTAAGTGTGAATCCATTTTTCTTTGACAGGTAAGCTGCGTAGAGCCTGAGGAGTGAGATCACAGGAAATGTGAATGTGAATGGAGAGAGACAGTCGTACTGAAAAGAAAGCTGATTTTTCTGTGATAATAAATGCAGTCCCTACTTTTAGGATTATTTAACAAACCCACAGATTTATAGATGGTCTTTTGCTTCTCAAGCCCTATACCCAGACTCTGGAAGCGGGTGACCAGCCAGAGAGATGTGAGCCTTAAAGAACCCAGAGCCTATTTAGGGAGACAGAGCAAAATATATATAACCATGAACTCATATGCATGGTTTAAATCACATCCATTCAGACTGATTGTAAAAGGCCTGGGGATGCAGCTCAGTGGTAGAGCTCTTGCCTAGCATGCACAAGGCCCTGGGTTCCATTCCCAGTGCACCAAAAGAAGAAGGAAAAAAAATCAAAGCAGACTGACTCTGGTGCCTTCATGGTAGACATTGGTGACATAAGAGATAAGGGATAGTCTCTGTCCTCTAGAAATGGAGGAGAAGTATGGGATGGGTGGGGAGAAGAGACATTAGTTGGGGCTTTAGAAGAAAGAGGAATATCATACTTTGATACTTGGGAAAGAACGTTCTGTGAGATGGGGGAAGTATCCCAGGGAAGGGAAGTGACCTGGAAGTGGAACTTGAAAGAAAATGAGGAACTTGGAAGGTGCTCCCAGGAAGTAGGTGACAGCTCTTTCAAAACCAAATGCAGCTAAATGGCTTCTTCCTCACTTGTGTCATCCCTTCAGCTTGCACAGTGTATTTTTCAAAAGATTTGGTTTTGAAAACCTAGTCTCCAGAAGGAATACTGTGTCTATCCTGAGGTCTAGTGTGAGGTAGTAAGCAGATTGAAGTTATTGCCATTAATTCACAGCATTAATGAGACTATGCTCTTGGGCTCAGGGCCTATGGGGATTTGGGGCTTAATAAGTTTGTGGTTTAAAAACAAACCCTGGGGTTCTCCTTTGCTTGCTGTCCAAAAGTTACCATCATAGACAAAGACTCCATAGCTATTTTGTTGTGTCCTGATTCATGTCTTATTGCACATGCCATTTGGTTTGGTAGCAAAAACCTTAAGATGACTGGGGTCAGCCTACACTTCTATGTGGCTACTAAGTAGAAACAAAACACATTCTGGTTCCTGCCTGGATAAAACCTGGGGTTTTAAGTTCAGTTCACCTCCTGTCTCTGATAATGGTCTTTATCTAACTGGGATAGAACAAGAGTATCAGTTAAGTGTACAAGAAATGGGAGGCAGAGCAAGATTGCCAACTTTGAGATGGCTTGGCTATAAAAGTCACCTGAAATCACCTCAAAATACAGAAGTCAAGAAGAAATGTGAAGATTCAAGAACCTCACTAGCTGCTTTGCCCAGAGAACTGGATTCTGTGGTCCCTGGTGCCCTATCACTGACTCACTGAACCGCCCTATGTGAATAAGAATGGGGGAGACATGGGGTTTTCCTTCGTTTCCTACATCCAATATATAAGCCTTTCTCGTTGGTAGAGATCACAGGGTGGGCAGACAAAGGAGCTTAGTGTCTTTAAAACGCTCTTTGGCTTTGTGTAGGTGCACGCCTTAACCCTTGGTGTTAGAGAATAAGCCTGAGTTTTGTAGGTGAGCTTCATTACTTGTTATTCATCCTATTAGAGTTTTTCCAAAGCTTGGCATCAGTGATTTGAAAAAGGTTAAAAGGATTTTAACTGGTAATATGTGTGTCTTGCCCTCTACATTCTTTATAACAATATTGTGTTATGTGCAAAATAGCTTCTGCCACAGCATATCTTTACATCATAGTATACATCTGCTCATAAAAGCAGAAGAAAAACTAAACTGAAATATATAAATATTGAGGAACATACATTATTTTGCTGAGACATAATTGATCACTTTCATGATTTATTTTGTGTCTCAATGTGATTCTGCATTTTAAAAGCTCTCTTCTTGCATCTCTGATATTTGAATATGTATTTCCCCTAAAGGTTTCTGGCAGGGTTTCTCAGCAGAATCAGATGGTCCAGGATATAACATTTTGCCTCCCATGATTATGGAGCTCTGTGATCCCAGTAGAGGATCCTGCCTGTGCCTCACAAGATGACTGGAGAGGAGTAACTATTGTGATGACACAAAGAGGATACGAGGGATCGAATGATCTTCCCCGTAAACTGTGTAATCATGCCGCTTCCTTCCAAAAGGAACCAAAAATTCTTGAACAAAGAGTGTGAACTGACTCGTATCAACAGTGCCTCTTGTGCCCTAGCTGGTTGCACGTGGGTGGCAGTGCCAGTATGGTTGGTTGCCACGTCCACTGTGTTTACCCTTGCAGAGGGCCTCGCGGATCCCACGGCATCCTTAGAAAAAGATGGAAGAATCACCCCTTAGTGGGCCATAAGTATGTCCAGAAACCCACATGCAATACTTATCTTTGGGATTATGAGCACCATAATCATTTTCTGTATGGTCTCATTTCCCTCCTAACTTCAAAGTGGACCTGTGTGGAAGCTCTGACTTACCTGTGCAGGGAACCTTGTCCAAAGTCGTTCAGCATGCTGGAATCCTGGAATTACGGACTCGTACGGTTATCTAGTTCACTTCCCCAGGGGCAGGTTACCCCCTTCAAAGCTTTCCTGACACCTTCATTTGACTTTTAGGCAGTGATCTTTTTAAAAGAACTTCATAAAAACTTCATAAAAAAAACTTCTGTAAACAGACTGAAGTCATTCTGCAGTCCTACATTTGTAGACTGAGACCATACTGACCCAGTCCTGTGCCCTGCTCACATGATCACTTGCCGGGCCTGACTTCTGTAACCCAGGAACCCTTCTGTTCAGGCAGCCTGCTCCCTTAGTGTAGCATCAGTTTAACTTCCCAATGCAGAAGAGAAGCCCTGAAGCTTCGCCACCACTTGGTTTCAGAAATTTCCTTCCTAGGACCTCTGGGGAGCTTCTATGTACTGAAATGGGGATCACCAAATAGCATCATTACCATTTTCATATTTGTTGGACCCCTGATGTATTCAGAGCCTTGTGTAAAATACTGTAAGAGTCATACAAAAATGAAGCAAGAGCACTTGATATCAGAAAGTTCCGTTTCATTTTCTACCAATAAACACAAATAACCCTTGCAGTTATAGATGCTATAAATGTTTCCAAATTACAGATTTAAAAAGGAGTGAGAAGTTAACAAAGCAACCAAGCCTACCTCCTAGGATGGAGCACAAGATGATTGGCAACCAAATAGAGGAGCTCAGCAGCCTGAGCTTTTAACTTCTATAGCATACTGCTCTACACATGAAGTCTCTGATTGCCAATGACTTACAGTCCAGCAATCACAGAGGAAAGCGGTGGCAATACCAGGTTATAAACAGAGTGTTAAACATAAGGAACAGAGTGTAAAACACGCACAATTCTGAAGGAAGAGACATGACTTTTCTTCCTCTAGGATGCACAGGGATAGTATCAGAGAATTGGGGGTTATCTGTGCAGGGCTTTGAAAGATGGGAAGAGATTCAGTGTATGGAAAATGGGCCCAACCCCTGCAACATGAAGAGCTACCTGTGTAAATCTCAAAATGTGTGAGGTATGGAGCGAATCAGCAGGTTGGAACCTGGGTTCACATGAGGATACAGTATGCAGGAAAATGGGCTGAGTGAGTGGTCAGGGCAAGGACACAGGGATGCAGAAAGAGCCCATTCCCATCTGTACTTTGCAGAGAAACAAAGGTAAAAACAGTGGAACTCAGTGAGTTACCCAAGGCCAACTGATAAGCTAACAGAGCCAGGCTGAGAGAAGAGATTAGATAGCCTGACTTCTGTGGCTGTATTCAGTTCAGCTAGCTTAAAATAATTTCCCTCCCACTGTGCACTAATAATAAAAAGAGTTTAAAGCAAAAGTGAATTAATTGAACATTAACAGTCTGCTGGATACATTTCTGTTGTTGTTGCTGTTATCGTTTCAACAAGTGCCACAGAATTTCTCTAAGAGGTTGCTCATTCATCAAGAGAAGTTAATTGAGGATAAGCCTAGGTAAGCTACTTGAAGGGAATTCAGGGAGCAGCTGCTATAGCAGAATGAATCCACCAGGTGGCAGCCTTCACAAATAGCACCTATTTTCCCATCATTTACCTTTTTTTCCAATTATTAATGTTTCCAACCTAATATTTGCTCTCTGCATCCTATGTGTATTACCTCTTAGAGGAGTTATCATTTTTGTATGTGTGTAAGTCAAATGAACTGTCCTCTGAAAGAACCATATTGAAACAAAGAGAAAACTGAATTTGTTTTTTTATAGGGTATAGGGGTGATTGCACATAGCCCAGTGATACGCTCTGCTCCTCACTGTTTTGTCATGAGAAATGTTCAGGATCTGTATTACATTTGTCTTATATAATTTTTTTGATGTTTATATCTCCTTGATTTCTTCTTTTTTTGGTGGAGGGGGGTGTACTGGGGATTGAACTCAGGGGCACTCAACTACTAAGCCACATCCCCAACCCTATTTTGTATTTTATTTAGAGGCAGGATCTCACTGAGTAGCTTAGCACCTCACTTTTGCTGAGGCTGGCTTTGAACTCCTACCTTAGCCTCCTGAGCCCCTGGGATGACAGGCGTGTGCCACAGTGCTGATTTTTCTTGATGATCTGATTCTTCAAGCATGACCCATGGCCATTGTGTGCTGGTGTGCTCCCTACCACTGATAACAAGCCCAAGCCACATACCACACCAGGCATAGGAGAGGCAGAGGGATCCAGGGTGCACCCTGCCAGCCAGAGTGCAGCTGCAAGGAGGAGCATGGAGGGGTCAGGAACAGTAGAGAAGGCACAGGCTCTACCCTTGGGCTCTGTGACCCTGGGAAAGAAGAATCTCAGGGACTCTGAATCTGTTTCCTTATCTGTACAGTAAGGATGATAGTCCCTTTTCATTCATGGAGTTATGAACAACCCTCATGACTTGGTTATAAAAAATAAAGTATATATGAAAATGGTTTTAAAATCTGCTTTCAAAATGCCCAGTGGCCTGGTTAGCTTCTTTAGATAAACATGAGAGTCAATGGTGAATCCCATAAAAATGAGTAGAACTAGATTCAGATTCAAGTGGCTTGTGCAATAAGACGGGCAGATGATCATTATGACTCATGTGTCCACTCCATGTAGGAAATGTGGAAAAGGATTAAAAGAACTTCAGTGAAAGGTAAATTCCAACCATATTTGTGGCCTCTTCAATATATATATGTATATATATATAATTTTATATATATAATTATATATATATAATTATATATATAATTATATATATATTATTATATATATTATTATATTATATATATATTATTATATATATATAATTATATATATATATTATTATATATATATTATTATATTATATATATATTATTATATATATATAATTATATATATATATATATAATTTTATCCGGGTCTCACTCAATTTGTGAAGAGATGACCTGTTCCAAAAAAAACTTTGAGTGGTAGACCTTACATACTCACTAACCAAAATTTCCATTTAAAGAATAAATAGAATGCCAGTCTTTATCCTTTCTGAATGGGGGCGGGAATTTTCTTGTTGAAGTTCAAACCCTATTTCCCTAAAATATTTTGTACACATATGGCATTAGGTATGAGCTTATATGTTCTTAAATGCATAAAGAAGTACAAAGCCAGTACAACTACTTTTCAATACTAAATTGGAGGTAGAGCATGGATAAATTATTCCCTCACAAAACATAAATATATAAGAGAACTCCTAAGAATTGAAAGACAGAAAATAATAGCAATAGGGAAATATTTAAATGAATTTTGCTTCACCCAAGTGGAATACATTATATAGTCAATAGAGATGATGTCCCTAAGGAATATTTAATGATGAAAGTTTTTTAAAATTATGTAATAAAAAATGAAAAACAAACAGTAAAATTAAAATCGTCTGTATACCTTGTGTGTCCACATGCATGTGTGTGCCTGAAAAAGAAGGCCAGCACTGGTCAGAAATGTAGCTCAGTGGCAGAGCACTTATCTAGCACACATGAGCCCCTCAGTTTTATCTCTAGCACCACAAAAATAAGAGAGACCATCAGGTAATATATTAAACTATTACCGGTGTAGCTGGGTGGTGGACTTCTCAGTGATTTTCTTTTTATTTCTACTTTACTCTTTTCTTCTTATAATGGCATGGAATACTTCCCAAATCAGGGCAGAAAGTAGATGTTATCATTTAAAAAGTTGGTCCCTGTGTTTTTCAGTCCCCTGCTCTTACCACACTTAACCTCCCATCCTTTGGTACTACTTAGAGCTGAACTGTTGGGTACCTTCTAGGCAAAATCCTTTTTCCTTATCCTACTGATATTTTCAAGGTTATCAGAGCCATCTCTTACTTTGAAAGGACATGTTTCTTTTCTGGTTATTACAAAATTCGAAAAGAGGTGTGACTGCCTGCTGCCCTGGATACCCTGGGCCTGGCAGCGGACTCCATGCTCAGTTCCATCCGTAGGGCCGGCCCAGCAAACTCCTGTCTGCAGATTGAGTGAAAAGACACAGAAAGGGTGTTGCCAAACTTTCTGTGGGAAATTACCAAAGATACAGAAACCTACCAGGAATGCCCTCACCTAGCGTGACCTGGTTAGAAAGAGGTTTCCTACTGGCTGGCATGTGCTTTCCAGCTCTGCAAGCTGACAGATTTTATGACAATAGAAAGGGAACCTTTTAAAGTAATTAAAAGTCTCAGTTTTGCTCCTCTATGATTTCTAGGCCAAAGAAAAAACACAAAAAGGAGAAAAAAATATATATATATCAGCCAAGAGCAGACAGTCACTGGGCACATTTATACTTAATACATATGGATGAAGATAACTTATTTATAGAACCCTTTCCATGTGTCACACTCGGTGCTAAAGGCTTTACAAACTCTCATTTATGCCTCAGATGAGCCCTGTGAGATAGGCAGCATTGGTACCATTAGCAGGTACAGTGTGTATGTGACTCTGCTGAGGCCTCAGGAGGTGAGCAGCCCGCTGATGTCAGAGAGCTTGGATTTGAACTCAAACATGTGGACTCCAGAGCCCACCCTCTGAAAGACTTCATACTTTGCCTTCTACCCTATTTGAATTGCCTGGACTTCACTGATGGAAGGGTTGTTTAGAAACGGGAAGGCCCTTTATAGGAATGCTTGTATCTATTTGTCTTTGGATCTCTTATTTCTGTTCTGTTCTGATGTTGCTTCATCACAGCATTCCCCTTTAATATCACCTCATCTTTTTTATAGAGTGGAAATAAGGTGTCAATCACCACTACCCCATTTGAAAACACATCAATCAAAACAGGACCAGCGAGGAGAAACAGCTATAAGAGCCGGATGGTGAGGCGGAGCAAGAAGTCTAAGAAGAAGGAAAGTCTAGAAAGGTTAGTTAAATCATTCTTCTTTGGGAGTCTGGTATATATTAATGTTAGAGAAATTACTCCTTACTTAAATGCTTCTGTATGAGAAAGTCCTACGAGAAATTCTTTGCCACAGTTCACATATATTTATACATTGAAGTTTGTATTCACAGCATTATTTTTCATAGGAAAAGCATTGACACATTTTCATTGCAGAAGGATTTCTATTACTCTTTGTCACTTGTGAGCACCCTGAGAAGCCCTTCACTGTGTTTTTCTTTAATTTTTTTTTTGTAGCTAAAATTCTTTGTTTTAGGCATATTGGGAGGAATAGAAAAGGGATAGTATATTTGATCAGCAGATAGAAGGAGATTGTACAACAGCTTAATTCACATTTTCTTTTTTAATATTTTTATTATTTGTCAATGGACCTTTGTTTTATTTACTTATATGAGGTGCTGAGGATTGAACCCAGGGCCTCAAACATGCCAGGCAAGTGCTCTACCACTGAGCCACAACCCCTAATTCTCATTTTCTATAGTAGGAAATCAACCAATAATTACTACAACTAGAAAAGGCTTTTAAAAATGCCTGTATAAGCACATTACTTAGCAATATACAGACAAATGGAAGAGGAAAGAAACAGATAAAGTAGAAGGTGGTTTCTCTGGGGCATGGAGAGAGTGTGGAGGAGTTGCTGTTTCGTTTTAAGTTTGTAGAACATGACTTTGTGCCCCAAGTTCATGTGTTACTTTGATGAAAATTACACGCACAAGTTCAAGGATCCCTCTGTTCTTTCTGGTTATGCTCTATATTTTGATTGTGCTTTAGGTTATGTATTGTTTCAAAGAGCAGCAATGTCACAACTTTCTGTGTTAAGTTCAGCAGGGTGGGATTGGCCTCTGTGAAGGTAAAAGAATGCCATACAGCCAGGTGCACTGATAAGCCATGGGCAGCTGCACTTTTTTGCGTTGGGACTTGCTCATCAAGTGCTAAGTGCATGTTCAAATCTCTGTGTGGTATCTGCTGCTGTGGACAGGAGCCCCGGCTTGCCTGGAGTTTTCCATATGAACACACAGACTACAGTGTTATTAGGAATATCCAGCAGCCCACACCAGAATAAGCACAGCATACGGTCCTTCCTAGATAAAGCCTCTACCTAGTGTCTCCCCGCTAACAAATTCTGTATGCCAGATAACACAAAATAAATCTCTAGAAGAAAACCATTACTCTGGATAGATATGGGGTATGTACTCAGAAGCTTTCACACAAAGAAGACCCTTCTGATAAAACTAAGAAAGAAATGTTTTTAATATATTTGTATTTTTCCTGTTTTCTGGTCTCTTCCTAAGTGTTTGGAATTAGGAAAACCTTAAAAGACTACTCCTTTACAAATTATGAGAGAGTTTTAAACATAAACATAGAAGTAGCATCCTGCTCCTGTCGCTTACGTGACAGAGTCACCGAATGCACGCATGAGGTGGAAAAGCAGGAATGGTTCTGAAAATAGGCTCTGATCCATGTTTTCCTGTTTCCCACTCTAGGAGAAGATCTCTTTTCAAAAAGCTAGCCAAGCAGCCTTCTCCTTTACTCCACACCAGCAGAAGTTTCTCCTGCTTGAACCGATCCCTGTCATCCGGAGAGAGCCTCCCGGGCTCGCCCACTCACAGCTTGTCTCCTCGATCTCCCACACCCAGCTATCGCTCCACCCCTGACTTCCCATCCGGTAAGTCTCCTGGTCCAGACAGTAAGAGAGAGTTGAGAGGAAGTAAGTCAACGTGAGGATTATGCCAAGCTGAGGAAGGAAATGACAGACAGGACTCACAGGGAGAACAGAGGGGCTCTTCTGACTGTTAAACTAAGACAAGTAGTACGGGCTACCTGGATGTGGGCAGGGGTATTTCATTAGTGAGATGCGAAGACATGATGCTGACTGTACCTCCAGCTGTCTGGGTGGGAAGTGTGGGGAGAAAAGGGACGATGACCCTGGATGCTTACAGCCCTATTTTCTACCCACAGGTACTAATTCCTCCCAGAGCAGCTCCCCAAGTTCTAGTGCCCCCAACTCCCCAGCAGGGTCAGGGCACATCCGCCCTAGCACCCTCCATGGCCTCGCTCCCAAACTCAGCGGGCAGAGATATCGCTCTGGAAGGAGAAAGTCAGCTGGCAGCATCCCGCTCTCCCCGCTGGCCCGGACGCCCTCTCCAACTCCCCAGCCCACCTCCCCACAGCGCTCGCCATCCCCACTGTTGGGACACTCACTGGGCAATGCCAAGATCGCCCAAGCCTTTCCCAGCAAGATGCACTCCCCGCCCACCATCGTCAGACACATCGTGAGGCCCAAGAGTGCTGAGCCCCCGCGGTCACCGCTGCTCAAGCGTGTGCAGTCTGAGGAAAAGCTGTCACCTTCCTATGGCAGTGATAAGAAGCACCTGTGCTCCCGCAAGCACAGCCTGGAGGTGACCCAGGAGGAAGTGCAGAGGGAGCAGTCCCAGCGGGAGGCAACGCTGCAGAGCCTGGAGGAGAACGTGTGTGATGCCCCATCCCTCAGTCGTGCCCGGCCAGTGGAGCAAGGCTGCCTGAAACGCCCTGTCTCCAGGAAGCTGGGTCGGCAGGAGTCTGTGGACGACCTGGACCGGGACAAACTGAAGTCCAAGGTGGTTGTGAAGAAACCAGATGGCCTTCCAGAAAAGCAGGAATCCCACCAGAAACCCCACGGCCTTGGCAGTGATGTGGAAAACCACGCTCTCTTTAGGCTAGAGGAGAGAGAGAAGAAAATCTACCCCAAGCCTTTAGAAAGGTCAGGTCATTTTGAAAACAAAACAGCAGAGGCTCAGTCTCTGGGCAGCCGGCTGAAAGATGCTCTCCACAAGCAGGCCAGTATCCGTGTCACTGAGGGGATGGCCTCGGATGGGACAGCAGCTGCCTACGGCCCAGCACCCGGGGAGCACAATCAGGGCACAGGCGATTTCAAAAGGGTCTCTGCTCCCAGCACCCTCCAGGACAGTCTCTGTCACTCCCCTGACAGGTCCGCCCCTGGGAAGGGTGAAAACACAGAGAAGACCTCCCAGGCCAAGGAGGTCCTGCGAAGTGAGAAGTTAGACAGTAAATTGGCCAATATTGATTACCTCCGAAAGAAAATGTCACTTGAAGACAAAGAAGATGGCCACTGCTCCATGCTAAAGCCCAAGATGACATCCAGCACCCATGAATGCCTTCCAGGGAACCCAGTTTGGCCCATGAGTGGACAGCAGGAGGCTCCGCCTGGCTCTGAGAGCCGAGCTTTTATCAGCAGCACCCACACAACTCAGATGAGCACTGTCTCCTTTGTTCCTCTCAAGACCTTAGCTGGCCGGGTGGATGGCGGAGCAGAGAAGCCAGGCTTGGTTGCTCCCGAGTCCCCTGTCAGGAAAAGCCCCTCTGAGTATAAGCTGGAGGGTCGGTCAGTTTCTTGCCTGAAGCCAATTGAAGGTACACTGGACATTGCTCTTCTGTCTGGGCCTCATGCCTCCAAGACAGAGCAGCCATCACCAGATCCTGCACAGAGCCCCAGTCCAGGTGGTGACATGGTGCCCTCTGTGCCACTACCTCTTCCTAGCAGTAGTGGGAAGAAGAGTGAAGCCCCTAGCCTGAGAGAGTCTTCCCCTGCCAGCTTAAAGATGAATAAATCCTACCTGCTTGAGCCTCGGTTCCTACCCCCCAGCCGGGGTCTCCAGAACTCACCAGCAGCTTCCCTGCCTGACCCAGAGCCAAAGCGTGACAGGAAAGTTTCCCATCCTGCTGGCAGGAGCCCAGTGACAGTCATGGAAAGTGATCCCCAGCAGAGAGAGGCTGGCCCCACTAAACATCAAGACCATGCCACTGATGCCAAGGTCATCCCTGGTCTGGGACAGACCCAGGACAGCACTCTCCCACCTGAAGGGCCTCCCTCAAAGGAGAAGCCAAGCCTAAAAGAACCATCTGGAAAGGGCCCCTGCACAGGGAGAAGCGAGCGGTCTGCCTTGAGGGCTGATGTGCACAGAGACTCCTTTGTGGAACTGTATTCTCTAGAGACTGCTAAAGCCAGTGACAACTGCAAAAATCCCCCTTCTGTGGGAAGGCCCCACCCAGACTCTTACACGCAGGCCCAGACCCTGGAGAAAGTTTGGGGGCCTTGTGCAAAGACATACCACAAAGATGGCCAAGGTGAGGCAAGGTCCCTGGCCAGAGAGGAATCTTCCTTGAACTCTGCTAGAATTCCTTGTGAAAGGGAGGTAGGCAAGATAAGAAGTGGCATGGAACCCAAGCCTGAAGCCCTCCCTTCCAGGTGTCCCCTGCAGCCACTTGGAATTGAGAGTGGGAAGAGTGAAAAGTTCTCCAGTTTCTCCTCTTTGCAGAAAGAGGGTCCCAAGGAGCCTGACAGGAAAGAGCAGCCTCTTCAAAGGCATTTGAGCAGTGACCCTCAGCGCCCCCTGACCACCAAAGACCTGCCCAGCCTGACCTCTCGGCAGCAGTGCAGTTCCCCAAGCCACACTTCTGGCAGGGAGTCAGGGACCAAGCCCGGTGCTGCAGAACCTGCCGCAGCCCTCCAGGATCCTCCTAGGTCTGCTCTTGCTGTGCACAGTGAGAGCAGTGACCACAATCTCCGACCTGGCTCTGACCCCAGCCCTTCAAAGCCCAAGCACCCAGACAGGTCCCTCTCCTCACAGAAATCCAGTGTTGGGACTGCAAAGGGCAAAGAGCCTGTCACTCAGCCTCTCAGTGGCTCCAGCAGAGACGGGAGGAACCATAGCAAGGGTGGATTGGATGTGCTCACCGCCATCCCAGGCTCCCAGAGCAAAGCCAGCGAGGTGAGTGGTGGGAGAGAAAGTGTGCCCTTCAACCCGCCGCACGCTGAAGAGAGTCCTCTAGATCCCAGATTGAAACCCACCAGTGATCATGGCCTGGAGATGCAGGAGAAGCAGCTGCATTTGCCAAGGCATGGACACCCAGGGTCCAGCGAGTCAGTAGACCATAAACTTCCCATGGTCGGTGAAAAGCAAAGCCCGTCGCCAAAGCACCCCAAACCATCCACTGTGAAAGACTGCCCCCCTCTGTGCAGACAGACAGACAGAAGCCCAAGTCAGCAGGCCCCTGCCACAGACAGGGGGTCGGAAGGGAAGAAATGCACAGAAGCACTTTACGTTCCAGCAGCAGAGAGCGGGAAGCTGGAGGCCAGCCTTTGCCTAGCTCATGGGGAGGCCCGGCTGAAAGGCACAGAGAAGCCAGGTGCAGCAGTGGGGAAGGGCTTCCCAGAAGCCAAGGGGAGGGGGCCCGGGCCCCAGAAGACCCTACCTGAGGCTGGCAAGCTCGGCAGCATGAAACGGTCACCCTCAGCCACGGGGCAGAGTTCTCTCCGACCCGCTGCCCTCCCAGAGAAGTCTCTCAGCTACTCCGCCAGCTTCCCAGAGGCCAGGCCAGGAGTTCGAGATGTTGCCACAACCAGCAGCGGCCCCTGTTCCTCCAAAGCCAGTGGGGCCACACTTGAGACGACAGCTCCCAGCAACAGGGACCATAGGAAGTCCCAATCGGGGGCAGATAGCAGAACCCACATGACAAAGAGTGACTCTTTGCCATCCTTCCGCCTCTCCACCTCTCCCCTGGAGTCACAGCACTCGGATGCGCAGGGGCTGAGCGGATTGGGCCACAGGGACAGAGCGCTCTCGGTAACCGCTGCCACTGGAGAAACCAAAGCGCGAGAGCCTGCCCCTGCCCAGCCTCCCCCACCCCGGAAACAGAACGTGGGCAGGGAGGCAGCCAAGGCACCCCAAGCCCCGAACTCTGATCGCCCCATCACCCTTTCTTCAGAGAAGGATTTTGTGGTGCGGCAGAGGCGGGGCAAAGAGAGTTTGCGTAGCAGCCCTCACAAAAAGGCCTCCTAACTGGGCAGGCCCCAGGGCAGGACTGTGGAGACCCCACCTGAATGTGTAACTGTGTCTTGACCACCTTCGAAACCAGCACTGTGTGGGAATGTCCGCCAGGCAGAGCGTGGAGCCTCGCTGAGGAGGAGGGGAAGAGAAAGAGGGAACTTCTTCCAGATGCCTTCCCAGTTGTAACCGGTAGAACTGTTACCAGATAGTGTTTGTACAAAAAGAGGAGATACCTTTACAGCTAAGGATTGTGGAGGAAAGAGGTTTCCTCTGTAAATATCTAGCAATGTGTTTGGTTTGGGATGTAGAGTCTATACCTTGCTGCTGATTGCATTGTTTACTACAGCTTTTAAAAATTAAGATCTTTGCTTTACCACGTTATCATAATGTAGTAATGAAGCAGAATGGTCAAAACTGGGTGTGTGTAAAAATAGATACATCCATATTCGTGTATGTACACATCCACCCACATGTTTTGGTCTGTGGTTTGAGAAGATTCCAAGGCTCCGTTTTATAAGTAGAGTTAAAGATGAAAGAAAGCCCTAAATACAGTAGATTGTGAGTTTTTATGTGTATTTTTAACCAGTTTCTGATAGTACTGGATCTGGCTACCTGTATTTCCAGATCTAAAGCAAGAGCACTCCAATTGCTGCATTTGGAATCCTCCATTAGGAATGGTCAGGACAAATGGAGCTAGCCATTTTTATTTCTCAGTCATCCTAGTGGACATTTTAATCCTTAGGTTCCACTGTCCAAAAGGCCAGTTGTTATTGTTGTCTGTAGGTTATATGTCCGGTCTTTGGCGGTAGAGCAAGGACTATAAACATACATCAGCTTTATTTCTGTTCTTTCTTTCTTTTCAAGCTCGTACACTCAAGCATTTGTGCTGTGAGTGACTAGTCCGAGAAGCACACATTTTGTGGTAGTCCTGCACCAGCCCTGCTCTTGAATAAAAAAGGAAAATTACTGGCTGCACACAAATCTGCTGGTACTTAGGTCAAGTGATAAGCATCAGGCATTGGAAGAGGTTTTAAATTTGCTTTTTTGAGGAAAAGAAGGGGGGAGTTGGATTTTGGCATCATAGCATATATATTAAGGAATAATCAGGACATCAGATACATTTTAATACATAGCTGGGGCCTTATGTTGTAGATGAAGCTTGCTGTTTTTAGCAAGTTCCTGGGTTTCACATTCATTTCTGATGCATCGAGTAGCTCCATTCATTTCATAATGTGATCTCTCTATTTGTATGCAAAAAAATACTGTATTAATAAAGAGCATCATTTTTGTAACAAAAGAGACTTAGTGGAGCTATTTG
The DNA here is from genome assembly GCF_902686445.1 of Sciurus carolinensis. Classification (NCBI taxonomy): domain Eukaryota; kingdom Metazoa; phylum Chordata; class Mammalia; order Rodentia; family Sciuridae; genus Sciurus; species Sciurus carolinensis. Next base: position 55,303,741 of record NC_062218.1, read on the forward strand.
GTGCTTGAATGTGACCATCCTTTTTACTTTTGCTAAGCCTTATTTAAATTTTGTATACCATGAAATATATAGAATTTGTCAAATCATTTTAGTGCTGAGGGATTTTGATTTTTTTTGTTGTTGCAGTTTTTTGGTGGCTTGTTTTGAATTGTGAGATGGCACTTGCTGACATAAGTACTAAGGCACTGAGAGACAATGCAGATAAGTATTTATAAGATGCTTGGGACTCATTGCAGGATTTTTTTGTTTTTTTTTTAAGATGAAAAAAATTACTTATAAATGACTAATCTAGCCCCAAATCCCCTGGGGATGTTTTAGTATCTTTATGCTATAAAATTGTTTATGTAAGCACAGCCTCATTGTACAGCCCTATAGATTGTAAATCATCTAGCAAGGTTATAAGCACTCCATAAACAAAGGCATAACAACCGACTGCTCGGTTGTCCTTTGTTGTAAAGTGAGTTGCAATGACAGAAAAAAGTTTGCTCCTTGCCCCTGGTTTTTTTTTTTTTTTTTTTTCCATGTAGTTTGAGCCGTTCCCCATCACTACATTTTGAAATGTAGGGAAAAAAATATTTTTTACAAGAACTTAAATGGATTTCAAAGTGGTCTCAAAGCTTATAATACATATGTTTGGCAGTTGTCAGAACCTGATCCTTCTACACTCAGACATCAATCCAGGTCTGTCCAGGAGGTAGTTCATGGTTTACAGCCTTTGCTTTTTAACTGTCCAGTTTTCTTTAAAGCACAACTAGCTGCTCGTTTACAAAGGATATTTTTATGCATATTTTGTATAGTGTATTATCATTTTTGCCAAATATGTTTTTGCATTTTGGATGAGTAAAGAGTACTTAAGGTTGCATTCATGTCTTACCTGTTTGTTGTTGTGAAGCTTTCCAGTAAGCTGGTGGAAATTCTCCTGTGTTCTCTTTGGTCAGTCTCTATGTGATTGTAAGATGTGCTCCTCAGTAGTACTCCCAGCTGTAGACTTACCAGCTTGAAAGTTTGTTAGGATCTGTGCAATAAAGTGTTTGCAGTCTTATTTTCTCTAAGAAATTCCCCCATGGATGTCATAATTGTTGTATATTGAACAAATATTTATACTTATGCAGTTGCATAACATTGAATAAAAATTTAGCATGAAAATGACTAGTAAGTTTTTTCAAATATATACATGTACATACCATCTCCAAAGATATTACTGATTATTGCTCTACTTTAGAATGTATGGGTTTTTGCACATTGCTTTTTGGTGAGTGGAATGGTTTGCCTTTTTCCTTTTGACCTGTACAAATAATCCATTTTTCAAGAGTAAGTCCTTAAACTCCTTTCACTTTCTTACCTGAAGGGCTTACCAACCTCCAATCTCCAGGGAAGGGGTATCCTTTCTCCCATTGCATCCTCACATTCTCCTGAACCCTTGCTACATTGATTACTGTGGTCTCCCATGTGGTTCTTTTTCCTCCCATCTGTTTCTCCTTTCAGAAGCCATTTCCTTGACCTTTGCTTTTCTTTCTTTCCCTGCTCAACTGACCCCCTAAAATAATAGTCTGTACTGGACACTTTCCAGTCTTCCTATCACCCCTCACTCTTAATATCTGGCTTCAAAGCATGCCAAGTTCCTCCTCTTCTCACATGACCAGATCCTCCATTTATACCTAAACTCTCCCTTTACATTAAAAAAGTGAATACACACACACACACACAAACACACACACACGCACACACACACCACTAAGTTTGCAAAATGCTTTTATGCTCTATATTCCCACCACTTTTCTCCTATCAGAAACCTTAATATCTACCATAATCTCTCTCCTGTATAAGCCCAGTAGCCTCCTACCTGGTTTCCCTGCCCCTGCTCTTACTCCTTCAGGTCTGTTCATCCTTGTCAAATCCAAGGACACTATGATGCTACTCTGATTTAAATATTTTAAGCAATTTTCATATTCTTTGGGATAAAAGGTCTCCTTAAATATGCCCTTAGCCTACCTGTTAGGCCATTTGCTATAACAAAATACCCAAGGCTGAGTACTTTATAAAGAATATGAAGTTAGGAAACAAAATCCAGGATCAGGTGATCCATTCACTCAGACTCTGATGAAGGCAGATGGCATCACAATGGCAGGACCATGTGCAGAAGAGCCCATGTGTTAAAGCAGGAAACTAGAGGAATTCAGGGGCCAGGATTGTTCTTTTTATAATAGCTGACTCCTGTAAGACTGAGATCCCAAGAGAACTACATTAATCTCTTTCAGGGCTGGTGCCCCCAGGGATTCAACCACTTTGTAGTAGGCCCTACTGTAGAGACACGCTTAAGCAGCTCTAAGATGGCGGCTGGCGTTGGGCCAAGAGGTGGCGCATAATTAGTGTTAACATGGCGTGATCTCTCATGACCTTTTGCCTGATTGGTTGATGTCTCTTCAGAGCTTGTGGTCGACACATGTTCCCCATTCTTTCTTAATTTGTACCGTAGTGCGTGCTCCAATCGTGCTACTTAATCCTAAACTGATTGGCTGCTTTAGTGTATATAAGACATTCTCTTCACCTCTGAGGAGAACACACCTCTAGATCGCAGAATGAAGGACGCAGTACGTGGGACGCACCACTAAGAAGCACCTCTAATAGCACACATCTCTAGGACACGCCTCTAGCACGCACCTCTAGGACGCAGGATGCAGGACGCACCTCTTAGAAGAAGCAGCAGAACTCTAAGAAATAGCTCCTCTGAAAGCATAGTACCTCTAAAAGCAAGCAAGCCTCTCTTCCTCTATACACTAGCAAATAAGCAAGCAAGAAAGCAGCCCAGAAAAAGATAATAGAAGTAGTTCATTCCCAGTCCGCCTCCCGATTCCTTCCCGTGGGATTGTTGCTGTGGTGGCAACACCCTACTTCACCATCACCAAGCTTCTAGCACATGAACCTTTGGGGAACACACACACACCATGTTCACAGCATCCTAGATAACTATCTATGAGTAAGTGCTGGGCTCAGGGATGTGGGGGAAGACTCACCTCCTCTTCTACTACAAGACGAGTTCAAAGAAGAAGTGGGACAAGATCATGACAGTGATGGATGTGCCCACTGTGACATGATTTCTTGCACCAAATTTTCAACATCCACATGATGCTATTTGGGATTTATTTTTTAATGCAAGGATAGTTACATATGTGTTTGGTGGTATAGTAGTTCCCTAACAAACTGGGAAGGCTCTATCTGAAGTCAAAGTCAAAGGCATTGCTTTTAGTAAATCTCTAACAGCATAAGTACAATGGGGTGCAACCTACAGAAACCACAAGTTGTTTTTTTTTTTAATGGGTGTGGGGGTCAGGGTATAAGATTGATAAAAGGACCAAAGAATTCATGAACCAGAGATAGCTATTCAACTAAGGAGAAATCACCTCATTAAAAATTAATACTTATCTACTCATGTGGGGCAATCACATTGGGCCCTCAATGACCAAGCACTTAAGAGAAAACAGGTTGGTTTGGTGACTTGAGATAAGGCAGCACAACTTGTAAATTTGGTTTAGAAGGCCTCAGTGGGACTAAAATTTCTGAGAATCCAACAATCTCTTAATAGGCTGCCTGCTTGGCCACACTATAGAATTTGAATCTGAAGATTGGACCCAGGCATCTATAATTTTTAAAAACGACTTCCTGTGTAGTCAAGGTTGATAAGCCAAAACAAGAAATTCCCCACTTACAGCCTAACATTTTTCTTACCTCATTTTCCCACCTCCTTATGAAATCACAAATAGACCTTTAAGATACTTACCAGGTAACTGTGATCCAGTTACCAAGACCCTAAAGACCTTTCCTAAAGTGTCGTCCCCAGACCATCTCCCACGGGTGTGCTAGAAATGAACAATCGTAGGTCCCATCTCAGACCCACTGATATCTGCTTTTCAACATAACAGCCAAATTGCTCATTAAAGTTGAAGAAGCTGTGTTAGGGTCATAGCTCAGTAGTAGAGTACTTGCCCAGCTTACATGAGGCCTGAGGTTAGTTTGATCCCCTGCACTACATAAATAAAATCAAACTTTGTCACTAGTATTTTCCTGGAAGATAATTACTTTGGATATTTATTAAACCTACAAATTCCCAGACTCTGTCCTGGATCCGCTTAAAAATCTCTAGGAAGAGGCCTGGGACACTGGGTTTGTAATGAATGGTTGGGAGGGGCAGGCAATTAATAAGGCATGGGCAACTGGTATGAGTATGTTAATTGTCTATGTTAAAGTTTGTCTGGGTTAAAATCTGTGATAACTAGTGCTTCTTAAAGTTCCTGGCCATAGGAAACTGAAGATTAAAATCCATGAAACTACCAGAGAAAAACTTGAACATTTATTATGTACGTATATGTGCTTAGCACTAGGCAAGATGCTTTTCATCTGCCTTGTAAGCCTCAGTGTTGTCCTCAGGGTGGTGATATTCCTCTTACTGATGAGGAAACCAGCCCAAATGGGCTTTGTATTTGGCTTCACAACAACTCTCTACAGAGAGCATGGATTGGAATCCAGACTTTTGTGGTTCTAATGCTTTTGACCTTTTAAACATTTCCAACTGCCATAATTGAATTCAAAATCAGGCTCCTCTGTGAATGATCCAAACCATCTTATTTCCTCTTTAATGCAGAAAAATCATATACTACTAAGTTAACAAATTTGGTGGAAAAACCATAAGTGAAGGAAGCCAATCAGTCTCAGTAACAGGACTTCTTTATTAGTTCTAATTAATCAACAGGCAACTTCCCATATAGCATTCCAGTTCACAACAAAAATGCAACATGAGAAAAGATAGCTATATTAACTAAGGAGATTTGCTTCCTTCAATATAGGCCAAACATTAAGGAACTCGATGGTAGAGCAGTTCTCTAAATATAAGTTCCCTCTTCCTAGTGTGTTTAAACTCATTCCTCAAGACAATCATTTTGTGTTATTCCTCTCTAATCACTACTCTGGTTAATATTATGTCTTATATTTAGAAAAGCTAGAGGTGACCATAGTTTTGGTAAATCTTAATTTCATCACTTCTTGCATGATGCAAACCAGTCATCCTGGCTCAGTTTCATGTTCTCTGTCAGTCCAGACACCTCAGACCCTGGGCTGGAGTCATCAGCCCGGTCCTCATAGGAAAACACACAGCAGCAGCTCGCTGCATTTGGGGGCTCTGCGTTCCAAGAGACAAGGTCATCTCATCACTACCAGCTGACGGTAGGCTGCCAATCCTGTTAGAAAGAAAACTACTCAGATCAGTTAAGCTTAGTGGAGTGTATTTTATTGAAGCAAAACCACCAAACTGGTAATCAAATTGTGTAGAACTTAATACACACAAGTACAAGTAAATCTGGGAAATCTGAATGAGATAGGTAGATTGTATCAATGTCAGTATCCTGGTTGTGCTATTTAAACTACAGTTTTATGAAGTGTTACCACTGGAGGAAATTGGGCAAGGGGACTTTGTTCTTACAACTGCATGTAAATCTATAATTATCTCAATAAAAATTTCAGAGTATAGCATAAGTCTTGACCTATTCTAAGGTCATAATAAACGTTGTTCCTTGATTTAAAAAAAACAAAGACAAAACCACAATGATTCACAAATCTGACAGTAGACAGAACAGGGCAGATTATCAGACAGTATTTACAGAAAAATAGATGTGGGGGATAGAAAACCTAATTGGTTACAGCATAACCAAACTGTTAGTTACATATAACTAGCTGTTTACAACCTAATCAGTTAATTGGCTACAGAGCCTTCAGCAACCATCCAATTCTTAGATACTGTGACGAAACTTTCTATTGCTGGGCCCAGCACAAGAAGCCCAGTCTGAATCCATGACTTCTTATGGATCTTATTTAACAATTCCTCCCTTTTGGCCATGCTCCCACAAGTGAGAATTTGATCAAAATATAAGACATCAATGCGCCACTCTCAGTCACCACCATCCATAGGTTAAGAAGTCCTTATGTTCAAGTGTTTGAGTCATTATCATCCCAGCCCAGAGAGCCCAGTCAGTATCCAGCAAATAGCTACACATGCACATTTAAGATTTTGAGAGAATGCGGTGCACCAGGGACTACGAGGAGGATAATACCAAGGATTTAGACCATGTTTCTTAGCCAGGGTCTTTTTAAATCAAATCAAGTCAGATGACTAAAGAACAAACCAGATGAGGGGTCTACCCATTTTATTCAAATATACTGTTAATTTTCTTGTGACTGAGCTTTTCCAATATTCATGTATATGCAACAAAGTATTAGCAACTATGGACTTCTCTGTTTAGCTAATAAGCAATCTTGCATCCCATAACTGGGTGGAGCTGTGTCAGGGGATGTTGCGTCCCCTCTGCCCGCAGAGAGAGACACGGCAAACGTCTGAAGCTTTGGAAGTTTATTGTGCACAGTTTCTTTCCTACGCTTCTCTTACCCCTAGCTTCTGCGCACTCTCAGCTTCCCTTTTCCCAGCTCCTTCCACTCCCGTGTACTCCCTCCTTCCAGCTCCGCTCCCGCTGCTGCCGCGGCCGCCGTCGCCGCCGTCGTCGCCGCCGGTTCTTCCGCTTCTTCCGTCCCTTCCTCAGCTTCTCTCCGTCCCTTCCTCAGCTTCTCCCCCTACTCTCCCACCCACCAGGCTTATATACACTTCAGTCAATCAGGGGAGAGTACACAAGATAAACGCGGACAGCTGCAGGCACAGGACGGGTGCACGAGGGGGGGGCATGCTCTAGTCACATCATTAACTAGCCAATTATTGGAATTCGCTGGTTGTTTACTGTATAGCTGGCCGCCTCTGGCTCAGCGTCAGGCGCCATCTTGACCACGCCCGAGGCTGGGGTTCCCGGAAAACCCCACAGATCCCCCTTCTTTAATATTAAACTAAGGCTCGGGACCGTGTCTGTCTTAGGCTGAGTGGTCAGCATATGTCCTTACCCGTCATCAGAGCCTGCAGAGCATGCTGCAGCTCCTGTCTTAGGTTGGTACACAGCCACCTCCTTCATTACCCGTCCTTGACTACCGATCCAGCATCAAGAGCCATACTAATGGGGGGCTGTCGGCCTTTAGGGCGGTCATGGCCTGATGAAAAATAATTTGATCTCTCTATTGGCTAGCTTGCAGATGCATGCCAAAACGAATGAAGAGAAGAAGGCCAAGGCAGAGGGGTACCACCATAGCTCCTAAGCTTGCCCACTGTTTGACAATTCTATAAACAGAAGAGGAACCTTATAGCCATATTAAATACAGAAACAATATACATCCCAACAGAGTTACAATATGGGTAACACAAAGCAGCTCTCAGGGAATAAACGCATCCCAGTCCCAAAAGTTCTTGCAAGGCATCCACTTGTTCTTATAATGAGTCCATTCTCTGATAGAGTCTCTATGGTCTGTAAGGCTGCAACTGCATTCTCGGCCGAATAATCATTGTTGTGGTTGTGTCAATGCTGCTACTGCAAGGACTGTGGTGGCAGTGATCACGGCTGTTGCAATGTCAAAGCCTCTTCTTTTTCTTGATAATAGCACTGACAATTCTGTATCTGCAACAGAAACTAGGACTGGTAGGAAGATAGAAATGTGCAAATTGCACAGGTGGCAAAAGAACCATTCCAGTATTGTGAGAGATAGGATACAGTCAATGAACAGTTAAGAGGTGTTATTAGAAATGTTAGTTGGTAGAAACATAAAAAAGAGAAAATACACAAGCTGACGTAGGAGGAAAAGCAATATCACAGCTAGGGTCAGCAGAACGAGTTGCTCTACTCTGGGTCTGATCTGTAGTATGATTCCAACGGCAAAGTGCAGAATTTCTCCTGTTAAAGCAAAGAAAGGCTAGAAATATCCTTGTCACCAAAAACAGCACGACCTGAAAAATCATCAGTAGAATTGACAGACTTGTAGAGAAATTGGTGAAAAACAAGAAAAGGAAGGATAAAAAATATGTTAGTCAGAAATGAAAAATATGGCCAGGCTAACAATGGCCCATAGGTTCCGGGTTTGCCTTTCCGTCTGAGTTTCTGTTATTGGAGGAAGGCTCAGGCTCGTCACCGCGAGGAGGAACAGCATCACTTGCATGTTGTAAAACTCTGACCAGCCTTTCTGGAATCCAGACTGGAGTCAGTTGATCCTGTGGGAAAATACAAACAGACCCTCGGACCCAACGAAGGACTGGATCCGGTCCTTTCCAACAACCTGTCAGGATATCTTTCCATTTTGCCCATACTTGAGGAGTATTATGGGGATTATAATGTCGATCAGCTACAGAATGGCCGTCCTTATCCAAAGTTAGGAAATTTAGAATGAAAAGAACTAAATTAAGTTTATCTTTAGGAGACTTGTAGGAGGCTCCTATTCCCCCTTTTTGTTTATTTAGACAATTTTTTAAAGTAAGATGTGCTCTTTCCACAATGCCCTGTCCCTGAGGATTATAGGGGATGCCAGTGACTGATTGGATGTTAAATGTTTGTAAAAACAACCGAAAGCTTTTGGAAGTATAAGCAGGACCATTATCTGTTTTAATAACTTTAGGTATGCCCCAGCCAGCAAACGCTTGTAGGCAGTGTTGAATGACATCTTTCACCTTTTCTCCAGAATGAGCAGAAGCCATAATGACCCCTGAAGCAGTGTCTACTGACACATGTACATACTTAACAGTACCAAATTCAGAAATATGGGTTACATCCATCTGCCAAATATGGCCAGGCAGCAGTCCCCTAGGGTTAACTCCAAAGGATTGTACTGGGATTAAAGGAGCACAATGTTGACAATTTTTTACTATTTGTCGAGCCATACATTTAGATATAGGAAATTTTCTGCTCAAAGTAGTGGAATTTACATGAAATTTTTCATGAAAGAGTTTTGCCTGTTCCTCTATGGAAAAAACAAAAATTGATTTGGTGGCCATATCTACCAAGTCATTAGCATTGGCCAAAGGTCCTGGTAAATTAGAATGAGCTCTAATATGTCCTACATAGAATAGATGTTTACGCTGTAGGATAAGGTTTTGTAGCGTAGTAAAATAAGAAGCTACCGTGGACATGGAAGAAATATGAGGTACCGTTTCAAGAACCTGTAAAGCGTTAACGATATATAAGCTATCAGATAGAAGATTGAATGGCTGATTATCTGCTAATTTAAAGGCTAATATTACAGCTGCAAGTTCAGTAACCTGTGCGGAGTTGGGTGGAACTATTATGGTATGAAGTTGTTTACCGATAAGTACTGCACCTACTCCATTTTTGGAGCCATCAGTAAAAATGGTTACACAGTCTTTAAGAGGCTGGACACTAGTCACTTTTGGAAAAATTATGGGAGCATTTTTACAGAATTGAATCCAGGGATGTTGGGGATAATGGTTATCGAACTGAGCTGAAGTGGTACAATATAATACTGACCAATCATCATCATTATTAATTAACCATTTAATTTGCTGAGTGGAATAAGGAGTTATAATAATAGACGGATGGATTCCAAAAACAGTAATGCAAGATTCTATTCCCTTGAATATTACCTGAGCAATAGCTTGGGGATATGATTGCAATGTTTTAGCCGGAGAGCTAGGGAGATTTATACTTTGCAGAGGTCCTCCTTGCCAAACTATGCCAAAAGGGGTATGTTTCTCCGAGATTATGATTAAACTTAATGGTTGAGTAGGATCACAACGATCAACGTAACACTGCTGAAGTCTATTCTCTACTAGCTGTAAGGATATCCGTGCTTCAGGAGTAAGTTTCCTAGGGGAATTCAAGTCAGGATTACCTTTTAATATATCGAATAAAGGTTTTAATTCCCCTGTGGATAATTTTAAATAGGATCTGATCCAGTTAATGTCACCTAAGAGTTTCTGAAAATCGTTTAAGGTATTCAATTGATCTGTTCTGATGGTCAACCTTATTGGTCTGACTGTAGTAGCAGTGAGCCTTGTACCTAGATATTCTTGGATCTCCTCTAATTGTAATTTTTCAGGGGCTATCGTTAATCCTCTCTTTTCTAATGCTTGAGTCATAAATTGTAATGCTTCTAACAAAACTTCTTTTTCTGGATGGCAAATAAGTATGTCGTCCATATAGTGATAAATCAACAATCTCTTAAACTTTTGTCTAGTAGTTGTTAACGCTTTATCTACGTATATTTAACATATAGTAGGACTGTTAGCCATACCTTGAGGCAACACAGTCCATTTGAATCTCTGGTCAGGCTGAGTATGATTAAGAGAGGGCAAAGTAAAGGCAAATCTCCAACAATCATTTTTGTGCAAGGGTATAGAGAAAAAGCAATCTTTTAAATCCAGAATAATAGTAGGCCAATTTTTTGGTAGTGCAGTAACAAGAGGGAGTCCACATTGGACGGGTCCCATAGGGTACATTTGTTCGTTTATGGCTCTTAAATCATGTAATAACCTCCGTTTTCCTGATTTTTTCTTTGTTAAGAATATTGGAGTATTCCAAGGAGAGGTAGAATGTTGTAAATGACCTGCTTGTACCTGCTCTTGTACTAACTTATGAGCTGCCTCTAGCTTTTCTTTTGTTAGGGGCCACTGTGGAATCCAGCGAGGCTTATCATCTTTCCATATTATAGGGATTGATGGTTTATCAGTGGCCCCTAGGAAAAACCCAACCCATGAGAATCATTTTTTGGTGGAAGTAAAGGCAGTGGTTGGGTAGATCCTTGGCTAGGTCTTCCTAATCCTTTTTTATCATCATAATTCATATTTTGTAACATATTTCTTACAGGAGTCCCTTGGTAAATCTGGTCAGTGGTGAGTTTCATATCCATTTGCTGCAGGACATCTCGTCCCCATAGGCTAATAGGAACATTACAGACATATGGTTGAAATATTCCTGTGTGTCCCTCTGTATCTTTCCACGATAATGAGGAAGCACTTTGATTGGGGCTTTCTGCTACTCCTAAGCCTCTCAAGCTCTGAGCTGCTGTGATCAATGGCCAGTGCTTTGGCCAGACCATTGCGCTAATAATGCTTTTGTCTGCTCCCGTATCTAATAAACCTGTAAATTCCATATTTCCCACTTTTAATTTTAGGAGGGGCCTCTGTTCCATATCCATAGTAAGGTTTATTAAAGTGGTTCCTGTTGATCCAAAACCTCCTTGTCTTTTATTTGTATTTTCACTGGGCCACAAGGAATGTCGACTGGGCAATATAAGCATTTGTGCAATGCGATCCCCTGGAGAGATGACCGTAATTCCTTTTGGTGAAGAGACTAAGGCTTTTATTTGTCCAGTGAAATCAGGATCAATAACCCCTGGGTGTACTATAAGTCCTTTTAGTGTTGAGGAACCTCTACCTAATAATAGCCCTACACTGTTCTGTGGGATTTTTTCATGCCAGTCGGTATCAACCATCTGCACCCCCATATCTGGGGTTAGTATGAGTCTGGAGGTGGCACAGATGTCCAATCCTGCACTCCCTGAGGTGGCCCTGCGCTCCCCTTCTCTGTGGGAGGATACCACCGTCGGGGAACTTGTTGAATTACCCCGTATATTTGTTGCGGGCCCCGGGGAGGGCCCTGTCTCCCGTTTTTTTGAAGTTCAGGATTCGACCCTAGGAAATTATCCTCCCTATCTCTAATAGGCTGACAGGCACTATTCCGATGACTTCCTCTTCTGCATCTTGGACATAGCCCTGGGGCATAAGGTGTAACAGATTTTACTATAGTTATCTCTTATCTTTTGTTAGGGCATTATCTCCTTGCTGCTGATTTTGTGCATCTATTGAAACGTATTGGTCTTCTCCTATTAACATTTCTATTGGGAAACCTTGCCACTATGTTTCTGCAAGCAGTTTCAACAGCTATTTCTTACTACTGAGCTTCCCCAATTAGACATTGTCCTCCAGATAACACTGCTCTGCATACCTGTTTCCAAATAGTCTTAACTGCCTCTTTAAAGTTTTTCTAATGGTTGATGGTATCTCCATTTGCTCCTCAAATACAGGCAGGTTCTACAAATTTTGAAGCTCTTTTTATTAGGCTTAGGTTTCTCCTACCTTTTTCCCTTGTTCTTAAGTTTTCACTACCACTTGGTTATTCCTTTTGGGGGTTCTTTATGTTAGACTTAATTCCCTTTTTTCCCTTGTTCTTAGATTTTTTGAGCAATTATTTTCTAGGTCACCACTACTCAATCTTTCCTCACTTTATTCTCTTTAAGCGTTCTTTTCTGTTACTATTAGACCCTGTTCATGAAGATACCCCTTGTGGCACACTAAGCGGCTTTTCTTTACTTTAGCTTTTTTTTTTTTTTTTTTTTTTTTTTTTCCTCAATGGCGTCCCATTGTTTTTCAATGGTTCCCTGAGGGGTTGCCGCACCCAGACCCCATTGCTACTAATCTGAATAGCTTTAGTTATGGTAATTACAATAACAGTGGCCTAGCTGCCAGGAGCAAGGAGATTGCTGAAAGGAAAACTATCAAGTGCGCATTAAAATTTTTATAGCGGCTTTTCACGTAGGACCGCTTCAAGCGTGTTTCTACTTTCACTTTAATTAGACCGCGTTCCACGCGCCAGGACCGCTAATGGCGTGTCCCAATACCGGACCACCTTCCGTGTGTCCTTATTTTTATTTTAATTGGACCGCATTCCGCGTGCCCCCAGGACCGCTGATAGCGTGTCCTGATACCCTTTAACTGGACCGCATTCCGCGTATCCGGATAGTCGCTATACCGCGAACGTCGAGGCGCCTCTCCTTTACCTGTTTACCTTTTTTGACTTCTTTACCTGTTTACCTTTTTTGACTTCTTTACCTGTTTACCTTTTTTGACTTCTTTACCTGTTTACCTTTTTTGACTTCTTTATAACCGGTTTAGCTTGTTAAAAAAAAATTTTTAAGATATCTTACCTTGTCCCTTTTATAGTCCCGGGTTTCGGCACCAGCTGTCGCGTCCCCTCTGCCCGCAGAGAGAGACACGGCAAACGTCTGAAGCTTTGGAAGTTTATTGTGCACAGTTTCTTTCCTACGCTTCTCTTACCCCTAGCTTCTGCGCACTCTCAGCTTCCCTTTTCCCAGCTCCTTCCACTCCCGCGTACTCCCTCCTTCCAGCTCCGCTCCCGCTGCTGCCGCGGCTGCCGTCGCCGCCGTCGTCGCCGCCGGTTCTTCCGCTTTTCTCTCCGTCCCTTCCTCAGCTTCTCTCCCCTACTCTCCCACCCACCAGGCTTATATACACTTCAGTCAATCAGGGGAGAGTACACAAGATAAACGCGGACAGCTGCAGGCACAGGACGGGTGCACGAGGGGGGGGCATGCTCTAGTCACATCATTAACTAGCCAATTATTGGAATTCGCTGGTTGTTTACTGTATAGCTGGCCGCCTCTGGCTCAGCGTCAGGCGCCATCTTGACCACGCCCGAGGCTGGGGTTCCCGGAAAACCCCACAAGGGGATGAGAACAAATGTCTAGAAGTTTAATTACTGGGCAAGTCCTGCCAAGTGAAAAACGTAGGCACAGGGAAAAATTAGGAGGGGTTCAAGCCTCATAATGGTACTGTTCTGGCATCTTAGGGAAAGCTGTCTACTGTGCATATCTTAAGTTATCTGCTTCTGAAGAGACTTTTTCCTAGTTGACTTTACTTAAAGCCTCCAACAGGTGTACCATTTCAGGAGTATCACCATAAGTGGTAAGATATAATTCAAGATGAGGCCCTGAAGCTATACTGCAGCGTGGGCAGTGAGAAGTAGAGCATTCACTGCACCAATATTTTTTCTCCAAAATCCATATTATCCTCTGTGTTGAGTAGGAGAGCCAATCCTTTAGCAATTGAAGATTTAAAACCTCAGGAAAGACAAGGTAGCCATTGGGCCTTCCAAGAGTCCATGTTAACCTTGGATTTACTTCCTTTAAAGTACCAGTTTTGTTTCTCCAATGCTTGCACATAGCACTGTCCATTAAAGAGGCCACCAGAGAGAAGATGCAAGAGATGAAAAGGAGACATTACAATTGATATCACAGAAATTCAAAGGACCATTGGGAATTTTTATATGCTAAAAAAATTGGAAAATGTAGGAGTTGTTTCAAAATGGCAGAATAGAGAAGGTTGCTTTCCTTACAGTTCTGTGGCATGAAACCAAGAAAGTAGATAGGCAACTTCTCAGCAAGGTGGGTGAATAAAACAACAACAACAACAACAACAAAGTGGGGGATTTCACTGGAATGTAATACTGGCATTCAAAGCAGATCAGGGACTCAGGAGGTTGGATATAATAAAGTAAGGAAGAAATCCCCAGCAGCACACCTGTTGCTGTGGTTGGGCGCACTAGCCACTTTACTTGTGGAGGGACCAGGGAATTAAAGAAACCTGCATTTTAGGAGAACTGAGGCATGTCTGGGTACAGGGAGTTTAGAGATGAAAGACACTGCCTGACTAAACTAAAAGGCAAACTGCACAATATCCTTATGTGGGAAAGAAGCCACCATCCCCCCAGGATGCTTGCAGAGAACAGAGGAAGGAAGTATTTTGCAGCCATGGCATGGGACCAGCAGCAGGGGAGCCAATTCCTGGCAAACCTGAGTTTGGCCTGAAATACACACCTGGTAAACCCACACTACACAACACAGAGTGTGCCTAATTGACCAGGAGAAAATCAAATATGAAGAGAGGTTTACATGGGACTACTGATCATGGAAACCCATCTGGCTCGCCCACTCCCCACAACCTGGCTACTTGCAGGACTGACTGGGAGAGATGTGCCTGATTGGGAATTTGAAAGGGCAGGGGAGGGAGAGATTGAGTTTGGAGACTGAAAGTGAGACAGGAAAAGTGATGTAGTGGACTAAGAATTGACTCCTCAATCACATGAGTGGAACCCAGGGGAGATCTCTGAGGTTCTGTCTTCCAGTGTGGGCCAGCAATTGCTGGGTCCTGGAGGTGCACTGACTTAAAGTCTCCAGACCAATTGCATTCAGGGAAGAACCTGGAGCCCACCTGACCCTAAACCCTGCCTCCATGAGTATAACCTATGAGATTAGCTGTTGCACCACAGCAACCCCAACCAACACTGCTGATAAGGGAAGCTGAGAATCATTTGACCTCCAATGGACATAATTCTTTAACTTTCACCTAGATTATTTTTTTCCTGTTTCTTTTTTCTGTGACCCTAATGATTCATCTACATTTATATATATTCATATTTGTTTTTTTTTTCTTCTCATCTTTAGCATTTTGAAGGCAGTTATTTTTTATGGATAAGTGTTTTGAGAATAGGATATTTGATTAGTATATTTCAGTTTTGTTTATATTCTTATTTTTATTTTTACTTTATAGATATATTTTCTCTCACTTATCTGTTTCTCTTGATTCTCCTTTCTTCTGCTAACAGTCAATCTCTATTGTTCTCTCTTTTGCTCTTTCTTTCCCTCTCCTTCTTTTCATAATCATCACATCCTACATCACTTCTCTCCCAGTCTACCATTCAAACTTGTAAGCCTTTTTGCAAACTTACTGTTTTAACTGTGGGCAATAAATTATCATATGATTTCTGTTTATCGTGACAATTATCTTTGTAGGTGTCATAGCAGAAACTATTTGGTTTAATGCTATATACTGTTTGCATTGTTTTTTTGTTTGTTTGTTTTTTGTTTTATTTGTCTCCCCTGAAATGGTGAGGTACTGGAAAGCTTTAGAGACACTACAAGTTCACAGTATAGAAACTCTACTTTCTCAGATCCTTACTGCTAGGTGGGTAGATACACAAACAACATGAAAAAAAAGCAAGAGAACAAATCACTCCAAACAAATCAACATACTTCAATAACAGAATCCAATGACACCACAGTGGAAGAAATGTCAGAGAAGGAATTTAGAATGTTTACAAACTGATCTGTGAGGTAAAGGAAAATGTAAGGAGTGAAATCAGAAAGAAAATACAGGAAGTGAAAGATCACATCACTAAAGAGATAAAGATTCTGAAAAAAAAAATAAAGCAGAAATCCTCAAAATGAAGGAATCAATAAACCAAATTAAAAATTCAATGGAAAGCATCACCAACAACTAGACCACTTGGAAGACAGTTTCAGGCAATGAAAACAAAATATATAATCTTGAAAATAAAGTTGACTGTGGAGAAAAAAATTACAAAACATGAACAGAACTTCCAAGAAATATAGATAACCTGAAAAAAAATTTAAGATTTATCGGGATAGAAGAAGTCTTGGAGATACAAACCAAAGTAATGCATAACCTTTTCAATGAAATAATATCAGAAAATTTCCCAAAACTAAGGCATGGAATGAAAAATAAAATCCAGGAGGCTTACTGGACCCCAAATATACAAAATTACAGCAGACCCACACCAAGGCACATTATTATGAAAATGCCTAATATACAGAATAAGGATAGAATTTTAAAAGCTGCCAGAGAAAAATGACAGACCATACTTAAAGGAAAATCAATCTGGATCTTAATTGATTTCTCAACTCAGACCCTAAAAGCAAGGAGGTCTTAGAATAATATATACCAAGCTTTTAAAGAAAACAGATGCTAGCCAAGAATACAATAACCAGCAAAATTAAGCTTCAGAATTGAGGATGAAATAAAAACCTTCCATGGCAAACAAAAGTTTGAAGAATTCACAACTAGAAATCCTGCACTACAAAATATTCTCAATAAAATAGTTTATGAATAAGAAATGAAAAATAAAAGTGAAAACCAGCAAAGGGAGGAACTACACTAGAAAAATGGTCAAACAAAGGAGAAACCAATTTAAAGTAAAAACCAGAAATAAATCAAAATAACAGGGAATAAAAATCATTTCTCAACAATAACATTGAATGTAAATGGCCTGAATTCATCAATCAAAAGACATAGACTGGCAGATTGGATTAAAAATAAACAAGACCCAAAAATATGCTGTCTCCAAGAGATTCACCTCATAGGCAAAGACATTCACAGAGTGAAGGTAAAAGGATGGGAATAAAATTTATCATTCACATGAATCTCATAAAGAAGCAGGGGTTTCTAATGTCATATCAGATAACCTGGACTTCTAGTAAAAATTAATCAGAAGGGACAAAGAAGGACATGTCTACTGCTTAGGGGAATCATCCACAAGTCATAACAATTATATATATTTATACCCCAAACAATGAAACATCTACATACATCAAACAAACCCTCCTCAATTTCAAGAATCAAAGATACCACAACACAATAATACTGGGTGACTTTAACACACTCCTTTCAGCCCTGGATACAATCTTTGAACAAAAACTAATTAAAGAAGCTACAGAAATTGATAAATTTAGATTTGACATTTATAGGCTATTTTTATCCATCAGTGACTGAATATACTTTCTTCTCAGCAGCATACAGATCCTTCTCTAAAATAGATCATATTTTGATTACATAAGCAATTACATTTGTTGGCATACAATTAGAATATTACCTTAATATATTTTTAGCATCTGTAGGGTTGTTTTGATTGCTCCCTTTTCATAGATATTAATTTTTGTGTTCTTGCTTTTTTTCTTGATTAGACTTATTAGATTTTTATCAACTTTCAGCTGTATTATTTCTTTTCTATTTCATATATTTCTGCTCTTACTCTTTTCTTTCCTACTGACTACTTTGAAAATAAAATGATTGTTAATCTAGCTTCTTTCTGATACTTTATTTATAAGTGTTCATCTGAGTACTGTTTCATCCCAGAGATTCTGATATTTTAAGCTTTATTATCACTTAGTTCAAAGAACTTTTATTTACTTTTCTTGTGCTTTCTTCTTTGACCCATGAGATACTTATAAGTGTGCTGTTTAATTTTGAAGTAGTAAAGACTTGGGGGTGGAGTTCTATATATCTTAATGTGATTGATTTCTATTGTACTAAACCATGCAGGAAACACAGTCTGCATGATTTCAAAATTTTTAAACTTCTCAAAGCTTATTTTATGACAGAATATAGTTTATCCTCATTTGTTTCCTACTTAACATTTTTGTGTATAGTTTTCCATAAATAACAAGTAGGGCAAGGTGGCTGATAATGTTGTTAAGCCTTCTATATCATGACTCCTTCTGACAAAGTGAGGGGGCTTAAAATGTCCAAATATGATTGTGGATTTGTTGTTCTAGTTTTATTAATTTTTACTTCATGTATTTTGAAATTTTGTTACTAGGTACATACACATTTAGGATTGTTATTCTTTGTTGAAGAGGTTACTCTATTATGATTATGAAATATTCCCCTTTATCTCTGAAAGTACTTTTTCTTGAAGTTCATTTTATATTAATAACTCTTCTTCAGATTTCTTATGCTTACTTCCACCATCTTTTGCTTTTAACCTATTGGTGTATTAATATTTAAAGTGTGACATATTATAGAGCATACAGTTATTGCTTGCTTTTTACACATATTGAACACTTATACGTTTTAACTACATTAGTTAGGTTGTTTGTATTTAAATTAATTATTGATATTGTAGAAAATTAAAAGAACACTGGACATGAAGGTCAGTGGAAAATTGAGTAAATGATAGGTTTAATGAAGGAATATTTCTGGAAAATAGTTTGAATAGTCCTCCTGTCAGTTTCAGAGAGAAGACTGTTGGAATGCTTTAGTTGCAATTGTTCATTCTCTCGTTTATCATATGGTACACAATAACATATTTTACAGTTTGCTAACACTTTAGTTTGCAAAGAAAAATTCTGTCATGAGTTTAAAAAAAAGTTAAAACCCAGCACTCCTACTTTAAGACTGGTGAAACTGGTCTGCTAAATGATTAAACCACAACTTGAAGACTAAAGATAAAAGGGGTCAAGAAAAATAAAGAGCCAATATTTGGCTTTTTCACTCTGAGATCAGCTCAATCCCAGGGAAAGACCTGACTTCTCTACAGGCTTTACAATTCTGGGACACGTGACCTCCCAATCATGGGGATCAATGAAACCTTAGAAAAGAGGAGGCCAACCAGTGCACATTCTGCAAAGAGGAGAGTCATGGTGAGGGAAATGTTCCTAATGCTTCCAAGGGAAGCCACATGTGGTCAGCAAGACCCTGACCTATCCTGCAAGATGGCACTAGAGAAGCTAAGAGATCTCTCCCAAGTTCTTAAGAGTGACCCCTTGAGGAATATCAGCTGACTCTAAATGGTTGCAGGAAGCAACCAGAATGAGTTGGCTCCCAAATACCCTAAAAGAACTAGGGCCCAAAGTTTTTTTGAAGATGAGCACAATTTCATAGTCTTTTACAAGCATTTCTTCAAAATGCAATCCTTTTTATGTCTACCAACAGACCAAAGTACACCTAGTTTCTGTGTGTTGCATGAAGTCAAGATATTCACTGGGCAAACTTTACTCATTATCAAACATTAAACTGAGACCAACAGTGTATTTTGTATTCAATGGCAGAAAAAATAGCTGACATGAAAATTTTAATTTGACTATTTATCTATTTGCATCTATTTGCAGATAATACACAGGAAACAGTGAATAAATAATCCTTTCTTCATGGCACTTGACATAATCACTAATTTTCAGTCCTTTCTTATTTGCTCTGTGTGTATGCATCTGCTTCTGTAACACTACATGAGGAAAAGGAATTCTATCTTGTTTGTCATATATCCCTAGACTTGGTAAAATGTTACATAGGCCATCAAATATCCATTAAGTGAATGTGTTTCACTACTTAATGTTTTCCAATTAGTCGAGAAACATTACACATTTTTTCAATGAAAGCAGAAAATAGTCATTTTCTCTTCAGAACAATTTACAGTAGCCTACTCCAATCAAAGGTAATTGGTACCAAAAAACAAAACAAAGGTAATCAGAACATCTCCAG